>NC_133044.1:8796875-9410000 GCF_048771995.1 Taeniopygia guttata | reverse complement strand
GGGCTTTGTTAAGGAGACAGTCCTGCTAAGTGATGGAATTGGACTTTTCTTTTAAAAACTACTTGTAACATAATTGCCCACAGAGTGTGACTCATCCCACTATGTTAAATTTCAATTTATATATAAACACACCCACTGGCTGGGGCTGAAGTCACACAGACCCAGCTTGGCAGCAAACTTGAAGCTGAGTGTATGTTCAGAAGAGGCAGCAGAGATGAAGTTAGATCTCCAGGTCAGGGTGATTGTGGGTGACAACTGGCAGGTAGATTTTTCCTAGATTAAATGTCTCTGTAGGGCAGTTTTGTTTAGTTGTGAATAATATTTCAAACATTTTTATTAATGAAATCATGGAAGTACATACAGAAATTTTGTACTTACTAAAAGGTGAGGGAACAATGTGCCACAGAAGATTTTGTGTTAAATTTGAATTTTATTACTACTTCCACCACCTGCAATGCCAGGAGACAGGATTACTGAGTTCCAACCAGTTCTGAAGAAACCCAGAGGCCCTGACCCTCCCTGGGAAAACTGCTGTGACTGTGCTGATACACACTGATGATGAGTTGGCTGTAAGCAGCATGACAAATTGCATAACAAAGGAATATTTGGCAGAAAAACACTGTGTTATCTAACAATACATACTTTAATATGAGATTACAGCTGCTTTTCTCCACTGCTGACATCGTCTCCTGAACATCCCACTGAAATGGGGTCTGACTTAAAACTCACCACCTTCTGGTGCCAATGCCATATCCTGATGCCATTTTGCCACACTGTGTGTTTGCCAGGAATTCAGCTTCCAAATGTGTATGAGAACTCACAAACTATTGACTTTCAGCAGGCCATGTTTTGAATTTATCTCCAAAAGAACAGCAATTTCGATCACCTTTCCAATTCAATTTTACCTAACTTTAGTCAGTCAAAATTGAAATGCCTCCTTCAGATTGGTTGTTTGAGTTTTCTCTACAGACAGATGACAGAGCCAGGCATGGCCAGAGGACAGCTCCACCATCTGCCACAATCCACAGAGCAAAATCCATGATGGGTCCTTCTTTGGAGGGATTCTGTCTGTGGATGGGGTACAGAGAGAGTTGGAAAACACTTCACACCAGCTATTTTCTATTCCTGCTCATGACATCCATCCTGAACATATAACCCCACCTCTTTTCTGAACCTGGTGCCCAAAGATGCATCATACATTCATTTGTCAAGGCTGCCTGCTCCCAGTCCAGGTTTCTGCATCACTTCCCACTTTGTCCATCCTTGATCTTGCTCCTGACCAGCTTTCCTGACCTTGTTTTAGAATCATGGAATGGTTTGGGCTGGAAGGGATCTAAAAAACCATTCAGTTCCACCCCCTGCCATGGGCAGGGACACCTTCCACAATGCCAGGTTGCTACAAGCCCCATCCAGTCTGGCCTTGAAGAAGAGGGACAACTACAAACTTTTCCTACAAACTCCAATTTTTGCAGTGGGCTCCCAGCCTGGATGAAAACCTCAGTGCTTTGCCATATCTGAACTGTACATTCATTTTTAAAGCGGTTAAAACCCAGAATTTGGCTAGAGAAAAGCATGTGGAAGGATCATATCAGTTTCTCAGGCTTTTAAATCAAACAATAAAAAATAACAACAATTTAAAACCCCATACCCAAGTGTGCTACTCTTTGATGTCTGATTCATCCAGCTTCATGTTCTCCTGCCCACAGAGCCTCCATGACAGCCCCACATCCCACAGGGCGCCAATGCCTTATCCTGATGCCATTTTGCCACACTGTGTGTTTGTCAGGAATTCAACTTCCAAATGTGTATGAGAACTCACAAACTATTGACTTTCAGCAGACCATGTTTTGAATTTATCTCCAAAAGAACAGCAATTTCAACCACCTTTCCAATTCAATTTTACCTAACTTTAGTTGGTCAAAATTGAAATGCCTCCTTCAGATTGGTTGTTTGAGTTTTCTCTACACCCAGAGCTGCCCCAGCTCCAGCTCAGTGGGGTGGGAGAGAGGAGGGCTCTGGTCCTGCTCCTGCCCTCACACAATTGTCTTACAGGTGCTTTCTGATGGGACAGAATCAATGAGGTTGGAAAATACCTCCAAAAGCACCAAGTCCAACCATTAACCCAGCCCCACCATGTTCATCACCAACCCATGTCCCCAAGGGCTTCTTGAACACTTCCAGGGTTGGTGACTCCCTGGGCAGCCCGTTCAAAATCCTGAACAACCTTTCAGTGGAGACATTTCCACCAAATCCAACTCAGACCTCCTCTGGGGCAACTTGAGGCCGTTTCTTCTTGTCCTGTCATGGTTCAGAGTGCTGTGCCCTTCCTGAAGACGCACCATGAAGAAGACACTGGGGGGCACAGGCACATCTGTGCTCACACCGGGATCTGGATGATGCAGGAGGAGAGATGGAGTTTCCTTGTGGGGTTCCAAGGAGAGCCTTCATTGAGCTGTTCCCAAAGGGGTCAGTGACAAAGCAGGGAAAGCAGGGGTTTATATGGGAAAGGCAGGGGGTGGGACAAAACACTGGGACCAGTGGGGTGAGGGTGCAAAGGCAGAGCAAAGGGGAAGGACCAATGGGGCAGAAGAAATCAACATATGACTGCAAAGGCCTCTGGGAGTGATCATTTGCTCACCCTGAGTTGTGGGTTGTGCCTTAGGGGTTGGCTCTCCAGGGGACAATACCAACCCTTTCCCTGGCTGGTTCTCTGGCCCCTGCACCTGGGAATTGTTACCTGGGAGAAGGACGGACCCCACCTGGCTGCCCTCCTGTCAGACACCTCTGTCTGCAGCAAACATTAACTACAGGAAAAACAACAACGCTATCAAGACCCAGGGAGCTGTTTGGGAGCAGCTGATGGACACGGGCACTGCCCTCCATGTGGCTTGAGAGGAGAACAAAAGTGCCCTTTGCAAACATCAGAAACCCCCAGCGTGAGAGAGGCCAACACTGCTGAAGCTCCATGAAAGGAGCCTGGGATCGATTGAGCTGCTGAAGTGATGAACAGCCCTGAGCTTCAAACCCGCCCATTTTCAACAGGTTCATCTCTTTTACTTCACAGCAAAAAGACTGACTTTTCTTTAAGTTACCATGTTGACTGTAGGGATGAAGTTTTAATTCCTGTTAATAAATGTTTTCACACATTCCTTGTGTGTTTCCCTGGGCAGGTTTGGAGATTTCTAAAAGAGTTCATCATTCTGCCATTTCTGTTTCTGGAAATTAATGAAAATTTTACCATTCAGTGGATGAAGCATTAGGCCAGCTCTGAACTCTAGGTTTTATTGAATTCTTACTTTGTTATTTCTCTGAGATTCTGACAGAATCAATTTATGTTTGAAAACATCTTTGAGAGTCCTAAAGCATTATAACTCCAAATGACAAATATTTTCATTGTGAGTGATTTTTAAACAGTCAGCAATTCAACAAGTTGTGCAGCATCTAGAACACTGAGATCCATTCTGATCAAAACTTATAATTATTGCTTCAGTAGAAATATTAAGTCAATTACTACTGTGACACCAATTTTTTTCATGCCTGAAATTATAAAATTTTTATATGCAAATTAACTTCTGTAATACGGTGGTCACTAAATTTTGAGGGAAAGGCCACAAAGCTTTGATTTTCATGTGTATTATTTACCTCACAATTACCAAATTAATCACTTGTTGAAGCTTTGGCACAATATATTTTCCAAATCCATGGAACTGACACAATGCAGATGTCAATTTTCATACTGATTGAGGTCTCCCACTGCACCTCACCTGGGGGCTTGTCAGCAAGAGCTCCACGTGCCTCCACTGGCTCTGCTAAGCTGGGCTGAGACACAGCCTCACTACTGGGGATCCTCCACAAGGAAAGAAAGAGCTGCCAAAAATCCTTACTCTACTTCTATTAGCATCCCATTAAAGCAAAAAACTCCACCCAAAATAATGCATAAGCAAACATAACTCAACTGTGTCTTGGAGGCAAAAGAGTGACATTGTAAATGGAAAAACTGGATGAAAAAGACACTGTGAATAGAAAAATTGGATAAAAAGTTGGAAGTTTAGTCAAAATCCGCAAGTCCACCAGACTGCAACTCCATCCTTGAAGTTGGCTGCTGCAGAGCTCAGGGATTTGAAGGCCAGGCTTCAATTACACTGGTCTGTTTACACACTTCTTTCCCTGCCTGCCCTTCTGCTGCCCCTGTGCTCAGATGTCATATTATCCTTATCAGCAGATTAAGAAACCTCTTTGCAGAAACACTTATCTGTATAATACCAGTGATGACACTTAAGCTTCAACTTTCCTATTTAACACTCCAAGTGCCTTGCTGATATCATCCTGGACAGATGAAATTATGTGTTCAAGACTTTCAGGGTCAGAAGAACAGCCAAAACAGGCTGGGATAATGGTCCATCCAGCCTAACCTCCTGTCTCCAATCTGCTTCAGAGGAAGAGACAGAAATATCTCAAAGTCATAGGATAAACCTCCACCAAATAAACTTTCCTGCTGTCACACAAGATTTATAGCCTCACTTAAGGTTGGATGCTTGACAGGTCCCTCCTAAAACTCTTCTTTATTTCTAGTATTTACTCTAACAGCTGGAGACACTCTTGTTGATATGAATCAACACCAAATCCTTCTCCAGGCCTGACCTGAGGTATAATTTTTCTCCTGAGCTTAAAAAAAGAAAAAGAAAAAAAAAATCACAGGAAAAAAAATCCCTTGCTTGCTCTTAATTTTGCAACTTCTCACTTCTTGGAACATCTCCTTGTTCTGGAATTGTGATCCACTGTAGCCAATAACCACACATGAGGTGGCTGTTTCTGAAATGCAGGACACAGCTCCTGAAGGGTCTCCAGAGAGCAGCACATGCCCCTTACTCCTGATTTCACTGAAGTGAAAAAGGAAAGCCAGGCAGCAGGAAGGCAAACCCCAGTCACGGAATGTCCCAATCAGATCCTGAACAGCCCTGAACATATTTGCTGTTGCCATGTATTTAATACATGCCACCAAGATGCTGTCCTGTCACAGCTGGGTTCTCATTTCCACGTTAAATTAATACAGTACAGCTGATCCCGTTCTCAAAAGGATGAAAACTGTGCATAACATTTCTGCCTTCACAGCCTGCTGAGCAGAACACGACAGATGTTAAGATAACTGTTCCTGTATGGCCTTGTTGGGGTGGTGGCAGGAGCTCCTCAGTCGGGGGCACAGTCCAAGGAGAGGGGACAAACCCCAGGGCAGCACCCCAGGATGGCCCAGGCTGCTCGAGGTGTGCTGCCATGAGGGAATGTAGAGCAAGATTTGCTAATTGCATTGGCACTCTGTGTGACCTCGTCAGGAAGGTAAAATCACTATATAATTATATTGGCTTCTTGGAATTTCCTGTAGGGATGTCCTACTGGAACTTAGGTCGGAAAAGCGAGCAGGGAAATGCCAAAATGACCACACAACTTCCGACCAGATCCCTGGGGGAATCAGGGGACAGTGGCCACCCTCCCACGCTTCAGCTTGACTTAAGCAGCAGTTTTCCAAGATGAGAAACCTGCTAGAAATAAAATACGTAAGAGCCAGGGAGCCACTGAGGTAAAAGACTCTCTGGGGAATGGAAATAATTTGTAGCTGGACAGAAAACGTGCTCTGTAGACCTGTGTGGCCTTCTGTTGGATAATGCCCTTTTCTGACCCAGAGATGGGGCAGCTGAGAGGCCTTTTAAAAACTTTTATTCTATTTTCAGTGTCATGTAAAGGGTGAGACAATGCAGATGTTATAATTCACTCCATCACAATCAGAAGCTAACTATATCCTAATTACACTACATTATAAGTGTTTCTTGGCCTATCAGCTTTTGCCACACCATGCTGTAGATGCCTTAAAGTTAATTATCTAAAATTACCCCGATGAGTCCTACTACAATGCATCTTTCATAGTTCTATTTCTCCAAAATAGCTAATCTTATTTACAAAACCATCCTTTGAAATCATTTCTCTCTCAACAATGTCTGTCCTATTCCATGGCATTTCTAAGTCAATACTTCTTATCTCAAGGTTTACACACAGATATATACTATGTGAGCCTTGTGTCAAGCTTTAAACATTCTCTACAAATCCATTTCCCACAGCCTTGCAGCACTGTAGGAAGTTGTGGCACATGGGGACGTTGGTGTAAAAGGCAGGGAGAGGAATGACAGGGGTCTGGTCCTTCCATTGTTTTCCAAGAAATGGCTTGTTCTGACATTCAAATTCCTGTCTTCAAAGTACGCCTGATCACAGAGTAGACGTCTGCTCTGGGCATCCAGAGGAGGAGAGCTGATGTTAAACCTGGGCTAGTGCTGCAGAGCTGCTTTTCACTGAGACACATGCTAACAGAATTTGGGGCCTGGCCTCAAAGTGGGAAAATGCACCAAATTCCCAGGATAAATGAAGTTCCAGCCAGCAATTACCTCAAGGCTGGTAGAGCTGTGTTTACCTGGTATCTGTAATACGTATTCATTCCTAACTATGCATGCACCCCATTTGTTTGAGAATTAGAACAAATAAAATTATTAGCAATCTTATTTTGATGCATTCATTTTGCATTTTCCCTCAACTACTTTGCCTGCTGAAAAGAGCAATAATCAGTGACTTCTGAGCGTGTGCCCTTTGGAGGTTCAGCTCAACAAAGTCCCAGTTTAGCAAAATGAATGTAAGATATATTCCTGCATTTTGGTTATTTCTTAATATACCAGTTTTATTGCAATGTATCAGTTACCTGCCTGTGTTAGTAACTGGTGAGTGATCTCTCCCTGCCCTTTGCTGCACCCAGGAGCCTTTTGTTGTATTTTTTCTCCCCTGCCAGCCAAGGAGGGCAGTGACAGAGGGGTTTTGGGGGGCACCGGGGGGAAATCCACCACCATGGGGACAAAAAAAAAAAAAAAAAAAAAAAAAAAAAAAAGGCAGAATAGCCCTATTTGAAACATTCAGTGAGGAAAGTGGAGCCATCTTTAATTTTTCCAGCGGCAGGTATGCACAAAAAATCAAACTCCTGAAACTGTGAACCTACCTGACTTTTCTTTCACTGAAGGGAAAAGGTCCCTTTCAAGTATGTTTCAAAAAAAAAAAAAACCAAATTAAAAATACCCCAGACAAGAGACATTCTCAGCCAGCTTTCATTGCCTGGGAATGTTTTTACGGCCAACTTATAAACTGCTCAAAACAGGTTTTCCAAAGGAATGAAAACACAGTCAGGACCCAGGCAGGAGCCATGGCCAAAGGTCTGAGCACATGGAGTTTACAGCGAGGCAGCCAAAGTGCAGCTCAGCAGCTCTCTGCACCAGGCCAGCCCTGCCTCTGCAGATGGTGCAGGCGTGCAGCAGTCAAATCTGGGTGACATCTTAAGCTCATGACAAAGCAAGGGTGACAAACTTCCAGACAGTGAAGCTGAGACCGCAAACACGACTGCCAGAACAGACAGAGCAGCGAGAGAAGCCAGCCCAGACACTCTCACAAAACCCCCAGGAACAGCAACAGCCACGGAAAGATTTAAAGAATCTGTCTCAAAATGCAAACTGGGAGTTTCCTCAGGCAGCCTCAGACTGTGAGCACCAGGGCAGCCAGAGCCCAGCTCCGTGTGTGCTCCTGCTCCTCCAGTCACACAAGCCTTTAACTGCTCAGGGATCTCTCCCACAGCACCTAAAATGTAACACAGGGACTTGAACTCTTTTTTCATTTATTTTGTGCTAGTTTTAGAATTTCTATGCTTAATTTTGACATAAATCTTTAAAATTTAATATATTTTTGTGTGGTTTTTGACAGTATGTATTTATTACTTCTCGGGAATCTATAGTTCTGTTTTCCTTCCCTGTTAATCATAGAATCAAGGAATGGTTTGGGCTGGAAGGGACCTTAAAACTCATCCAGTTCCACCCCCTGCCATGGGCAGGGACACCTTCCACTATACCAGACACATCACGGGGTCTCTCACTCCATTTGCATATTGGAGTTAATTGTCAATTACAGCTCCAGCCCATGAAGTCACATCCTTCCAGTTTTTCTCTCTTCATTCCATGTTGTTTGTGCTCTTGGGCCTGAGATTTGGATCAGCTGTCCTTGGTCACAGCTAGAGAAGGAATTGTTTTGCCTCCCTATTCTATGAAGAGAGCTTACTATTCCCTAATATGAACCCTAAACTTACACACTAAAGCAGAACAGAATCTGAAAAAATATAAAAGCTAAAACCTGAGGCATCACAAGCTCTGTCCATCCTGGCCTTGGGCACTGCCAGGGATGGGCAGGCTCTGGGCGCCCTGTGCCAGGGCATCACCACCCTGACAGCCAAGAATTCCTTCCCAAGATCTACTCCAAACCTAATGTGCTTCCATTCTCAGCAGAAATGGTGAGAAAAAGCCATTACAGCCAACCCATTACAGGCCCTTTGGGATCCTCTGTTTGTAGCAGCCTAAACACAACACTCACACTCTTCATATTTGGCTCTTAGATTTGCAGTAATGAAGATTCTACCAACAGAAACTGCCTAGAAAGTCTATTTTTCCATCAAAAAGATTCAATACTTCTCATGTTCAGCTGGTCCATTTTACAATGGTTTCTGTATTTCTTGGCTCTCAGTTCCATTGTCTTTTCCCACAAGGCAAACACATTACTCTTTCCTCAGCTGACTTCAAGCAATATCCCTGATTTTCATAGTGGTGCAGGCCCCATCCTGTTCCATGGAAAACAAGGTTAATCTTACAATCAAATGCACTTTTCCAGCAAGGGTGTGACACTGGGTCAGGGCTCTCATCCTGTGCAGTGCTGTGTCCAAGGAGCTCTTCCCTGTGCTGGGCTGCAGGGACACAGCCAGGCTGCGCTCTGAATACAACACCTGCCTGTCCTCTCAAGCAGGGTTGCTGGTTTTTTTCTCAGAAACTTGAGATAAGTATGCACATGTATAAATAAATGAATAAATACAGACGTGCAGAAACTAAGAGATAGCCTGTGACTGTGCCCATGTAATTTTCTAAAAAAGCAATTTGGTTTGGAGATGGAGATGTGTGTACTGAATCTAGTCAGGGTGGTCTAGAGCTATGCTGTTACTCCTGCAATTCTGTATAAATCACACCAGACACTATTTTGTTAGGGAAATCCATGGGAAAACTTTGTGATTCTTCAATGTCGCAAAAAATCATCAGGAAAAAGGAACCCAGAGCCAGCCAGTGTGCAAGAGAACAGGCAGAGCCTTCCTTCCAACTCAGAAGTGACAACCAAAGGAAAATCCAGCTGTCCAAATGGGCCAGGCTGGGAGAGGGAGGCATTTCCATGTTTTTCTGATACAGCACAGCTGGGAAAGATGTGTTCCCAGGCAGGCCCTCAAACCACGAGCACAAAGAAACATCACAAAGATCTTCCCCCAGTGCCCCTGAGCTCCTGCCCACGGCTCACCAGGGGCTGAGCCAAGCCCCTGGCACACACAGCGAGGTGACCCAATCCTCAGAGGCCAAATTTCCTCCTGCACCAAAGATTTCCTTCACCAGTTTGAGTTGTCTCCCTGGACTCCCCAGTGCTAACTTAGCCTGGCTTCAGGCAGAGGAGACGGGGCTCCTCTAGGAGACAATTAGAGAGGTGTTTTATATGCTGCTGGTTCTCCTCAGGGACTCTATGAGAAGTCTGTGGAGTTTCATCCACCTTGGTGAACATCAGCGAGATGTGGGAGCCCCTGTCTGCTTTGCTCTTCCTTCTGGACAAGGATAAATACTCCCAGGGCTTCTGCAGCTCGTGGGTAAGGCAGTGCCTGACTCTGATGAGTGGACAAGGAAAACTTCCAGAAGCTGCTGGAGAAGTCATGACAGCCAAGAGAGCCAATCTCCTGCTGCAGGGACTCCAGAGCCTTCACCCATTTAGCACTTGTCTCCAAAAAATGAGCCAAGGGCTTTAATGGAAGGAGGAGAACAGGCTGAGAATCAGTGAATCTTTTATGCCAGATTATTAAATCTGGCATAAAGATCATTAAATCCAACTGTAAACCTCACATGGCCAATGAACAGAAGCTGGGAACAAGCACCCATTTAGAACAAATATAAATCAGTAAATAAGAAGGAAATGCAACAGACAGAACGAATTCATGGGTTTTCACTGGAGGCAGGCACGTTTTCCTGCTTTTTACACATTAAAGCCATTCACAGCCTCTGTGCTCAGCTGGTACAGAGGTCTCTGTCAGACGTCCTCCACACAGCATCCACAAAAAACCTCCAGAAACCTCCAGGTACTGAGAAAAGATAAACCCACACAAAATACTGGATTCCACCACTGAAACATCAAAATACCTGCTGTTCAGTAGAAGTTCTGGTAGAGTAAGTGGCAAATAAATGTTTTGGCCATTTACAAACTATTTTGGGTAGCCATAACAGGTTACTGTTGAAATGATTATGTAAAAGGTACTCAAAAATTGGACTTCAGTGAAAGTTTCACTTTGAAATAAACATTCCACCAATAACTTGCTCCAGGCCTTTTTCTGGCTTGCAGCAAATACCATGTCTTTGTTCTTCATGCATTTAAAAAACAAGAGGGTTCCTTCAGATTGTCACTGCAAATAGAATAGGGAAAGGTATTTCTACTTGTGGTTTCTGTCCCTAAAATGAAGCCAGTTTCTTGCTCACACAAATGTGAACATTTCAAAAGTTATGAATAAAATCAGTGCACACCCTCATTGCTCTTCTGTTTCCTGAAATAATACTGATACTGTTTTTTAACAGAAAGTTAATTTACACTGAAAAACTTATTATACACTGGATATTAATCTGCAAACCCCAACTTGTTTTGACCAATAAGAGATGAAAAAGGTGATATCCAAACAGACAGCTATTTTGCTATAGTAATCCTAGACTGATCAGTCCATGGAGGGCCTCACTGTAACTACAGAAACACTCAGTGCCATCAGTATTCCAAACACAGGCAGACAGGCAGATGTCCCATTACAGAGGGAATGCCAAATGTCTATCAATGAGATGTTACCATGGCCAGAAATAACCGAGGTAGGATGACTGAGTGGCTCCTTTGTGAGACAGTCCAAGTGGGGGAAATATTTACTCTTCAAGTTGAGAAATCTAAAATCAATCTAATGTCACTTAAAAATAGGAGTTGCACTGTAACTGATATGCTGATCATAGAAACCACACAAGGAAGATGCTGCTATTTCTGTAAATACAAGGCAGTGCAAATGTAGTTCCACTGAATTCAGGGAATCTACACTCATTTATGGTGGATGAAAATCTGATCTTTTGTATCTGGAGAAAGGTAGGATAAATACTACCCCACCATACTAGCAGATTCCTGTTAATGCTCCCAACTTAAATGGATTTACAGCAGAATTTATTTTTTCTTACACTCCCTACTTGAAAAACTACGCAGACATTACAAAAAAATATTTAGCAAGATTAAAAGTAACCAATCACTGAAGTTTTCTGAAAATTCTACTACTGGGAAATTACATGGACAAAATTCAAATGCATATTAGCGCTCTAAAATCCAGTTTCTATTTCCATAAGCCATTTCAGCCACTGAGGAGCCTGACCTTTGCTGTTGCCCAAGAAAATTTAGGACTGCAAGAGATGAGCCATCTTTTGCTAAAAGCCTCAGGCTCCTAAGCCCCTGCCTTTACAGATCTGAGCCACAGCTCAGTGGTGAAGCTTACAGACAAATTCTGGGTTTTATACCTTTCATCAGCTGCAAATGTCCATTCGCACCAACATTCTACTACACAGTGCCAAGGAAACAGAGCAAAGAAAGGATATCCTCATCCTGGGGGCTGCTGGATTTGATGGGTAAGTACCACCAAAAACTTCAAATGCCTTCAAACCCCCCCAGCAGCAGTGACAGCAGCAATCTCGAGCCCTTCTGGCAGGACAGGTGGTGTGCCAAAGTGCCTTGAATTATCCTTCCTCACATCCAACTCATCTGTTCCTTTACTGAGCAACACAATCCACATTGTTAGGTTTGTGTGTATCTGTGGTTTATGTAACGTTTTGTGCTGTCTAATTGGTTCACCATCAATTAAAAATAAACCCATGGCAAAGCTCCACTTGCTGGTTTCACCTTGTCACAATTGTGCTTGATGCTCACTGTGTCTTAAATAAAATCTATCACTGGGAGGGAGGGATTTTTTCTGTCGATTTTTTGCCACCATTTGGTATAATTATTCCTGACAATTTGCCCATCACACTGCAAGAGTCTTTCCAGAAGGAGAAAAATACTACTTTGTGTTCTTGTGATCACAAGTCTAATTGAGCGGAAAACAAATCTGTTAAAAAGAGAGGAAAAAAAAAATAAAAGGGGGAAGAATAAAAGATAAGAATAATGAGAGATTGTGGAAAGACAAGCTAATCTTGCACTTGGTTAAAAAAATATGATGAGCAAAAGAACAAGGAAATGTACAACCAACCACTCCTGGAAATCTGAATAGATTTTCTTCCCCTGAATTCCAGAGGAAGTTTCTGCAGCAGATGCTGTAATATAACTGATGACTTTCAGGTCCATTTTACTGTGATGTACAGGGGTTTTCCTGGTTTTTAATGCTGCCTTTCCATATTCCCCTGGCTGGGGCAAGGCACAGCTCTGGAGCTGATGGGCGAAGGGCCCTTCCCTCTTATCTGGGGCAGCACAAACGAGGGCCACGTGTGTAATTCAAGCTGACAGGAAACATTAGCATTGCTGTACACTTTGTCAATTAAATGATGGTTTAATCAGCACAAATCTGAATGGTCAAATAATGTTATAATTAAAAGGAAATAATGGAAAGTGGTGTGGTGATTAATTAACAGAACAGCAAGTACCAGCAGCACATCTTGTCTGTGATATCACTTCTCCCCCGCTCCACGCTGGCTGGGGTGGGGGTGGCGGGAGGCACGCTGACCTTGCAGCCTCAGAAAATCCATTTCAGAGCTGCAGATCCAGCAGCAATGGCAATTTTCACAAGCTCAAATAAATGAGGGGGAGCTTTGCCTCTTTACCTTCCCTGCAGTGCTCTTCAAAGCACTGCCACACACCATCACTAGTGACTCTTGAGGCGCTTTTTTGTCTTCCTTTACAAACAGCAGAGTGGATACCTTGTAAACCCTGGACACCTTGACATATATTCTGGAGCATCAGGAGATAATGCCCTGTGTTTATCTCCCACTGCCTGATGTGTTGATCAGTGCAGCAGCTCTGTCCATCTCCCACTGCCCTGGCACACAGCAGCTCGTGCTGCGGAGTGTGACAGCTATGGTGACACACAGGGTCAAACACTAAATCAAACTGTGACACACAGGATCAAATACAAACTCAAATTGATCACCAAAGCACTGCAGCTCTCAGGAGGCTGCACTGCTCTGCAGATGGGCACTGTATGTGGTATGAAAAGGTACACTACAATGTCAGGAGTTTTGAGATTCGAGAAAGAAAATAATCCAGTTTCCTTGTGGTGGGTGCTTGCCTCTGGACAGAAGTGATTAACTGCCAATTATTCTCAATATTCATGCCAAATATTGCCATAATTGCCAAATATTCTCAATATTCATGCCTCTAAAGGAAGTTTAAAGCATCAGGGATGTTTTAAGAAAGGCTCCAAATGAAGGCATATAAAATTTGAAATTGTTTTTTTCAGATGACTTACACTTTAAAAATCTGTGCTTGATTTGAGCTGTGATCAAACCTTAGAATGGAAGCTGCTGCTAAAGCTTTGCCTGCTGGACTGTCATGGGATGAGCCTGGCCACCAGCAGCCAAAGGCTGGGATCATAAATGCCATCCTTTCACTCTGGGTCATCAATCCACCTCCTAATGGTCAAGAGTCCATCAAATCCAACTCCTGGAGCAGCACAGCCCCAAGAAGCACAGGGTGGGATTGTTGAGGTGCCCTGTGCAGGGCCAGGAATTGGACTTTGATGATGCTTTGGGTACCCTCCAGCCCAGCATATTCCGTGATCCTAAAAAAAGGGCTGCTGATGGATGTGTTAAACCCAAGGGGTGGAGCAGAAAGAGTCGGGTCAGGTCCTGTTTTTCAGCACAGGGAGAGCTGCCCCAGTGCCAGCACATTCCAGCCAGCACATTTCCTGAGGTCCCGGGCTGCTGAACAGAGCCCTGAAGCCTCTTCACCCAAATTTGTCATGTTTTGCCTGATTACAGTGAAACAGCAACATGCACATTCAATCACGGGTAAAATGAGGGTGGGATGTTTTATTTAATATTTATACGCATGGCATACTGGCAAAATTACTGGCATCTGTATGTGTGTGAATGACTGTTTTGAGGAACATGTGTTGTGTGCAATGCTGTTTATTATCAGTAAATGAAGCCAAAAGCTAAGTTGAAAATGAATGCTAAATTAAAAATTATATAAAATGGAGTGAAATGATTTAATTAGCAGATTATAAGTGATACGCTTTACTATTAGAATTAGCTTGGGAGGGATTGAGGGAAGGGAGGAGGAAAAAAAAACCAACCTTGACTAGACACAGAAGGGTGGAAAAACATTTCTTTTCCCTCTATCTGTGGAGTTACAAACACAGTAACATATTGTCCTGGTGTTTATAATCACAGACTCTGCTGCCGTCACAGTGCTTGCTTAATGAGGCAGCCAGTTAGAAATAATGAGACTTTGAAACAAATTGTTCTCGCTTCTGAAAAGAGAAAGAGAAAGATGTGTGCTACTCTAATACAGCACATTTCGAGCGCTCTGCTAACATCTCTGCACTTAACTCCTCGTGCTGGATCCCTCCAGTGGAATTTATGAGTGGAGAAATATCTTGTGGCTTCTTATGAAACCAAGAAGAAAGCTCAGAACTCTGTTTATTCCCAGGTTTTGCCTTTAACTTGTTGCATGACTTCATTAAAAAAGCATTGCCCTGCTAAATTAATTAACACATGTGAAGCGCTTTGAACATTTTTGTTTGGTCTCTACCTTCAAAACTGAATATTTCACTCCTATAATGATCTTCTATTAAAATTGTCAATATTTTTTGCCAGCAGGAATTGATTTTGCTTCTCTGAGCTTCCAGGAGAAGCTGGAGAAGGAGCTGCCCCCCAGCCCTCCATGGGCCATGGGGGTGTTGGAGGTGGGAAATCCACCCCTGCACCCCCCTGGCTCCCCAGCACTGCAGGCAGGGAATGAAGGTAGACTGGCAGATTCTTCCCCAGCATTTCCCTGGACAGCCCATCTGTCCCAGCACTCTGCTGCTCCACAGAGACCTTTCAAAGAGCACTTGCAGCTCCCAGCCTGGCTCTCTGTCCCCAGAGCGTGGCTCCCCTGGGCTGCCTGTCAAACTCCCACTCCCCTGCAGCACCCTGAGAATGCTCCGTGTTCAATGCAGCTGGAAAAACCCCATCACCACACACAAACCCCTCTTTGATAGAATAATCCTGCTTAAATTCAGAACCCACAAAACCATGACAGCTTTGGTAAGCCTTTAAAGTAAAAGCTGCTAAATTGTTTTCATTTCCAAACAGCAAACGTAAATGTAAATAGATGTGTAGGGACAGCACCACTTGGATTTGTTTTGGTGGAAAGCCACAAGCAGCTGCCCCTGGTGACCAGCACTGCAAAGCAGTGTGGAGAAGTGACTCCAGGCTCTGAGCCTGCAGAGCAGCTCAGCCTCACCAAGGCTGAACTGGAGCAAGGACGGGGAGAAGCTGCAGGAAGGAAGGTGCAGAAGCACGGGCAGGGAGAAGGAGGATGCTCAGCAGCATCCAGGAGCGAGGGCAGCCCTGCGAGGGAGCAGGGAGGCTGCCAGAGGGAAGCACAGCCAGCCCAAGGCTGCTCCAAGAGCAGAGCAGCTGCTGGATGCTCACACAGCCATACGGCCGCTCCCAGCCAGCAGGCTGCTCCCAGGGCTCAGCAGCAACTGCAGAAAACAACAGACGGCAAATAATAAGGGCTCTATATCACGTGGAGATTAAAAAAAACCCCAATTCTCCAATTGAGCATGCTTGCACCTTTCTTGGTAGCTGAGATCCAGGACCAGGGGTTGAGCTCTGGCTCTTTCTCCAACAGCCAGAAAGGCCAAGTTTGCAGTCTGCACACAAGACAATAACCCACGTTGCTTTCTAGGCAGCTATGGGCATTGAGAAGCTGCTGTTCAAGTTGCTAATTTGAAAATTAAAAAAAAAAAAAACAAAGAAAAAATAAATAAAAAGAAAACCCCCCCAAAAAATCCCCCCAAAAAAACCCCACCAAAAAAAAAACACCAACCCCCAAAAAAAACCCAATAAAAAAAACACCAAAAAAAAACCCCAAAACAAAAAAAAAAAACAACAAAAAAAAAAAAAACAAGATGGAGAGCAAACTTAGTAGAAACCACTTTAGATGTGCTTCCTTATAGAAAAAAAAAATGCAAGCTGGAATGGGGGGGGGGGGGGGAGGATTTTTTTCCTAGTCTCCCACGTACTCCTAAAATGGTCTGTGCATTGCCTGGAAGTAAATCAATACTAAGCACAGTCCAGGCGAGACTGCCATCTTACATGAAGCACTGACTGTAAAATAGACACAAAAGACACATGATACTCTCTAAGGTCCCCAGCAGCTATAATATCCATCCTTGGCAGCTCGCTTGACATTTCCTTGCCCTGCTTCCCAGTCCTCTTTCTTCTCCCTCCTCCCTCCCCCTCTCCCCACTCTCTAACAGCCAGGCTCTGCTCTCAGGGGCTCGCCGACCGGGTGAACAGATAACAAACCTGTCAAGAAGGGTTTAGCTGGGGAATAAATCCTGCGCTCGCCAGGAAATGATGTGTACAATGGGAAAATACAAGGGATGACATGAGCCTTCCCTTCTGAGAGAGTGGCCAGGAGATGCTTAAAATGTTACAGCTCGTGCTAAATGGACATTGGGATGGCTGATTAGATCGTATCTCAAGACCTTTCAAGTGCCTCCCTTCCTCCCCACTTCTCACTGCTACTGAAGACACACAAAGAAAGCAGACAAAGCCCATCCCTGCTTCTACTCCTTAAAAAAAAAAAAAATATATATTTTAGAGGCTTGGCCATGAGGAAGGTGGGGTTGGCATATGCTAAGCTTAAGGTCAAGGCTAAAATCTCTTTTAGTGGCAGGAAAGATCACATGAAATCCACTGGGTAGTTACAATTTCCATTTATAAAAGGGAATTAGAAAAGCAAGAACCTTATCTTGGGGACTTAATATATGTCTTGGCTTATTACTGTTTTCAAAGGGCCTTTTGCACAAATCTGATTTGCACTGGTGCAATAAAGATTCATTACACTTTTACTCAGCAGACTTTGCATTTCTGCCCAGGATTTAATTATGAAAAACAGAACCCATCCCATAAACAGATGCTAATCACAGTAGGAAAGTACTTTCATTTGTGTAACCAGGTAGCTCAGAAAGTTTGCTTGGAAGTTTGCTGCATCAGCAAGAAGGGCTGTTAGGGAGGAGAAAGGGAGGGAAGAAGTGATTCCACCCTTCTCCCAGGCAGCATCTCCACGCTGGGATCTCAGGGAACTGCTTTGGATGGAAACAAGAGCAGTTCCATGTGGCACTGAGTTCCCTCTCCAGCACACACAGCTGAAGAAAAACCTTGTCTGCTGCTGCTTCTCGAGATTCCAGCACTGGCTGCCTCAGCCCAAACCCTCAAATTCCAGTCTTGGAGAACTCTGGGATTCAGGAGGAATCCTTCCCTTTGGTCTCCAGTACAGCAAACTGTGCAGCTGCTGTTGAGGACTGTTCTCTACATCCAAGCACAGACACCACGGCTCTGACAGGGATTTTTTAAAGCAGTGTCACACCACACTGATATTTTACAGAGCTGGGGAATCTTGCAAAATGGAATTGCTGCCAGGGCACTCGCAGCCCTTGAAATCCAAGATGCTGGGTTTTACTTTTTCAAAATACCTTTTGAGCTGCTGAAACCACAGTGCAAGTGTGACCCCAGTGGATGGATACTACACAAATTGTGCCTGGTAAGTGCACAGTGAGCAATACAGGGTAGATACAAGAGACACAAGCTGTGAGCAAAGCAAGGCCACTTGCACAGAGAATGCTATCCACAGAAATTCTAAACTAGTTCAGTTATCACAAAGAAGTCATGTAATGGTTCCTCAAAGTTTGATGTCGAGAAAACATGGATTTTGCTAACTTTGCACAAACTGGTGTTTAAATACACATTACAAGGTTAAAATCACTGTGCAGTAACCAAGTAGGCAACAAATACAACTGCTTGTAATACTTGTCAGTCGATGGCAGCACCAGTTTACTTAGACCAATATACATAATAATATATCAATATACAACATATACATATAGTATATACATATATATAGTAGCAATAAATATATATTACAGAATAACTATTATATTATATTACATCTATAATAATATATCCAGTGTTTTCCAAGAGAAGTCACAGCCCAGGGTCCCCTGGTCACTGACCAGCAACATCCAGATAAAACCATGTGGATGACAATATTGCTATATTGAAGGCCACATTTGGCCCAGACAAGTCTTCCTGTGTCTCTTCAAACTCACAGACAATAGCTCTTTTTCTGACATAACACAATGCAATAAACCTTGTGTGCACCATCTTGAAGGAACAATGCCTTTACTAATGATATTTTAATGAGGAAATGCATAGGCTAACTACTTTGTCTTCTAGCTTATCTAAAAAAATCCTGCACCCAAGACATGCAGTGTTGAAGGGCATTTTCCCGGAGTTTCGCTTTCTCTGTTTGCTTTGAGTTGGGATTTTGTTCTCATTTTTGGTGGAGCAGGCAAGACTAAGCAGGAGTGCCACAGAAATGGCTTCAGCTAAGAGGAAAACATGACTGTTGAATAAGATCACATCTTCCTTTTTTATTCTGTGTATTTTCTTAATTTGCAACTGGTATTTTAAGGAAGAGACACATAAAGTACTTATCTATTATTAGAGGAGTTGAGCAATATAATATGATCCTGTTTATGCCCTAATAGCAATGAGTGATGAACTGGTTTGCCACAGAC
Organism: Taeniopygia guttata; assembly: GCF_048771995.1. Taxonomy (NCBI): domain Eukaryota; kingdom Metazoa; phylum Chordata; class Aves; order Passeriformes; family Estrildidae; genus Taeniopygia; species Taeniopygia guttata. The sequence continues at coordinate 9,391,057 of NC_133044.1, read as the reverse complement.
ACCATTTTATTACTGCAGGGCCACATGTGCTGGGAGCTGCAGTGACCTTACACTCAGAGGTTCCCATCTTATTTTCTACTGCTAAGTGTTGCTTTTTTTCCATTTCTGGAGGGGAAGAAGGTCACTTCTCACTATTACTGTTCCATTAACTTACACTGCAGCGCACCCATCCTTAATCCAATAGCACCTTACACTGTGCCTTTTAACTCAATAATGCATTATTTTCTGAAGTCTTGCCTACACTGACCAAATTAATACCTGAGGTTCTGCAGCCATCAAACAGAGCAGAGATGTTTAGTGAGAGTACTGAGGGGCTTAGGCTTTGTCAGAAATCTCTCTTCCTTTCACCTTTGCAGTTGTTAACAGTGAGGGATGGGCCCCCCACACGTCTGCAGATCTGCACTGGACCTGCATTCTCATCCTCAGACCAACCAAACATGCCATTTTTCATCACTTACTGAATAATGCTGATGCCTCACAACATTTCTCAACGTACACCAGAAAGGACAAAACTTGCATTTTAGCAATGCTGCATTTTATTAATATTACTCTTGGGTCAAAGTCTTGTTTGGAGCCAATGGGAGTATGTGGGAGTAGAGGGTATCCTTGTCACACACACACTGCTGGCAGTGCTGGGGCTCACTGTGGGACAACTTTTACTTTATTAAACAGGAACTTTACTCACCTGAAGGAAGAGACACAGCCCTTACCTGTGATTCATGTATCACTGGAGACCCTCAATAACACTGTCAATATCATTTTATCTAGCAATTGGTCTAGGTGCAAAAAGTGGCTCTGGTTCAACTTGTTCTGCCATTTCTAATTTATCTTCTTTAATAAATAAATAAACAAATAAGCAGGGATGTTTTATTTAAGAATCTGATTCTAGACATATCAATGCATTAACATGCATCCCTGCAGATTCAGCCTTTTCTGATTGAATTCTGGATCATTTTTACTCAGTGAATGGAATAGGAAAAGTCCAGGATGCCAAGAGAATAATATACTACAAGCTGGTGTTATGATGACATGCTTCAAATAATCCCCTGCCAAAACAAAATTTAATTATAGCCATTGTTTGTATTATTCAAACGACTATTGACAGTAAATCTATCCAGCATGACGTTTCCTCTTTGTATTCGTTGCAGCATTTAGACTGGAAGGAAAAAAAAAAAACCAAAACTAAGGAAAAGAAAATGTTCTCCCCCCGTCCTCCTTCTCAGGCTACACGAGGCCACTGAAGCCCAGTTGATTTCCCAAGTCCAATTATTTTGCAGTACACAATCCTCCAGAACAGCCCAGCTCACCTGGGGACCCGGGCTGCCTAAACACGCTGCACTTAATGGAGTCCCTGAAGTTGGCTCCATTTCATTGCTCCTAACTAATAGGCTGTGATATTTTTTTTTCCCCAAACAGACCACAGCTCTTCCCGCTCCTCTCTCCCATCCTCCACGCAGAATCCAAGTGGCTAACGAGGCATTAGGAGACCACCTCCACTGTGAACCTTCACTACCACCTACTGACTGTGGGCTGAGGGCCACAGCGTGCTCACCCGCCTGTGCAGCTCCTCCTGCACCTCCTGAGCTCCTCCTGCTCCTCCTGCTCACCTGGGGGCTCCTCCTTCCCCTCCTGGGCTCCTCCTGCACCTCCTGAGCTGCTCCTGCACCTCCTGAGCTCCTCCTGCTCCTCCTGGGCTCCTCCTGCTCACCTGGGAGCTCCTCCTGCACCTCCTGAGCTCCTCCTGCTCCTCCTGGGCTCCTTCTGCTCCTCCTGCTTACCTGGGGGCTCCTCCTTCCCCTCTTGGGCTCCTTTTTCACCTCCTGCTCACCTGGGGCTCCTCCTTCCCCTCCTGGGCTCCTTTTTCACCTCCTGCTCACCTGGGGGCTCCTCCTTCCCTTCCCGGGCTCCTCCTTCCCCTCCTGGGCTCCTCCTGCACCTCCTGGGCTCCTTTTTCATCTCCAGCTTACCTGGGGGTGGGGGCTCCTCCTTCCCCTCCTGCTCACCTGGGGGCTCCTCCCACACTTCCAGGGCTCCTCTCACATCTCCCAGGGGATCCTCCTTCCCCTCCTGCTCACCTGCAGGCTCGCCCCTCACCTCCCAGCCCACCCAGGTGCCCTCCTAGGGATGCCCATGAGCTTACAGGGGAGAGAGCTGCAGCAATGCCCTGGAGAGATGCACTGCAGGCTCTGGGCACTCCTCACAGCTCAGGGTGAGGAAGGAGCCTTCCCCCATGGTACCCTGCAGCACTGTGTTAATTTATCCTGGTTTTGTCCTCCCCATTGGCCTTCCCTACCCCTTTTACTTTATTTATTCAAGTTCTAGAGAGTTCTCCCTTCCCTGTGTTCCCACTGGTTTGTGTAACCCTGCCCATCCACCCTGCCATTCCCTGGTGGTCCCTTCCCTGCATTTATACCCTGGACCCTCCTTTATCTGTGTCTTTGGCCCCTGGACCCCTTCAGTGTTGGGCCCTAAAAAACTCTTGTTAGAACTCCATATCTGGACCCTCCCATATCTTCACTATTGAGTTTTTTCATCTGTCTGTCTGTGTGTGCTCTTGTGGCTCCTGCCCCTCGGCACAGACACTCTCAGGGAAGGTTGTGTCCACCACCACCACCACGGACCACAGCACCCTCCCAGCTTCATCTTTCATCAGAACAACATAAAGAGGAATTAAAACCACAGTCCTGTAGCTAGTGCCTGCTGGCATGAATGCTACCAGATCCCTTCAAGGCTTAAGAAGTGTTTTTTCTTAATGTGTTGATGATTTTAGTGGTTTTAGTATAATCTGATGTTTTTGGTTTTTTTTTCAATCCCAACCTGTTATTTCTATGCATGTGCAACAGGCCAAGTCTCCAGCAACAGAAAGAAATTTGCTGCTTCAGAAAAGGCACTTGTGTGAATTGTGCACCAAAACATGATCTTCTGCCTCCCTTTTTCTCCTAAATCCCAATGCTTTTGGGTTTCTGTATCACCTCCCTTTCAGTGCCTGCCTCAGCCAGTCAAAGTCCAGTTACAAAGCACCCATTCTCAAAATAAAAACATTAATTGGAACACTAAAAGTACCAATGTTTACAGGTGATGAAGTTCAAAAGTAGGAGGATTTTGAGGTGAATTTTGCTATCATATTTAGAAAGGCCCACACAGTTGCTGGGGCAAAGCACTGCTCAGTGAGGAGTCTGGGCAGGGCTGGAGCTGAGCTGCCTTTGCCATCTGGCACTGGAAGGCAGAGGCAGGCTTCACTCCTGCTGGGGCAGGCTGCACTGACAGATCTCTTACAGACATCCACAGAAAGCAAACCCTCATAATTTGTTTGTTTGTTGTTTGTTTGCTTGCTTAATTTTATTTTTTCTTTGGTTGTTTGGGTTTTTTTGGTTGGTTGGGGTTTGTTTTGGTTTGGTTTTTGGGGCTTTTTTTTGGTTTATTTTTGTTTTTCCCTCCTAAAATACTATTCTGAAGTTTTCTGCAATGTAAAATGATGAAGTGAAGGAAAAAAAAAATTCACAGCCCTTTAGAGGGAAAGGCTGACCCTCTGCAGGGCCCAAGGCTGGTGACAGCCCTGGGGGACAGGAGGTGACACAGCCTGGCCTGGGAGAGCCCTGGCAGGATGAAACCCTGAGAATCCTGGTCTGACCTCAGAGCCTGGGCAGGGGCTGGACTAAAGCCTGCCTGGAATGAGTTCTCTGCTTCTTTGCTGCCAAGGTCAGGAGTAAATGGTGAGATGGAATTTCTTGTTGGGACTCAGATGTTTCTTAGCTCTTATCCATGTCTCACAAACCCTGAGTGCTGCAGCACTTCACTCTTACTGAAAATGGAGCCCCATCTCCCTCTCTACACTGCCAGGGATCCTGGACAGCCACAGCTGCTCTGGGCACCTGTGCCAGGGCCTGCCCAACCTCACATCCAGGAATTTCTTCCTAATCTCTAATCTAAATCTACCCTCTTTCAGTTGAAAGCCAGCTGAGCTTTAGTCCAAAAAAATCCCCTGTCCCCAAGGTGAAAGACCTTGGTTATAAAGGTTTTACCTACTACACACATAACCCTCCCATCATCATGGCAATTTTGAAAAAATATTTGTTTAATGCCATCATAGGAATTAAGGATGTCAGCTCTTTTCTCCACATACTGAACCTGAACAATGGCCATAATGACAGAAAACACTTCCATGAGATTTGAATCTTCCAGTTTCCACAGCCTGGTAAAACCAGCAGAATTCTTTCATTTCTAGGTGTGGCCACATAAATAAATACCAACAAACTTAATTTTTAGGTGCCAAGCCTTTGTCACAAACCAGAACACTCAGTCTTAAATTTGGTATTTTGGGCAGTTTTCTTAAAACAGAGATGTCCTGTACCACTAATCCCATCAGAAATTCTCTGCCAGACACAGGGGAAACACTGTGAGTGCTCCAGGCTCCACATATAAACAACTGAGTGATCAACAACAATTTTGGAACAAAGCCTTGGCTCTCTCATGGCCCTTTAGAATTGGTTAGTGCTTCTCTCCTTCTGCCAGGCTCTGGTATCAGTTTTAGCTGTTTGTCTTCAAATTTTGCGTTTTTAGGCTGGGATTGATGTTGAGGGACACCTATTACTGGGTTTCTCTGAATAACCTGTGCAGGTGAAACCCTTGGGTGAAAGATGGAAACTCCTAAAAGCAGCAAGAGTGCTGTAGATGTGCAGAAGGGAGCACGTGCTTTTGATTTGGTTTGCTTTAGTTTTGGGGTTTTTTTGGTAAGAAGCTTCTTCTTTAGAGAACCTGCACACACAACACTGACTGCATCCATCCCACCTCCCCCAGAGAGGGTCCATTTGCCTGAGAAAAAGGGCTGTGCTGCCCAAGTGTGACAGCACAACATCCAGATGGAAAACCCCTCCATCCAGAGATGTCTTCAGGGCTTGCAGTCACTCCTGACTTCCTGGGCTTTGTTACTTAGAGCACGACATGATGGTAAGGTTTAATCACACTTGACATTTAGCTTGAGGTACAGTAAGTACACCTAAATCACTGCTTTGGCCAAAAGTGGCTTTGATGTTCCCATGGGAGACAGTTATTGTTGCCTTCAAAGGTTAAACCCTGACTAACTCCAGAGGTGGAATGACAGGAGCTCAGGGATGAGGCAGGAAAGCCTCTCCAGTGATCACCTACATGAACAGAATTTCTTCCACACAACCTATCATGACTGTAATAGTAACTTGCAAATATATCCTCTATTTGAAAAGATTTCCCAGAGAAGGGAGAGCTTTCCTGCTTTGCAGACACCAGTGTTACTGTGTTATGGCAGAGTACATATTAAAATGCATTAAGACATAACTAGGGTTGTCTCCATGTTATGCTGCTATTCTTAAGCTGTTATGTTACTAAGCCACATTGGCATTTTTCAACTTTCCTTTGATGTTCTCTCTATTATCTTTTTATAGCATAATCACACATTTTGGTATGTCGGAGATCAAAGGGAAGCTGGAGCTTCTAAGGCTAAGCCTGGATATGGGGCCTGTAACTAACTGAATTCATTATATTTAATAATATTCTCTAAGGAATGGCAGGGTGAAGCCATATGAAATAATAAACATGAAGGTAAATAGTGAAAAACTACTGGAGTAAATTTAATGACAGTTTTGTTTTATGCTTCTCTTAAGTTCCTGCACCAACCCTGTCACCCTGCACTACAGGAGTGATGAGACTGACACTCAGGCCCTGACACCTGGCTGTGACAGCTCTTGACACTCCAAATTCTCCAGGTTAACAGCTCTCTCACCTAAAATTACACCATTTTTAATAGACATCGATACTCTTACAGAGATTGTTTTGAACAAATGTTCTGCGCTTGATAAACAAATTGAGGCACTTAAAAACATTCTCAAAGTAGACAGGTGTAAATAAGAAAACAGGTCTTTATAAAGAACTTAATTCCTTTAGGCGCCCTGGAACTCCTGTGTCAAAAATACTCATCTTCTGGCAGGCTTGCTAAGATTAAAATTAGTTCTAGCTGGCATCACCAGAAAGCTGTAACACACAGCTGAATGACAGTCAAAAAGGTGTAAAATTCTCTTCTATTTTAGAGAGGACAAAGAAATGTATTCTAACTTGGTCCTTGTAGCTGAATGCTTACTGATGAGTGAAAGTGCAACCATACTAATTACCAAAGCACTGGCTTTCAGCAAGCAGCCCTGGATTGCACAGCCAGGTGTCATCAAGGGCTTGCTTTTCACACTTACAAACTGCAAGTTAATCTGAATAAACTGGGGAGGTGTGTTCATTGAACAGTGCTGCAGACACACTTGCTGTGGGCAGCAGCTTTCCTCTGGCTAGAGATTCCTTGGGGTGCAACCCAAGCAGGGTGAGGAGTTACCCACTCCTGAAATGCAGTGACCAGCCTGATACAGCTGCTCCCACTGCCCTGGTCCAGGGGGAAATGGGACAGCTCAGGGCTCATCACCTTCACAGCAGCCTCAGGGAACTTGTCTCCCTCCCCAGAGAGGGGCTGCAAGCTCTGCTGCCAAATCTTTCCATTCAGCAACAGGGCCAAGAGAGGGAGGGGTGGGAGAAGCAGCTCTTCCAGGGCCTGTCAAAAAGTAAGCAGCATAGAGAAATTAGGAAATGTCTGTTCCCTGCTTCTGCAGGTTCCTGGACTATAGCACCAATGGAAGTATCAGCATGGGGAGCAACAAGACATGAAAATGGGGAAGAAATGGTTTCTCTTGAACCTGAAACAACCTGGAATGGCTTCAAGGGTGGCAACTGCCAGCTGGGAATAGGTAATTTCTTAAATGATCCCAATTACACTGCAAGACAATACCTGACTAATGTGAAAGCTATTTAGGATGTGAACACAATTGAATTAACACTGTTCTAAACTTAAATAAGGATCCACCAAGGAGCTTAATGTGGCTTTTCAGCACACTTCTGTGTAAATCACACTTCTCAGCATAACTTCCTAAGAGTCTTCTTACAGCCAAGCCCTAGCCTGAAAATAACTCTGCCCTTTCTCCACTGACATTTCATGGAGCAGAAATCACCTTCCCATTGCTCAGGCCCCTGCAGCAGGAGGGCAAACAGGGAGGATGACAGATCCATGGCATGGGCAGCAGCAGCTGCAGACCACACTGCACTGGGAAATCCAGGGGGAACTCAGCCAGGACAAGGAGATAACCACTGGCCCCTCAGTCCCAACAACCAAAAGCCATCAGGCAATCCAACATCTGAGAGATGGCACTTGCAGAAATGTTTTGTGCTGATCTCTACCTGTGTGTAACTGAAATTCTTGGTAACTACTGGAGGGAGGATTAAAAGCTCCTGGAACTTTGGGACTCTTCTGTTAGCCTGAATTTTCTTCTGAAGCCCCATAAACAATTACAAGGACTCTACTGACCTAGCTTTTAGAAGCTGCAGGTTAATGGGAGAGGCAAAAAGAAGTTTGCTTTTTCTTTTATTACATCAATTACACAAGATCCATCCATATCTCACGTGGATATGATACATGCAACTCTTTCCTTGAGTTTTCTTGAAAAAGCCCTTTGGTGTGTTCTAATACCCCAACACACTGCACACACTTGGTCCTGTCTCAAAGCTTTTCAGACTCAGCATTTAAATCCACAAAAATAACCAAGAAATCAGCTTAATACCCCCATGGGTGAAACTCCTCTCACCCAGGGCTGATCTGGCTTGGACACAAAACCATGGAAATCCAGGAAACACACACTCTGAGGGGTGGGCTTGGCCACTCTGAATCCTGTCCCACATTTTGGGAGGCTCAGAAAACATGAGAAACCCATGAGGAGAAGGAACTGAGGGTTCAGACCTGCCTGGCACTGGTGCCAAACATCCCAATACAAACAGGGGATCCAGGGAGTTTATTTTTAGAGTACTGCTCAATTAATCTTGGTTTTCTTGACAGACAACAGAGAACTAGTCTTGCAGCTCTGCATTAAGCATGCTCATTTTTTATCTCTATTTATTGTACAATAATTTAACTTTATTGAAGTGAGGGTTTAAGTCCCCAAGGCAGATTGAAGTGCTGAGCCTGGGTATTCCAGTGCAACAACAGTCCTTGTGCCTGTATTTAGTGCCAAACTTCCTTGAAACTCTAACTTTCAACATAGCAGCTCTTTTCCAGTGTGTAAAATTTCAGTATTTAAAGTTATACTTTTTGAAACATGCAAAACCTACACATTTTTCCACAGAATATCTGTTTCTCTTTAAACATTCACTGTTATTTTAAGGATTTCTCAGCATTTTTACTTATTTTATGAAAGGATTCCCAAACAATTCTCTCTGTGTGATAAAATCTACTTGATGGGACTGACAGCTGGTACAAAATATCTGTAGGGAATATTCCAAACTGCCATTACACTTCATCTATGATCCAGTCAAGAGACAGAATTTAATTAATTATTTTCTATCCAGAAATACATATAACCCTAAACATTTGTAAAACTCAAATGCAAATGGCTGTGTATGAAGATCATGACCTCAATATCAAAATTAGTATTTTCAATACCAAAATTAGTATTTCTCCAAAAAGCAGTAATGTAAAATCTGACCTTCTCTGAAGATTTTCAACTCTACACATTGGACGTGAAACAACATAGGAAATGTTATTCTAAGGCTTTGAAAAAGAAAGTAGAGCTATACCCTTCCTCAAAGGGAACTTGGAATTTATCAGGTTTTGAAAAGTACTGCAAAACACTAAAAGTTGCCTGTGTTCTTGGCAGCAAAGCTTGTCTTAAGAACATGGAGTAGAAAATCATAATAAAGGGCAATACAACCTTCTGTTGTACACGGGGCTTTTAGGGTGGGATTAAAAAGGATTCTGTGTGGTTTATTCAGAATGACACAGCCCCACAGTGGGACCTGGGGAGTGCCAGTGGGACACAAAGGAAAAGCTCTGTGGTTTCCAGGAGCTCTGTCACTGCTGATGCTGTGGGTCACACTTTGGTGCACAGGTATTGTGCAAAATGCAATCTGGTATTTTTGGGTTATTATGCCTGAGTGGAAAAAAAGGTTACAATAGGAATATGCCCTCCTCCAAAGGAATGGGAATTGCTACTTCCAGCAGAATATTGCCTTGTTTGTTCCTTCGGTAAAACACTCCTTGGGCCCCTGCAAAATGGGCTGGAAATCAATCAGAGAAGAAAACTGGGTTGTTGTTTTTTGTTGTTTTTGGTGAGGATTTAGCAGTCACTTCTGCCATATCAGTCAAAGCACCACAATCCAATCCCAGCAGATTATCATCAATCCAGAGGGTGTTTCTTTCAAAGCTGCCAATGGGATTTAGATGCACAACCCTTATTTATTTAAGAGGAGCTGTAATTCCAAGTCTGAACTATATATATATACACACACAGACACACACACACACACACACACACGTATCTAAGTGTCTGAAAACACAACCAAAGGCAAGGGAGGGTTGTTTTGACAAAAACAATGAAGACAAGAACAACAAACCCATAGGGAACAATAAATGTAATGGATTACTGATAATGTCAGAAATGTCTGGATAGCTCCAGCTAGAGAAACACACTACAGGCTTGTTTATACTGAAACAAAGCAATATATAATATATTGGCCATTTGGGTTTTGCTGTTTGTGAAAGAAACTCGAGCCATTCTGTGTTTTCTTTGCATCTCATGGTATCACTGGAGGTAACCATTAAGCTCATTTTACTTGTGAATAGGTTGAGACATAAATCCAAGGTTACAGACAAAATCTCTGATTCAGCAAAGCACTTAAGCACATGCTTAGCTGTAAACACATGTACCATCCCATAAAAGTAAAGATAATCATGTGCTTAAGTGCTTTGCTGAATCAGGGCCAAAGACAATAGCAGAGCCAGGAGGAGAAGCCAGGCATCACTAAAACAACAAGACAACTTTCCCTGCAACATAAATGTTATAAAAAACAATAGATCATAAAGAAGATGGTTATGACTTTTTAGAAGAGTTAAGAACAGCTGTCACAAGGTGGGGGGTAGGGGCTGAGAATAAACAGGCATTTTAATATTGGTTTTCACAGCATCCTTAAGAAAACAGAAAGTAATTTGCTTCCTATTTCATCTGATGCCACCCTTCAAACCTGCTTCCTCACTCGAGGAAAATCAAGCTGTATTAACTAGCAGCTCTGCTAATTGATTTAAGACTGATCATCCTTCATTACTGTATCTTTGACTATTAAAATGTTAAAGAAAGAGCAGACAGGTGAGTGAGAGCAGGAACTAGGTGACAAGTAGAAAACATGCACATTTTTCTCATTGGGATTTTTATTAGGTAGAAAGTGATCATTTCACCTGGCATCCCTTTATGTTCAGAAGTAGCCAACACACCCAACACACCAGGAAGGATACAGGCAGAATGTGCAGCCCAGTGAAGCCCTGCCACAGAGAATCCAACCATCAGTCACGTTGGGATGCTGCAATTCACAGCCAGCCCACATCAGGCTGCCCAGTCCTTCCCTGGGCACAGGTGTCTGCCTGGCACAGCCTCACAAAGCAGCTCTGCCACCCCCACGGCTCAGGGCTCCTGCTCAAGTCACAGGGATGAAACTGGAGGTGCAGAAAGCTCTTGGGGAAAGCCCTGATTTGTTCAAACAACCCACAGTATGGTTTTAATATATTTTCTGAATACATTTCAGAAACCTTGCAGGATTTTTTGGGGTCATGTATCTGCTCTGCATTTCTTTTTGATTGAAAACTGCCTTAAACTATCCAATTCAAGGTTTCTCCTACAAAGCCCTGACTTGCAATTACTCTCTCCTTTCTCTGGAGCCAAAAGTGCTGTTATCTGGATTCCCTGAGAGGAGCAGCAGGTACCACTGTGCTAACACACATTTGGTTCACATTAACTTATCTCCCCCTTGTGCAGGGCCATAAAAAGTTAATTGGAATATGCAGCTCCAACACACACCACAACATCAGCAGGGCCAGCCAACACTAAAACCTAACTGTGTGGCAGCTCTGCTTGGAAACAAACTCAAACCTGTCAGCTCTCATTTTGAGAAGGCAAAAAAGGCAAGAAAATTGAGCCAATATCTTGTTCCTTCTGGTGTAACCTTGTAAATTCCTATGGGACACCACACATCACACAAACCAAACTCTGCTGGAGGCAGAGATGGGGGCTCCCTTTCCAGCTCTGCCCTGTGACACAAGGCAAAATATGATGAATCAGGAAAATCAGGGCTGCCAAAGCCAGTCAGGGCCATACAGACAGAGCAGAATTGAGCCCAGGAGACCCTGCTCCTGCCCTTCACCAGGGCTTCCCCCTGCAGCATTCCCTGGAGTCCAGAGCCCCTTTGCAGTGGTGCTGCAAAGCAGATGTGCAGTTTGGAACTGGCTTCCTCAGTCAGCAGCAGCAATAAAACAAACATCTGGGTTTAGAGGATGTCTCACAGCCCAGTTTGTGGGATCATTTCCTTCTTGGCATCCTAATGAAGAGCTTCCTACTCTTCAAAATTATTTTAAATTAGTTTTGATTAAAGAATAAATTAATAATTAAGCCCCCATCAGTGATAATAGAATTTGGAGTGCTCGCAAATCCTGCAGTTTGGGAGCCAGAGTTTAAGCATAGCCCAATAAACCCATCCATCCATCCATCCATCACCCATCCATCCATCATCTATCCATCCATCCATCATCCATCCATCATCCATCCATCCATCCATCTATCCATCCATCATCCATCCATCCATCCATCCATCCATCCATCCATCCATCATCCATCATCCATCCATCCATCCATCCATCCATCACCCATCCATCCATCATCTATCCATCCATCCATCATCCATCCATCCATCCCTCCATCCATCCATCATCCATCCATCCATCCATCCATCCATCCATCCATCCATCCATCCATCATCCATCATCCATCCATCATCCATCCATCCATCACCCATCCATCCATCCCTCCATCCATCCATCATCCATCCATCCATCATCCATCCATCCATCCATCCATCCATCCATCACCCATCCATCCATCCCTCCATCCATCCATCATCCATCCATCATCCATCATCCATCCATCCATCCATCATCCATCCATCCATCCATCCATCATCCATCCATCCATCCATCCATCCATCCATCCATCCATCATCCATCCATCCATCCATCCATCCATCCATCCATCCATCCATCCATCCATCATCCATCCATCCATCCATCCATCCATCCATCCATCCATCCATCCATCCATCCATCCATCCATCCATTCCCGTGCAGTTACACCCTTACTACTCCCAGCCCTCACCATGAGGTTTTCACACGTCAGACCTCAGGGAGCACCATCCCCTCCTGCATCCCCACCCCTGGTGAGTGGCCACCACCCCAGGGAGCCCTCCAGGAGTAAAGCACCACTCCAGCAGTGCCACAGCACCACGAATCAGGAAAAAAACCCTTCCACAGCTTTTGGCACAAGCAGAGTCTGGCACTCAGACTTTCTAAATGTAAATTCTGAATTTTTGGTTAGCTTTTTATAGGACGAAAGTGTTTGCCGTGCCCTGTTCCTTACACCCCAGTTCAGTCATGTCAAGGCTCTCCTCCTGTGGTGCCCCTGGACAGGTACAACACCATGCTGCCCCTTCCCAGTCTGTGCAAAAGATTGCCAAGCTCCTCAGAGGAACACTTGCTCTGGCAGAGGAGATGCAGAGCACTCTCACAATAAAGCAGTTGGTGTTTGCAGTGCTACAGAAATATAAACAGGCTGCACTAAGCATCACTCAGCAAAAGCATGTCAGTGCTCTTGCACACTGGAAGCAGAAATAGTAAATAAGATATGGTTTGACAGCAAGGGAGCTGCTGACACGAGAGGTGGCTGTGGGGCAGTGCCCTGGGGTCTGCACAGCGAGCACCAGGGAAGGGCAGGTAAAGGCTGTCCCTGTCCCTGTCCCTGTCCCTGTCCCTGTTCCTCTCTCAGACACAGGGAGCAGATAAAACCTGTCCCTGTCCCTGTCCCTGTCCCTGTCCCTGTCCCTGTCCCTGTCCCTGTGCCTGTGCTTGTCCCTGGGCAGGTAAAACCTCTCCCTGTCCCTCTCTCAGACACAAAGAGTAGGTAAAGCCTGTCCCTGTGCCTGTCCCTGTCCCTGTCCCTGTCCCTGTGCCTGTCCCTGTCCCTGTCCCTGTGCCTGTCCCTGTCCCTATCCCTGTCCCTGTCCCCCCCTCAGACACACACACAGCAAAGGTCCTGGGTGCAGGGAGCCAGGGCTTGGCTGTGCTCTCTGCACAGAGATCCCCATCTGCCCCCAGGGGAGGATGTGTTTCATGAAATTAGCTGGTGTGTTTTTATAGTCACTTCCAAAGGCATTTCCTCAAACCCCACAGTTCTCTCCCAACACACAGGTGTAAATAACAATATCTATTATGTCAGTGCTTCATTCCACCCACAAAGAGAACTTCCCCTTTCCCAAGAGGAGGCAGTGTGATAGAAGCTGCAAAGGCCATTAGAAGCCAAGACTCTGTGTGAGTAACCTCCCAGCATCAGGTGAGAGGCAGATCATCAGACAGCCCCACCCTGCTCCTGGCTGTGTCACAGTGCCAGCCACTCCTCTTGGAGCATGGCACACGCTCATTTCCCTTTTATGGAGTCAAAAATAAGACAGTAATTGGATTGAGGCTTTCAGGGGAGAGGGGAGGGGAAAAGGATCTTCTTAGACTCCCTAATGCCAATCTTCACGACCTGTCTGATCTCTCAGTAAATGCCACATATAGGTTAATCCTCACAAATCCTCAGTACAACCTTGTCAAATCAAAGTGTTCATCAGTTTGTTCAGGGGCTACTAGATAAGAATAAACAAATGAACTCATGCTGCATGTCTCCCAGCTGTCACTTAGGAGTGCTTATAGACAAGGTCTCTTTAGTGGGCACCCTGCAGCAAAGAACTCCGACTGGAAAATGTGAGAAATGAACAGATTACCAGCTTAACTTACACACCTGTGAGCACCCTGCATGTGAAAGGTACATGCACTCACACAGTTCACTCTGTGTGCCCTAAGCATTCTGTTTTCTCCTTGATTTTCCCAGTTTTAAATAATATTTATTTGAAAAAGACATGTATGCACCCAGAGTACAAAGTATAGTAACCTAATGCTGAAGGAGAGTGTTTTCTCCTTGATTTTCCTTCACTCGTTTCCTTTTCTCTTTCTGTTTTCCCCTTGATTTTCCTTCTCTCCTTTCCTTTTCTCTTTCTGTTTTCTCCTTGATTTTCCTTCTCTCCTGTTTTCTCCTTGATTTTCCCAATTTTAAATAACATTTATTTGTAAAAGACATACATGCAGCCAGAGTACAAAGTGTGGCAACCTAATGGTGAAGGAGAGTGCTTTCTCCTTGATTTTCCTTCTCTCCTTTCCTTTTCTCTTTCTGTTTTCTCCTTGATTTTCTTTCTCTCCTTTCCTTTTATCTCTCTGTTTTCTCCTTGATTTTCCCAATATTAAATGATATTTACTTGTAAAAGACATACATGCACTCAGAGTATGGTGACCTAATGTTGAAGGAGAGTGTTACAAGGATGTGCCTTAGACATCAAATTGCTCCTTTGCCATCCAACCCAATTAAAGTGCAGCAGTTCCTCATTGCCTCCCACGGACTCTGCTTGGCCACTGGGCTCTCCTGGGGCACAGGGGGTCATTTGCCCCCTTTAACCTCAGGGCCATCAGAGGAGGTCCTGCTGCCTGCTCCACCTTTGCCTGTGCTGGCCTGATGCCACCCAGCAGATGGCAATGACTTTCAGATGGAGCAGGGTCATTTTGAACTGGTGACCCAAAAGGTGGAAGGTTTCCCAGCCCACTGCCTGCCCTCTGGCCCTAACATCTGTGAACTTGCCCTTTTCAGAGTAAGGCTGCAGGCACTGAAAAATACACACACAGCATTGTCAGGAGGTTTGGGTTTCTCCCTCTTCTCCCAACCTTCAGCACTATTACCACACTCCAACTGCTCACCTAACCAAAGCTTGCACTGTGTCAACACCCAAAGAGTGAAGTTTTGAATGTTTGCTTGTCATCTTGTCTCTCAAGCACCTTTGCAATTTCTGTCATGCCTTCTCTTCATGAGCTAAGGAAAGTCTAGTCAAAATCTATTAGCTGTCCCTCATGTCTTAGGAGACATTTCACTGCAAATCATAAACTGCTGCAGTCTACACTTTGGGCTTGGTCTTTCTCTACCACACTTTGTTTCACCTATGTTTGATTCTAGCCAACAATTTTATTGCTTCTACAAGTTTTCTACAATTTTTCTTGTTTTCTGCAATATATATTTTGAAGGTGAAAATGATATTGTGGGTACAATACACTGCAAAGTACCTGAAGAACCCAAAAACCTCTGTGCACATGGTTTTCCCTCTATACATGATATCTCAATCTCTAAAAAGGCACGTCCTTCTGTATGGCCTGCCTTCTATGGCACTCTCTGTGGCTTGGGTTTGGGCTTTTTCTCCTTTTTTTTTCTATAGCAGAATATGTCAGATTTCAAAGCTCTTTGCTTTCATGCACTTCATCCTCAAGACCATGATCACAGCATTTGGTCCTGAGGCCAAGAAGCAAAAGAAGTTGTGATCTTTTCTGAACCATGCAGGTCTCTCAGGAATCAGATGAAGATCCACTCTTACAGGAGCTGCACAAAGGAAAACAACCCTCTGGTCCTAGGAAACTGTTCACTGAATTTCTAAATTACAGAAAGCTTTGGCTCAAAAAGCATCTCAGCAGAGAGGCACAGCATGAATGGAGGGACAGGACTGCAGTGAAGGGCAAACCCCTGGATGTGCCAAGTGAATGGGAGCAAAAGGAAGAAATAAATAGAAAAAATAGAAAATAAATATAAATAAATAGATAAAATTCCCCAAACCCCAACAAACCACCAAAACAAACACCAACACATCTAACATATTTGTCATTGTGCTTTTTGAGTTAAACAGGCGTGTGGAAAAGGCTGCAGTTTCTGCACAACCATCCCATCTGCAGACTTTTCCAACTCCATCATGAATCAACAGGTTCCTCCTCTGCAGTCCTCATAACAAACCCCAGCCACCAAATCCCAGAGCAAATCCTGCTCCTGGCCTCGGAGTGTGAAACAGACAGCTGACTTTGGGATTATTCTTTATGTGCAGAAACATGAATAAATCACACACCATCAAGTTTATCATTTTTTCTCCTCAGAAAAATATGAAATATTACAGATCATCTTCACTACATCAGTTTCTTCACAGTCTATTAGCAAGCAAAGTCTATTTTTCACATAATTTACCAAGTCACTGGTCTAATTTCTCTTATTTCTTTTGGAGCAGGAAACATATACAGAGCATGTTCTCCTGTTACACATCACCCATGACCAACCTTCCTGCCTTCCATCCCAGGGTTCCAAGAAGTTGGTGGAGTTGGCTAGCAGCTCGAGGAGGTCCAGCTCTTGGGTTTCTATAGAGAGTTTCTATGAAAAAAGCTGACTATCAAAAATAAAACCTATCATCAAATAACGTCAGAATGTTTCAAGCTGGATGCTCAGAAAAACACCTATCCCCAAACATTTACCAGCTCTGAAGGGCTGGCAGGTTTTGTGGTGTAAGAGAGGATTGTTTGCAGTGGTGTTCTGAAATTAGCTAAATTAGCTTTTCTACTTCACAGATTCCTCACTCTGACTCCCTTCAAAAGAAACCCACAAGAAAACCCCATCCAAAAAAAAAAAAAAAAAAAACAACAAAAAAAAAACCCAAAAAAAAAAAAACCAAAAAAACCCCAACAACCATTAAAACTCCCCTAGACCAGGAAACTGTCTCAAAACCCCCAAAAACTCCTCTCTCAGTTTCAAAAAATACCTCAGCCAGCAGACTGAAGGTAAAAAATGGGCACGGGCCATGCTGGTCTCTTTATGCCTAGACCTGGAACTACACTGAGAACACAAGGTGGACCCCAGAGCCCAGGACCACCAGTTTGGTATTTTTACCAAGACCATGAGACCAGCTATTAAAAAAGAAAAAAAAAAGGCAGTGGAAGTTAGGGTGAAGTTGGTACAATCTTTCCTTCCAAAAAAAGCCCTTGCATGAAACATTTTCTGCCAAAGATGGATGTGATTTCTCTTGATTGGAACAGGGAAGAGAGAAACAAGTTAAATTCCAGCCAAAATAATAGGAGTCAAGAGACACAGGTCTGCCTCATCTTTTCCCATTGCAGCTCTGTAAGGAGAAAAAAAATCACAAAAATCTGCAGTATGTCAACCTTCCCCCCCTTTTTTTTTCCTCCCCTAAAAGATTCAGTTTCCCTGGAGAAGCAAAGAAAGAGGCTGAAAGGATTTCACATTGAACCACAGCAAAAATTGCCACAATTTCTTCCCTACCAGCTGAAGAGTGAATGGCATGAGTCCAAACGTGGGCAAGGGGAAGGAGGTGACATTCACTTCTCCAGTCTCTGCCTGTAGCCTGCAAGAAAGGCTGGGCTGGAGAAACACTTTGGAAGATCTGCAGATGGAGGAAACTATCAAATGCCACGACTGCAGTAAGAAATGCCACTTGTGAAAAACAAATTCTTAACAGAGTTGCCAGGCTTGGACACTGAAATACCAAATACATATGCAAAAAACAAAGCCCTAAAAGTTCAGAATTTTCTTCTTCATTAAGCAAAACTGAGAACCCAGCTCCAAGTGTAGAAAGAAAACTCTCTTGGTAAATTGGGAGTGGTTTTTCTCCCTCAATTGCATGGGCCAAATCAAGCTGGCAGCTGCCAGCTCCTGGAGGGACTGGTGTGCTGCTGGTGGTGAAGCCTTTCACCAACTACAAAAGAAGGAACTATTGCTTTTCTTCTTAGGGCTTCTACAGGAAATAAACTGCAAAAATCTCCATTCCTTTCCTGCTCCATTCATACTGATCTCCAAGGGCACTTTCACAGGAGGGTCTGGGTGCTCCAGACCCCACAAAGAGCACTGGCTGCTCTTGACACCAAAATTGAGCAGTCACACTGGATCTGGGACAGAGCCCCTCCTGTTCCTCTGAGGGTTTAATCCACTTCAGCAGGATGTGCCAAGGCAGAAGAGCACCACAGGAAAATAAAATACATGAGGGCAGTGCCCTGCATTAAAGCATCACTGGTCCAGTGACTGCTCGGGGTCAGGTGGGGCTGTAGTAACCTGAGTTATTTCTCAAGATTTTTTTGCTCATAATTTCCAGTTCCCCTGGACTGTTGACTCTCAAAATCACTCAGTAATAGAAGTCTTTTGCTCCTTCTTTGCACAGGAGCAACCACATTATAACAGAAAACATTTATTCCAGAGTCAAACATGTATTCAAAACATTAGCTCCAGCAGAAGAAACAATCAGACACGAGAGCTTTCAGTTCCATTCCCAACAGAACACTTAGTAAGAAGAGAATGACTTTATCAACAAGCAGTAAAAACCTTAGTTTCCCATGTCTGAAAGAGATTTCATTAAATGCTTCCCTTGACTAGGTGCAGATCATTATATTTCTCATAGACTGTAAGCAATGTGAGCCTGTGTCTGCACCTCGCAGCCTGTGCTCTGACTGACAGCTCCAGGAATTACAATAAATACTGCAGGAACACAAGCAATGCCTTCCTAGGAGCCCACTGCCAAACTGAGTGCTTCCTTGCAGAGAAACAAACCAACCAACCAACCAAAAAAACCCAACCTGGAATAGCCCCATTCAGTGCTGTTTCTCACATAAGAAAGACACTCACCAGGGGAAGCCACTTCCCATTCCCCAGCCCTGCAGGATTCAGGCTCTGACCCCAGGACATGCTGCCCCTCCCCAGCCACAGCTTCGGAGGCTTCTCACCTCCCCAGCTCCTCCCAAACCACCAAGGATGCAACAAAGGGGGTCCCTGTCCAACCTTGAGGTGAGCTGAGCCCACCCAGCCCTGTTTCAGACCCCTGGCACTGGGCATGGGAAGCTGCCCAAAACATCTCCAAGGGTTCGGCTGCATTATCCACGCACTGACTCCCTGGCAGTGATAAAGGCCACAGTGATGGTGGAAAAAGCTAATTCACAGCCCGAGAAGGATTAATCTTGCTACTGTAAAATGTATTGGCTACAGCAGGGGTTAGTCAGTCATGGGACAGACACTAGCCAGAATTAAACCAAGTGCATACAGAAAATTATGCTTTCCTTGCAAAGACAGAAGGGGGCAAATAACTGTTAAATTACATTCTTTGGTAAATGTTTTACTTGGTAATCAGTGATACCCTGAGATGTGTGAGGGTGGCACTTACTCTTTTTACTCCATTTCCTTCCCCACTAAAACTGCTCAGCCAGTCCTGATTCAGGCAAGGACACTGCACCCTCCTGGGGAAGCAAGGCAAACCCACCTCCGACTCCAGTACTAATGAGAATTGTCTTAAAAGAGAGGATTCAATCTTTTCCAACCCAATTGTATTTCTCACTTGGAAATGAGTTAATCACTAATAGCTAGAACCACTTTCTGCCATGCTTGCAACACAGCTGGGTCATGACAGCTCCCTCCTGTCCTGAGTTGTAAGATCTGTGTGCATTCTGTCAGCATCTGTCAGAGCTGGGGCAGTTCTCTGCTGTTCATGGGGCAGTTTTCTTTATCTCTCCCACAGCCAATCCTCCCTCCAGGAGATATCTTCTGTTAATGGGCTATTAATTATTAATTATTTTCTGTTCATGGCCACTGAGTGTCCCTGCATGGCTGAGAAAATTCCATCATCCCATGGGGAGATGCTCTGCCCAGGGGAGGAGCCGAGCATTCCTACCTGGATACAATCTGACCTGGGAACAGCACAGCAGCCTTTGCCCACTGCATTCCCAGAGGAGCAGCTTTCTTCCCACTGCATTCCCAGAGGAGCAGCTTTCTTCCCACTGCATTCCCAGAGGAGCAGCTTTCTTCCCACTGCATTCCCAGAGGAGCCCAGGCCCATCTCCCCCAGCCCTGGAGCTCCAGAGGAAAACTCCCCCCTTGTGCAGGATCCTGCTCCAGCAGAAGCACAGCTGGCACTGCAGGAGGGCTGAGCCACCCTGGGATGGGGCTGCTGCCACCTCCCTGACCCACGGGGAGTCAGCTCCTGTCGTCACTCTGGCAGTGTTTATTTTCTGATTTATTTTTGTACTATTGCATTTGTATTTTTAATTTTTCCTAGTACAGAACTGTTATTCCTACTCCCATCTCTTTGCCTGAGAGCCCCTTCATTTCAAAATTATAATAATTCAGAGGGAGGGGGTTTACATTTTCCATTTCAAGGGAGGCTCCTGCCTGTTTTTTCAAACCAAGACATTCCCAGACCCAAAACTGCAGCACTGCCCAGTGGATCAGGGAACATCATCCAGCACAGCTGAAGAACTCAAACACCATCCACAGCATTTCCACCAGGTTACAGCTCACAGCCATGCAGCACACAGGGCAACCTGAAGGTTTGTAAAACAGCAAAAAACAACTTGCAAACATCTGTTTAGTTCCCCATTTCTTTACAGCTCTTTGTAACCAGTGTGTTCCTTTAGAAAGGAACCGGGGTTTTACAGGTACGAGGCAGTGCTGGCAGGGAAGGAGCAGCAGGACACCTGCATGAGCGGGCTGGAGTTTCTCCATGGATTTTTCCAGGCCACCAGAATCAGATCAGCAGAAAGAAATGCAGATGCAGCAGTAAAGCTGCAGCACTTTCTGTTTTAGCTTCGTTTTTTTTCTCTCCTTAAGGCATGTTTGAACACTATCTGTGAATAAACACTAGTAAAAGTTGTAAGTGTGCATGAAGGAAAAGCTCTTTCCCTTTCTTTGGTGCCAGTCAACACCATGAAAACATTCCATGGATACACACATCTCAGGAGACAGGAACGCAAATGGAAAATAATTCCATGCGAAAATACAGTCAGTGATCACTCAGAGGCTCTTAAAGCTGCAGCTCTGATTGCCCTCACACACCAGCAGAGACAAAGGATTGCAATTTGCCTGTGCATTCCTAAGAGGAAATTATATTCCCCTCTCTGTGTCTTTCTTAAGCATTTGCAGTTTTTCAGAAAATGACATCAACAGTATAAATCACCTGGGGCTAATACAATGGACAAAGTTACAGTAATCAATTCTTATTTATTAATCAGGCTCTATGATGATGTTCCATAATCATTATACCCCAGTTTGGACACAATAATAATGAAGCTAACAGAACAAATGCAATTTGTGGTGAGTAAGATGTTGACAGGCAGTGGCAATAACATTGCTTGTTAACAATACACTTAGGTAAACAGGTATTGGTTGTAAGAAATGATATTAAAATGGAGAAAAAAAAACACCAAGGAAAGGAAGTATCAGATGTACATATTTTCAAGTTGTTATTTAAAAACAAAATGGAAAAATAAAAAGAAGATAATAATGTTAGAGACCAATCTGCATCATCAGAAATGAAGGGCTTAGGGTTATATAAAATCACAGGCACAGCAACAGCATTTGAACATCCTCACAGAATCTAAATACAGAGTGAGGTTACAAGAGTCAGATGAAGCAAAAAAATGAACATTTCTGTTGGAAGAAAATCCTTTTAATTACAAAAAGTAGTCTGCCTGGGACAGTGCCACGTAAAGCCTGCAAATCCCAGCTATTTGTGCACACCAAAAACAAGAGCCAACCCCTAAACTCTTGGCTACTTTGTTTGCCTCGCCTGTGTGAATGGAAGAGCTTAAAAAATGGCCCAGGGAGAAAAGCACAAAGCAAGGGATGGTGCTTAGATCCTTGGGAGCAAAGTCTGCTGCAAACGCCACGTTGCTGGGGGTGCTTTTAGCTCTCAAAAACAACCTTGTTCCAATGATCAGAGGAATTTCTGGGTGAGAGGGATCACTGCACCACAGAAGGCACAGTTCAAAGGGACAGCAAGCCACACAGAATAATTCTGTGGCAATATGACCCCTTGAAATGCTCAGAGCAGCAGAGACCCTGCACCTTAAAAATCTCAACTACTAAAAAAGACAGGGTGGAAAAAAAAAAAGGAAAAGAAAGGGGAAAAAAACTTGTTTATAATAAAGACTACATTCTGTAGCAATTTCCTAGATTCCTGGGGTTAGAAATCTAGATTGCCAATGGATAAGTGAGCCTTAAAATCACATCCCTGCTGACAAAAATTCATTTCTTATAACCGTCTCCATTTACCGGAATGTTGAATCTTTCCCATGGGGAAGGAACAAATGAAAATGTTATTTCTCTGCTCATGAACTCATACCTTTCTGTCTGCTTTTCACTGTTGGCAATTTCATTCTCTTCCAAATTTGACTAAAGCCCATGACCTGGGGGAAATAATGTCTATATAATAATCTTCTGAAACTCTAATTCTGAGTCATGTTTTTTTGGATGTTGCCTCACACTTTATGAAAATTGCACTGAGCTATGAAATGTAAAGGATGTGATGTCTCTGCTTTAACATAATAATTTTGTCTGGCGACCATGTTAATAATAATAATAATAATAATAATAATAATAATAATAATAATAGAGACTCCTTCAAAAGCAACAAAACTAAAATAAAATTAATAGAAAAAAAACAATCCATGCCTAATGGCAAAAGAGATTGCAGCACCCCATTCCATAGGTTTATTTTCACTGCCCTGTGGAAAGAACTACTCACAACTGGTAGCAAATTAATGGTGTGAGAGAAGCAAGCAGAACCATCCTGACACTGGCTGAGCAGCTTAATAGCCCTAAAGCTGCCCTGGCTGTGCTTGGGGGAACCTGTAAATCCTGGCACTCTGCTGCTGGCCGGGCTGAACCCCATATCTGCATGTGGGGAGAAAGCACAAACACCTCCATAAAGCATCATTATTGGCTGGGGCCTCTCCAGCAGCTTGCTGAGCAAACTCAGCAGTGGGGATGTTTGCAGTTGATCAACTCTTCCCCCAAATGCAGAAATAACTTCAGTGTCTGTTTATTGGCTCCACAGCCACACACCAGCTGCATCCCTGGCCAGC
Source organism: Taeniopygia guttata (assembly GCF_048771995.1). Lineage (NCBI taxonomy): Eukaryota > Metazoa > Chordata > Aves > Passeriformes > Estrildidae > Taeniopygia > Taeniopygia guttata. The sequence continues at coordinate 9,368,163 of NC_133044.1, read as the reverse complement.
TCTGTAAATCTACCCAAAAAAAGCTGTACATTACCAGATGTTTATTTTATTTTATTATCCACACTGACCCATAAAATCTACAATACAGTAGATCAAATGGTAGAAATCATTAAAAACTTGCTCTGAACAAAATTGGTACTGCCATATGTTTTGGGCCTTCCTCCATGTGAACTTCCACTTAGCTCCACAGGTATAAATCTAGAATAAACCCATTTTGAGCAACAGCTATTTCACATCTGCAGAGTTGCAGCCTTCTGTGTATTGGTATTTGGTCTCTCATGTTTCTGGGATGAATAACGTATTTATTTATTCATTCATTCCTTTATATTTATATATACACATACAAATATTACACATCCAACTGAGAAATGCAAAACAAACTTTGGTTGGAAAAGAAAAGCCTGGCTATGACAACCTGAGAAATTTTTATCTGAACATCAGATTTGCAGTGAACCAAAGCCCACAGCAATGCATGCTTGCTGCCAGGCAAACACCCTGTAAGTAAGATTTTTACAGCACAGCCTTAATCTGCAAACTGGTAGCCATAAAGTGGATCTTGAATCCTGAAGAACAGGGGGAAGTGAGAGCCCAGACAGCAAACAGCACATTGCAGTGTGATGTGAGAATGCATCTGGTCCCTCTGGAGAAGGGATCTCTCAGAGGCACGTCCTGATGGCCTCGTGCAGGCTGAGCTGAGCCCAGGCACAGGCTGGGTCCCCTCTGCCTCTGGGGCCTTACAGCTTCCCCACCTTTCTGGGGCTGTTTTGCAATGAAATCCAGCCCTTCAGGCACTTCTGGCTCAGGCTCTGGGCTCAGGAGTGCTGTCCCTGAGGGTGCTGGCCCCACACCCACAGCAGGCACTGGAGTGGGTGGCCCTGGGACACAAAAAGCTGGGGAAGGTGGTTTAATGAAGGAGGAGCCTCATCCAGGTGTGCTGCAGCTAGCACTGGGTTCAGGGGTGGCTCTGGAGCTGAGAGCCCAGGGCAGTGCACTCCTGCAGAGCTCCTGGGGACACGGGGCCAGCTCCTGCCTGCCAAACCTCGCAGCAGTGAATCCCCAAGTCTGGGACACAGCTCCGAGCGCCCTGCCCGGGCTGAGGACTGCATGGGGTCTGGCCAGGGGGGTGAAGGCTCATCCCGAGCCCCTGGAGGGACACAAACACCCCTGACTGAGGCACACCTGGGGACAGCACAGCTCAGCCCAAGGAGCTGCACTAATGCAGGAAATACTGTGGGCTTGTGCAGTTTTCCACCAGGCCTAGCACAAGAACAGTCTCAGTTCAAATCAATCCTCCCTGCCATTTGCCTCCCCCACACAAGATCTGTAATTTGGATATTCTGCCTAAAGCATCTTTAGATCCTTGGATGAAACCATCTGAGAAGTGCACACTCTTAATCTGTTGTTGTTGTTGTTATTAATGGTGGTGCTGTAATGTATTTAAAAAAAAAAAAAAAAAAACAACAAACTTTACAACTTCCTTACATGACAATGGTAAAAGGTTCATTTTAAATAATCAAGAAAGAAATCATTTCCATTAGATAAAGCAGTCAATAGCATCAGGAATGTGGCTGCAATTACTTGTTGCACTTTACAATGAAATCCTTGTAGTATAATAACCACAAGATGATGAAACACATTTTGTCTCCATTTCACATGACTGACCCCAATTTTGCCAAGGACATCTGAACACATTTAACATACTGAAATCTTCCATTAGGATAATGAAAATACACATTATTGAATTCTGTATTTGCTTTATAGTGCTACAAATAGCAAATTCAATCTTTCTTACTTTTGGTAGCGACTACACCTGCATAATTGTTCACATTTCTCAGAGGCTGAAATAAGCTACAAAATGAAGAAAGAGAAAGATGTTGACCCCACGATCCATTATGCAGCACTTAGCTGACTTCATTTGCTGCATGTGTTTAGTAAAAGGATTGTGTATAACTTAGCAACCTACAAAAGAGATCCAACTACCCTGCACAGGCTGCACTAAAGCAGCTGAACTCTGCTGAGCAGTTAACAGGAGGTGCTGGAGTGCTCCCTGGGAAAGCAGCAATTGCCAGGGCTCACAGTCATGGGGTAAAATTCAGCTTTGCTTCCAGGCACCAATATCTTGCTTTAAAATTACTGTGTGTCATGGCCAAGCCCAGCGTGGAAACACATGGTCAACCTTTTGCTGTCCCTTTTCAAGAGGGGAAATTTCAGTCACAGAAAACTCCTGTCAAAGTCAGCTACAGCTTTTATCTTTCCATTGCAGGTGACACCTACCTTCTCTTTGCTCCCAGGTCTGTCTCTGCTTGCATACAACAATTTGCTTTAGATCAAGATATTTTCATCTCTTTTCTTATCCATAGATCTCAAATCACTGAAATTGGAGCCCTGCAACTGAGATGCTTAAGGCAACACTGAGAATTGATTTGTATCAGAGAAAAAGAAAAATCCAGTCTTTTAGGTTTCTGGTTGAATACAGGAAAGATTTAGACTTTAGATTTAGATTGCCAGATGTAATAAATACTCCTGACTCTTTTTTAAGCCAGTGGCTCATTATTTTCTTTTCATTAGCTTTAAACTTCCCTGCAATGCTAGGATCATGAATTATACCTGCAAGGTCCCTGATGTTTCATTTGGCTTCTCTTTCAGTGGCTGGCATACAGACCCAAGGAGGAATCCAGTAAAACAGCCAGTCATCACCCCCTCCTCTCCAGGAGCAATGCTCCAGGAGTAATCACTTCTTATTCAAAAAGAAGGATCCAGTCATGGTTCACAGCTTTCATTTGTTGAGCTCTGTTCAGTGCAATCTGCTGAGACATTTACAGGTTATATATTCCACAGTCATTGCTCTAAACAATGTAGTAGGTCTGGATGGCAGTGAAATTTGGACCATTAACACCAGCTCCCCTCAACCAAAGAGTGTCCCAGCCCCCACATCTCCCCACCATAATTTAGAGCCTCAAACAATGGTTCTCACTGCTCTGGGAATATGAGGGATTTGATCTCAGACACTTTTGAAGTCTGCTTCACACACAGAAAGCTGCAGTGTTGAAAATGACATCACAACAGGGATGACATTCCACACTGACTGCAATCCCAGCACCTTTCTGCTGTACTTGGCTGAAAGATAGGTGTGAAGTGACAATGAAATTCACAGTCCAAAGAGGAAGTCGGAGTCTCCAAAATTCCAGAAATACATTCTGCAAATTGTTAGCCCAGGTCTGCAAAGTAACCAGGAAGGAGAGAAGTTAAAAGATGCTGCAGCCTCTGGCTCAAGGCACCTCCATTCCAGCCCAGCTTCCCCTAGACCTGCTGAGGGGTCATTCTGAGTAAAATCCAGCAATGCACAAGGACCTACAAGGCACTGGGGTCAGTAAGGACAGAAAGGCACAAGGACCATCAGTGTGCTCAGAAGTGGTGCCATGAGCCACGTCTGTCCTGTGGCAGCTGGAGGCACAGCTTGCTAACAACACAGAATTCAGTGTACTCCTGTGGCAGAGGGTTCCAGATGCTGCTCTCCTTCACAGATCTGGAAGAATCACTGAGAAACCCACCATTTATTTGGAAATACTGCAACAGACATGATTGGGTGAGAAGGTATAAACATGGTTTGTGTGCAGAGCGCTGTACATTACTCAAGTGCACTCGTGTCACATGCAGATTAGGAAAATTATTAGTTCTGTTCTGATGTTCTGTGTCTTTTCGCAGAGACATAGAAAATATGGAGGAGACAACAACATTCTCTCCATATGACTTACAGCCTCTCCTAGAGATCACAGCCCTCACTGCTTTTATCTGCAGTGCCTGACTTGGGCCTTGTGCAGCTACATGGCTCTACACCAGCACCAGGGAGGCACAGAAAAACACAAGGCTCCTCTCAGGGTCTGGTGCTTTACAGTTATCACAGACAAATGGGCAACTGCAAACATCTAAGCACAAAGCATTGCAGACCTTGGAAAGCAAACTGCCTTCATTTGGGCTTCTGCATGTTTTGAATGCCATGATCTGATCTCTAACTGTTACTGCTGTAACAGTCTGGAAGATCTATTAAAACTTGCACACTCTGGTTTTCAGGCTTTCATCAGCATGCCAAATTTACCTCCATCTACTTCATCTGAAGGAAGCTGAGTTACAACACTGATGCATTTGGAGAAGATGCTCTCGAGGCAAAAACCTGTTCCATAAAACACAGAATCTGAGCTGCCACTGAAATGCTGGCTGAATTTCCAAAACCATTCAAGTTAAATGGAATGGTTAAAGAATAATTTCCACTGAGGAAATTCAAGTTAGAATGGTTCTTTAGCAGTCATTTTGACTGACAAAGGATGGATTCTCCATGCCATTACACTGTTTTTACTCCAGCGCAGTTCTATCTATTTCAGTATTTACTAATTCCAGTTCAAGGGAGATGATCAAAATTAGAGTCAATTGAGTCTGATATAAAGAAGTTCTCAGATTTCTCCACTCCATTAACATCAATTTCTGCACTCCATTAACAGCAGCTTTATTCTGGTGTAACTGCATTGATTTCAAAAGAGTTACACCATCCTGATGTCAGTGTTAAAGAAACAGAAAATCAGACCATATTTCTTTAACAGTTTTATTATTCTGAAAAGTATTACTTCCTTCAGACCATTAGTACGAAAGAAACACACAAATATTCTTGTAAAATGTAATAGCTGAACAATCTAGCAGCTAAAAACTGTATTTAGATTCTGACCAAAAGCCTACTGAAGGCAGTGACTTTTACATCAGACCCTTTGCCCCCTCTTTAAGCAAAGTTCACACTGCCAGCACCAAGGATGCTGCAGTCCTGCCCTGCAGTGCTAAATGGACTGACCTTTGAACCCCAGCTGCTGAAAATAATTGCACTGAGCCACGTCAGCTACTTCCACTGTTGCCCATTCTGCAGTAAGCTAACAGCTCCCACATCAATTGGATTCCAAGCCCAGGAGCTCCCAGCACAAGGCTCTGAGCTGTGTGCTGTGCATGGACACACATTCCTGCAGACACATAAATACCAACTCCAGGTATCACAGAGGATGATCTGCTCTATTAACTTCCAGTCACTGAGAATTATATGTACTGAGATCAAACAAAGAATGGGCATTGACTTCAATATGCTTTAAATCAGGCCTAAAATAAGGAGATTGGTAAGACTGAAGTACAATAGCCTCTTAAATATTTCAAAAGCTACTGTTTAGCAGAATGAAAATGTGCCATAGCAGTGCTGCTCCTGGAAAACACACACACCAGTCTATGCACATGGCTGTGAATAAACAGCTGACAGTCTCTGCATTTACTCTGAAGCAATTGCTTAAATAAAAAAATTGTCTGTGACATAAATAATCCAGTAGGTTAAATTCCCAGAAGTGTCAGCTTTTGTATTATTGATGTCTAATATTTTAAAATAAAATCAAGTACGATTAATCTTCTTGTATTACTGTAACGAGTGGAAAGAAATCACTGGCAGAATGCATTAGTGGTTATCAAAAACAATCAACTGCATTTTCCACATTCAACCAAAATGAGTGGCTGATACTAGAAGAAAGATTAAATGGAAAACTGATCATAGGATATGGAAGCCTCTCTGTGTTTTTAATGGAAATACATATGAAAATATCATTACAACTGTGCTGCTAAGTATGCAATACTGAGGTTGCTGAACCAAAATAAATTGGTATTGAAATGCCTGACAAAAAGGTAATAACCTTGAAATGGGTTTAATGGTTCACTTTGAACTCTAGTTCTACCAAATCTTAAAAAAAAAAAGATAATAATCTAACGGAATACTGCAATACCACCCACTCCCAAGGGGTGTAATGTACTGCACATTCTGAGTCAGTCCATGGCCCTTCAGTGCTAATCAGGGTGGAGAGGGCTCATGGACTGAAAATAAACCCTGGGACAATCACCAGGAGAAGGTTCTCAATCAAATACTGCCATATAACTAAAACAATGCATTGTTTCTCAGGTCAGAGGGTGTTTTTCAGAGAGCCTGACTATTTCAGCCTGACTACTCACACCAGCTTAATTCACAACCACACAGAAATGCAAACCAGAGGAAGCACTACAGGTTAACTAACTGTGCACAAAAGTTACCAGCTCTGCATATGGAAGTATAGGTCTGTCAAGATTGTATAAAATACCCACCTCAAAAAAGCCTTATCCTTTCCCAGGAGGGGAAAAAAAGGGTTTAAATCAAAATAAATGCTTAATTCACATGGAAATGTAAAATCCATGGGATTGGGTTCAGCAGTATAATATCAGGAATGCAGAAGTTGTGTTTCGGTATTGATTAATGCCAGCAAGGCTTGAATTTGCTTGTAATTTACAATCACTTCCTTCAACAAATGTCTTCATTTAGTATTATTATGAGTTTGGCATGACAAGATTATTACAAATCACTCTCTATCAGGAAGAATCACCAAGAAACCCACCATTTATTTGGAAATACTGCAAGAGACATGATTGGGTGAGAAGGCATAAACATGGTTTATGTGCAGGGCGCCGTACATTACTCAAGTGCACTCGTGTCACATGCAGATTAGGAAAATTATTAGTTCTGTTCTCCTGGTGTTCACAATATGCTGCAGTCAAACACATGGAAGGTGCAGTCCCTCCTGTCTGGAGATTCCAGCTGGAATTGCTGCTCTGCAAGCAGCCAGGCTGGCAGGGATGGCACTGAGAGCTCTGCTGTGCATGCAGCAAGGGACTCAAATCAGGTGGCCGAAGCAGTTACCATCCCCTAGACCATCTCCCCACCCCCTGGTGGCAGCTGTCCTCCCACCACAGCAGAGACAATGACACAGCTCATGAAGCAGCTTCTGGAGTGCTCAGCTTTTCAGCTTGGAGTATTTTGTCTCCAATTTGAGTTTAACTTACTGTGCCTTAGCAGCCACTCCTTCACCTGCCTCGCAGAGGCGTAATCTCCATCACAGGGGCAGGACAGACAGCCTGAGGGCCACAACCTCTTCAGCTGCTTTTGCCTTTAATTTGCCACAGCTTGCAGGTCAGGGAGCTAAGTCACAGGGCTGGATTTCAACAGAGCACTGGGGACCAGTGAAATCTGCAGAACAAGTGGTGATTAAAGTCAAGCAGGTGCCTAAATGCTCAGCCAGACTGAGGCATTTAACCTGCACCAAGAGCCTGGACAGCTCAGTTGACAAAATTCATCCATCGGATGAATGCAGTGCCTGTCCCAGCCTGAGTATTAATTATTGGCATTGACTTGGGTGATTTTAGATTCCTATCTAGAAGTGTTATGCTGAATGAAAAGCTTCAACAACCAGTATCACAAAGCACACGGATTTCCACTGAACAGGCCAGGACTGTAAATGCAACATACAGCAGCAGAGAACACACAATTCTTCCTGCCTTTATCATTCACACTGAATTTGCAAAGTGCAGATCATGGCAGACACTGAAAACATTTTCTCATTTTGAAAGAAGTCCAGGCAAACACCACATGCTGTGAAATATTATCTTATGGGAGTTGTTTTGATAAAAACAAATGGCCAATCCTAAAGATTAATGCTTCATGTGATGCATTCAGGTTATTAATCCCACCTTCTTCTTTGCACCAGCCCCAGCAGTGAGTGTTTTCTGGAAAACTGCATGGAGCCAGATGGTTAACTATTGGAAATCTATACTAAAAAGATTAATGTTACCCCATGACAGGGATCAGTCATTTGTAGAGATTTCCTAATACAAACGGTGCCATTTGTTTATTCAGACTGGCTGGATGAGCTGTACTCTGAGGAGAGCCTAATTAGATCTCAAAGATTTTCAAAACATTGGGGCCCAGCTGCTGAGCTGCAGTGCCACATCTGAAGGGAAATTACAGAGGTTTCCAAGCATCACCAACACCCAGGCAGGCAGGTGAGAGCCACTGCTCTTCAGGTGCTGCTGAGCTCTTCATTCTAACATATTCTGCTGTCCTGGACAAGCTCAATATTTACAAGTGGCCACTGGAAAGCCTCACAGATTAAATATTGCAGTGCTGGGTGCCATCACGCCTTAGACAGAAGAACTGGGCATGGCCACAGTCTGAACACCCCCTACCCCCATCAGCCTCAACACAGCCCACTCAAAGGCACAGGAACAAATTCCAACCTCTTCCCACGGTGCTTTTGTGTGCAAACTAAACTTACTGCAAGGAGAAAAACAGGCACGCATTACGTGAAAATTTCAAAGTGTGAACAGTACTTACTAAATTTCACAGTAGCCCTTCTTCCAGATGGATAAAAGAACCAATATGTGCAAGGCCACTGCAATTTCCAAAGCACTCAGATTAAACCCCCTGCATTCAGGGGAATGGTGAAGCACATGCTTTAAAGTGAAGCACACACTTAAATCCCATTGACTTCAGTTATGCATGTGTGCTTACACGCTCTCCTGAATAAAATAGATGTAAGCATGTGTTTAAACTTGAACCTCTGCTTTGTTGAGATGAGACTGTGAAGAGAAGAGTGAAATTTAAACTGATGCAAGAAATGGTGCTTTTATCTCCAGGCAACAAGGCCTTTCCATCAGCAGAGAACAGAGCCAGAGGTTTTTTGGGAAAAAAAATCTACGTACAAGTGCTTTTCTTTTCCTTCAAAGGGACATAAAGAATGAAAAAAAAAGCAAAATAAAAACATTAAAATGTAATGTTTTTACATAAACTCTCCAAATGCTCAGTTCATCAGTTTGAGAACACTGACAGCGTTGAGGCTGAGGCCAGGCCAGATGTGGAGTCACAAACAGCTGTTGCAGCTGAAACCATTGCAAACTCCCCACTGGGTGTTATTGCTCCCCCATGGAAGTCACCACCGTGCCCTGCAGCCAGCAGAAGGGTTCTGTTCATTCACCTTCCTCTACCACCAGCAAATCAACCACAGCAGCTTAAAAGAGCAAAATGAGCCGGAGCTGTGATTAAATCTCTGCAGGGCTGGCTGGGGAAGGAGGTGCAGGAGCACTCCCAGCACTGGCAGGAGATTCCAGACAGTCAGAGCAACCACAGCTGACACAGCCTCAAGATTCACATGCATCCTCCATACTTTATAGATAGATATATCAGGATTTTTTTTTCCAAAAACTAGCACCTGACAAAGAAAACATATTTTAAAAATGGTGTGTCTCAAGAGCTACAACCAAGTGTCATGGACTAGGCTAAAAAACAAATTGAAGAGCACATGAAAACATCAGTTTTGTTGTATATAGACTTCTTGGGCAAAACAAGCAAAACCCCCCAAAATAAGAACAGTTTTTAAAAAAGCATTTTCCTAGAAAATTACAGGGAAAAATATGATTTGTGAGGTATGTGCCACACCTAGGGCCTGTCTGTCACTCACTGGCAGAGCAGCTCAGCAGCTGGGGCAGCCTGGCACAGCTGGTGCAGCCAGTGGAGCTGCTGGGTGCTGCTGGCTCTGGTACAACCCTGGAGAGTTCTTCTTTTGATTCCTGAGCCTTTGCACATCCACAACCACACTGGTGGCCATGGACAGCACTTGTGAACTGGCTTCTGATTTATGAGGTCACGTAGTCATTTACAATATATAATTATATAGAGATATAATTAATTATTATTTATTATTATATCGTATTTTTGCATTATATTCTCTTCTCTCCAGTGGTTTTGGGGTTTTTTTTTAATCTCAAACTTCATGACTAATTTCTCCTATGAGCTTTTTGAGACAAGGACTGTTGATACATAAAACTAATGAGAAGACCTCAGATTCTGCCAGAGTACCAAAATCAAAATCATTCTGGCACTACATAAAAATTTAAACAAAAATGTTTTACACCTTATCCCAAAATCACATCCCCTTTGATCCTGTATCACTTCTTCTACATGTGTCCATTCATTATGCAGGAAAGTATTTTCTCCCAATGTATATGCAAAAGCTCCATGAAACAAGTAGGATTAACTACACTTAAATCAAGTCACCTTAATTTGGAGAAGCGAGAGCTTTAAAAACAGGTATTTATTAAGAAAGTGAATTTCTAAATAGTATCTTCTTGGTGGTATAAATATCCAACATAGACTTAATCAAGAGCACATCTTGGAGGAAATATTAAAGCAGCATATGATTTGATACCAATGAAAAAAAAGCAATCAAAGCAGAGCATGGCAATAAATTAATAGAAAAAGTTATCTATCCAAACCAGACTAAAAGTAATTTTGTAAGTCAGCAGTAAAAAGTTGAATAAACACTAATTTAATCTATTTTAGATGCAGCAGTCAACAGATGAAATATTTTACTGCTCTCTAGCTATGTGAACACAGTCAAGTGACACAATAATTGAAAAGAAGGGAGAAACAGAGCACAGAACACAGGGACTCGCAGAGCTCCTGTGCCAGGGAAGCTGCTTCTCAAGGCAAAGCTGCAAAACAGAGTTTTGATGCAATGACCTGCAGATAATGGTTGTGACCTATTTCTACCATCCTGCCTTTCCATCTGCTTTTAGGCAGCTCAATCATCCCTTTTTAGGGAACAAGCATTTCCCCTTCCTCTGGGGTAAGCAGAGAAAGGGAACAATTAGTTCCTCCAAAGGGCTATCCTGTACCATAAGCAACAAATTTCCTGGAACTGTGCAATGAGGAAGAAATAGATGAGAGAACCAGAACAGGTTGTCAGTAGAATTTCTTGGGATTGCCACTTCTCAAAGCCCTGTATTCCAATTGTTCCCTTACATATTCATCACCAGCATCAGGCAGAGGCCCCTGGAGAGGACCTGGAGAAGTTTTAGGAAAGCAGGCTACCAACAGCAAAAGACTGCTATGATTTATTTCCCAGCTGAGATTATTTATGCAAGGGAGCATGTGGCAGCCTGAGTGCCCACAGCTCTCCCCACGCTGCCCAAAGTTCTCTTTATCTTCCCAAACAAGCTGCAGCCAACCCACCTTCAGCTGAACATCCCAGGTGATATTTCCAAGAAATAATAAAGAGGCTTTAGTTATTATCACTCCAGGCATTTGTACTGCAGATAGGCAAGGAAAAGGACTTTATAACTGAGCTCACAAATGAATGAAGAGCAAATTCAAAGCAGTTTAATGACACTCAGACAATGATAGAAAAGCAGAAGAAAGAAAAAGAAACACTGGGAACTGAACTGCAAAGATGAAAGCAAGAAGTAATCAATGGATAATGATGATACAAACAACAAAATTAAACCTAAGCTTTGACTGCTCTGAAAGGCACCTAAGCAGGTGAGCTCCTCAGCCTAAAGCCAGGCACAAACTTGGTAAAACTGTCAGCAGGCTAACTCAACAACAAGCCTTCCCCAAATCTTCCTTTTAAGTGAATGAATGTAGACATTAGAACATGGTTTTCTACTTAAATACAACAACATTTCTACTGGTTCAATGAGAACAAAGTCCTTTGAAGCGATGAAGTACTTTCTAAGAAAGAATATGGTGCTCAGAGGGCTGTCAAGTGGCCTCTTGCTATGAATTCATAATGATGTCAACCTTTTATTTACTGTTTCTATACCACAGGTGATTTAAGTAAGCAAGATGTGTTTAGTAAACCAAAACCATAAAAATATCTGCAAACTGCTGGGAAACACTGGGCAAATGAAGGGCATGGGGATGAATTAAGAAAGTTATTAAGAAACAGAGAGGGAATCACAAGGAAGTGTGTTCTTTTGCTTTCTTAGGGTCAAGGAGTTCTTCTACCACAGAATAAAATGCAGTGTCACACCAGGTGTCATTGCATTAACACATCACAGAGCCAAGGAAGACACTCTGCTCTCACTGTCATTTGCAGACCTTTTTTTATTTTTCTTTTTTTAACAACATTAAATTTGAATTAGCTTGGACGGGGAAAAGGGATGGCATATAAAGGGAGAGAGGGCTGAATTAATATTCATAAGCAACACACTGGAAGAATGGAGAAGGGGTGATCTGAGGGAGCTTGGAACGGGAGACACAGACATTAGTCCTGGAGACCTCCTGTGTCACACTCTGCTCCCAGGCAAGAACTGCTGTGTCTCTTCCCCATCCCCACTGAATCCTGCCTGCTCTGAACAGCTTTTGGATTCTCCACTGCAGGGCACTCCGGGGAGGGAACTGTTTTGGCTGCAGTTGGGCAGGAGCAGGTGGCACTCAGCAGCTGGAAGTCATTCTGCTCTCGTTGGCAGCTGGGCGGCTCTTGGACTCGGCACAGCCCGTGTGCAGTGGGGAAGGGGCATGGGGAGGCAGCAAACCAGCCCTGGGGGTGCTGAGCAGCACCCTGGGCTCCAGGCTGCCTCTGCCAGGCTGGCACTGGCAGCAGAGGACACGGAGGGGCAGCAGGGATGTGCCAGCTCGGGTCAGGTTTGGCTGCCACAGCTGCCACTGCAGGGCAGCAGCTCTGCCAGGCAGATGTTGATGATGCTGCACAGGAAGGGAGGGAGGAGCAGGGCCCAGCACTCAGCAGGTGGGAGTGATCTCCCTGCACAGGGACTGTCCCCACCAGCCCTTCCAGAGAGCCCCATCACACAGCCCCATCACACAGCCCCTTCCCCAGCATCTGTGCTGCCATTCTCCAACCTCTGCATGTGCCCATCCACACAAACAAGAGCTGCCAGGGGACAATTTCTGGGGCTGCTGCTGCTGTGCCAAGGTACAACAGTACAAATACTTCAGTTGTTACATTTAATGCCATATTTCACCAAAGAAAAGGAAGCAGAACCTGGATACTGTAAGTGTGGCAAAGCCATCAAACTGTTTGTCTAGAATCACTCACTTCCATCTCCAGAAGCCACAGGAGAAAACAAAAGTAAGGAAGCAGACCAGGAGGCAGCAGCTCCCTTCCCCTCTCCATTCCTCATCACAACAGAGGGAACATGGATTTACATGACATCTCTACTGGAAGAATTTTTTTTACATGCTTGAAAAATCTTAAATCCCTCTCTTTTCTTTCAGCCTGTAACAACCAGGGTCAGAAATGATTCCTTGAAACTGCAGCACATTCCTCTTGCCTTCCCTGATCTACCCCAGTCCAGCACTTGGTTTGAAAGGTTCCTTGCATTTCCAAATGGCACAAGTGTCACCATGTGCTGTGCTGATGCCACTCCAAACACGAACTTCACTCTCTGAACCAGCCTGCCACATGCACTCACCAGAACAGTTATTTTTTTTCCTCTCCAAGCTCATCTTTCATCACCATCCCTGACAGACAAGTCCTCCTTGGCAAGGATTAACACTTTGCTAATGAAGTTATCTCCTGATCTCTTATTTTACCTGGTATTTGTTCTGTCATTTAACAATCACTTTTCAGCTGCTAAGGTGGAACAATTAGTCAATGCTAGCAATATTAGGAGGTTCTATTACAGTAATAGCTTGAAATCTGTTTGCCCAGTACTCCACAAACACACAGGTGGGCACTCAGTGATGAACACTGATGCTATACAGGCCACAGAATGAAATGAACAGCCAGAATATTCATAATAAATTCTCATAGAAACTACTCTCATTCACCAACAACTGATTTTTACAGGTTTTTCCTATAAATTATTTTACAGTGATGCTACACGACATGGCCAAGTCTGATGTTATTTGCCAACCTTGAGACTGTCCCAGAAGCACAGGCAGGAATGCAGAGATGTGCTGGCACAGCCCCAGCAGGAGTGAGCAGGGACAGCAATGGGGCAGGGAGCAATGCCAGGGGCAGGCAGCAATGCCCCAGCAATGCCAGGGGCAGGCAGCACTGCCCCAGCAATGCCCCAGCAATGCCCCAGCAATGCCCCAGCAATGCCCCAGCAATGCCAGGGGCAGGCAGCAATGCCCCAGCAATGCCCCAGCAATGCCAGGGGCAGGCAGCAATGCCCCAGCAATGCCCCAGCAATGTCCCAGCAATGCCAAGGGCAGGCAGCAATGCCCCAGCAATGCCCCAGCAATGCTCCAGCAATGCCAGGGGCAGGCAGCAATGCCCCAGCAATGCCCCAGCAATGCTCCAGCAATGCCAGGGGCAGGCAGCAATGCCCCAGCAATGCCCCAGCAATGCCAGGGGCAGGCAGCAATGCCAGGGGCAGGGAGCAATGCCCCAGCAATGCCAAGGGCATGCAGCAATGCCCCAGCAATGCCAAGGGCAGGCACCAATGCCCCAGCAATGCCCCAGCAATGCCCCAGCAATGCCCCAGCAATGCCAGGGGCAGGCAGCAATGCCCCAGCAATGCCAGGGGCAGGCAGCAATGCCCCAGCAATGCCAGGGGCAGGCAGCAATGCCCCAGCAATGCCCCAGCAATGCCAGGGGCAGGCAGCAATGCCCCAGCAATGCCAGGGGCAGGCAGCAATGCCCCAGCAATGCCCCAGCAATGCCCCAGCAATGCCACATTCAGGCTGTGACTGCAGGAGTCAGAGCCCTGCTCACCTCTGTGGGAGGGAGAGTTCACAGCATCAGGAGAGATGAGATTTCAGGAGGTGAATATAAGCTACTTCAGCTGAATGCACATTAACCCTCAGGTGGAGCGAAGATGAAAATATTTGCCCTGCTTTTTTTTTTTTTTTTAAACAGATTTGCCATTGCTAAAAGAAGGGCCATCAAAAACCTTGACTTCCTAATGGTCTGAGAGCAGCAATAACCTAATAATCATTTTCTTATGGACAAAATACTCCCAAATATTTCTAATGAACCATTACAGCATGCATTGCAACTTTACAAGCCTTCATTTAATTACTTCCACTGAAACAAACACACAAATCTTCCAGCTCAGTGCTGCCACATGCACAGACTCTCTGAGCACCAAGCCCTCAGCAACCTTCTCCTGATGGACATTTTTTTTTCCAGGAAATGACACAGAGACATAGGTAAAAGGTGATTTAGATAGACTGCTGTGTCACAAATTGTCAGGATCTGATTTAAAGACCTTGCCTTTGTCAAGAAAGACAGTTGGGTGTCTGCTTTAAAGAAGTACTGGGAATATTTTCATCAAAGGTTTGAATTGAAAAACAGTGGGAGGTAAATATCTGAGATGTTGCCAAGAAAGACCGCTATATCCGTGCAATTACCATTAACAGGGGACAGCAGTGGTTCAATGAAGTAATTCAATCTGGTGTCCTACATTTTATCAGACAGCAATTTTGAGTTCTGACATAAAAGGCTGAGAAAGAGGATTGGACTCTTTTCTCTGAAATTCAGCCTTAATTCTTGCAATCAGGAGATGTGTTCTCTGCTTCAGGTACAAACCTACTACCCCTCCAAGGGACTCAAAAGAATAACCCAATATTCACCTTCAGAAGAAGAATAACCTAATATTCACCTTAACACCACTCACTGGCATAGGAACAAGTCATACTTTGGGCAAGGCTCAGAGCTGAGTCCCTGCAGGATCACAGCAGCGTTTTCCTCCTGACTTAACTACCTCAGCATTTCCTTATTTGTGAATTTTGCAAGAAGAAAAAGACCTACTGTTTAAAAAAATAATATGATGCAGCCTAATTTAATGAATGTATTCATCCAAAATTTAAAAGAGAGAGACTGTGTTTCTCAGAAAATGGCAAAATGAAACTGCCATCAGAATAATGCCAGCACATGGCTTCTCCTCATCACCCATCCATCGTGCACACTCCTGGTTCCTTAGAGGCTGTTGCATTATCCTTCTCCACAGTGATGCTGTCAGTCAGTGCAATGACTGCACTGGTGCTTTCCAAGGGCACCAGGCTTGCAGAGCAGCTCTGCATTTCTCCTCTGCAAGGCAGCCCAGGCTGGCACAGGGCTCCCACCCAGGATGAGCTTCAGTCCCTCTCCACACAGGGCCCACCCAAACAGGCACCACAAATCCCCTTTCCAGGGAAATCACCACATTTTGGCCTTTCACCTCCTTTCTACCACAATGCTTTTTGCCAGAACCCCTTTTTGCCTAAGGTCTATAAATTCCTGTGTTACACCATGCAGAGATCTTGAAAGGTTCTCCTGTTAAGGGCACAGAGTTGAAAATGTTAATTCACATTTTACTGAGCAAAATTTCACCACAAACAATAATGCCATGGGATAATTTGCAACAGGAACAGTCCAGTGTCACTCTTTCCACTGGGCTACAAATTCCACCAAGTTCCAAAACATCACAAACAAGGGAAAACTGGCTCTTGTGTCATGCAGAACGTGGTCAGCCCCTTTTACACATGACACAAAGCCAGGACTCACTGCAGCACTCCAGTGAGGGACTGAGCAGCCCTTTCCTTTTCATGAAACCATACTGAACTTCCTCTAGAGACCCAACACTGTCTTTCCTCCAAAATATTAACCATACAATGCAGGCAATGCTACTGAGCATTCTCCTGCAATGATATGAAACTGAGACCCAGGGAAGATGGAGGCTCTGTGTATGACAGCTTAACTGCTTGCAATCAAACTAATTTGCAGTAGGATGACCTGAAATGAGTTTAAAAGCACCATAATGCATGTTTAGCAATCAGTGAAGCAATCCTTTATTACTCAGGTTCACATCTGCAATTTGTGTCACGTGTTACAGGAAAGAGAAAGAGGGGGAACACAAAAAAGGATCCTTTTGCTCTGCAGGAGTTGATGAGCAGAACATTGAGCCACAGTAACATGGGGCATTTGAGACCAAACAGACTGACAGCAAATCTTAAGTCTTTCTGCTACTTAGAGAAATCTTATAATGTCAAGAAGAAGAAATTATTAAATTAAACACTTGCCTATAAATGACTGTCTTGATTTTTCTAAATTGATTTTTGCTGGGAAAAAAAATGATTAAGCAAGTTCACCTGAAATACCACAAAAAATATGAACCAAGAATGCCTCCAGGGTTCTCAACTGTAAATGAAGTTATCAACCAGGCACTTTCAACACTTCTGTTTATACTGGTTTTAGAAGGGACATCCTTCTGGCAAATAATGGAGAGTTTCATATCACCCCCACAAATACATAAACACTCTTATTTCCTTCCTTTTTCCCTTCTTTTTTTTAAGATTCTACAGTGTTTGAGGAAATACCACCCTGAAGGGCTGTAAAAACAACTCCAACCTTCACCATCTCTGTTCAAAATTTTCTGAGGAGAGACCCATCCTGACCAAATTCCAGCCCAGGTCATTTTTTCTGCTTGCCTAATCTTTCCCCAAATACCGAGTTATTAATATGTGAAATACACAGTTTTCTTCTCCAAAAACTGTTGTTTTGCACCAAGTGTTCTTACTATGATGAGCAGGATGCTGGAAATGCAGCTGCTCTTGTTCTTCTTGCTTTGCTGGTCATGTTGTTAG
This sequence comes from Taeniopygia guttata, assembly GCF_048771995.1. Classification (NCBI taxonomy): domain Eukaryota; kingdom Metazoa; phylum Chordata; class Aves; order Passeriformes; family Estrildidae; genus Taeniopygia; species Taeniopygia guttata. Next base: position 9,350,975 of record NC_133044.1, on the reverse strand, counting down.
CAAACTCTTTAATGAGTCTCAGCTCTCCCTGGGAACAGCACTATGGTTTATAAATGCACAAATTAATAGACCTGGGGTAGACTTTATTACATGCAATGTATTTAGTTGGCAATGATGATGTCTCCCTTACAGCAGCAGTTAGAATAAACTGCATTGTTAATGGCTCCTGGAAAACAAAAGACAACACCTAAAAGATTTTAGATGAAGAAATACCAGGTTTCCTGGTCTCAGTGCACCACACCAAACCTACTCCACTGAGAGCTGCAAACATTAATGAGTAATTACAGCCCACAGAGAGATTTCTACTGGGGATCTTGTCCACTTTGCTCCAATCTGAATTTACTATCAGAAGATTCATAACCTCTGTTGTCAGCTTCACTTCTGCAAAGAATGGGCACATGGAGAATTTAAAGTGAAGTTAAAATGGATTTCAATATACCCTTCACAATAATAGTTGGTAAAACTAATTACAGTGAGAAAATTGGAGATCATTCATTACCCTACTAAGCAAATTAGGATTCGTTAACAATGATTTATAGTGCCAAAGAGAGGATAACAAGGATCCTCTTTCCAACTCTATTCACAGGGGACACGACAGTTTATGGTGTGGTGCCATCCCAACAGCCACTGTGCAGTGCCTTTGTGGACCTCAGGGTATTTCAGATGGACACACACTTTCACATCAGCAAAATACTCTTACATGTTTGGCTTCTAAAGTCAAACTCTAAAATCAACTGAGCAGTTTAACCTCCTTGCAAGAACAACAGTTTTTTATTCACCAACACCACTGTGCACGTGATGTGGAGTAAAGAAGGGAGTACAACCCTTCTGCAGCTTTAGCAGGCTGGATTTATTGAACCCCTTTCAAACAACACTTTTGATCTGATCTGTTCTCTCCTGTGGAAGCCAGTGGGTCCTACTGCACTGCACTGGAGTGGAGTTTCTTCAGAGCCTCTCACCCAGGAGTCACCAGCATCACAAACCTGACCACCTCAAGGAACAAAATCAGCTCCTCAGGATCACTGTTAAAACATATGGACCAGGCAACCAGGGAAAATCTGCTCTTTGAAGGGCTCTCTGAGAGCAGAGAATGTGCTGGTTTAACTAATTCCACTTTTCTTCTGCAGGATGATGTCTCAGATGAAAATCACTCCCAGTGCACAGAGAAGGAGCTGGCCTTATCTAGACCAAAAGCTGATTTTTCCATCAGATCCATACCAAACACCACTGGTGCTCCCCTTATTCTCCCTGGGATGGGTTTTTAGAGCTCTGAGTAATGTAATGCAACATTGCATAACCCAGTGTCCCAGTGGCACGCTGGAGCTGCACAAACATCTGCTGAACCCAACCCACTCAGGGCCAAACTGGATAGCACAACTGATTAGCCAGAGCCTTGGGGAAGAACCTCACAATTTGTGTTTGCCTGAGTCACCAGCCCATGTGCAAAGCACAATTTTAGCTTTTCTTTCTTTTTTTTTAAGGTGGAGCAAGAGCACTGTTTGGAAAAGAAGGGTCACAGGAGTCTTCTGCCTTCCCAATGTTATTTCCATCACCAGCTTATTACCAAATTCTACCCAGTTCTGAAAAATTCACAAACTCTCTGCATTTGGAGGAAAAGAAAATGACACAAACATGCACTCAAAAAGCAAAAAACATTAAAAGAGGAACAGAAAATGCTCAGAAACTGGAACAAAGACTCAAGAAGCAGGCATATACAGAAATGGAAATAAGTTGCCAAAAACAGAGAAACTGTGCAATTGCCAAAGAACCTGACAATCTTGGGAATCAGGGTTGTTGTTTAGAAGCAAAAGACTCAGTTATTTAAGTTTTGATTTCTGCTCTGTTCTGTGTTGCAAACCAATGAACCTCTATCCACTTTAACAGAAATTTGGTTGGGTGCAAGATACACAGAGGAGCAAAAACCATTCTCCAAAGCTAGGTAAAAGAAAATTTTATTGTTATACAAATTCCCATTGTATTCTAAAACACCTCACCTTTCTAAAATCTCAAGACAGCTGGACAACATTAAAAACTCCCATAATTCAAACAGCTTTCCTTTTAAAGCTAAAGAGATGGTGATTTTTTTTTTCTAAAATTCTAACTACTTTCCAATTATCTGATCTGACATCTTGATGAGATGTAATAATCTGTCTTTGATGAGAGACAATGACAATTTGCAATGCAAAAAATATCAAAGACAACTGGGAGATCTTCCAGGAAGTATTAAGTTATGATTTCTTAGGGTGCACAAATATTAACAACATGCCTATATTTTTTTTCACATGAACCAATCATAGACTGGACTGATCCCACAGGAAGCAGTGAAGTCAGGCCAGCACAAAAGGCTTCCAGGAGAATTAGAATGATTTTTGCCTCCTCTTTTCTGACTATTGGTTTAATAACATGCAAAAATGATGGGAAAGCGTCTCCTCTGTCAAGGACCACCAAGACAGGAGAAACACGCTCCACCAAAAATGTCTTTTAAACAGAATCTACAGGAATACCAACATCTGTGAAAGGAGAAGGAGAGAGTTGCTCCCAACTGAAATCCAAACTTGAAGGTGAATTTCGAGCTCACTGGCACCTTTGCACCATCCCCTCTCCTTCAGTGTCCCCTTGCACTGGTCCCATTTTGCTGAGGGCAGCTCATTACAAAGTTTGTTCAGCCCAGGGCATTCTGTCACCCCAGCTGGGTGTGGGTTAGGCTGAATCACCTGATGGAGATTCCCAACCCTCTCCTTGCCAAAGCAGGCTGGGAATGCCCTCCCAGAGCATTTTTCCTGTCCCTGTTGCTTTTCCAGAAGCACTTACACAGAGGCAACAAGAACAGAAGAATTGAGTCTCCAGCTCTGCCCTTCAGATATTGATGTACTTACAGTGTAGAATCAGGTAAGATTCCAGCCTTCACCACTACTACTGAAGTTGCATAATGAATTTCTAGGATGGAGATATCACAGAGGTGTTGGAGGAATGATTTTGTGTTCCTGGGAAGTGTCAGCTTTATAACTATTTCCTTAACACTTGGTGTCCAGAGACTCTACAGAGTAACAGGATCTAAAAGTCATTTTAGCTTGGCTGTAGCATGCAGAAACATTGCAGACACACGACCCAAACCTGAGTGCCTGGAGCAGGCAGGGGGTTCCAAGCTGGACAGGGATTATCTCTGTGTCAGGCAACATGGTCTAAACATATGAAGATTCCATTAATACTTGATTTAAACACCAAACATGTGCTACTTAATCCATACCTCAGTGTTCATTCCTTTCTCAGTTAAACCTGCTTCCCTCTGCAGGAGATGTCCATCAGCCCATTTTCACCTACCTGGCTCCTCTGTTCCCTCTGGTGAGCTGCAGTACAGAATATTCCATAGGCCAGTGTACAACATGCACCACATCATTTCCAAGGGCCAAAGCTTTATTATTACCTTTTAAACTAGAAGTGATTTTTACTGTATTTGAGATCAATGACCCCTGTTTTGATGTTCTGGGTTAACACCAAACACAAAAACTAACAGTCTTTTCTAGTTAAAAGCTTTGGAAAAAAGAAGTCAATTCAAGTGTATATTCCTCTGCACATTGATAATACAATAATTACATTGATCAGAAACACATGCTAATTGGATCACTCTGGAGCATTTTTTTCATTGTCTGGTACCACAAAACACATCTGGGTTTTATTTGCCTCATGTAAGTTAATAAGAGTATGGGCTTTTTTAAAACAACAAGCAAGATAATCCTAAAAACAATTTTCCAAAGTGCAAAGGGAGGGGAAAAACCTTCATGTTTCATCCAAGATTGTGTAAGTGTAAAAACAAATTTAAGATAGAAACTGAAGCACATTTTCTACCTACTTGGCTTTTAGTGAGGAAAGAAAAAAAAAGGAAGTTAAAGATTCTTAATACTGCGACTATAGAAAAGAAACAGCTCAGTTAAATATATTAATGGCACCAACAAGGGATGTCTCCCCCACCTACACAGACCCAAATTGGAACGATTTAAGGTGCCAATCCATCAGCCCTAGAAGATGTCAGGCTTCTTCTTGTTACTGACTCCCTTGCTCAGGAGAGCTGGAAACTTTCAAGCTTTCTGTTGGAGCATAGGGGATGCTGACACCTTCCAGATTTTCACTTTAGTGGACCAACCCACAGACAGTATGGTGCAGGGAACAGCAGATGGCTTCTCTTCTGTTACCTCTGCTGCCTAGAGAGGAAGCTGAGCACTGCTCTCAAACCATGCATATTCAGCTCTTGCTGCAAGGAGAACAAGGCTTATTTATCCATGGCACAGCCCCCCAGCCCATAATACACCTGTCCCATTCCAGAGCATGTCTACAGACCTCCATAGGACTGGAATTTTCCTAGACAAAGGAAAGCAATTTGTTCTGAAATATGGAAAGACATTCAAGGTTTACTTTTAATTCTAAATAAACATTAAACCATTTGATACAATTTTTCCCTTCATCCCCTCCCTCTTAAAAATACATATGACACAAACCAGGGAAAGTGATGAAAAAAAGAAACCAGCTTGTTTTTCTGCTTCACAACTTACCTGACACTGACCTGGGCCTTGGTAAAATTAGAACAACTACCACAAAACTTTTTCACGTGAGGATGCTCTTTTCATACCTCACCAGCAGCAGTGTGAACAGTCTGTTTGTGCACAAGTCCAATGTAATTCCAGCAGGACACAGCATTTCTCCACGTATTAAGCAATTTTTTGTGCAATTTTTGTGAGACCACACGTTCAGAGTTTAATCCCATAACTTTCTTACAGGATCACAGACGTCTGTGACAAAAGACTAAATTCACCATGAACTAATAGAAGAAAATTACTCTCTGGGAATGTGACAAAGTGCAACCAAGTTTTTCCATCATGTGATTGAATACCATAGAGTTTACTTTTCCCCAGAGTTCAGTGAGAAGATAGAAGGAGGCTTTGATTATACTGATAACTTCACAGAGCAGTGCTATGGGACAAGGCTCTCGTTTTACCCACCTGGTTTTGGACATACACAATGCTCTCCTTCTCCTACAGTTATTATAAAGGCAGAAAAGATGTGCTTGGAGAATACAGTATAAGTTACAAGAGAAACAGGATATGAGCAATTTAGATATAAATCTTGGAATAAAATAAGCAGTACATTAGATTGACTGAAAAACTTTTTTCATTCCCAAACTTATCTGTGCAAGTAAAAGGTATATTGATGAATGTGGGAATGAACAGAAAGATATGAATATAGACTGTTAAATCAATACAGATGCATGCAAATAAATCACAAACACAAAAAAACCTGATCAATTTTCAAACTAGCTGGGGCCTGATCTGCTTCTCAGGACACAAAATGTAAATCTGGCATAAATATAACTTCTGTGTTTTCCAAGAGTGTTCATGGGCCATGGGCTTTTAAGCAACAGGTAGAAATCACTGTGCCACGTTCTCTGTGCTGTGATACACAGGAGATGAGGCAGGACATTGTAAAGGGCTCTTTAAAATCTGTGAACCAAAAACAACGGGTGCAAGGGGGAATCGAGATCCTGCCACCTCCCATTAGAGAGCTGGTGAGACCATGGCTCATTTCAGTTGCTATAATTGTGTAAATTAAGCGCTGTTAAAATGTATGTAGTGATTAAAATGACATCTGATTAGTTCAAGAAAACACAGAGCACCATGTTGGGAATGTGACTTGCAGGGAATTTGTGGAGGAATGAATAAGAAGGGTGCACTCAGCCTCTGGGCAGAGCGGGTTTGCTGGATATCCCTGATCCATGAATTCTGTGGAGGCATTTTGTGTGAGGAACACTCTGCTGCACAGAGGCACAGTGTGAAAGTGGAGACACACTTACAAAGTAGCCTGTTCCCAAGCTGGAAGGAGCTGAGCTCTGCAATAAAACACAAAGACAAAGTGGAAAGTCAGCGATGGTTTTTAACACGTTCCAGTCCACACAGCTCATTACCAGCCCTTTCCAAGCTTTTCATCACACATCACAGCACCGCTGTCCTGCCCCTTGTCATCTGCTCCTGAAACAAACACGCTGGTGCTTAATTTTTCCCTTTACATCTCTCAACGACTCGGAGATGGTAACGTGCTATTTACTGAATTCCAAGCTTCTGCGGTGGACGTAATTGCCAATTTATTTGACAGGCAGCTGGGTAATGAATTAATGATGGCATTTCGCCCTGCACTGAGACTAAACAGACACTCATCAACCAGCCTCCCTGACATGCTGACATTCAATGCCCTGGACTCCAGCTCCTCAGCTCCATGGCCACAAAGGGGCAGGCGGGAGGGGGAGAAAGGGAAAAAAAAGTAGACTGACTTCAAAACAAAAAGCCCGGTGGGTTTGGATGACTTTTTCAGTGTATGACCTGTTTGCCAATTTATTCCCAAAAGGCCCTGGTTAGTACACACATAGTGCTTTTCTAAAACGAGACATTTTGTAAACATAATTAGTAGTCTGAAATGTAAAGAATGCGTGGGCACACAGAGAAGCTGCTTTAGTCAATGTACCATTTTCTGGAGAATGCAGTCACTACAATTTCCCATTTGGATGTCCACATTGTTTGACAAACCAAGGTTTTAGAAACAACAACAACAACAAAAAAGGCAAACAGCAAATATATACAGTGTGAAATAGATTTCAAAACTCAAACCTATAAAAAATAATTAAAACAAATATTACTACCAAGGAAAATAATCAATTTGTTTAAATGCTTTAAAAAAATAGCGTCATGAAATTCAGTTTAAGTGGGACATGATCACAACCTCTATAGTCACAGGAATTAAGGAGATAAAGGGTTTTGTTTCATTAGTTTTTCATCTAAGCAATGGGGATTACACAGCAGGTTCTCTCAGAGACATGGGGGATCCTGGTGCTGATCCAGGTCAGGCTGTTCCATTGGAGGGGCAGCAGTGCCCAGCTCCAGCCTCCAGAGCCCTTGGGCACAGCATAAAAAAGCAGAGGAGCATTCTCTAGAGAGGCTGTCCAGAGAACCAGTGTGAAACTCCTGCAGCTCCATTCCTTCTCCTGCAGCTCCATTCCCAGTCCTGTACCTCCATTCCCACTCCTGTACCTCCATTCCCTCTCCTGCAGCTCCATTCCCACTCCTGTAGCTCCATTCCCACTCCTGTAGCTCCATTCCCACTCCTGCAGCTCCATTCCCTCTCCTGCAGCTCCATTCCCTCTCCTGTAGCTCCATTCCCTCTCCTGTAGCTCCATTCCCACTCCTGCAGCTCCATTCCCTCTCTTGGAGCTCCATTCCCTCTCCTGCAGCTCCATTCCCTCTCCTGCAGTTCCATTCCCTCTCCTGCAGCTCCATTCCCTCTCCTGCAGCTCCATTCCCTCTCCTGCAGCCCCATTCCCTCTCCTGCAGTCCGTGCCCGCTCCTGCTGCCCAGCACAGCCTCCCTTTCCCCTTTCCCTGGTGACCCCGCTCAGGGACAGCCAGGCCTGCAGAGGGGCCCGGGCAGGGCACTGGGAATACACTGAATTTTTGTCACTTCACCCCTGTTCCGAGCCAGGGACCCAAACTGCAGCTCTGCAGCACACAGAACCCGGGCAAGGGAACCCCACACAAATAAAGACACTCCAAAATCCTGCTGTCCCCACTCTTGCTGCTGCCCTGTGCCACCACCATCCACAGCAGAGCCCCTGGGATGGTGTCCCTGACATCTCTGCCTCCCTGCTGTCCCCAGGAATGGCCATCCTGCTGGGCTGAGCTGGGCACTGGCACTGCCCACTGCTCCTCCGTGGGCACAGGTCCTGCTTTGGAGATGCCAAAAAGATTTTTGCTTCTTAGACATTTTTTTTTAATTTATTCATAACTCTTTAGACTACTATTATACAGTTACATAGCTCCTTAACTAAGTCTAGTCCTTTTCCTACCTTTTCTCTTAGATTTTAGAACAGTAAGCTCACCTTCCCAGACTCTTATTTAGGGTTTTTTTTGCCTCTATAGTGAAACAAGGATGTTTTATTTTTTCCCTACATTGTAGACATAATAAATGTGGGGCTAGAAGCAGGGAGGGGGGTACAATGGAGGGCAGAACTAAAAGGGGGGATTACTTAATTAACTGTTCCTCTAATTGGATACTTTCTCTAAAGTATGCTAATTTATTAAAATTATAAAATTGTCAAAATCCTGTATCACATGTGCATTTTGCCATACTCGCACCTGGAGGACCTTCATTAAAGATCAAAGCTTTTTATCATCTTCATATTGTTTGGCTTGTGACTTTTGGCAGCACTGGGAGCCCCTGCAGCTCTGCAGCCCTGGCACAGAGCACCCCCTGCTCAGTACCCAACGCCTTCCTCTTCACTCACCCTGCTCTCTGCTTCATGCCACTGAAATTCCTTTCATTTAAGCTGGAGATCTACCCACAAATGCAACACGTGCAATCGTTACAACCACTTTTGTTTCAGCTATGTACAGATGCCAAGCGAGTCCCACTCTTTCACTCACAGTTTTTTTTAAACTTACTTTACTGGCTGAAAGCTCCAAAGTTTGCATTCTGCATCTGTGTGTAATTTTTGTCTGCTTTTTATTCCAAGTTTTGGAAGGATAGAGTATCAAAACAAAACAATAAAGAGGAAGAAAAAAGAATAAGCAAACAAAATATTTCCCACTGAATATTTTCATTCCTTCAAAAGCAATGCTGCAATGGCTATGGGAGGACAGTCGAAACATAGCAGTCAAATGACTTTCACTGAACAACTGTGCATTTTCAGGGAACTTGACTTTGCTGGATGGAAATATAGCCCTTCACACATTGCATGCTGCATATGGAGAGTACAGTTTGCAAACTCTGTTTAATTGAAGTATGAAAGACTGTGCTGCACATGCATGAATGACTGTCAGCTGTGTTGTGAACCGGGTGTTGACGGAGCACAGAGGCTGAAGCGAGGGCTATGCAAGGAGACAACTTCTCACCTTGTGGGGAACTCCCAATACCCAGTGCCCAGCCTTGGCACCAAGTGTACAAGCATCTTTACAAGTGCTGAGTCGTGATCCTGCACTGGCTGGGTCTATAGCTCTTATATAAAGTGTGCCTATAATAGAGGTAATGGTTTCACTTTCCGAAACCCTTTGCAAAATAGGACATTAGAAATACTGTTTGATATTCACACAACCACCAGCAGAAGCCTGCATCAGGTGCCCATCAGCAAAATACACTTGCTTAAAATTGACAGGGTTCTGGGCTTTTTCACCCCTCCTTTTTTTTTTTTTTTTTTTTTTTTGGTTGGTTTGGTTTTTTTTGTTTCCATCCTTTCTTAAAGAAAAGAACTTTGGCCCAGAAGCAAAAATGTAGTAACCCTCGTGTAAGCATTAGTTTATTGTGTACCAAAGAAAATTACATCCTTGAGGTCTTGGAAGGCACAGTTATACCCATTTTGCATATATATTGTGCATTACTTGGGGAGCTGGGTGGGGAGAAAGGCTGTGTTGTACATATTTGTTCTGGCTATTGTTTATGCAGGTCTGACTGAATGAAGGAACAGTGGGTATCATTTCAATTTCTGATGTCAACATCAAATTACTTATTTAATTTCATGCCTGGCGAAGCATTGTATAGCTACACGCAGAATCATTTCACTTCATTTGTTATGCTGTGTTTTCTTGGCGATTGGCTTGCCTTCCAACTGACAGCTTTAATTACGACATGAATTTGATTGCACTGCCGAGGAATTAACATAATGCAACAAAGCATTTAAGCACCCAACCTTAGACACACAAACACACACATCCCCACCCTCGCAGCCACAGGCACACAAAGCACAGCCTGAGCAGCTCCTGGCACAGCACACGGAGCTCTGCCCCTGTGCCTCCATCCACACCCTGCCAGCATCACTGGGATATTCTGCAGAGGGAGCAGCTCTGAGGGTTTCACAGCACCTAACCCAAAGGCCATCCCTCAGTTTGTCTTTGGCTCTGTACAGGTGAGAGGGATGGGAGACAAAAGAATTGAAAATATCCCGTATTTGGGGCTGAAACCGTGAGCTGCCCACAGGATTACGCTGCTGGAGGGGTGTAGACACATCTTTTCCTGAAGCCAACAGCAGCAGACCTGGTGGGCAGGGCACCTCAGGATTTCAGGACTTGGTCCTCATTGTCACTCCTCCCTGTGGCTCCTCTCAAGCACAGAGTACAGAGCACTGGGAGCAGGGGAGCACTCCTGAAGAGTGCAGCAGCTTTGATGAGCTTTTTTGAGAGCCCAAGAGGAGACCTTTAATGTAGGGACAAATGGGAAGATTCCTGTCTCATTCCCTGGTCAGGAACGGGAAAAACATTCCAGACAGAAAGGTGCCAACTGCAGCAAGAGGTGATGAGGTGCTGAATCCCATCCAGTGACCATGTGGGAGAGGCTTTTGCTGTTCATCCTTTCACTGAAAGCCTGCAACCAACAGGGCTGAGATCAGGTGGATCAGGAATTTAGGAATGTGCTCCAGAAATCAGGTGGTTTGATTTTTGATTAGCAAAGAGAAAAGCAAAGAACCCCTGAATACTCAGTGCATTTACCATCCAGGTTAGCTGTAACTCTCATGTTTTCCTCAGGTAGCTCTCCTGGCTGTTTTGTAAAACATGACAAAAATGTATTCCAAAGAGGGAGGACTCAATTAAAAATAAATACATAGAGGAAGATAAAAAAAAGAAGATGACTGAGCTCCAAGCTGAGCAAAAGAGAAAGCGCTGCCATCTTGTCTCCAAGCAAGACCTCAGCAAAATGAATTCTACTACTGGCAAGATTTTGATGAGATTAAACTGACTACAGCACCCTATATATAAAGGAGGAGCAGCTCTCCAATTTCTCTTTTAGGCCCCTGGAGCTACCTCTGCCCATAAAGGAAAAAACAAGTTGTCATTCCTAAAAAAAAACTTATACAGGGGAGAAAGGCAGAGAGCCATGGGTTTATGAAATTCAGAGGGGGAGCTGGATCAGGGCACTGCTTGCACTGGAGCATTTGAGCAATCATTATCTATAATCTAGCAGAGGTCAAATTCTCTGCTAATTATGCTCCCTCACAGAGGGGTGGGTGTGTGCACACGTGTGCCAGGCGAGGACAAAGAGAGGAGTTGACAGAAATCAGTCTCACTGCATTGCATCTGACAAGAACAGAGGATATTCCCCTTCCTACTGTCTGATGCTATTTCAAGCCTCATTATGAGAAAAATCTCCTTTTTAACATGGTCTTTTCATTGAATTATCTTCTTTTCATTTTTGCCCACCTCTCACAAATGCTGCAAATTACCTGCTTGGATCTCATTAGCCTGGAAAGCAGTCACTCCTTGTAAACACACTTTGCATCACTCTGCATTATCCAAGGACTGCAGGTACATTTACAATAGGCAAAGTTGAAAGATCCCTGACAGGAGAGTGAAGCCACTGCCATGTCAGTTTGCAGCTGGATGTTCATTATCCCCTCTCCCTCATTCTGCATCTGTCACTAAGCTCTCACTCAGGCCTGTGAAGCTCTAACATTCCTGCTTCACCAGCCTGCTCAAGCTGGGGATGGGAAAACGGATCATCCACCTGGAGAACATGCACTTCAGTCATCACCCCATTTCCATACAGGAGCCATGCTTAGTCTTACAGTGCTGCCAGGTGACAAATGTGGAGATTTATTATATTTCATGGCCAAAAGTTGCTTTCTAACCTCAGGGTTAATCTGCTTGCAATGCTTTATATTTTTTGCTCTATCTTCTGTTGGGTACACTTTTTTATATATTTTTTTCTGAGAAAATAGCTGTAAAACCTATGAGAGAGAAGCGTCAGAGAAAGCTTACTCTGTTGTCTGTAGCTTTTCTTGGACAGTAAACAGTGGGTATCATTAGACATCTGACTTCTTCCAAAAGTATTATTTAAAACAACCATTTGGAAGGTCCTGTCATTTCAGCACACATGGTGTCTGATTTTGGGAGAGGAATGATGGGATGGACAGCTCTGCACTGACTTTGGGAGGGGAACAATGGGATGGACAGCTCTGCACTGACTTTGGGAGAGGAACAAGGGGATGGACAGCTCTGCACTGACTTTGGGAAAGGGGAACAATGGGATGAAGAGCTCTGCACTGACTTTGGGACAGGGGAACAATGGGATGGACAACTTTGCACTGACTTTGGGAGAGGGGAACAATGGGATGGACAGCTCTGAACTGACTTTGGGAGAGGGGAACAATGGGATGGACAGCTCTGCACTGACTTTGGGACAGGGGAAGAATGGGATGGACAGCTCTGCACTGACTTTGGGACAGGGGAAGAATGGGATGGACAGCTCTGCACTGACTTTGGGAGAGGGGAACAATGGGATGGACAGCTCTGCACTGACTTTGGAAGGGGGCAATGGGCAGTACTGCTCTGAACAGAAGGAGCCTGGGAAGGGCCACCAGAGACCCAGGCACAGTGAGAGCTGTCTCGTGTGTGTTTCTCAAATCTCAGCTGAACTGGTAATGCCAGACCAGAGAGACATGCTTGTATTGCAATGAATTATCAAAGCAAAGGAACTTTCCTTATTAAGCAAAACATAAATTATGTATAACAGTTTAAAATATACATCTCCACATATATTTACATAACGGTTCTTTTGAGTAACCTGTGAATCCCTCTGTCCTCTCTCAGGTACACTAGAGAAGTTGTATTTGCCCTCTACTTCCTTTTAATTTGCCACAGCACTGAGACAAAGGAAAAGTATTGTAAAAACATCAGAGAAAAACTGGATTTGATGGGTGGAAGGGGACCCAGGACTCTGCTCTCACTGCCAAGTCTGGCAGTGCTATGCTGTGAGCTGCTGAGAAACCCAATAAACCTCAGAGCTCTCCACTCAGTACATTGCAAGCGAATGACAAAGCTAAATTAAAATCATGTTTGTAAGGAGCTGTGAAAATTTTTGCTGAAGGTGCTGTGTAATTGTGAAGTTGGTTGCAGTGGCTTCCCAGTTGCCACAGGGCTCAGACAAGCCAGGATGATGATGGTGACAGGCTGACATCCAGCTGCCATCCACTGCTACCTGTACAGAACTACCTTACTACCTTCTCTGGTTTCACTCTCCTCTTCCAGAGAGATCTCACAGCCCTGAGACTGACCTCAGCTGACAGCTATGAAGGGCAAGCTCTGAAGTGTTTAGCTGAATGTAACCCATAAAGGCTGGCTCTGGGGAAGAAATGGACCTCTAAAATAATGTGACAAAGGGATGTGGAGAGAGAGTGCTACAGATTTCACACTTTCACAGAAAAAAAAAATCAAGTCATCTGTTCCAGTGATATGCACAATTCAGCAAAAATTGCTAGCTGTGTGCCTTCAGGCTTAAATTTGCACAACGAAATGTATCCTTTACAAAGGTATTTCTTTTAATGCCTGCTCAGTTCAGTTTTATTGGATTGGCCTATAGAGGACACCATCTGGTATCTGTCATCCAAATCTACACAGACATGCCATCGATAAAATCCCCATTTCCAAAATGTGGGTTAGTTAAAAGTAGGGCCAGATTGCTGGCTGGTACAAATTGGGTTGACTGATGTAGCTATCCATGCTTTTACCAGCAAAGGATCTGACCTACAAATCCCCAATTTAGATACTCTATTGGGACAGGGCTTTCTTTATATTCTGTGTTGTAAAGCATGTGGCACAGAGGACACAGAGCCATGAATAAAACACTCAAGGATTGTGATGGTACACATAATAAATAGTAATCTAATTGCAGCAACAGAAAGATTTCTGTAGTCATTGCTCTGTCAGAACAGCTCATGCGTGTCACTGGGTGAATGACCAGCATTCTCCCATGGAGAAAAACACTCTCCACAGGGCTGCCATCTCAGGCCCTTCAACAGCACTTTAGGTAGAGCAACAAAGGCAGAGCTTATGCTATTGTTGGCCATGTTATATCAATTCATTATATATAACTGAATCTCTCTAGACACTCAAATACTTCTCATAAAGACAGTATGTTGACCAAAGAAATACATTCTTTTCCTCCATCACTTGGGGTAAAAATGTTACTCACTTCTCAGCTATGCAGAACATCTTAACTTCATTAAATGTCCTTCAACTGTTTCCAAAGAGCTGAGTGTTTGCACACAGGAAGACTTGTATCAATCTTTAAGAAGTTTACTGAACCAGGGCGGCAGACCTAAGTTACCTCTTCCCCTCCATGATTTATGGAAAAACCCCACAACTGGTACAAGCTGTAAAGCAGGTGTGCATCTTTACTCAGCGCCAGACACATGCGGGATCTCTTTCTACTCTAAGTTAATTTTCTGACCCCCCATGTCTCACCTGAACCCCCAAAGGGACAGAGATTTTAGCACCAAAGCCTCCCAGAAGCCAAACGCCCCGAGCAGCACTTACGTCGCTGAGCCTGTCGCGGGAGCTGCTCCGCTGGAAGCCTTTGCACTCCCCGCTGGCGCTCTCGCTGTCGCTGTCCCGGCAGCTGTTCTGGCCTGCCTTGAGCTGCAGACAGAGGGAACACAAACAGAGCAAGAGTTGAGCCTGGCCCAGACCAGTGTCCGTGTCCCACTCTGCTTCATGCCCTCCCAAGCCCAACAGCTGCGTGGCCGTGGCTCATGGCAGTGCCAGTGGCACCGTGTCCCTGTGCCAGGGCACAGCCCCAGGGACACCACGGGCAGTCCTGGGCACCACAGCCCCCGTGGGACGTGCTGCAGGCACGAGGGGACAACACTCGTGTCCCAAGGAAATCACAGTTTGAGGAAAACTTGCAGACTTCTCAGGGTGTTGCTGCCATGGATGAAGCTTTTGGTTTCCATCGCAATGCAGCACTCACTCCCTCACTGCAGCATAAGAGCATTGAGGACCTGAGTTCTTCCAGGAGAGGAGGTCACTGCTCCAGAAAAGCCTTTCTTTTGCTGGGCCAGCCCCAAACCACACTGCCTGGCACTCTAAACAATTTTCAACTACCAAACTTCAATGTTCATAAAACAACAGGATCTACTTAATAGGTATCAAACTGCTCTTGTTTTTCAAACCAGCTTTAATGAACTTTACTGGCATTGTAATTTAAAAAAACTACAAAAAAAAACCACCCTAAACTACATTTTCATTACAATTGAGAACACATCTGCTTTCTGTTATAGTTTGGACTGTTCAAGTCACCACATTAAACAAAAGTGTACTGACAGGAACACTCACCACAGACACCCATTACACATGTCCACAAGCACACATACACCTAGAGAGCAAGAGGAAGATATCATCCACATCTACTGCAATGCTGAAAATGCACATCTTTGTTTTAAAATATCCTTCCTTACATTTTGCTTGAATGTATAAAATTTTCATTTAGCCTTGCTGATGCTCCGTTTAAACTAAGTCTGGTGGTTAACACTGGCAAGAAGACTCTTTCAGAAATTTAGACTTAAGATCACACACATAAAGACTGGAAGCAGAGATAAATGCAGAGAAAATATTTGGTGAGGTACCTAATGAAATATTTTATGAGAGACCTACTACACTTATCAATATCCATGTAACAAACACCAAATAACTCCTGTTAACTTGTTCTAATTGTTAATATGATGATGGTAAGTTCATTCACACCCTACTGGAGCGGGTATTCATTCATCTCCATGCCATGACTGGAGACCAAAGGTTCCTCCTCCATCACTCTCCATCACCTTTTTTCCTCCTTTTTCTTCTCTCTCTCAATTATTTCCAGCTCTCCCAGAAACAAGCACACACAAAAATTCACACAAATGCACTTTTACAGGTGCACACAAATAAAACCTACACTTCTGCTGATGTTTTCCCAGCTGTACACTCTGTTCACCCACAGCCACAGCTGCTCCCTCCCAGGGTCACTGAAGGAGCACAAAAGCATCCTCACCCTCAGGTTACCACCTTCTCCCTACCACTGCCAGAGCAAACTGCACCTTCAAGTTTGGTATTTGTGTGCCACTTCTTAATCCCTTACTCCCCTCACCAGTAAAGGGAAGCTTTGGGTTCTCTCCATCAGTCAAATCAAAGTAAGGACACAAAGTCCATGAAACTACAAGTTCCAACACACAACTGAGTTGCAATGCATGAGCACAACTACAAAAAATGGCACAGGCCTACTCTCAGCCCAAAGAAAATGTAGCAGAAGGACCACAGCTATTTGTCAGACACTTACAATTCAATAAATAAAATAAATATCCCACAGCTCAGCCAGAATATTTCCAGTAAAATGATTTTTATTTCCAACGGAATGGTTTATTGGTCAGATCCAAGAGATCTTGGGAGCAGTTCTTGGAGGCAGAGGGGAAGATAACGAATTCAAGAAGTCTTACACTTCATATATAACTCACTGATCTTATCTAGGACCTCTGTGTCCTGTAATTTTATGGTCCCAAGTTTGAAATTTACCAACCCAAAGGAAAATGGATCAAGTTTCCCCAACTTGGTCTTTAGTCAACATCTGCCCAATGATGGAAAAACTCTCATTGCAAGTGAGGTGTTAAGAATTTTTTCCCAGTCTCAGATTTTATTTCTAGAACCTAAATTTAGTTTGTACACAATCTTCACACGTTAGATATTTGCTAATCATAACAGCCCAGTTTTATAATTCTTTACATCATGAATTCCAGCTATTTACAGAGAAGAGAAGAAAAACCCAGCAGGTGTCATTTTTCTAGACACAATTTACAAGGAGTAAGAGAACATGATGAAGACATCAGAGCCTGAAACTCTGTAGAAAAAAAAAGTGAACTGCAGGGACTCGACAGCAAACTCAGAAATAAGTCCAAGTTAAGATTTATAAGCTTTCCATATTTTCCTTTCTTTTTTTCCAAGTTGAGTTTCTCCATGTGCCAAACTGTTGATGGTTTACATTTTATTCCAGAACCCATCAATCTGTGTTGAATTAAAAAAGTAAAGCATGGAAATGGGCCCGTTGTCTTCTCTTAAGAACCTAAAGTTACACTCAAGCGTACATGAGAACATTTAATGTGGACAGGCCGTGGGTCATTTAATTTCAATATATTTGCACAGATTCAGCTGCTTAAAACATTGCTGAAACAACACAGTGCTGCTCAAAAGGCCCACAGGTAACAGGAGGGATCTTTAGTTACACTGTCTGCAGCTGGGCCATCACCTGGGGCACACAGGAACCCTAAAATCAGCTTCCCCATGGAAATGCAGCTTTCCTCGGAAAATACAACTTTCCTCGCAAAATACAACTTTCCTTGGAAAATGCAACTTTCCTTGGAAAAAAATTGAAGTGCAGCGTTGACAACTCTTGTTCCTCTGTTGTTTCTAGCAGGGTAGCCCATGCAAACAGCCACACCAGCATGAAAATCCCATTATGCCTGTCTGTGCAGGGCTGGGAGCTGGACTGATGATCTCTAGGGATGGAGATGGACTGATGATGGAGCTGGATGATCTCTGGGGGTCCCTTCCCGCTCAGGTTACTCTACAAAGGTCTCACTGAGGACCTTCCCACATTAACACAGCATTAATTTTCTCATTTGCACCAGGCAAGGAGTGAAAAAGGGTTTCCAAAAAGTGTGTTTGACTGTGTGCTTTCACTGCATGGTGGGAATGAATTTGTCTATGAAGGGATCCATCTAAAGGGTCTCACAAAGAGGAAATACAGACATTTTCTAGCCCAAAACCTCAAAAACTCAGAGTGTCTCTGACTCACAAGGAATATGTGCAGTCTCAGGGACTCCCCTAAAAAGAGACAGGTTATGTGCAAAAAAAAGCACCTCAAGACCACTTGCCCGGGCTGAACAACACAGGACTCAATCCTGGGGCACACCCACACCTCCAACACTTTTCTAGTTTTTGGTCAATCTTAGCATTGCATTTTTTTAAAATCTTTCACTGTACTACAGAACCTGTTAGTTTGTAATGCCTTTGAATTTGCTGGAGGACACCACAAGTCAAGCAGAACTGCCTAAAGTCATAACTACATTTCTCTTAAAGGAAAAGGCCAAAAAGCAGATTTGGAAGGGTGGTTGCTGGCTGAGGGCTGGGCTGGGGCTCAGCAGAGGGTTTTATTTCTGATTCTTCACCACCCCTTCCCCAAACAGTGAGAGGAATAGATGTTCCCTGCTCTCCAGAACTGGACTGTTTGGAGGATTTTTCCATCAGGGCAGTTTCTCCAGTGGGTGATGGTGGATTGCACTGCACCCCAGCCAGGGACACAGGGATGGAGGAAGGAAGCTGAGCTGGGGGGGCAGAGGGTGGCATTGCAATTTTTGTTGTTGTTTTGAGTACTCAAATCTATTTTTATGGACTATACATTTATTTTTTTCCCCCAAATGGAGACTGTTTTGCCCATGACAATAAAAGGTGACTTCCTTGCCTTTACCTCAGAAACTTCCTCCCCCTCCTGCCCTGCTGAGGAGAGGGTGTGAGAGGGGCTGGGGGAGTTTGGCCTCAGCCATGATGTGGTTTGGAGAACTTGCTGCTCATGGACTGAGTCACAAAACTTCAGTCACAACTCTGCTGCCCTGCAGAGTGGTGAGGAATGGAGGCAAAGCTGGAGACTGGCATGAGGGACCAGGGCAGGGAGAGGGACACTGAGAGCACAGAGAGGAGAGGCACAAGACATGGAACACCAAGAGGGACCATTTGATGAAGAAAGAGGCCTGAAGGTCACATAGAAACCATCCAGAAATTATGAATAAACCAAAATAGAGGTAGAAACATGAACATGAAACTGCTGTCATAGCAAGTGCTAACAGGAACTCTTCTGTCAGCCCACGGAGAGATTTTCAGGTGACTTGGAATCTAACAGAACTATTTTTGCAGCAGGGAAACACTCAGCCCTACTTTGTGACAGAAAAAGTGCAAACTGAATATTCATCTGTGTCCAGGGAAAGCAGCTCTCTGCTGTGCTCCTTCTGCCATTCAATTTTATAGGGTAAAGCAGAGCTAAACTCTCAGCTTTAGGAATAGGACAGGCCCAGATCAACAGTGTCAGAGCTACTGTGCCAGGCAGACATTTCTGTGACAAAGCCATAAAACACTCCTAAGGGCAATCCCTGACAGCAGGGCTCTCTTGGCCTTTCCTCTCAGCCAGGAAAAGAATGAAGGACAGAGCTGATCATGTTAAGAGGTGTAAGGGAGGATGGAAGGGCAGCTGAGCCCCAGACTCCAGGGAGCATCATCCTCTCGGGACCACAGTTGGCTGTGCTGGATCCCAAAGCCACTTTAGATAATTCCATTGTAGCACATAACAAGAAGCAAAATAAATAAACCTGCTGAGAATTTGGCAAGAGCCTTTTTTACAGAGCTTATATACCGTGTCAAAAACACCCTCATGTGGCTCTCCTGAGCTTTTTTATTTTCAAATATATTTTAGTTTAAAAACCCCATGCCATTTGGCAGCAGTAAATCTATAGTATCGTTTTGAGGTGCCTGAGCCTCTGTGCCATATGGAATTAAAGGATTATTTCACTACATTATACTTTAAAGTCATGAATACCAACACCTCTCCCTGTTAGAGCACAGCCAGCAAGCCGAGCCTTCACCAGAGTCAAAAGGAAGGGGACACCTGCTCCCTGAGAGGTGGCAGAACCCTGCTGTGGGGAGGAGAATTCCACTTTCACTCTGCCCATCATCCTTTATTTACACAGCTTTTGCAAGGGTGAGGCAGTCCCTGCTCCCAGCTGGGTGAGTGAATTCCCTCGCTCAGCTCAGCTGACTCCTACATGTACCATTAGGAACGCTTCCCAAGCCCAAAATCCTGACAGGAGCTTGTCCTGAGCAGGGCACTGCACACACACATTTCCACTGCTCCTTAGGGCCTGCCTCCATTTGCTCTCTGGTCTTTTCCCAGCATGGAACAGGACTGAAGAATGGGAATTTTTGTCACTTCTGGCAGGCAAAGCCTGTTCCTCAGCAGGGCACACACGGAGAAGCACAGACAGATCAGGGACTGCTGATGAGTGCAAGCTGCTCCAAAGGGCAGGGAGCAACAGCCTGGAGATGGAATCCTGCGTGATCCCAGTGAGATCCCAGTGATCCCAGTGAGATCCCAGTGCTCCCAGCACAGCCCAGGCCTGCTGGGCCAGCCCCAGGCAGGGCTGTGACATCCAGAGCAGCCAGGCTGCAGGGACAGCCCCAGCCCTGCCCAGCAAACACAGCCCTGCCCCATCTCAACCAGGCAGAAAAGAGCAGCAGCACATCTTCTGCAGAGCTCAGTATCAGATTGCAAAGAAAGCATATTTTATCAATGATCAAGAACAAATCTGGCTGTATGAAAACAAATAAAAGAAGTGCATGGCAAGAAAGAACCAAAAAACAACAGGGTAGATCAAGGGCTGTTACTTCTGATTTCAATCATGATTAACAGCTGTCATTTCAAAACTCCTGTTTATATCTCTCCTGCTACTGACAGAAGTTAGACAAATACTCCTTATACAGCACTCCCATGTCACCCACAGCATTAAAGGTGGTTGACACAGTGCTTTGGGTCTGGAGCAAGACCTCTCCACTGCATTTCTAACAAGGCCATGCACACCCGGGCTGCCTAAGCAGGGCAGCAGCACAAGGAAAGCAAATCAGAGGGGAGATAATGAAGAGGAAGAATATTTACAGCACATGAGCTTAGGCAGTAAATATGAAAAAAGAATTCACACCATGTGTGGACTCTGAACATTATTAATACAAAGACATTTTTCACCTCAGGGAAGAAAAATCTTGTTACCTGAGAGATACAATAAAACATTTGGAGAGGCTCTCTGTTTACCTCTTGATATACAATCTCATGACAACCAATGCAGATGCTCCAAGAAATTGCCACCTTCTGAGGATCCAGGCCTCCATGCCATCATCCATGGATCTGACATCCCTACCAGAAATTAGGTTGTTGTTTTTTGGGGGTTTTTTTGCTTACTTTTATGGTAAAAGTGAAATAAACCAACAAAGACAACATTTTATCTTTTGTTTCCTTCCTACTTTTAATTAGAAGAGAAGTAATTTTTCTGTTCCAAAACACTTTTTATGAAAAAAAAAGAACAAACATATGTACATTCTTTCAATTTCCTATTGACAGAAAAAAAATATCTAAATTGAACAAATAACTACAAACAATTTTCTAATCAGCTCAATGATACAGAACAAGGGTGTCTTTAACTCACTTATTCTCCAGCACTGCTGGTCATTTCCTGCTGCCTCTGAGCTGATCCAGAGTCTGCTGCTGCACTTGCTCAATAAATTGGAGTAGAGAAACTCATCCCCTACAACCTTAAGTGGGGGAGATCCACCAAAGGAGCAGAGCTCTCCCCCTGTGCTCCTGGGGAGAATTTGGCTATTTAGCATCCTTATTGCAGACACACCAAGCGATGGGGCTCTGCTGGCAGGAGAGGAGCTGAAGCAACACAGGCTAAGAATAAACAGCATCCTCGCCAGGCGGGGGTGGGGGAGAAAGAAACAGGCATTTATTTCCAGATCCTCTTCTCCTTCATTATATGCTTGGGCAACCTTAGATCCACAGCACACAGAAGGTACTCTGAAGGAGGTCTGTAGCTCTGTTTTATCTAAGTTTCACAGAGAATGCAGCCCATCATTTTTTCTGTGCTGTTTATACAGAAATCAAAGATAAATTTGGCATAAACTCATCACACCCCAGAATCATACATACATTATACACCACAGAAAGTGTAACAGACTTGCTCTGTTCCCCAGCTCCTGTTAAGAGTGGTATGAAACAGCAAGCTGTTGGCAATTGCAGCAAATGAAGCGTATTTCAGCACACTTCAAAGGCTGAATTGCAAAAAAATATAGGCTTCTCCTGACCCTTTGCATTTTGATGGCTGCACAGTGAGAAACACGGCCTTTAAAATTACACCTTGCAAAGCTCTCCATTGTACCAATCAATCTGTGCAAGCAGCCTGCAGAGCCCAGGCTGGGGCAGAGTGGGATGAGGAGCCAGGCCCGGGGACAGCCAGAGGGGCTGCAGCCAGGGTGGGACACATCTGCCCTCCGAGGCTGTACCCAGCCCTGCTACTGACTTCTTTGTGTCCCAGCCTGGATTTCCAGGGCCCTCCCTAGGCCCTGTGTAAGGGAAGCGCGTCTTTGTATGGTTAAAAACCACCTCAGAAACACACATGTGCAGTGCCACAGGAGTGCCATCCTTGTCTGCATGGATAGACATCCATCCACATTCCCATCCATCCATCCATCCATCCATCCATCCATCCATCCATCCATCCATCCACCCATCCATCCACATTCCCATCCATCTGTCCATCCATCCATCCATCCACATTCTGATCCATCTATCCATCCATCCATCCATCCATCCATCCATCCATCCATCCATCCATCCATCCATCCGTCCATCCATCATCCATCCATCATCCATCCATCCATCATCCATCCATCCGTCCATTCACATTCCCATCCATCCATCCATCCATCCATCCATCCATCTATCCATTCATCCGTCCATCCATCCATCCATCCATCCATCCATCCATCCATCCATCCATCCATCCATCCATCATCCATCCACATTCTGATCCATCCATCCATCCATCCATCCATCTTCCATCCATCCATCATCCATCCATCATCCATCCATCCATCCATCCATCCATCCATCCATCCATCCATCCATCCATCCATCCATCCGTCCATCCATCATCCATCCATCATCCATCCATCCATCATCCATCCATCCGTCCATTCACATTCCCATCCATCCATCCATCCATCCATCCATCCATCTATCCATTCATCCGTCCATCCATCCATCCATCCATCCATCCATCCATCCATCCATCATCCATCCACATTCTGATCCATCCATCCATCCATCTTCCATCCATCCATCATCCATCCATCATCCATCCATCCATCCATCCATCCATCATCCATCCATCATCCATCCATCCATCATCCATCCATCATCCATCCATCCATCATCCATCCATCATCCATCCATCATCCATCCATCCATCCATCCATCCATCCATCCATCCATCCATCCATCCATCCATCCATCCATCCATCCATCTTCTCATCCTTACATGTGCAATTTCTGGCTGTTATTCAGCCATTTACACCACTTACACTTTTTGCTAGCCCACTAGCAGCCCTGGTTTTGGTGGTGACAGGCACAGGGGCCTCAGGGACTCTGTCCCAGCCTCAGCCCAGGACCTGTGAGGAGTTCCTGTTTCTGTGACACAGGAAAGGCCAGGTGAGGTAGGAAAGTGACATCACTTTTAACCGGAATCTTCAGAAAAGGGAGAGAACAGAAATATTACCCCACTGAGCCCAGTGTCTGACCTCCAACTTTCTAACAAGGCCTCTGGTTGCCTTTGAAATGTGTAACTTAGTGAAAGAGCACTTAAGTAAGAAAATCGGATCAATCACATGATGGAACAAATAGAAAATGGGCCAGGATAAAAAACTCTAGCAGCACTGCAGGCTCTAGAACTGCCCACAAATCCAGCTGAGAGCCTCCATCTGCTTTAAGGAGGGGGAACATAACCCCAGGGGAGCTCTTGTAGAGTTCCACTTGTTTCAAGCCCACAAGACAGTTGTTTCTCAGGTGCAAAGGAGATGCAAGAAGGGATGAGACCTTCTGCAAAATCAAAAGAGGCGAAGCAGCCTGAGGAAGAGCAGAGTGACTGTACTCACTGGCTTGAATTATGTCACAGTGACCACCATCCTTTCCTTCCTCAATGCAGACCACTAATGGGACACCCAGCTAACATTACAGAAGTAAATAAATGTCTTGAAGGAGGAAGTATCAGTATTCATGTATGGACCTTGAGATGCTTTCCACTGCTAACATAAAGAAGCCCTGTTATTTCATTGTTCAATATAAGCCCAGAATAAATATTTAATAATTTGGTTGCATAAATAATGATTTGAAGGTTGAGCTATTGGCTTAAAACTATAATACTATTTTAAGCCGTTTAACTGCCCAGCTAGATAAATTATTCAAGAGTTAAAAGTCATCCTGTGGTCTCTGTACAAGGAGAAAACTAGGAAGTTGTAACAATAATGACAAAAGCAGGGCAAGATCAATCAAACCACATGATCGCTAACACAAACAAGCAGCAATTAAGCAGCAATCAAGACCAATCTGACTGGGGTTGATGTCCTTTTATGCCAATACTCTCAGCCCAAAGAGCAAAACTTAATAATGTTTTGCAATTTATCAAGGGAGCCATAACTCTGCTCTCAGTGACTTGGCCAAGAGGCTATTATGATAGCATTTCTCTATAATTTAATAATGTGAAGGAAGGCGGAGGGAGAGGGAGTAAAAGCATTTTGACATATAACTCACATCTATACATATTGTATTTTCCTCCTGCTTGAATGAGAGAAGCAGAAGTCACAACAATTATACCTCAGTACCAATTTGTTAGCAGGAAAGGAAAGCTGAAGTATCTGGCAAAGAAAATTTATTTGAAGCAGCACAGAAGGGAAGGGAATGAAGCATCTGAATTCATTAGCAGCTGTCATTGATGTGGAGATGAGTTTAGTCATCACAAATAACTCAGGAGAAAAGCAAAGGGAGGAACTATTGTTGAAGTTGTTTGAAACTGGATTAGTTCTGATAGATGGCGAAGTGCCACTGGGGAACACTTGTGGTGCACCTCCCTCTGTCAGAGCTCTGAGCATCCCAGCAGTTTGAGGGGAGCTCTGAACAGACCCAGCTATCCCAGCATTTTGGATTTGCATTTCCCTTTTTGCATACCTCTCTCCCTCCCTCATTTACACAATAATGTGAAATACATTGCAGCACCGTGCTTTCGCCTTGGACTACTTTTGCCAGTTGAAATAATGAGTCCTGCTGTTTGCAAATGTCAAAAAAATATTAAAAATCTCCCGATCAATCTTGTAGTCTGTCCCCTGTCAACAGTGACCAAAGGTGATTTAATGCTTGATAGATCTGATGAGCTGCTTGCCTCAGTCCAAGTCCAAAACCATCTTCCTTTCCAGAAAATCATTCTGCCAGCCAGTGGGACTCGTCCCTGTGTTGGCAGCCTCAGCAGAGAGGTGGCATCAGGGCCACCAATGGCCACCAGAATCCCAGGGCACAACTGCAGGATTGCCACCAACTTCAAGGGATGCAGAAGCCACTGAGGGAACTGGGTGGCCACCACAAATACTTGATGGACTGTTTCTGTGCCTTATACTGATAAAAATCTCTCATTTAACTTCTCTTTCCTATGCTTTGAAATGGTACTAAACCTACCCATCTTGAAAATATAGTCATATATTAGATAAGTGGAGCTTTATTCTTGTTTCAAGATAAGTGCAAAAAATCTATAATAGAGGACTACTATCAAATTACTGTTACTTGAATTAATCCTCATCCTGGCATTTAATAATTTGTAAAGTGCTTATTCAGAAAAAGGTCAAAAATCACTTGGAAAGATATGTTAATGGCTCTCTAAGTAATGTTTAGACTTGCTGAATAAATTTTCACACTTAAGTCACGTATAACAAGCATTACAAAATGTATTATAAATGGTGCTCTTCACACTGGAGAGCTGTGTGTACATACATGTTACAGCCTCCCCAGCAGACAGCACTTCAGCACTTAGTTAAATTCACCTCAGCTGAGGAAAAAAGTAAGCTTATCTTTGCTGTAATGCCAGAAATAATTCAATGTATGCTCTCATAAAAGGGAATATTCACCTGAGTCAGGGCCTGTAGGAGCCCATTATTGTTCATTTAAATGATTAAAAAACCCATCAGAAATGATAAACCAAATAACTGCCAACCCCCAACTTCCCCAAAACCTAGTCTTTAAAAATAATAAATAAATATATATATATATTTTAAAAAAGCTGGAAATAATTGGAAATGGAGGAAGACAAAGCCCTGTGCTGATGGATCAACATGGAAGCCCTTCCATGCTTTGAAATATTTGGGCTTTAAAATGACCCACAAGACTTAAAAACTAAGTATCAGCATGTGAGAAAGTACCATATTACAGTTTAAATCAACCATTATACAGGCTCAGCAAGCATCAGCACACTCCTTCCATGCACTAAAAAACGTCAACTTCTCCTTGGTGTATAATAATTTGTGAAATAAAGCAGGCATGCAAAATATGGGTGGCAGGCAGCAAATGCTGAGATTTGGGGCACCAAGGTGTTTTAAAATTGTTTTTCAGTTTTGCATCCAGCATCCATTGAAATCTCAACAGATCAAAGTTTTGCAGACAAGGAAAAAAAAGCCTACAAAATTAATAACTATTTAAGTATTCTGTTTCATCATGATAACAAACAGATGGTTTTAATATTCTAGAGGCTAATTTCTGAACAATTAAAAACACAGCAAGACATTAACATCTAATGAAACATTTTAACTACCAGTATATGCATCTGCCATTAATTTCCACACAGTAAGGTCTTGGTTCTCTTCAATCTGTTCTTTATTAAGGAAAGTTTTTCCACTCTGAATTTAGTGAAGTAGAGAATTAACAACTGTTTTCAATCAGCAATCAGCATGATATTTCGCCAATGTGCATTGAAACCGTCCACACTATCAGACATAAATTTACTCCTATGATGGCTTTGATCTGCACACTGAGTGGAGATGTTAGAGGGGAATTCATTTTCTAATTCCATTTTCATTTAGAACATAGGAATTCACAGATCCCTCACAGATCTCATGTCCCTTTTTAGCTACGTGAGATAAAGAACACCTACTTAAAATGTTGTGCCTCACACCCCAGCCAAAAACAAATTAATTTTTTTTTTTTAAATCAATGAAAGCATTCTCATGCAAACTGTATGGAATAAAGTTCTTCAAAGGACAGTGGAATTCTATATTTATGAGCCTCTAATTTATATTTCCTTTTTTCATCTATAAGAACATGGGCTAGTATTCATCAAAGCTCTACCCTTGCAAACACTAGTTGATATAAAAAAATCTCTATGCCCCACACAAGCTAATTCCTGTGCTCCCTCTTCAGATATGCACCTTAGAACTGCTGATGAATTTTTCTGCAGGTTTTCCCCAATTTAGCAGGTTATGATTTAAATTCAGCTGAGGCAAGTCCTTCTCTTGGCTCCCAGGGTGCAGCAAAAGGCTGATGTTATTCAATATTTGTTGTCATCGCCTGGCTACTGTAGGAATGAAGTCGATAAATAAATATCTTGGGGAATAACTCCAAACACTTCCCTGCAGGGCTGGAACACAGGCTCCCTGTGCATTAAACACATAGGCACCTCCAAGTGTCTCTGGTTTTCAAAAGGGTTAAGTTAGCAAGGAACTGGGAATGATTTTAACAGAAACCACATTCTGTCCAGGTTCCTGTTTTGCTTTTAATCATGTAATTTATGTAAACATGGAATTGCAAGGCTAAACTAATAAACATTGAAAAAAGCCTTGAGAAAACATAGATTTAGGGAAGGAGCCAGATGTAGGACTCTGCCTCCTGGATTCACTTTGTGGTGTTCAGCAGGGATTTCATGGTGCACCGAGAAATGTTTGCACTGCAGTTAAGCAGAACAAGAGACATTCTGGTTACTGCTCCAAGTCAGGAGAAACAGGGCCATGAACCTGGGCCTGCTACCTGCAGATGCCCCACCAAGGGGTATTACCTGTTCTATCTCCCTCCCTCTAATCTACACCAGAAAGAACATTCTGGGCTCAATGTACTTCCAACAATAATTACATTTTTCCATAGAAATTTCTGTAACAGACCACCTACAGCAGAATCACATCTGTCACATCCCACTCTGAGTGCCTGTACCCTTCTCAGAGGCTCAGCCTGAACAAAGCTGGCTCTACCTCAGTACTTGCTTTTTTTTCCTTTTTTTAAAATAGGTTATTGCAGGTTTAAGGCCCGATCCAGAGAGGCTGAGAACAGCCACAAACCTATTTGGAATCTGGGTTTCCAAAGTCTGGAACCAGAACAGTAGTTAGGTAAGAAGGACATGAAAGATGATTTATTTGACTTCAAGCACTGTCATCACTATGAATTTTGGGGATTAGGGCTGGGAGTTTCCGATGTGCTGAGCAGAGGCAGGGGTGTAACCTCACTGAAAGACAGTGAGCTCTTGGCTCATTTTATATCCACTTTTGGGGCAGTGAAATATGGTTGAAGTGGGGTCCCAGGAGATGCCAGATGGGATTTCAAGAGACCTTTCCAGCCAGTCATATCTGGTTCAGAGAAATGCGCACACTGAAATGACTGTACTGGGAGTTTGCCATGTAACCATTAGCTCTATAACCACCATTAATATACCTTGGAGGCTTTGCCTTATTTTTATATGTCAGACAGTTTCAGGCTAGCACTGCATTTAGTGAGGAGAGCACAATATTAAAATGTGACTTTCATACTTTTTATGCTCCAAGTGCCTGGATCTACTCTTGGCACACTACAAAAATAATACTTTTATGATTCAGTTTTTCCATGAAATATTTATAATACAAGTATTGAGTGATGGAAGTGCCAGAATATTACAATTGCTGCACTTGAATTCCTGGAGATTGGAAGCTTTTGTTTGGTCTAGCAGCGTGAAGGAAAAGCGTCCTGCTAAACATCTGTCTCTCCCTGCAGAACCACATGGGAAATAAAGATTTTGGGGCAGCACTGACTGAAGTATTTGAGTCCTCAGCTTACCCACTGCAGTCTGAGGAGTCTCAGCACTATAAAATCACAGAGCAGAGGAAGCTGCAGACCCAGGTGGTCCCCAGGCCAGAAGGACCAGGGCTCCCTGCACCCCTCCTGACAGGCAGACCCTGAGCTGACCCAGCCCAAACCTGCTGCAGACATGCAGTGAGCTCTGCAGCCCTGCAGCTGCATTGGTGCAGTGCTGCACTGCCCCCCCTGCAGCAGTTACCTTCACAGCCCCACTGCATCTCCTGGCAGCAGTGTCCTTCTCCCACCTACCAGGGATAGGCACAAACATTTCTCCTCTGCTCTCTGCAGCACCTTCCTGATAGAGGACTGCTATCAGCATCTCCACTCCCTCTTTTAAATTAAATTGCCCCAATTCTTTCAAGCCTCTCTTGCAGACCACAGTTTTAGACTTTCTCCATGTACCCCACGTATTTCTCGCATCAGTTATTTCCTATTCTGAAAGTAAACTCCTGCAATATCCATTTGGAAATACAGAATCATATAAATAATAATGATGCAAAATAAGTATTAAATGAAATAGGTAAGGATGAAATGGGCACTGAAAGCTGTGGCCTGCATTTAGCCACCTGACTGGTGAGGCAGGGTCACTTCTGGGTGACAGTCTTGTGACACCTGAAAATATCTGAAGTGATCGCCTGAAGTGTTCCCAACACAAACCTTTTGAATTTATGCTGCTATTTCTCTCCTGGAAGTGCTGTTAACTTCTTTTCTAAATAATACCAGATCTGTAAAAGATATTTCCTGAACAAAAGTAGTTACAAGTAAAGATACAATTTATAGACCTGTTCAGGAGAGGCTTTGTTTAGTTCACTGGACCTTGATTTAGATCTCTCTTCATTCAAAACCTTATCTTTTTCTAATGATTAAGAGTTTTCAATAGAAATCTTCCTTCTTAGTAGTTTTCTTTCCCCTGAGTTGGAGCTGCAGGGACCAAGTGTAGCTCCTCATGACGCTTCCACAGCTGGAAGTCATCTGCTGTAAGAAGCTGTTGTTGAAGTGATCTGGAGAAACACTTTTCCAATCCATTTCAACAGCTTTCAAAGATTGTTCAAAGACGCCCAACAACCCCATTTTCCTTGCCAGGCCCTTCTTCCTCACTACTTAGAGCAGAAGCATTGAATTAAATTAAAACCTATTTTGCTGTAAAGCATCCTGGTTAAGCAATCTGAAACTGTGGAGGTTTTGCTGGTGTTCATAAATGTATTTTACAACAACTAAGGCAAGGAATGATAGGAGATGTTGAGGTTTCTGTGACAGGCTGAGGACTGGCCTTGGAAGCTCTACATGAAAACCACCTGGAAAAGGAGGAAAAGGAGCGAGGCACAGGAGGAGCTGCTGGGTGGGTGAAAGGCAATGTTATTACTTTCTTTTAAAGGCCACAGAAATGCCATGCTGTCAACCTCTGGCATCCCCCAGCAAACCATGGCAACAGCTGCCTGGCTCTCTAGCAATAAACTGAGCCAATTTAATAGCTTTTATTGTTCTGCTGTGATGTTTGAGCTCAACCACTTCTTTCCTCCCAGGACTCCTGAGCCCGCAAGGGCAGCAATGAGAGAAGATCTCATTTACCTAAAAGCGCTTATAAATTTTTAATTTGCTTTAACAAGTAAATTAACAAGTCCCTCATTCAGGCAAGTTTTATGGCCTCTTGCCACTTGGGGAGGGCCATAAAAGTTTTATAGATAATCCAGAGCTACCGAGATTGCTCATAATAAATTGTCTGTTTCCTGTTATTTTATCAAACCATTGGGCTTCTAATGACTTAAAGTCACAGCTTCTTTATATCTACACTTTTTATGAGCCCGTATTTATAAACTGTAAAGAATATCTTAAATTATACAGGGCCCCTGCTAATCATTACAAAGCAATTTTTTAAAGGAGACAACCTTTTTGCTCACGCCCACCTAATAAATTTTAAGAGATTTAAGGGGGGAAAAAAAAAATATTTTTGGAAACAGCACACTGATTTCACATTCTATTTTAAGATGTTGCTTTAGCCAAACTTTCATTAATGAATACTTTGAAGTGCATGGAACTCCCTACACTCTGATTTCTAAGAGTTTGAAAAAGTTCTCAGGATACCAGGCAAGCCTGGCTCTGGGATGCAGGCTTGGGAGGAGGCAGGAGTGGAAAACCACCATCACTTCCCATAGAGAAAATGCTGCCTCCAGTGGGAGCTGTGCCCTCTGGAGCACCTCTGGTGACACGGACAGAGCCCTGACCCTGAGCTGTCCCCACCATTTCACCCACACTGAAATCAGAGCTGGCACCCAGGGCAAGGACACAGCAGCAGGTTTCAGTCACAGCCCCAGCACTGCCAGGCCACCACCAACCCTGTCCCCAGGTGCCACATCCCTACATCTGTCAAACCCCCCTCGACAGGCAGGGCTGGGGCTGGACAATGCTTCCAGTGAAAACATTTCCCCCAACACCCCACACAAACCTCCCCTGGTGCAACGTGAGGCTGTTTCCTTCTGTCCTGCCACTCGTTCCTCGGGAGAAGAGCCCAGCCCCATCTAGAAAGGGAGGATGGGTCTGAACTTGAGTGGCCACAAGAGTTTTGAGGGAGTTTGGTTTTTATTTCCTTACTACACAGAGTGTAGTGAGACTAGACTGTAAAAGAGACAAACCCTCACTCTTCCAGTGAGATGAACTCCCCCTCTTTCACCTGATTTCTGACACAGAAATTATGTGACAAAACTACAGGGGAAAATTACTGGTTATGTTTCCTGATGTAAAATATTTGGGGTGGAGGGAAGGAGAAGAGAAAGAATGAAACTGCTGCAGATTCTGTCCTCCAGAGACTTGAATATTGTGGCTGGGTTAAAACCTGGATTTGCTCTGAAGTTGAGGTTGATACAAAGCTAAAAGAAATTGTGTTAATAATATAACATAGCCAAAAATAATCAGTATTTTCTGTAAATACAGAGTGTTATGAAAGCCTAAAACTACTTCACCTAAACAAGAGACATTGAATTTTACTTTAAAGCTCCTCATTACCTTTCTGTGAAATACAAGTCTGTGGAACTGGAAACTCCATTTACCCTAAAGGAGAAAAACACTGCAAGGTCAGAATATCATCCTTTACTCAGCAGAGCTTTCTTGCTTAATGGGAAATTCCAGCAGGACAGGCAAGCTGTAAAAGCTCAGGATACTATTTTTGAGAGAGAAGCCAGAGCTGGTGCTAAATCCTGGAATATGCCCATTATCTGAAGCACTGAAAGTGCTTGAAGTTTTATTTATTGATTTTTTTTCAGTTTGAAAGTGCCACAGATTCATATCTCCCAGTATCAGTCCAGATTAAGATCCATTGTGTAATTACAACCGTGCTCATGTACTTTCATTCTTCGGTGTTATGGTTACCACAGGCCAGTAAAAATAGGCTGCTGGAGAGGATGAAACTGTTGTTCAGGCATCATTGTACACTAAAGGAGAACTTGTTCAACTCTTCTGGCAATAACTCTAAGTACAGGGGAAACAACATAAGAAAAGCAAGCCATGAACCCCTCACCAAATGACAATTATCTTGTGTTTCAGGTTGCAAATTCAGGGTTCTGCTCCTGCAAGCTCAGAAATTTTGAGATGGAATCAAAACAACTGCAGAGAATGCCAGAGATCACATTTTTCCAATTCCCTGGAGTCCTTCTGGGTGACTGAAAGTCTGTCTGATTTAAGAAGCAGAACTTAACTCTATAAATTGCCCACCAGAGACAATCCAAGGCCCCACCCATCTGTGCTCACTAAAGATGCATCTCCCTGCATCAAGCATTAACCATTGTCTCATCACTCATAAAAAACCCTTAAGGTAGCAAGGACAGTTATACAGAGATGATAAAGGCACAATATACAAGGTATCCAAGGGTTCATACATTATGAGACCTCCAGCCCAAATTCCTGTTGACTGCTCCCAAAGAGGACAAACCCTAAAGCTTGTGGTATGCAGAGAAAAAAAAGAGGGAAAATAACTTCTGTGAGCTGTGGAAAAGACTGAGAGTGACTCAAAGGAGACAAACCCATCATCCACATTCCAAATTACATTTACCCAAGCTGCAGTATTAGAAAGATGTCAGCAAAAGGGTGTGGGTGTAACCAGGATGGAACCTGGTCAGACTGGCATGAGCTTATTGAATATAAGGCATATTTGAATCTGCAGGTAAAGGTAAGATGTGAAAACACAATTTCTGCTGATGAAAGCCACATATACTGTCAGCAGCAATATTTACTAAAAAAGGACAAAAATAGCCTGCTTCAGAGGAAAGGCTTAACTTTTCCCCCCCTCTATGCTTCTTTCAAAAGTGACATTAGATATTCCACCCCATCTTTGAAATCTCCTCATGGTTCTAAATGGATGCAGAAGTGAGAAAGAAGAAATGCAGCAGAAGCCTTTTTTTTTTTTTTTCTGTAAAAACACTGACCACATATGATTTCCAGACTTTCTCTGACAACAGTTACAAGTCTTTCTGTCTCTGAAGAGCATCCAGTCAGAAACTCATCTTGAGGGAATTGCTGTGCTTTAAAGATTCACCTACTTGAGCCCTGGCTGTGGCTTTTATTTCTCTATAAACACACACACATTACTTCTCCAACCAAATCCTTGCAAAAACACTTGCCCACCTCTGCTACAAGACAGAAGACATTTCCATTAAAGCAAGCAAACTTATCTCTGGTGCACCTAAGGCCTGCAGAGTTCCTAAGTTTCAGTTCACATTTCAGGTTAATCTTTTCCTTTCCTAAAGAACAGAACATCCTTTTTCCTGATCTCCCCGAGGGCTCAGTATTTGCAACATCAAACAGAACACACAAACCATCGCGCCCCCTCCAAAAGCCCATTATACTGTCAACTGCCTTCCTAACTGCAACCAGGGGAGAAAGCTTATATACTGACTCCAGAGCTCTTTTACTGCTGGAAAGTGTCCATGATTTCTTCAAGCTACTGCTGCATTTCATTTCTCTAAAGAACTCATAATAAGATGGGCCAAGTTCCAGGAAAGAAAAAAGAAACCCGAGCAGCCCTCGGCTCTCCCCCCGCGCCGCTCTCACCGCTGGCGAAGGCCAAAGCCACAGGACTCTCCTGCAACCCTGCCAGTGACCCTCCTCAATAAATCAGACACCAAAATGCAGACACATGAATCAGCCTGGGAAGGGAGAGCAGGACCAACGTCTGCTAGTGAAGATAATGGTGTATCTTGCAGTGTATTCCATATCCACCAAGCACAGAAAGAAGTGAGAGACTGGGAGGAAAGTCCTTATGGAGGCCACATACAAGATATACGAGTTCAAGAGAAATTACTTCAATTTATGAATTTTGCAGGGAGAGGCCAGGTTGTTATTCTGGGAGGAAGGCCCAAGCGATGGCTGTGACTGGGCTGGGATTTGGGTCTCAATAAATTAACATTTGCAAGGCACAACGTGAACCTCGGTGGGAAGCTGGAGAGTAACACACTATTACTCTACTTAGGAAATTTTTAAAAAGGCAATAAGAAAACATATATCAAAATCAAGGGTGTCTGTGCAGCTCTACTGCATTGGGAAAAAATGTTTTGATGCTAACAGATTTTACCAGCTATTCACATGTTCTCTTTCATTGTGTTTGAAGAGTTCATATCTTCTTTGAAAGATTATTGACTGGCCCCAAGTTTGGGTTAACAGGAGAGGGGGCTCATTTTTGCTGGAGGAGCTCATCTTCAGAGACACAATCCCAGCGAGGCACAGACCTCCTTCCCCATGGCCCAGCCCAAGTGTCCCTCTCCTGCCATGGGGCGTGGTGGCTTCTGTCCAAGGCTTGATCTGAGCAAACCAGCAGAGCCCGTCCAGCGACTGCCACAGAGCTCAGTGCAGCTCCCACCCAGAGCTGGCTGGACAGGGGAGCACTAAACACAACTGCCAGCCAGCCAGCACCACCCACACACAGCTCCTGTCCCTCATTTCTCAGTGAACTCCTGCTAAACCACAGCTGACAGGGCTGCAGGTCTGGCAGGTGACATTTCCAGCTGGACTGCTATGAAGTCAGGAGGTTATGTCAAGCTGCAGCATCCAAGTGATGGCAAATAGAGCCCTGGACCGTGAGGAAATGGCTGGAGATTGGTTACAGCCAGCAGAAATTGATCTGTCTGAAAAAGCAGCCCAGGAATCACAGGATTAATGTTCAAATTCCAGCTGTGTTGCATTGTTCCCTTTCCTCCAGCTCTCCAACAACAAAGACATGCCTCCTCCTCTGGAGACCAGAAAAGTTTTATTAAAAATCTTCATACAACTGTTGCAGCGGAGGCCCTGTTAAAAGCATCATCGGAAAAAAATGCAGGATTCATAAAGAAACCATCCTACAATTTCCTTTCGATCTGGCATTGATTTCAAAGGGGCTACCTGAGCCAAGTGGCTTTGGCCAGCTCCCCTCCGTGCCCGGGGCAGGGTGAGCCTGAGCCTGGCTGGATGTGGGTGTGAGCAGCCAGAGCGAGGGGGGAGCCGGGAGGGCAAAAATAAAATGGGAACACTTCCAAACCTGCAGCTGTGCTGGCCCATTAAAAAGCTGAAACTCGTTCTACTGTTCGACCTCATACTTATCACCACATAACTATTCATCAAAGAAATTTCGGTGCAATTAATTAAATTATTCCCCTGCCTGTGCCACAGAGTCGTTATTCCAATATCAGCTTTCACTCACACTCTCTTAAGCTCGTGTCTCGATGCCAAGTGACATCTCCAGGGCTGTCCAGCCTCAATAAAGCTCTGCTCCTCACCACTCACAGAGCCCATCATTTCTCTCTTTTATTGCCATTTATTTTCCACTAGGATTTTGCTGCCAGTATATTGGCAGGACTTCCAGTATATGGATGCAATGAAATCTACCACAGACACTTAACATGGGGTCAGGCTTCAGCTCGGCTCATGGGAAGCTGTAATATGATAAACAAACGCTTCCAGGAGGAGGATTTTATCCGCTCCAAAACAGAATGAGGACTCCTTTGTACCCAGACATGAACTAGGAGGGAGTAATTTCAAAATCCATAGGATAATTAGCTTTATAGCCAAAATGTGCTCAACATGAGAAACCTGAGTTACAGCACAGATCAATTTCTTTATAAGAAACCCTCAGTTTGCATATTCCACTCTTTTTGTGTGTGTTTTGTTTGTTTGTGATTTGTTTTGGTTTGTTTTTAACAGCACTGTTAGCATAACTCCACGGGCTCAGCACACCAAAGTGTGGGGGTTTTGGGGGGCCCTTAGCTGACCCATCACAATCTCTAAATATAAATGCCCTGATGTCAAGTCCTGCTCAGCTCTTCTGGAAATGTTGCAGGATCTGATGGCTCTGAGCGTGGTCTGTCTGTGTCATGCCACAACGACTGATAGGATCATCCCAATCAGTCAGGTCAGGGCTGCTGCCAGTGGGATTAGGCTCTAAAAATGGGAATTACACAAGACACCAATAGTCATGTCCCAGGCACCTCTAAGGGGACTTGTGGCTGGAGTTGAGAGATGAAAGAAACACAGAAGGAGAATAAAGTGTTACTTTAAGGAGAAGGAAAAAAATCAAACCTCAGAACATTTTCTATGTGGGCACAGTAAGTCCTGCACTACCTGGAAGGCTGTAAATCAATAACGAAGACATTCTATCAGAGAGGCTTTACTTCCAACACGAGTTAATGGGCATAAATCTCCTCCAGGCAAGGGATGCAAAACATCAGACTATGTGATCAAAGGCGTGGGGGTTTTACCCTGGGTTGGTTTTGTGTCTAAAATAATCTTTTCCCAGGAGAAATGGAATTTTGCAGTTCTTGCAGGGAGACAGAGAAGTTTGGTTCTGCACAAGCAACTGCCCTGATGCCCTGATGGCTTTCCAGCCAAGGCATCAGTTAGAGGAATTTGTAGCATCTATGTAAAGGCAGCGGAACCCAAGTGTTGCTAAATAAATAGGGGGAAGCCAGAACTCTCCTGGTAAATAGGGCAGAACTTTGCCTGAGTAGTTCCTATTTTGAAATCTGTTTGCAAAGTTTTTTTTTTTAATATACACACTTAAATGTAGATGATTTCCCTGCTTGCCTTGAACAAAGGCAAATAAAACCTGGCTCAAACCAGGTTTGAACCAACCTGTGCATCCTCCACCTCATCATTCTGCTATCCAAAATCCAGGTTCTCTCCAACCCTGCTGCTTTTTATTCTGCAGACTACACCAGGTATTTTGCCATTTGGTAAATGAGATCTGGATTTGCCTCCCCAGTTACACATCAATACTTTACAAATGAA
The DNA here is from genome assembly GCF_048771995.1 of Taeniopygia guttata. Taxonomy (NCBI): domain Eukaryota; kingdom Metazoa; phylum Chordata; class Aves; order Passeriformes; family Estrildidae; genus Taeniopygia; species Taeniopygia guttata. The sequence goes on along the minus strand of NC_133044.1, from coordinate 9,314,178 downwards.
TGTGATCTAGTCCTTGGATCTGCTGTTTTCCTAGGATCCTTCATTACAATTTGTCCATTCTTTCTTAAAAATAAGTAAACGCTTCTGCTTGGCATTATGGCACATTACTGACAACTGTGGAGAGCAGTAAAACAAACAGGCTGCCCTACCAGGAAATATGAAAAATCCCATGTGAGCAGCAGGGGCCAAGGCAGTGGCACTATGAAACTTCCCCCCTGCCATTCTGTATCTGTAATTTAGCTGTAAATATACATTAACTATTTCCTTAAAAAAAAAAAAAAAAAGGCTAGGATTCAGATTTCCAATGTCACAGATATTAAAGGAAGTTTGAATGGCCCTTTACAGAAATCACAGAAGGTACATTTTATCACAGTTGCTTTAACTTTTTTGAATCATTTAATTCCTTTCCAAAATCTATTACAACATCTTGAACCCTTCACTTCCAGGTTCATTATCTCCCTAATTTGAATATAGCAAATAGACCATATTGATTTAGCCCAGGACAATCCAGTGTAGGACTAAGGTGTGCCCTTCAATACTAACCTACACACCTTCAATATTTTAATAAAAGAAGTAACCACGTAACAAATATAACTCTAGATAATTCTTACCTTCTGTTTTCCAAGCACATGTCACAGTGCATGTCATTTTTTATTTTTTAATTTTATTTTACTTTTTAACGAGAAAAAGTACAACATGAATACCTTGTGGCAGCAAATCCAATTACCTGCTCCCTCTGAATGATCTCCTTCAGCTCTGGCACACATTCCAGCTGGACAGTGCACCCCACTGAGCTCTTTTGGGCAGGAATTGGGGCACATCTTCCACTCTGGGGAGTGATGCCTTCAGGAAGGCACCGTGGGTGGCAGCACAGGACAGTTCATGTCTTCACAGCCTTGATTTCAGTCATTTCTTCCCTGCACCAAGACCACCATGATGACCTGGAATGCTCCAAACACACCAATTTCCAAGGGCATCTGCAAACCATCCTGTCTGACAGAGTGGTGATGGTGACGTGTGCCAGTGGGCTCTGATCCTTTCCCCAGTGCCAGGGCTGCCCAAGGTCACTGCTGCAGGTAAACCAGGGCTCTCCCAGGCTGCACAACAGCCTCTGATCGCTCTGGGGGGTGAGAAAGGCACCAGAGGCTCTGCCAGGCACATCAACTCCTCAGCAATCCAAAGGAACAGCAGCACCTGGATTGTCCCAGGGATATGAACTTGCAGCAGCTGGGTTATCCCAAGGATGTGAACTGTCTCCAGACCTTTGACATAACAGGTTTTGCACCTTACCACAAACTCTGGTCTCACTGCCTATGCAGGGTATCAGAGAGCAGATGTCCATCCCTGGGCTCTGCTCAGTGGGAAAAGCCCATAATATGTTTGGTTGACCTTCCTGTAAGTTGCTAGTGTCAATAAAATTAATGTGACATTTACAACTATTTTGAGGATAAAATGAAATTGCTTAAATTATTCTGCAGAAGCAGCATGAGACAGAATTATTCAGTTGACAAAATCTAATTAGGTGTAAATTATTTCAGGTTATATGAATTATAAAACCTTTCAGAGAGAACTCAAACTCAAGGCTCAATGTGATACAGTGAATTAGCATGCCAAGCATCTGTTTGCCAGAGTTGGGTTTCAGTTGGGGACAAAGTCACACAGGTAATTAATTTTTTCTTTCCACCAGCCACCATGCTCAGGCAGGCAGAGGAAGCCATGCCCCACACAACAGACATTTTATTACAGCTGGAAGGCTTTTTTCCACACAGAAGATTGGAAGAATTTGAGAGTTGGTCAGTAGATACAAAAAGCAGCTCTTAGTCTTAACCCCGAGACAGAGCTGAGACTCCTGATGCCTGGGGATAGCAAGAAGATAATATATTGGCAGCAAACTCTCCTTGGAGCCTGTGTCCAGCTCCATCCTTCAAGCAGAAAATTCCTCTGTAGTCACACTGAGAAATGCTCCAGCATGTGGTGAAGTTTAATAACCACGATCACTTTTGCAAGTGTACTTTGATGCTCTGCAGGATCAGCATGTCCAGAAACCTGCCTAATTAACACAGTGTTTATTTCTCCTGCTAAGTTTAATTTTTGCTGTTTAGATGCAGAAATGCCATCATTGCCTTCCACAAAGCCAAGCAGGTCATCTTTGAACACAAACTCTTGGTGATTTGAATGGCTGCAAAGCAGAATGCTGAGAAGCTCTAAGGATGACAGGGTGCCCTGTGCTGGGGCTGTGGAGGAGCAGGAATGATGAGCAGCTGTGCAATTAGATGTTTTGGGTGGGAGAAGACAAGTGCTTTATGAGCTGAGCAGCAGCTTTGCTCACTTGCTGGTAGCCTGCTGCAGAGGGAGGGTCTGGGCCCTGTGGGAAAGAAGCACATCCAGTTCCCACAGGAGGTTTAGAAATCCACACTGGGATTTGATGTGATGGTGATTTTCCATTTAAATGCACCACGATGCAACATGACTTGCTAGATCTCATATGGGACTCAAAGTACTTCTGACACTGCTTTCCAACTCCTTGAACAACGCATTGCAAGAAACACAAGTTATTTACTATTGCTCACACTCCCTCTGTAAGGATCAGAGAAAATTACTGGAAGCAAAGCAGAACATTTGGTCACAAAGCTTTGAGAGACATGCAAAAACCCCACAATCCTGATTTTCTCTTTCTCTTTAAAAAGTTCAGCTGTGCTGCTGAGCTCCAGCTGGGGCCTTTCTCAATGGATAAGACATTGCAGCTTAGTTTAAAACAATATGCAATGCTATCAGCTGCTCTCTTGTTCCATTTCTACACAGAATGCATTTCTCACACACTACTGACCACAGTCCCTTGAAAAGACTGGTGAGGATTACATATTTTAGATGCCTTTTCTCCTACCTCAAACAATAGGCAGAAGCAAGTGAATTGGGAAAAAAAAAAAAACCAGCTAAAAACAAGAAACAAAGCAGACACAGAGAGAACGTGTACATCAAACATTTATCAATTATTTGCTCAAACTGACTCTTCATTTGCTTTAGAGATTTAATAAATAAAGCTAGATTCCTTGCTGCCTCACACTGCCTGGACACAGAGGAGCACACACTGCCATTCCAGGCAGCCAGGCAGGCAAGAGCTGGATCTGAGCTGTGGGATGAACCTCCCCTCAGGAAATCCAGCTGGCTTTCCTGCATTCTCTGAGGTCCCCACATTGCCAATTTTCTAACTGAAATCTTAACTACAAAGAGGTTGGAAATACCAAGAATGGCCTCAGATGCATCTGAACACTTACGTAGTGTCAGTCCCCTTCTGTGTGCAGATGAACTGCACACTCAAGGATAGATTAGAATGGAGAGAATCTTGCATTTAGAAGGGGCATACAAAGTCATGCAGTCCAGCTGCCATGGGCATCCCCTCTTCCTTCCCCCAGTACATACATGTACGTATTAATAGTCAGTCCTAATCCCACACCAAGATGCCAGGGAAGATAAAAGTCAAAGCAAGATCAATCCAGCACTCTTTGTTTCTATCTTTGTAACAAGAGCTGGTGGCAGTGACAGAGATCTGAGGATAAACACAAATCTGCTACGGTTCACTAACCTTCACTCCACGGTGATTGATAACTGTATTTTTTAAGTGCTGCAGGTATCAGGCTCAGCTCTGAGCTCTGTATTTCTCTCTCTACTCTGTTTTTAAGAACATGTTGCAATATACTCTAAGACTGAGGGACCAGACAGGTTCTCCAGGACCTCCCGTGTTCATGCCAGGACTGGAGACGTCGATGGAAGAGGCGAACACCACCCCAATTTCCCTGCCTCAGCAAAAGGCCAGCAGGGCGAAAAGTAAAGGAAATTAAACACAAAACAAAGCACAGAGCAGGAAAGGGCATTTGTAACCACAAAGTGATCCCCTCCCTTTTGTCAAGGCTGGCTCCCAGCTCTGGAGGAGTTAAGGCTGCCACATCCGAGGCGCTGCGAGCTGTCCCCGGGGTGGCAGCCAAGGCCACTCACCCCACGATTAGAGCCTGACAAGCTTTGTCAATGCAATCTACTGAATGCCGTGAGTGACAAGCGATCAATATTCCCCACTCTCATGGGTCATCACAGGTGACAGAGGTCTAAGTAATAAAACAGCCCTGCCTGCCTCCTCTAACTTAAATGCTTCCCCAGCCACAATATTTCTTTTTTGTCTAAGCGCCTCCAGCTAAATTCCTGGCGGATCGAAGCATCGGATGGGCTGTGGGTTCTGAGCAATTGCAGTGTGCCAGGATTGATGCTGGCCCGGGAAGGCTCAGCAGGCTGGAGACACAGGCTCAAATAAATCACACACGACGAGCTCAGAGCTGTCATCTGCCAGCGCCGGGCCCTGTGGCAGCCTGGGGACACGAGGAGGGTGTGGGGACCAAGTGTGGCACAGAGCCACCTGCCAGCCCAAATCAGCCCTCTGGAACACTAAAACAACGCCGCTCCTTTCTCTAATCTGTGACCTGTTCTAGAAATTACTGGGAGGAGCTACATAAATCGGCATTCTGGTGTTAGCAGAAGACAAAGGTGCTCTGCTGTAAATCTGAGGGAAGTGCTGATGGGACTAAAGCTCATGGGACTCCTGAAGCAGTGGGGAAACATTGACCAGGGGGTCTTCACTGAATGAAAAACCCCTCTTCCCTTCTGAACATTGGAAATGAGTGTGCAGGTGTTAAGGGAATGCCCTGCTCCATTCCAGCCATCCACCCTTGCCCCTGGTGGGACCAGCAGCAATGGCCCGGATTTGTTCTGTGCAGCTGTGCCACAGCCAACAACCACAAAGAATCTCCTGTTTTTCTAAACCCACAGACTACCTCACCCTCAAATAACTTGTGTTACAGCTGTGTGCCAAGGAAGAGCTCATGCTTCAAAAAATGCAGTGATTTACAGCTCAGAAACCAAATTTAAGGCAGATGAGGAAAACCCTCATGGTTTAGTCCTTAGGAAAATCCTGCCCCAATTCCTGCTGTCAATAATCATTGTGGACACAAGCCATTGATGTCCATCTAGGATCTGAATGTTGTCCAGTTTTTTCAGATGTTTAAAACCAGCTTTTATGGGGAATAATCTCTTTAACCAAACAGCTTTGCAAACACCACATTTCACTACATTCCTGGGAGCCAGGCAAGTGATACACACCAATTTATAGGGAATAAATGGAGACACAGAGCAGAGCCAGAGGCACAAGTGGACACAAAACCCCACGGGAATTTCACACTTTCAACTTTGGACAACAAATACGTCCTGGAAGAGAGTCTCTTCTAAGGGATAACTGTCAGTTGTGAAATTCTGTTTAAACAGGTGGCAGGACAATGCTGTGTTGTTTGGAAATGATTGGGGCACTGTTTACACACCACTCTCATGATCTAAGATAGGATAAAAATAGACTATAATGCTCAAAATCTGCATTTTTACACAAGTTCATCCTTTTTCACTACAAAAAGCAAGCCAAAAAGCTAAGTCTGCCTAAAAGGTGCATTTGTTCTGCCAGTGATTTATATTAATTGCAGAACTTTCCTAATTCAAAAAAAGCAACCCAGTTCAGCTATGCTAGTGTGGCTTCCCCAGGTAAATGTCTGAGAGCTGAAAAGATGTATCAGCTGGATTTTTTATCTGTGCATGGGACACTTGATCTGGAATGGCTTGAAACTGAAAAAAATAACCCAGTACATGGGATTATGTCAAAAACCTTTAAAGTCTATAAATGACCTCGACTTCTGTCCAAGGGAAGCTGTGGGTTTTTTATGGCCAAGGAGAATAAATGGAGATGAGAACTCTGTAGCAACATCTTTTGGGATACTCAAAAGCAGATGAGAAAGCATATTTCCTAAAGAGAAACTGCTCTAACTCTTGGGATAAAATTAGATGCCTCATAAAGAAAAGGTCAATGTTCTAATGTAGGATTTGGTTCTTTAACACACTTGACTACTGGCCAACTCAACCAGCTGGACAAGCACTGGAGAAGAGCATGTGGGAAGGATCTATTTCAGACCAAAGTAATCTTTTTAGTCACTAAATTCAGCTGATTTTCTGAATGATTAGACGAAGGCTTGGCTGTTCCCACATCACTGCTGAGGCAAGGCTGCAGGACAGGAGCTGTGGCAGGATGTGAACCAGAAGATCAACCAACACAGCCAGCCTGGGGACAGCCCTGTGGTGTGCTGTCCTGGCTTGTAAGATAAGCATGGATTCTATTTGCCATCTGTTGGAGGTGGGGCAGTTTTCTTATCTCTCCCAAGAACAATGTCTCCCTCCGGGGAGATATCTTCTGTTAATGGGCCATTGAATGACTCACTGCATGACTGGTAAAGTTCCATCATCCCACTGGGAGATGCTCCACCCAGAGGGAGGAGCCAAGCATTCCTACCTGCATAAAATCAGCATTTTTTGGGACACCAGGGCAGCCCTTTGCTGGATTCCCAGAGGAGCAGCTTCTTCTCTGCTGGATCCCCAGAGGAAGGCCAGGCCCATCTACTCCATCACCAGACCTTCAGAGAAAACTCCACTCTTCTACAGATCCCCGCTCCAGGAGGAGCAGCCACCATTTAACTGGACATTACCAACACCCTGACTCCTGAGGGTGTCAGGTTTCTGACTCCATTTTGTTTTGTTTTGTTTGCACTAATTACATTTTTTAATTTTTTTTTTCCAGTAAAGAACTGTTATTCCCATTCCCATATCTTTGCCTGAGAGCCTTTTAATTTTGAAACTGTGGTGATTCGAAGGGAGGGGGTTTGCCTTTTCCATTTCACAGGAGGCTCTTGCCTTCCTTCACAGACTCCTGTCTTTTCAAAACAAGACACGTGCCCAGGACTGTGTGGTGGCACTGGTGGCCATGGAGGGGAGGGAACACCCAGAACAGAACAAACCCAGGCCAGCTCTGCCTGGGGCACAGGGCAGCTGGGAGGGGATTTTGCCAGCAGGTCAGAGAAGGGAGACCACGTTTCAGCGCACAACTGCCCTCCTGCTGCTCCCAAAACACCCATTTTACACTGCTCTGTACAAGCTCTGCTAACTGCACGCTGCACGTGGGACATGTTCCTCCTCACACTGGAGTTTAGATGCAGCTACAACACGCAAAAATTGGATGAGAGAGAAATAGAACCCATGAAGCTTTATTTCTTCTCTCCACAAGTTTGCTGCTATTCTCTTCCAGTCAGCCATCCAGCCTTTTTTTTCCCCCCTTTGACCTCAGAGGCTTTTGACTTTCTCTAGATATGACTCCAGAGTCATTTAAAAATAGAGAATGAAAGCAGGATGGCTACAGCGATCTGATAGCATCACATACAGCTCTTAACTTAATTTATTACTGATGATGTAGTCATTAATGTACTTTGAACATGCACTATACACTCCTCTTTAATGAAAAAGTAGCTGGGGAAGCTCATCCAACTTGCTTCAGAAAGTTGAGTCCCTAGGGACTTACATGTCATCTACCCTTAGATTTATCCAAGGCTGAAGGAGATATTTTAAAACATATCTTCTTGTTATTCTTTTAAAAGATAGTTCCCTTGATGCTGAGCCTTGAAAGTTTAGCAGATCTTATTACCAGGAGTGAACTAAACTAAAGCAATTGGTGCAATGGTTGTTACACTGTGGGTACAACTTACTTGCCATGTTCTCTTCTCATCCACTTTCATCTCAAAGTGTTTATATGAGGAGGAAAAGTTACTCCCATTTTTCTTCTCATCAGCAAGGAGAAAAAAAAAATCTGGCAAAATTAGACTGGGAAAAGCACAGGAAAAGGAACTATGGAAATAAAAGTCTTTGGGACAAATTCATAGAGTACTCTGGGAAGATAAAAGGAGCTGCAGAGACAGGAAGGCAACACAGCCCCTCTCCAGACTTCCAGCAAAGATGGTCTGTAATTGGCTAACACTAACAATGGACAGGAACTTTGTAAAAGCCATCACACTTCTCTCCTCATGACCCCACTGATCTGCTGAAGCCTCTGGCTCCAGAAGCTCCCAGCACACCCCAGGTCTGCAGCCACAGCCCTGGGATGATCCCATCCTTCAGAAATCCCACAGCAAGCTCAAGGCTCAGGAAATCATGAGCTCCAGGCCACAACAGTGCAACAGAAACAACTATTAGGGAAGCACAAGGCTTCCTGGGGAATGAAGTAGAAAAAAAAAAAATTAATAACTCAACAAACCCAAAAATGTGAGAGAAATATAAACCCTCTACCCCAGAACCATTGGTAGATCACATCTCATGCAGTGAGTGAGAAGGCACATCATTCTTTTGAAGAAAGACCAACCACAAGGAAAAACAAATGAACAACAGAGGAAATTAACAGGTATGTGAGCCTGGAAAGTGCTCAGTGGGAAGTGCTGTTTCCATGTATCAGGCCTATAAATCATCCCTCTCCTGTCCTACAGGCATGCTAACACCTGTAGAGGAACCACAGCTTTTCCTGGGAAGGAAAGAGCAATAGAGATTATCTGGATATAATGTTCCCTTCTGCATGCCAATTATGGTGCCAAAAGGCCAGCAGAAATATTTAAGATGAAGGAAGTCAACACCTCTTCATTCCTGTCTGGTGAGCAGCTCTTCATACTTTTCATGCTTTATCAAATAGGAATCATGTCTGCCCAGGAAGGTTAAATGCAGTGCTGAGGTTTCCAGGTTAACTGCAGTGTAGCTTTGTCAACAGTTCCATTCCTGTCTCTTTCTGAAGGATTTAAATAATCAAATCTAAATGTGCAATTCAAAGCCAGTTTCAACCTGCAGGATCCCAGGCTGGGGGCAACTGTTTTCCTTCTGTGGACACACAGAAAATTTTTAATATTACTTTATTGTAGCAGTTTTTTTCTTTCTTCCAAGATGAAATATTGTGGGAAATCCAGGACTCCTCAACAACTGACCAATATGATCAAGCAGAAGCTGTTTATTGCTTATATTACACACACTTTTATAGATTCTACAAACTACCAAGTACACACTTCTTGATTGGTGCCTTTGCCTTATTCATTTGTTTTCTGTTTCCATTTGTCAGTATCCATGATTGGTTACAGCCTAGGTGTTTCACGCTCTTCTGTTATCTAGTTCTTGAGTCTTGGTATTTGGTTTTTCAGCCTCTTCTTTCTTAATTTAGCACTATTTATGCTCTAATAGCCTTGATAAATTCCTGAAGCTTTGATAACAAACTTAGAAGCCGGCTAGCTGATGCACACATTATGGCCTCACCCTTGCAAATACATTGCAAGAGCGTAAGGAGCAAAAAGACACAGATCAGGTTATTTTGAGGGTAGGGGCTGGGACATGATGCAGTCCAGCCAGACTCCAGCCCTGTCTGGAGGCTTTGTCCTTTGTGAAACCCTTTGCTGCGACTGCAGCCGCGGGAGCTCCGGGCCAGAGGAAGCGTCGCTCCTGCTGGAGCCCTCTCTGCTGACACCAGGACCATTAAATGTGCTGTGTTAGTCTAAATGTCTTTCAGGTCTGTGTTTACCTAAGATAGCATTATTTGAACGTGTGTATTTGTGATCCAATTCACCTGGAGCGCCGCTCGATCCTACAGGAATACGACAAGGACGTCCCATATGGTGGCAAGGTAGAAAATCTCCTCCAATGCAAACCACCTCTGACCTCTGGGATAATAAATTCTTCTGCAAATGACTGGGCAAAGTCCTGGAGCCTGTGTGCAGGGAAGATAAACAGCCCTCTTTGTCCTCGGGGCCAGAAGTGGCCATTGTATGGAGCTGGCCCAAAGGATTAGTGCTGCCATGATTATTTGTGTTATATGAGCTATTTCAGGAGCTAATTGACCCCGGCACAAAAGCCGGGTGAGAAAGGCTTTTGTAGCTAATAGAATGAGCAATACAGAAAAGGGTAAGGTGCTTTGAGCAATTGGGCCACAGTACACAGACACTGACTCAGTTTTAGCTGACAGCATCAAGCAGGGCAATCTAATCTCCCCAGTTAGCACTAAATCAGCCTAGTATAAATGAGCCCATGACAGAACACGGAGAAATGGGACTTGCTAAAAGGATAACTGAGGATAACTGCCTTGTGAAGCATAAATATTGAAGATGTTCAGAACTCTTCATTGCTCGAGCTAAGCATGCCTGTAAGAGCTGTGCAGGCAGAGCTGCTGGATACTCAAAGCTCTGCTTTTGGAGGGCATGGTGGTAAATGTCAGTATCTACAGAGGGTATTCTGAAATTATAGATATATGTTTACCTTCCTTCCTTCCCTGACTTGAGTGCTTAATGGCAGGGGAAAGTATTGACACTGAGAAACTGATGGGACACTTTAAACATTAAATCACAAAGCAACAACAACAAAAACCAAAGCCATTTTCTCCAGGATGAGAGGCATGAGAAAGAGCATGGGCAATGGCTGTAGTGTACAATTATCCCAAAGTAAACTACTTGCCTCTAAAGTCACTTGTGAAGAATCATGGAATCATTATGGTTGGAAAAGACCTCTAAGATACTTGTGAAGAATTATGTATTTAAGGGGAAGAAGTGAAGCTGAATTTAGAACTGAACATATTTTTTTTGGCATTTAGTCACAACTCAGCAAAGCCTGTTTTATCTCAAATTCAGAGCTACACAGAAAAAAGGATACAGTGAAAAAATTAAATCGCCCTGACCTTTCTAAAGCCACTAGGAAAGCTGCTGCAACATAATGCATTACAAATTCTGCACTAAATATGGTGCACAAGAGAACACAGCCTTGTAAATATGCAACAGAAGAGAAATAATCATATTCATCATTTATTTATTGAACCTACATGGACCCCTCACTGCACTATCCGAGGCCACCACAGGCATACAGGAATTAAACAGCACAAAATCCCAGCCAGGAAAAGCAGAATTTATAGGTGCTTCACAAATGGGGTAATGAGGCAGAGAAAAGAGAAGGCCTCTGTGGACAGACTGAGCCTAAAGCAGAGGCGAAGTCACGCCTGTGTCCCCTGAGCCAGCACACTTTAGTGCAGGATGATTATTCCCTTCATGTGTCTCATCAGTGCCCATGCCCAGCAGGAGCTCCCTGCCCAAACGTGTCCCAGCCTTTCCATGAAGCAAAAGGCTTTCCAGACTTTTCTGCCATCTTACAGCAACATGCTGAGGCTCAGCAGGAGAGGATGTGGCAGCCCCAGCAGCTCCCATGGCAGGGCACGTGTCACTGTGCTGCCCCGTGTCCCGCTGCCCTCTGACAGAGCTTTAGCCCAGGACACCATCCCAGGGCTGTTCCAGCGTGTTCCCTGGTGAGGAATGTTCATAGCCAAGCTCTGCAGCTACAGCTCAGCGCCAGCACATGGATGCTTTCACTGTAGCCAAGATCCCCCCACACCTCAGGGGCACAGGCACCTCCAAGCACGGCGTGTGTGGAATCTGATCTTCTCTTTGCCAGGGTTGGGATTAAATGTGCGAGATGATATTTCTTGCTCAGGTTCAGGTCAAATGCAGTGTTCTCCTGGGGGTCAGTGCCTGTCAGCACAGAAAGTCTGAAGTTCTCAGTAACCAGGGTTCCAACAGGCGAGTGCACAGGGCTGGGGAGTACTTTGGACACAATCTCACCTGTCCTACACCAGCCAGCTCCATGTGGAGCCACAGCCACCAGCACTGACACACCCCTGAGGCTGTGGGGCTTTGAAGCTGCCTTGTAATTGATTTAATCACCTTATACACAACTGTTTTAGGCTGGGGGTGTGCATTCTATTTCCATCTGTCAGAGCTGGGGCAGTTCTCTGCTGTTCACGGGGCAGTTTTCTTTATCTCTCCCACAGACAATCCTCCCTCCAGGAGATCTCTGCTGTTCATGGCCACTGAGTGTCCCTGCATGGCTGAGAAAATTCCATCATCCCATGGGGAGATGCTCTGCCCAGGGGAGGAGCCAAGCATTCCTACCTGGATACAATCTGACCTGGGAACAGCACAGCAGCCTTTGCCCACTGCATTCCCAGAGGAGCAGCTTTCTTCCCACTGCATTCCCAGAGGAGCCCAGGCCCATCTCCCCCAGCCCTGGAGCTCCAGAGGAAAACTCCCCCCTTGTGCAGGATCCTGCTCCAGCAGAAGCACAGCTGGCACTGCAGGAGGGCTGAGCCACCCTGGGATGGGACTGCTGCCACCTCCCTGACACACAGCGGGTCAGGGCATGTTCTGACTCTGGCAGTGGTTTGGGGTTTTTTTGTACTATTGCATTTGTAGTTTTAATTTTCCTAATAAAGAACTGTTATTCCTACTCCTATATCTTTGCCTGAGAGCCCCTTAATTTCAAAATAATAATAATTCAGAGGGAGGGGATTTATATTTTCCATTTCAAGGGAGGCTCCTGCCTTCCTTAGCAGACACCTGTCTCTCAAACCAAGACAAGAACCATGGTTTTTGAACCAAGACTGTGCTCCCCCCACCATGTGCATGGTGAGCACCCCTACCTTGGCACTCAGAGCTCCACTGGCCTGAATGCCCTGTTCAGGGACAAAGGTAACACAGATGCCAAGGGTTAAAGTCACCTATTGTTCCTGGCCTCTGCAAACAATGCAAACTTACCTGTCTGTGGTAATGTTTTAAGCACACTTATTTCCATGAAACAAATCCAGTGTGTAATTCCAGGATTAGTCCAGAAACTAAGAAGCTTTCTGTTTTCAGCAAAGTTAGTTTCCATTTCAAAGTTTAGTCAGGCCTTAGAAGTTAATCAAAACACAGGATTTCACAGTTTCACATACACTTGTTACAAGCAGAGAGATCACCAAATTAAAATACATACAATTGTAATGCTGAGAGAGGATTGTTCACTATTTCCTTTTATTCCAATAGATGAGGAGCAAAGAAGAGGAAAGGAGGAGTTAATACTAAAGTGCAGCTACATCACTGACCCTGCAATCCTTATGGGAGAGGTTTTACAGGCCTTGAGACTTGTAAAGATCTACAAAGATAAAAGATTATCTATTTTTAATGCTTCTGTAGGCATTAATACCTCTACAGACATTAGACAACAATGAGAAAATCTAAGGAGGCTCCTTATGGGTATGTACCTTAACTTTCAGGAGGGAGAAGGGAAAGAACCAAAGCTGGGTTTATCTTGAACTAGGTATGATCCAAGAAATACCACAGTTGGTTAAAATAAAAATGTCTCAGGTTCGATGTTAAAGTTAGCACATTCATAAGAATTAACGGTCTGCTATTTTTGTGTATCCTTCTATTATAACTTCAGCTTTTAAAATAATAACACAGCCATAAGCATCCCCTTAAACATTTCACAGTACTACTAGAAAGAAATGGGATACTCTGACTAGATTTTAAAAGAGTATTGATGTGTTTTTCTACACACCCAAAACAATCAAATCATTACTTACAATCTTGTTTTGAACAAAGAAATAATTAATGCTCAAGTGCAAACACCCTCATGGACTAGGGAGGCTGCTGGGAGCAAGGCAGGACCATCAGTTTTTGGGACCACAGGCCCAGTGGTAGCAGTTTATAAAGGGTTATTCAAGCAGACTTAAAGGACAGTGTAGCAATACAAATATTACAGATCGGATGTCCACAAGGATGGGTGTAGTTCTTGTAGTTCTCTTTCTAAAGTGCTCACACACTTTTTAACATCCCTTTAAAAACACAAAGTAAACATTGAATTGAGTGAAGAGGCTAAAATAAATGGAAAAAATATGCATCTATTCTTAAGTCACTTACTGATGTCCTACAGGTCATTTCTTCAGTGAAATTCACATTTATTGGCCTAAAACTCCCCAAAGAGCAGATCTGGCAGTGGAAGGAGCCAACTGCTACTGCTATGCACTCACCAGGGAGCTCAGCTGTTCTCCACCACAGCAAATAATGTTCCTTTGCTTGCAAGCTTGCCTGGAAGCTGCAAAGGACCTGGCTCATTTCAGGCTGCAAACACTGTGAGAATTTTGGGAAAGGCCTTTCTCCTCACTGCTGAGCTGCAGGCTGCTTGCCACTCCACACTGCATTTTTCTCTGCACGAAGGTGCCTGGCTTCTGAGAAGCTCAAGACCTTAATAGCAGGTTACATGAGGTTTCCTAATGATTTTCCATCTTCCTCCCAGCTGTCTCAATTCCATGGGATAAAGCTGCCTTGGCCCAGAGCAAGGCTGGTTCAGGCTAACTTTAATTGTGCCCTGTCCAACACTCAGCTCTGCTGTGTTACCAACTGCCCACTGTGTGCCTGGAAATCAAAGGTACAAATGCACACTCCATGGAATGGCTTACATTAGTGCCATTAATTCCTACTCTCAGCATAATCCTTCATCTGGGAGTTATTCCAAAACATCGGAGTTAATGACACTAATATAAACCATCCCAATGTAGCATGTGTTTCCTTAGCTTTTATTCCCATGACTAAATGTCTTTTTAATGCACTTTTATTTACCGTGATGGAAATAGTTTTTCCTGCTTTTCTCCATCAGAAGTCTGGCTCTGTCACATTAACCCTTTTCTGGGCAAGGCTCTGTAGATGTATTTCCCATTATGACTCCCAAATTAAAACCTTCTGCTGACATTCCAGCACTTCCAAGAGCTGCAAAGCCCTGCACGGAGGGATGGTGACGGCCTCAGCAGTTCTGCAATCTGCCCAGGGCTGGGCCAGCCTGGCAGGGGGAAGGCTGGGACTGAAACACTCTGGGGCCAAGGGACAGAGGTGCAGAGAGACTCTGCCTCCCTGGTGCCCAACAGCCCTCAGTCCTGTTCCCTGCTGCCACTCCTGCCCAGCCACGGGAGCAGGGAGTGAAGTGCCTCTGGATTTTCTCAGAGGTGTGAAATACAGGCAGAGGGGGGAAGTGGATTAGAGGGATGGAGACAAATACTGCTACTCCCCAAAGAAGGTGTGGAGAAATTGCTGCTGAAAAAATGGTCTTTCTCTGGAGGAAGTGGATGAGGAGGGGAAAAGCACATAAAAAGAGTAATGAAAAGAAAGCAAAGTACATTATTTCGTTTCCATTTTGCTTTCCCTTCACTCCACAATCAACCCCCAAAGCAGAGCCTATCCTGTTCTTGGCCTTCTAAGCTTTAATGGTCACAAAAGATTCCCTTTTTTTTTTTCAAAATTATAACTTTTAGAATTAGGGTTAACTTTTTTAATCCCTTTGTATTTTCTCATGTCCTCCTTCACTGCTGCTGAGCACAGGGCAGGTGAGGAAGAGCAGGTAGGAGAGGACAGACTGAAAAAAGGCTGAGAAGTAAAACAAAAGCAATTTGCCTCTGAACAGTGCATTAAGAAACAAAGTATAAACACTCTGAAATGTTCAGTTCTCCCTTACAGTTTACCTAATGCTGCTCAGTACGCAATCTCCTTTTTAAAGCCTTTAAAAGGAAATATGGAGAGCCATCCTTAAACCATCCTCCGGGATTTTCTAGATGGTATCCATGAAGGAAATACCTTCCTGCAGTGACACTGCACTGCATTAACCCAGCAATTCAGCAGACAGCACTTCTCCAGAGTTACACAGGATATAAATACAGGGCATATGAGCAGCATAAACATGGGACACTTGCCAAAACATAATTCTGTTTCGTAAATCTGAGACTGCATCTGAGATGTTCAAAGAGTCATAAATAATTCTGGGGGACCAGCTGCCCCCAGAAGTCAACAGGCTCAGGCCTAATAGATGGATTTCAATAAATTCAGGCTAAATCCTTACCACAGAAGATGTCTATTGATACCTTCTGCTGAGACTTCAAAAAGCACAAAAGTGTTTTGAGGCTCTCACTTTTTATTATCGAAGAGATCCATTTCAAAAAATTCCTCTATTAAGTAAATTCCTCCATCTGATTAGTTTCTTACAGTAAAGATCATTTACCCTTGGGTTTAGATTTGAAGCGTGAGAGGTTGAGCCTGAGATTTTTGTGGGGAACAGGGAGATTAAGGATAAGTAAGTTTTTAATTTAAATAGAAAATGTTTTGAGTATTAACTGGTTGATCTGAAGGTTCAACGATGAGCGCCGTAGGCAAAGAGCTTGTTCCTTGGCACAGACACCCCTGAGGGGAGGGGGAACTCAGAGGGAGGGCAGGAATGCAAACCTCAAAACATCACAGATCTGTCACCACAACCACCAGAAAATCAGTTAGCATCAGTATGATTTTAATTTTGGCAGCGAGATAATAAAGCCACAGTGAGAGTGAACATAGTGAATTCTGACAGAAAATGAGAGGAAGAAAGAAAAAGATGTGAAAGTAAATCTAGTTATTCTAGAAAAGCAATCTTGGCTACAGAAGTTAATGATAAAAACATGCATTTCTACGCAAGTGGTTTTCTTTTACCCATTAGAAGTTAAAATGGAACCTGCTCAAAAGAAACAGACCTTGTTAAGAACATCCCATCACGAACATTCACATGCATTTAGCTTCAGTAAACCTCCCCTGGTTTGGAGAGTGCTCTGGAGCTCCAAGGTCCATCCCTCACCCAAGGCAAGCCTGGCACCAGGGAGAGGTGGTGATTCCTCAGCCACAGGGCCTGGCTTTGCTGGCAGCTCTCTGTGCCAGGCAGAAGCACCAGTGAAAAGAGATAGAATAAAAACCAGTTTTGAATTATTCCAACACAAGATATTATCTCTCCTTCCAGCCCTTGTCCCACTGTTTCCTTGGACCACTGCAGCTCCAACACCTCTGGAGCTGTGTGTGGGGCACTCAGCTGAGCTGCCTCTGCCTGCAGAGGGCAAAACCACAACCAGCTGATCCAGAGAGAGCTGCCAGCACAGAAGACAGTCTGCAAATATCCAGACTATATTTTTAATGATTTATTTTTTGATTCCATGAAAGGAGGATGAAGGATTTAAAACCACCATGAAGCTCATTTCATTTAACCTTGGGCAGTGCAGCAATGCCTGAGATGCCAAAGCTCCAGGTGAGCAGGCAGAGACATCTCCTTTTGGTGAGTGCAAAATGAATTTCTGACTCCTTTTGACCACCAGTCAAATTGTTCTAGCTCTCCTGCTGTTGCAATTTGAGAGTTTGCAGTGCTTCCTTTCCAAGAACCATTTGGGAGCAATATAAATAGTGACCTTCTTTGGAAGGAAGATGCAACCTGTAACAAAGGTCTCATTAACCTCCAGTGGGGACACACGCTCACAAGCCTCTGCGGGACACTGGAAATTCAGAATTAACAAAGAGCCTTGTGACATTGTGGAGTGAATTGCACTTCCTGGACTCTTGGGACCACAGTTCTGGACTTCTTAGAAAGAAAAACTTTCAAGAGAATAAATGAAAAGCCTCAATCCAAACCCACACAAGTATTTGTGGGTTTTCTTTTTGGGGCCAAACACATTTGAACCGAGACTGTATTTGCCTGCTAAGGACCAGGAGTCACTTGAAAGAGGAAAGGAACAGACTGGGAGCTTGGAATACCACATGCACGGGTAAGAAACATTCCTTTGGTTTCACCCACAGCTCAGTATTTTCTCTGGAGAGTGCAATCCCAGCAGTGCTGTACAGCTTTTACAGTACCCAGGTGTTACACCAGCTAAGTATGCATCCCTAAAGCAACCAGAAAACGGAGATTTATGAGCCTGCTACTACTTTAAATAACACATCCAGCCCTTGATCAAGCAGTACAGACTTAGGCTTGAAGAAGTAGAAATCTTGGATGTATTATCTTCCCAGGTACAGCTCCACCCAGGGAACTGTTACCTCCATAGCGGTGTGTCTTTAAATCCCTGTCATTACCTGTCCCCTCTCTCCACATCTTCTTCAAAGTGCCCCCTGAGCTGGCAGTGGAGTGTGGTGACAGGTGAGGACCTGTGTGACACAGCAGGGAAAGTGAGCCCTTCCTTGGGTTTGTTTTTGTCACCTGTCTCTGTGACAGCACTCACAGTGCCGTGTTGCCTTGCAGACACTCAGGGAAGCACAGCACGTGCTCCCAAGGTCCCTGGAATCAAAAGGCAGACGGGCACCCAGCTAAAAAACCAAAAACGTTAGGAGGGAGAAACAACAGTGGTAGAACGGAAAGCAGACGTTTTCTTTCTTTTGTTACTGATCCCCCTTTACAGACAAGATAAAAAGCAGCCTGTGAAAACCCTTACTATTCATTTTCCTTGGTACTGAGATCAAAAGAAACCAGTTGTGGTTTTTTTTTTTTCTAAAAAGTCATATCATAACCTTTACAAAAAAAAAAAAAACAAACCCCCCCAAAAAAAAAACAAACCCAAAAACCAAAAAAACCAAAAAAGCAATGGGATTGCTTTAGTGTCCTCAAGGATTTCCTACAGGAAGCACCCTGGAAAATGACTGAGATGACAACATGTGCTTTTCAGAATGTAATGCCTCCATGGACATTGAGATTTTATACACCAAACTCATACTCTAAAAATAGATAACTAAAAAACTAAACTTAAAAAAAAAAAGAAAAATAAATAGAACCAGTAATTCCTGCAGTGTTTTCTCCAGCAAGCAGTAAGTGCACAGTCTATCTTTCTTAAGTGCAATACACTCCACTATCAATTTGTGCACTGGACCATTTTTCCTGAAAGTAATATCCCCAAACATAATACAGTGTTTATTTAGCGCTACAATTGCATTACCAGTGTTTCAGAGTTTAAAACAAAATGAAGACAAATCAAAAGACCTTGGTAAAAGAGGGGGAAAAGTGTATTACATCAGGTTCAGGGAAGCTAAGAGAGGCAGGGAGCACAGGGACCAGGATTTGTATCCAGAGGCAACAGAGAGAAGGACCAAGCAAAAGACTGACCAAGCAGATTGAGGCTTCCACTATGAGAACACATGGACTTCTTGTTCTCCATGTGGCAGCTCTGCTTTCCCAAGAACTGTACCTGTTGGCAGGTAAGAGATCCTGCTGTTTGCATCTGAGGCAGGAGGGGAGTGGAGCTGCATCCTCAGGCTCAGGAGCATGGGAATGGTTTGATGCAGAGCCCGGGAACAGAACTCTTAAAGGTGTTGGCTTGATCAAAGCTGCCCTCACCAGAGATCTCCATTTTACACATGGGAAAAACTGAGACTCATAAAGCAAATTAGAATCAGGTTTAGAGTTCTGAGCTAAGTCTCCAGGACTTGTTTTATGGATAAAATCTGTAGCCATCCTGTGCTTTGGTTTGATTGTCTACAGGCTACAAATATCATAGCCTGAATTTTCACCACTGGTTAGCAAAATTTACACTTCCTTTGAAAAGAGAAGAGAAATGCAGTGAGCAATTCTTTTAAATGGAATATGAACAGCTGGGCTGACTGCTTTCTTACACCACCAAAACTGAGTCCACTCAGGAATGCTCCAGCAGAAACTTCCAATAGTGCTAATAATAATCCAGAGATTCTGTGCACAAACTGTCTAGAGCCTAAAATAACCCAAAGGCATGCTTAAACTGTCAAGTTACAGCAAGTTTATTCATTTTGCATTGCATGTCTTACAAGGCAATTTTACTTGTTAAATATGCTAAATTCCACTTTTAATTTATGTATGACCAAACATCCTTTATAAAGTTTTAAGAATGTCTCCTTCTAATTATGGTCCTATCTTCAGCTTATTTACAAAGTTTGCTTATAGGTCTGTACAGGTTTAAATCCATTATTATTGCAAGGATTATGTTTATCTGGAGGGCAGGTTTGCTTCTCCACAAAGCAAACCTCCATGTAATTAAAGAACAGCTTCCTCACTCCTGCCTAATGTGACTGTACCAGACATCAGATACACAGGAGTTAGCAGATACCAGGAACTGACAAAGCTGCTGAAAAACAGCATTTGGTGTAGGAAACTGCTGCCCTACAGTGCAATTAGACTTACTAATGATGTTACCCCACAAGGATGCCAACCATGGTGATGCTGTCACCTGAGCACCGTGGTCTTCATGTGACACACAAATCCAAATGACAGCTCTGTGACAACATGGAAAGCTACTTTCTAGGCTTGGAGCCTGTGTTTCTACTCATCAGCAACAACAGAAGCCATTTGCTAACTGCCCCCACAGAATCACGGAATGCCCTGAGTTGGAAGGGACACTCAAGGATCATGGAGTCCAGCCCCTGACCCTGCACAGGACACCAGCACCAGTCACACCCTGTGCCTGCAAGCATTACCCAAACATTCCTGGAGCTCTGGCAGCCTCGGGGCCGTGCCCATTCCCTGGGCAGCCTGGGCAGTGCCAGCACCTCTGGGGGAAGAGCCTTTCCCTGACACCCAACCTAAACCTGCCCTGGCCCAGCTCCAGCTGTTCCCTGGTCATGGGAGTGAGGAGATCTGTACCTGCCCTGTGCTGCCCCTCCTGAGGCTGTTGAAGACCACAATGAGGTCTGATCCAGCTGAACACTCCAGTGCCCTCAGCTGCTCCACACACGGCTTCCCTTCCAGACCCTTCCCCATCCTCGTGGCCTCCTTTGGATGCTCTCTAATGGTTTAATGTCCTTTTCACACTGTGGTGCCCAAACTGCCCCAGCCCAGCCCAGAGCAGGACAATCCCCTGATGGCCCCACGGGCAATGCTGGGCCTGGAGCCCCAGGACAGGGATGTCCCTGCTGGCTGCAGGGCACTGCTGGCTCACACCCCACTGGCCCTCAACCAGAACCCCCGGGTCCCTTCCTGTTGTACTACTGTTGGCTGAATCTTCAATCATGACACCCAGGAAACATCCTGCATCTCAGCTCAAAGTTGGCCAGCAATGTGGAAAACTACAGAGAATCATAAGATGTTTTGTGTTGAAAGGGACCTTCAAAACCATCTGTCTTCAACCTATAGGCAGGGACACCTTCCACTAGACCAGCTGTTCAAAGCCCAATCCCAAAGATATCCTCCTCTCGTCCCTCACCCTGATCTGCTGAGATTTTCAAAGATCATTGATAAAGTCCATTTTAACTCTGAGCAGAGCCACCAGTACTGCTGCACATCCTTGCTGCACATCTCTCACAGCCTCCCAGCAGTGTCAGCTGGAAATGTTTCGAGTGATGCAAATGACAGAGCAGGTTTGGCATTGTGTCCCTGCCCTGCGGAGCAGCACCGGTGGGCGCACACGGCCCCGGCCAGCTGGCACAGGCTGCTCCGAGCAAACCTGCCCCACACACCCGGCTGCTGGGGCAGCACAGAGCTGGCAGCAGGAAAGGGATTCACAAATGAGCTCCACGGGGTGGGCACAGGCACTGCCTGCCAGGCAAACCGCCCACCGGGCACGGGAAACGGGCAGGGAGGGCAGGAGATGGGCAGGGAGAGCAGGAGATGGGCAGGGAGAGCTGGAGATGGGCAGGGAGAGCTGGAGATGGGCAGGGAGAGCTGGAGATGGGCAGGGAGAGCAGGAGATGGGCAGGGAAAGCTGGGGATGGGCAGGGAGAGCAGGAGATGGGCAGGGAGAGCTGGAGATGGGCAGGGAGAGCAGGAGATGGGCAGGGGGAGCAGGAGATGGGCAGGGAGAGCAGGAGATGGGCAGGGAGAGCAGGAGATGGGCAGGGAGAGCTGGAGATGGGCAGGGAGAGCTGGAGATGGGCAGGGAGCAGCAGAACTGGGCAAGGAGGTTCAGAACAGGGCAGGGAGCAGCAGAACTTGGCAGGGAGAGCTGGAGATGGGCAGGGAGCAGCAGAACTGGGCAAGGAGGTTCAGAACAGAGCAGGAAGCAGCAGAACCAGGCAAGGAGCACCAGAGACAGGCAGGGAGCACCAGAACCTGGCAGGGTGCATCAGAACTGGGCAGGGAGCACCAGAACCAGGCAGCTGTGGACAACCCAGTGCAGCAGCAGGAGTGGCTGTCTGGCCATAGCCACCATGCCAGTGATTTCTCTCCATGCTGACAGTGTGCAAGTGAGCACCAGCAAGCTTTGCTTGGAGCACATCTAATCCAAATGGCAGTGTGGAAGTCTGGAAGCCTATCTGGCAGTTTTATATCCAGACATTAGGCATGATGAAAGCATGGTGGAAGAACAACGTGAGAGAAAACATGCCAGATTTTGCAAGTGTGGACATGGCCTTAAATTTGTGTTGGCCAGGAAAAAACAAACTGTCACCCTTCTAATAAGCCCTGCTCAAAGCACATCCTTTTGGAAAATGAGCTGGCCAGACATTTATCTCGGCCAGGGCAGAGATGACTTTATTTTTGATGGAAGCTGGCAGGAAGGAAGCCAAGGAGGCTGAGCTGCTACGTGTTTGCAATGAGAGAAGCGACTGTGAATGTCCATCTTACACCCTCTTCCACAGTCCAGCAGAGGGGGAATGCTGCTTCATTCATCTGCACGTCAGGACACAGACACCCTTTCCCACACTACACCTCCACCAAACCAACAAAAGGCCTATCGATCATTTTTAGCTGAAAATTGTTTCCCAGAGCCTGGAAAGAGCAATTTGGAACAATTAAAATTCACAGCGTTTCCTTCACCTGTTCTGTTGTGTTGTCCAAAAAAGTCTGTGCAGTTTATTCAGTGTGGCTGTACAAACAAATCCTTCTAAGGAAATCTATGGGCTTTAAAAGACTGGACGACACTAACCTCTGGAAGAGAACAGTGATAGCTGTAAACTCTTACACATAGAAAGTAATTAAGACTGAGTAAATGAAAAATACTCCAAGAGCTCAGTACTCCCAGCAGCCAGACTTTCTTTTTGGCATGAATGTTCCCTTTTTTCAGCGTGCTGTGAGGAACTGAGGGACTGGAGGGGTTGCAGAGGAGGTGGGGGATGCTGTCAGCACCTTGGTGCAGATCAGGAGCCCTCCATGGGAGAAGTCCGTGCTGGAGCTGCTGCCTGACCCCCCTCGCTCCCCACCACGTGCCCATCAATCTGCTCCCCCTCCGCCGTGGTGCTGGGGATTGACTGATTATATTTATCACACTTGTAGTTCACAGGGCAATGGTTTAAATTTCATTCAATACACTCCATCTGGGAGCGCTTTTAAAACACACCCACAAGCACATTTCTCCCTCTCACCCTGCACCCCCGCAGCGATCAGCCATCTGTACTCTGGAAACAAATCCTAAAAAATTATTCTAAATTAAAAACTCATTTTAAAAGAAAAGTAGTATTAAACTGTTTTATAAACATAATAAACCACAGTAAGCCTTGGTTGCAATAAATATCCAACTCTTGCCTACAGCTATTAGAATCCACAAGCGTATTTTTAAGTTTGCTAGCAAACAGTATATTTATTCTGACCATGATTTGTCTTCTGTGGTTTAATGCTCTCTCATGTTTCTTTCATATGTTTACAGAGGTGGGGGAGAGAAGAGAGAGAGAAAGCAGGCTGTCCTGAAATCTGTTACAGACTCCTGTAAGCCCTGATGGCTCTTGAAGGACTGCCACTTCTGCACTGGGGCTGGCTCAGCGTGGGGGCAGCAGCATCACAAAGACATGCACTGTCCCCCCTGCCTCAGGTACCTTTGGTTACACGGGGACAAATTGGTCACCGAAAAAAAACCCAAAAAAAAAGGAGACCCAGAGCAAGTTATAGCCCATAATGCAGAGAGGCACCACAGTGGGAATTTGCTGCCTCTAGCAGATGTGCCTATGCACAAAAATAAGGGTATCTGTGGGAGGATGAAAGAAGGTAAGAGAGAGGAGAGGCAGACTGGGGCAGTGACTGAAGACAGAGGCAGACACAGTAAAGGAAATAACATTTAATAATAGGGTCATATGTGGGGTAGAGGTGGTTTAGCCATGTAGCCCTGAGATATCACCCATGTGTTAGTCTGTAACACAAAGAAGTCAGGATGCTAATTATTTCCATTGCATGGAAGAAAACATCATATTTAAACATCTCAAAGGACTTATAATCCAGTAGATCTGTTGGTTCACCAGAAATGTAGGTAAGGAAAAAGCTGATGTTTCCCCCCGGCTGGGCAGAACGTGGGGCAGCGTGTGGGGCACAGCCTCAGCCCCCATGGGCAGGGCTCAGCACGGAGCTCCCACAGGAGCCTCTGCAGCAGCCCAGGGGTGGAAGGTGTGCCACCATCCCAGGCAGCGTGTGCTGGAGCACTGGCAGCAGGGAGATGGCTCCATCCTCCCCACACCCCTGATGGAGCCATTTCCACTGCAGCCCTGTGGATTTATGTCAAAACACTCTGCATGTGGCCATGCAATGACTTCAGAAGAGAAGTACACTTGATTTTTATCAGATGTTTGAGGCTATGGTTTTATAAACTGATGGAACACATGTCAGCAAAAGCCCCTAAAGCAGTCCTGCTGCCTTTAGAAGTTACTGGCAGATGTATTGCTTGCAGAGACCTTGTGTGGAAAACCTGTGCTCCACCTTGTGCTTTGCACCCCCTGCAATCACCAGATTTTTATTGGATTCAATTATTACTAATTATCTTATGAGATGTGATCTGACCAAAACTAAGCATGTCCACTCAAAGGTCTCCAAAGAGGAGGACACCTTCCATGCAAAAACTGCACCAAGGTTTGAGGAATTAGGGACTTCTAACGTTTCTTCAAGTGCATTAAAAAGAAAATCAAGGCAATTGGGTTAACTACAAAGCTGTTCCTTCCCATTTTGAAGACACTTATAGCTCATGATGTGTGAGTAACTATACAAGTTAGGTTTGAATGACTGGAATTTATAATGCTACCAAGTGTTACCCAAAAAAAGAGGAAAGGGAAAGTGATGGAGGGCAAAGAAGTCCTAAGCAAAGCTCCAACATTAAAGAATTTATAAGCAAGAAGAACAAACATTCTCTTTGGGAATTACTCAAGGCAACATAGCAAAGAATTGTAGCACATAAACTAAGGTTATATAAACAGTCTAATAAAATCCTGAGACTGATTTATGGAGCAGAGACATCTTGTAGTGTACTTCCATGGACAGCAGTTTCTGCTCAGAACAGCAACCATCTTGTAATTAGTGAAAACCAACAGAGCATCCCATCTAAGAGGGGACAATAAAAAAAGCCAAACATATAAATAAATAAATAGCCCAAACCAAAAAAATCAGTCAAACTCTTCTTCCTATAGGCAGATACATAAAGAAATGGCTGGAAAAGGTTGATCTTTCCTGAAATAACCTCTGTAAACATGTGCAAACACAGATTTATCTGATTTTTCAATGCAAAATTTTGTCTTCCTGGAAGTGGTAACCTCTAAAATTATACACAGGGCAGAAAGAATGCCCAAGGAGCCACAGCTCAGTGTGTCACATGGGATGGAGCACATTTTCCCAGTCCCAGGGCTGGTACCTGCTTTCCATACAACATTTTTCTCATCATAGAATATTCTGAGCTGGAAGGAACCCACAAGGATCATCAAGACCAACTCTTCAGTCAACGGCCCATGCAGGAATCAAAACTCACCTTGGTGCTCTTAACACCAGGCTGTAACCAACTATTTTACTGAGGTTTGTGCCAAAGCTGGCTTTGGTGTCAAGGTCAGAGACAACATCATCTCAGTGTACAAAGCCAAAAGAACACCAGCAATCCCTCCTTGTCCAGCAGCCCAGCCTTCCCAGCCCTCTCTGCTCTGCAGGCACTCCAGCCAAGTTCCTGACTGACACATTTTGCTGTCCCCCATCCAGCCCAGCCCAGCCCAGCTCAGTGAGGCCCTTGTGCAATCTGCCCCCCAGTTCTGGCCAGCAGCCTCTCAGGGAGAGGGGCTGGGAGGATGGCAGTGCACCCAGTGTCCCTGCAGTGTGTGTGACAGGACTCACATCTTCCCATGCTGTCGAGGCCCTTATGCAGTTTAAATACAAGCCTTATTCATGCAGATAAACTACAGGAAATGCCACAGCCTTAAGTGATGGCTCATTTAGGTTGTCGCTACTTGTGGGAATCCAGGGCTTCCCTCTGGCTGCCCTGGCAGGTCTGGGACCCTGGCAGGGGTCAGGAACCCCCCTGGACAGAGCCCCCAGAGACACTGGCTGTGATTTCTGTCCATGGAGAGGAGTTTTCAATCTTACAGGATGAATTACCAGCTCTGAGTGTTTGATATAAGTAATAATTAAATGTGGCACGGGTGCAAAAGTAAAATTTTAGGATTCTAGATTAGGGGTTCAGAGGGGACAAGATGCAGGAAATTGGGTGTGTCTTGTCCTTTTTCTCCTTCTTCATGCCCTCCATGTTTCACTGCAGTGTTGGCATTTTTCTGTTGGTTCAGGCTGGGGACACACTGTCCAACGTAGGTGACAGATATTGGCACGTTATTGTAAATCCAGCACAGGTAGTTTCTGGTATTTAATGTTTGTACCATCCCACTGAGGGCAGAGCCCCACACGCTGCCCTGCAGGACAGAGCTGCGGCAGGGCAGCAGAACATGTTAGAGATAAACAGAATAAACAACCTTGAAACCAGCACAGACGAATTATGGCTTCTGCTTTGGCAGCGGGGCTGAAAGACAGAGACTCTCTACAATCTCGGAATCACCAATACCCACAGATTCCGACAGCTACTATTTTTCTCCCTTCCGTGATACAGAAAGGTGATGAAGCTGGCAGTGGTGGTGGTTGCCATCACCTTCTAATTCTCCCAGGTAACTGTGACACTACCATGGGTCTGATGCCCAAGGTCGGATGGGAACAACAAGATAAAAGTGGGTCAAGAACACAGAAGGGTTCCCCTTGTCCGCTGTGGATTAAAGAAACCAGACCTGTACTGGAGGAACTGGGTGCCAAGGGGGCTTCCTGGAGGGGTGGATGTTATTGATCCAGGAGCAGAAGGACAAAACCAGTTGAATTTGTACACAAGTACAGCCAACATGGCACTGGGGCCTGGCAGGGCCTGCCCGCCACCGCCGCCTCCCTCCAGAGCCAGCAGCCTTTACAAGCGTTCATGAAGCCTCATGGAGAATAGGGCTGCCAGAGTGCTGAGGCCCCTTTAAAACAGATTCTCCCAGAGAAACTTCCAGAAGGAGAGGGCTTGAAACAGAACTAAAGAGTGCCATCTGCTGCAGAGAGCTGGAGCAGCCTCGGGCCGGGCCAGCGAGCGGCCGGGCTGCGGCAGCGCCGGAGCGGAGCGGCACCGAGCCGGGGCAGGGAAAGACTCCCAGGAGCCAGAGAGACAGGGCCGAGGTTCATGTGGGGTTACTGCTCCCTCTGAGCTGTCTCCAGTGCTGCACCCACACTCCCTGCAGGCCCAGGGGCTCTGGGATGCCCAGAGCATCCTGCATCATCCTGCAGGAGGATGCTCTGGAGGCTGGAGCACCAAGCGGTGCCTGATGCACTGGAGCTGCCACCAGCCTCGTGGAGCAGAGCAGGGATGGGCAAACCCCTGCAGCTTCATCTCCTGACTGCAACCTGCTCGGGATGGCTTTTACTCCAGCTCACAGGGGTACCTCAGAGGCCGCTTGCTGAAGAGACACTTGAAGAGGTTTGAACTTCAGAGCGCTTCCACAGCTCGCAGGGGCAAAATCTCCAGCAAAGCAGAGCTCAGAGCAAACCCAGCCATGTGGGGCAGCAGAGGGGCTCGGGGCAGAGGGACACGCTTGGGAAGAAGCTCCAGCTCCGCTGCCGGGCACAGCGGCATTGTCACCGCGCTGCAGCTGTACCTGCACCGGGCTCGGCAGCGCTGGGCTGGGGGAGCAGCACGGGCAGTGCCCGGCCACGGCTCCGGCACGGCCTGTCCCGGTCCTGCCTTGTCCCGGTGCCTTTGTCCCGGTGCCTTTGTCCCGGTGCCTTTATCCCGGCTCCTTTTGTCCCGGTTCCTTTTGTCCCGGCTTTCCTGCGAGTGCGCCCGCCCTGGCTCGCAGCCTGCAGATGGTGCTACCGACCAGCTTTTCCCCGATCCCAAACTTCCCTTCAGCCCCGGGAAAAACACCCGTGTGAGCCAGCACGGCTCCCACCCAGCCAGGGGCTCCTCCCGTGCCAGCTGTCCCAGCCCTTCTGCCACGGTCACCCCTCCGTGCCCGGCGTGCGGCTGCGGTGCTCCAGAGCGACTGAGAGAGTTTTTGAGAAGTTATTTCACACACCAAATAAATGATCCTGGTGCTTGCAGGCATTGCCCTCACCCAGCAGAGATTCACCCCACCCGGGCTCAGACAGACTCCGAGAGGTCCCATCCTGCCCTGACTCTCTGGCCCCTCTCCATCCATCCCTCATCCCAGCAGCTCGGGCAGCACGAATAAAAATGCTCAGAGCTCAGCCACAGCTCTCTATATGGTGTCCATCCCTATCAGGAGTCAGATATAATCCTATTAAACCCATGGGGCTTTTGTACCTCTAAGACAGATTTGCATCTATTTCCTCTCCATCAGCACAACTTTTTTATTTTTAATTAACTGAACTCGCAACCCAAAATGCATTACAGGCAAAACAAGTGTCAAAAAATCCACAAACAACAAAAATTGGGTTACAATTACAATTTTACTCTGTCTTGGATTACAAATTTCAAAGCTGTTACCAGATCCTGATGTTCCAGATGTTACCAGATCCGATGTTCACAAATAAAAAGAAAAATGCAGGTTTCTACTCTAAGGGAAGAAAATTCTTTAAATTTCCAGCACTTAAAACATTATATTTAGGTGAAAATCCTCCACCACTTTATTTAAAGTAACTTTTCCTGAAGTATATAAAAAAATGTAGGTTCCCTGAGTACAGCTGGAATACCTTTACAGCAGCAGCCAACACAGTGGGTCCCCAGAAGCAAAGAAAACCACTGAGTTCCAAAATCCTCTTAAACTAATGACAGCTGAAGAAGCTGAGCTGCCTTAATAAACTGGGCTGGTTTTATGGCTGTATCCTTCAAGATGCCAAGTATTCCTGCTCCAGTTCAGCAGAATCCTTCAGGACAAGCTTAACTTTAAATACAGGGAGAGGTTTGTTGCAGTTAATGGTGCTGCCCAGGGGCTTAAGATTAAGCACATGCTTAAGTACTTTGCTAGGCCTGGATCCACACTTATAAAAATCAAGCTCTTAAATTTTAGAGCCTGAGTGTATGTTTAACTGTTTATGTTGAGCCTGTCAAACTTTTGGCTTCTGATTATTCCTGAAAGAGAAGCATTACATCAGACATAAAATCCTGAATAATTACTGGTTTGGAAAATCTAAAGACAAAGTGACTGGAAGCAGAGAGCTGTTAAGAGTAAATAGAAATTTAATAAGAAGACTTTAAACAAAATTCCTATGGACGTTTTATAAATAAAACAAGTTCTGACAGGAGGGGAGGGGCACTGAGAGCTTTGGTAAACTGCTGCTGTAGCATCAGCTGGGCTCAGAACAACAGAGAAACCCAAGGGCAAAGGAGAACCTAGGGAAACACCTCAGGGAAAGCCACAGCCCCAGGACACCACAGGCAGTGCTGACTGTCCAGGAGGGCAATTCACACTACAGAGAGTCATGAAGGTCGGGAAAGCCCTGCAAGATCAGCGAGTCCAACCACTCCCCAGCACTGCCACGGCCACATGTCCCCAGTGCCACATCTGCACATCTGTTAAATCCCTCCGGGGTGGGGACTCCACCACTGCCCTGGGCAGCTGTGCCAAGGCTGGACAGCCCATTCCATTAAGAGATTTTCCCTAATACCCAACCTAAACTCCCCTAGCTCAACTTGAGAACATTTCCTCCTACCCTGTCAGTTGTTACCTGGGAATTTTCCTCCTCCTTCATCTCATCCTTCCATCTTCCTCCTCCTCCCTCTGCACCAAGATTGGTTTTTTTGCTTTTATCTTACAACCTGTTTTAAAGCTTTGAGGAAAACAGTCTTGTAAAAGAAGTTTATGCAATACTTCATGTAATAGAACTAAAAATGTGAGAGGAACTCTCATGAAATGCTGAAGAAGAACCACTAAATTGCTGTAAAGCAACCAGGACCAAGTGAGATACTATTGGTCATAAACTGCCCCTGGCTTCCTTGGCTCCTTTTAAAACAGGGTTGTTGTTTTGTTTTGGTTTTTTTTTTAGAGTCTCTTAATATCTTTCTCTTCTATTTTTGTTCTCCAATGTGCTGAAAAAATATGAAAATGCTATCTATTTATTAATGTTTCTATTTCAATGACCTATATTAATGTTCATTGATAACCTCTGAAAGGGAATATGAGATTTGATACAACAAAAGCTGTAAATACATTCTGAACTGTAAACAAACAAGGCTTATCTCATCTAATAAGTAAAGTATTCTGGAGCTGGGGTTGACATTCATTCTTTTCAGATTGAATAGATAGAACAATAAAAGGACCCAGAAAGCAATTTAAATGCATGGGGTTATAGGTTTGTCAAAAATTATTGTCAAAAAAACTGGGCCTCAGATCTGTGGGCAGGATAGAGGCTGGCTCCCAGAGCCTTCTCAGCCATCGATGTACGGAAGATCACAATCCATTTTACAGAAATTATTTACATCAAACAAAACCCACCACACTAAAGGCATAAATCCTTTCACCATTGGATGTGACAAATCTAAACCAGGTTTGACACTTCCCAATCTCTTTTCCTCCCTTTAAAGCCAGGCCAGCAGCGAGGGAGGGCAGGTAACAAAACTTCTTTGTCTGCAGCTGAGCCAACCCAGGGCATTTTGTCAGCTTGGAAATCAAGCAAGACATCTGTAATCTCTGCAAAAGGCTAAGCCAAGGACATTCCTGAAAGCCTGTACTTCCACTCCCATGCCTCTGTCTCACAGGAGAAAGTCTATAATTATATAAGCATGTAGAAACATTTTAAATGCAACTGTCCTGAGGCTTCAGTCTCAATAAGCTGGATAAAATGAACTCAACCAACTTAAAAAAAAAAAAAAAATTAAAAAAAAAGGAGGGGGGAGGGGAGAGATGAGAGCAAGAAAGAGAATTAAAGGTATGTGAGAAAATGTTTCTCAGGCTCTTTATGGCTGATTGAGCTAATTTACTGTGGAATGGGCAGCAGCCTATCTTTAGATAAATGCTAATGAGGACTTTAATGCTTTCTTCAGTCTGGCTGCTACTATTATGCTGAAAGGGAAGGTCAACAGCTAATAAACCCAGTTAACAAGCCATTCTGAACTTCACTTTAGCTTAACACTCTTCAAAGTTGCAGTCATTAAATCCATAGGCTATTAGGAGCTGCCCTCCTGTTTTCACCACGAGCAAAGGCAAACTTTCAATGTAGTCATTAATTGAATTAACAGACTCTAATCCAATTTGATGTCGTGTAAATTGAAATGCACATAAGAGTGAAGATGTGTGTAGAGGAGTTCCCCCTATTCAGGCGTCTTTGTGTCAAGCTACTTCTGTTATCACTGCTACATGCCTCCCATGAAGGGTGCTCTCATGTACATAACCCTTAACATCAGCTACTCTTTGATATGAATATAGTTTGCTCTTGGAAGACAGAGGCTGGCAAGACAAAAACATGTCTTACAGCTTATTAAACTCCTCAGCTCAGTGAGACAAGCTGGTTAGCAAGGATCTTAAAATATATTGCCACCATTATATTGTGTTAGTCTGCTTTGAAGTAGAGAAATATCACACGGGCTTGGCAGACAGGGAAGCTGGGGCAGGGAGATGTAAGTGAAGGAGGTTGGGGTAGGCAGGCAGGGAAGGAGAAGCCTGAGCACCTTGTGATAGATGAGTAATAGGAAGGTTGACTGTCACAATTAAATGGTAAATATCATGTATATATGTTAAGAGAAGTTTTACAGATTTATAGTTATGTTTTACCCCCCCTTGTGCTGTTATCAGGGGTGCTCTGGATTTGGGACATTTGGGAGGGTCGGCTCCTTATCATGGCAACAGCTGACCCCAAATCAGGATGTCAGAAGTGATCCCAGCACTGGACAGGGAAGGAGGAGTCCAAGGACAGAACTTTGAGAGGGGCTAAAGGGTTAAAAAGTGAAACCTCCATTGTGTGGATGAGCCCATGGTGGGAAAAATCCTCTGCTCCCAGCACCAAAATATTTTCTCTATTCAGTCTTCTGTTGTATTTTTGATAAGGTTTTAATAAACCTTTTATATTTTTAAAAGTAAGGATCGTTTCTCACAATCTTGTTTGCCAGCCAGAGCCACAGCTCCCCTTTGGGCAGTGAGAAGTGGAAGCTACGCTGGGCACACACACCAGGAAGAGCTGGTGGAAAGCCCCACAGTCACCAAAACATGTCTGAATTAAATAAGTAAATAAATAATAATAATTTTTAAAGGTCAAGAGGTGCTTTGCTTTCTGCAGTCGTGCATTTGACTCTGTGGCAAGTGGCTGCTCAGCCTGAGCATGGCACCAAGCACAGAGCCTGGGGACACCAGGGCCCAGCGCAGCACAGGGTGGCATGGGGACAGCCCAGCCCCTCCCTGAGACTGCCACGAGCTAAACCCCTGTGTGAACAGCAGGAAATCAAGGAATTCTCCAGCTCAGCCACGGAGAGGGAGCTGCTGGATGATTCCACACCTTGCCTTTCCTGCAGGAGCTGCCAGCATGAACCTCACACCGTACCCAGGACACTGGGATGGATCCCTTCAATGCTGAACCCTTCCCTTGCCCAGAAGGGTGCAAAAAGCACCACCACTGCAAATTCAGCAGGGAATTCAATCCCAGAGAACAAGAACTTCTCCAGTCTCTTACAGAAAGAACTGCATTACAGGCACTTGAAAATATCTAGGTTACCCATTAATCCAAATAAAACACAAAGGCAAGGAAGCTAAGACAGTTATCCACATACAAAGTACTGGCAAGAGTGAGATAAAGCTATTCTAAGCCTACAGAGACCATTTATAATATTCCTTTAATATTGACCTGCATAATTGGCACACTACTGGAGCAGAAATCCAAGCTTCCATTATTGGAGATATGAAGATATAAAACCACATTCAAGAGGCAATAGGACATCTGGAGAGGAAAATGCATGCGTATCCAAATCATTGTGTTCTTTCAGACACAGAAAAATACAATGCAGCTTTAGAAATAACTAAATATAGTAATTTGAGTTCAACTGTAATTAAGGAAGAAAAAAGCATGACTTCCCCCCATCTTTTTAAGAGCCATTGTTCAACGTCACAGCGATATTCAATTATTCCATATAAAGAGCATTTACTTTCTTTTCTGCATCATTATTATATTATCCACTATTTGTATGACTACAGAATGAGTAGTAATACAGGCCCCCAGCTGAGACTGACAGCCCCCCTCTGCTCAGCACTGTGAAGACATACAGCACAAAAGCATCCACGAGCAGCTTTGTATTAGCACAGATAAGAAAGCCTGGAAGAAAGGGAAGGTTGGTATTTTTTATTTCATGGGTGGGGAAATGAAGGCAAATGCAGAAAAAAGAAGACCCAGGAACTTCATAGTAAATGATTTCACACAAGATTGGCTCTATCATGAGCGGGCAGGGCTTTGTGGGTTTCATGGCTACATTTTCAAGGCTTAAGCAGGAATTTAAAGCACACATCAAACAGTGCTCACCAAAGTAGATTTTGGACACAGACTCCCAGCCAACCTGGAGAAATCTCCCCACCCACCCCAAGGCTGTGTGAGCACTGGGTGTTGAACACCAACTTTTGACTCTACTGCCATAACAAGGACCAGGAACCCAAAGGGTCCCTGGCTGTGGTTAGGGCCTGGCAGCAGTGATGCAAATCCTCCTTTGTCAGTAAAACAAATTAAATACCAACAGGCAAAGAGTAAAACCCCAAGCCTACATATCAGCTGGACTACACGTCTGTATTTTCTGACTGCAGCAACGTTTCAGCTGTCACTGCCAAGAGAAGTCCAACATGCACCTTCAAAACATGAATATTCTGTCACATCTGATAATTCCTCTTTTCGACAGACACTTTTATCAGGAAGATTGCAACAAGAAAAAGTACTTTAAAAGGCTAAAGTGACAATGGTGGCAGGAGCTGACACTGGGGAAGCATGTTCATTTAAAATACCAGTGAAAACACACAGGAAAAAAAAATCTCTGCAGGCTTTTCCAAGTTCCAACAGACACCACTTTTTGAAACACTTTTTTTGAAAAAAAAAGGTTGAGTAAATCTGATGAAAATGTGTTTTTTGAAGCATTTGAAGCACAGGGCAGTCTCAGTGCAGGTTTATAGCACAGCAGTCTGTAATTGCCAGCCACCAAATAACATCCCAGTGCATGAGACCATGAAAGGTGTAGCGACCCTTCCTCCCTCTCAAACATCATCATCCTCCCTCTCCACATCATCCATCCCACCTCAAACAATAATGGTGCAACACACAGCTAGCAAGCCTGGGAGGTTTCTGAGGAGGTAAACCCCCCGAGTGGAGCGTGTTTGGCTGGTGCCTGCAGACCCCACTGTGGGGACAGGCTGTGCCTCCCCAGCTGGAGGTGGCACACACACAACCCTCACCTGCCAGCCAGGGGATCTTCCCTCTCCCCCAGGTGTCAGTCCCAGGAAAACAGCATCAATATCAATAGAAGACAAAAGGATGCAAGAAACCCCGCTGAGTGTACACCACTGGGAGGTACAGAAGGTCACACTGGGAAAATGGATAATTAATGGATCTCTGTGAAATTTGCGTATTGCAGCAATTTTCACCCAAGAATCTTAAATACATTTCAAATGTAGTCCAACCTCAGGCAAAAAAAAACCAAAAACAACAACAAAAAAACAAAAACAAAAACAAAAAATCCAAAACAAAACCATATTGCTGTAGCATTGTTGTATCTACATGGAAGTGAAAGGAGATGTGGAAATTGTGGAAAAGATGGAACAATACCCAAAGAATGGGTTTTCTTGGTGTGATAAAATCCAATGGCTGCAAACAGAAGTGAGAAAAAAAGCTGGGTTATAAATAGGATGCTAATTTTTAACTGTGAGGGTAATTAACCACTAGAACAACTTCCTAAGGACTGCAGTGGTTTTCAATTACTGGCAATTCAAAGTGAAGACCAGATTTATTTATTTTAAAGATATGCTCCAACAAGAATTAATTACATCAACTCCTGCATCCCGAGTGCTACAGAAGCTCACTCAAAATGATCCAAATGATCTTTTTTGGCATTCTGCTCTTGGATCAGATTGGACAGCAATCCAGAACAACTGGGGGCACTCACAAGGAAATACAATTACAATTGCACTGGTGCTGGCCTGGAGACACCATCCCTGCTCTCAAAAGGGTCAACATCTCAACTGAGCATCAACACAGGGAAAACAGTCCTTGGATAACAATTTATCCACTCAGGGTGCAGTATTCAAATTCCCCTTTAGAGTAACAGAGAACGAAAATCAGATGGGGCAGCACCAACTTAAAATTTAATTCCTTTGGTAAAGGCATAGCCATAAAATACCTTTTAGCATACAAGACACATATGAGGCTCTCCATCCATTTGGGGGATGTTTTTCTGGGGTTTTGTTTGGTTTCCTATTCCCACAATGAGCTGGTACTCTTCCCACATCTCTGAATATTGTTAACTCATAGACCCAAGTTCAGGAACACAGGCAATTATCAAAGAACTTACATTTTTTGGGGAAAGGAATAACTGGGTAAAAGATGGAGCTCAGCAAATGCCCGAACTGTGGTGTGAGCCCATGCTGGAAATGTCTCCCCTTTCCTGTCCCATCCCTCGGAGGCAGCAGCAGAGCCCAGGCTGTCCCACTGCTGGAGCTGGTTTTGTTTGGTTGTTCTTATGAAACAACACAACACTCCTTTATTAACAGTGTTCAAACAGCAGGACAGGCAGGAGCATCTCCAGCTGGATGTGGCTGACACACTGCAAACTCCAGGAACCCAAAACTGAGGCCTTCAGTTGCAAGCACTGCTCTGCACTCCTGTGGTGCTTTCAGAGGCTCTGTGGTGGCCCAGGGCAGGCAGCAGCTGAAGGGCTCCACCACAACATGCCAAGGCATTCTGTCTGCATTCCCATTGTCACTTGATGTAATAAGGGTTGATCTCAATTCACTAAACATTTGTGTCAATTTGCCACTCCGTTTGGTTTAGTTTTCAAGGCATTTCTGTTGCATTTAAAAATGGCATTACACTATAAATTAATTCGTTGTGTTACAGACTTAAGGTACATTATTATCCTTCCAGCTCTCTCCTGAACTGCATCTTCACATTTTTTTCAGTGATGTGCAAGGAACAATTTTTACCATTAAAACATAACTTTCAGGAGCTCTCAGAGGAAAGCCCATCAGAGCCAGCAGGTGCTGGAGCATTCCAAAGTACATTATGGACTGTATTTATAGGAGCTGTCTAGCCATTTAATGGGTTCCTGAATGATTTGCTTAGGTGTTTACTTTTCCTAAAAGCAGTTTATAACCTCTGCTCTTGTCTCTGAAGTCTCTCTTAAATCATTCTGAAAATGTACCAGAGGGCAGTGAGAGGGAGGGATGCAGTTGCCCACCTTGGGCTCTGTGCTGTGTTTGCCCTCCAGGATGTGCAGATCTGCTGTCACAGAAATAGGCCACGGCTGACCTCGATATGGGGCTGTGTAATTCCCAGACAGATTCAGCTCAGTAATCCCCAGTGGAGACACTTTCCCTCCATTCAGTGCATGTGCAGTCCTACACCTCTGTGTTTCACAAGGCTGGGCTGCACAGAAAGGCATTCAGCAAAGCCAAATATTGGATCTTTCACCCAGCCTTCAACAGATGCTTTTCTAACCGTGTTTTCTGAATGTGGCACATTCCCTTGTGGTATCAGCAAGAAGAGTTTGGGGCTGCTCCTCTTCCCACCTCCCTCTCTCCTATCCATTAAGAGTGAGAATCTGGCAATGTCACTGCTGCCTCTGTAATCTATCACCTCCAGGCCCTTTCATATATCAATGTTTGACTGCTTTCTATGTAAAACAGGTCATTAAGTTAATCAGAAATTGACTACTACTACAAACACCTTTTGAATAAGGTCAAATTAAGATAAAAGTCCTTGCTCTTTTCGTCTCTCAGCAACAAAGACTATAACCAGGCTGCTAAACCCACCATTAATGTCAGTGTGCAGATTAAATGTCATTAAAGGCAATTTGTCACTTACATACACACTTATCTCAATCTAATAATTAGCAAAAGGTCAGGCAGATAAACCTGTGTATTTCAATCCACAATAAATTTCAGCTGCAGGAAATGGCAAAATAAAAGTTTAACCATATATACATGTATTTATGTTTGAAATATATGTGCATAATTAAACCCAGGAGAAAAGAATCATCTCTGTTGAAGACCTAACTGGTTTCAAGCCCTACTCTGGCACTTTGCTAAAGCTGTGAGGATGCCAATTGCATGATCATGGATCAAAGCAATTGCCCACAGGAGTGAGCAGAGCAGCCCTTGCTCGGGGTGGCACAGCCAGAGAAAGGGGTCACAGGCACTCCCCAGATGCCATAACCAGCACCACAACTGGCTCCCAGCTTGACCCAGCTGAGATGTGAGCTCAGGTGAATAAATTCAGGCACTGAATCACCTCTGACCTGCAAGGTGACCCCTTCCCTTGAGGTGTCAGCACTCTGTGTCAAAGTGCAAAGACACCCAAGAGAGAAAGCAGCTGGGGAGAGAGCAAACCCCTGAATTCCTCAGCCATCTCCACCAACCCTTTAATTCCTCAGCCTGCCATCTCCACACCTCCCACGAGGCTCAGGGGTGCCAAGAGGTGCCAACTGCAGCTCTGCATGGGCAAGGAGGAGACCAGCATGCCCCATGCTGGTGCCTCCTTTTGGCCTCTGTTTGCAAGCCAAAATTCCTGACAGAATTCTGCACCACCTGTAGAAAATGGAATTGCCACACCTCGATTTTGGCACTCATGGCAAGTCTCCTGTAAATGATGCTGTGGCAGTGTGGTTGGCAGGTGTGGCTCAGTGAGGAGCAGGAGGGCAGGGCTGGGAGCAGGCAGGGAATTCTGCCCCATCAGTCGGAATCCGTGGTATTGATGATTCCCAGATTGTAGAAAGTCTCTGTCTGTCAGTCCCGCTGCCAAAGCAGAAGCCATAATTGGTCTGTGCTGGTTTCAAGGTTGTTTATTCTGTTTATCTCTAACATGTTCTGCTGCCCTGCCGCAGCTCTGTCCTGCAGGGCAGCGTGTGGGGCTCTGCCCTCAGTGGGATGTTACAAACATTAAATACCACAAACTACCTGTGCTGGATTTACAATAACGTGCCAATATCTGTCACCTACGTTGGACAGTGTGTCCCCAGCCTGAACCAACAGAAAAATGCCAACACCACAGTGAAACATGGAGGGCATGAAGAAGGAGAAAAAGGACAAGACACACCCAATTTCCTCCATCTTGTCCCCTCTGAACCCCTAATCTAGAAATCTAAAATTTTACTTTTGCACTCATGTCACACTTAATTATTACTCTTATCAAACACTCAGAGCTTGTAATTCATCCTGTAAGATTGAAAACTCTTTTCCATGGACAGAGATCACAGACAGTGTCTCTGGGGGCTCTGTCCAGGGGGGTTCTGACCCCTGCCAGGGTCCCAGACCCGCCAGGGCAGCCAGAGGGAAGCTCTGGATTCCCAACTGTCCCACCTGTCCCCGTGGCACAGCCCTGCTGCAGGGCTGGCACCTGCCAGCGCTGAAGTGACCAACTCCAGTGTGTGCCAGCCTGGACATCAAATTGGGCATGGGATATTCCTTTGTGGAAAAGGATAAACTTCAAATCTCTCAACACTCAACAGACAAAAACCAAACAGCTTCAAAAATACCACACTCCAAAGCTGGTAACTCAGTACCTGAGTCCATGCTGCCATTGGATCCTTTCCAGCTTTTCCCACCCATGTGTACAAATTCCTAAGCCTGTTCACAGACCATGCTCCCATTGAATATTTCAGACTTTCCTGACTCCAGTGACCATTAACAGTACATTTGCAGTTCCTTCCTGTGAGGATACAGCTGTAATATGGATATTAATAACTAAATAACACACAGAGACAGAGCAGTATTTTTCAAAGACATTTTAAATTACTCTGGTCATGTTTTGTTTGTTTTATTTCACATTGGCAGCACTTAACCCATCTTCAGTGTCTAAATAGGTACTTCCTGTGGCAGTGCAATGGCAAATTGTCAGCATTCAGCCTCTCCCTCTGCTTCTAACAGAGCAGGGACACTTAGTTAACTCAGGGTGATGCTGTGCTGTTTTAATCATTCATAGCAAAGAAAGATGGTTTCAAGGAATCATACAATTTACCCAGCTTCTTGTCACAAAGGTACTTCATGATTAATGGAAAGTAGATGTGTGAAACAATACATTACAGCAAAACAGGATTTTATTCCCTTAGCTGCAGAAATTTTTGGATACCTTATTTAAAAAAGAGAAATAAATCACAGCAAGCATGAGTTTTAAAAGCAATGACAAATTCCTCTCAGTACAGTTTCTAAAGCTTCGTTGGGGATTTTTTTTTTTTTTTTAATGGCTTATGTAGGGATGGGACATAGCCTTAAAGAATAACTCTACTGTTTACAGAGAGAGCTGCTGCTCTGACTGTCTGACCATCATCAATCAAGCCCAAAGCCTTGCTGGGTGGAGAACTGTGCTCATCCATTATTCATGTGCTGCACCATACATCCCCAAAAGATAAACAATTAAAAGAGAAAATACAAAGGATGGTAGGGGACAGAAACAAAGTCATCTTCAGATTACAAGTTAGAATCTGAAGGAAAAAATGTAAGGAAATGAGTGGAAGAGCTGAGCATAGATCCAAATCTGACTGCTGGCTAATGAGAACAGGGAACAGATCCCAACAGCAAACCACATCCACAGGTGGGCTCTCATCTCAAGTCTTCTTCAGGTCCATACTGAAGATGTCATTCCTAAACAGCAACACAGCAAAATATCCCCAAGTATTTCTAAAGTAAAAGAAAAATGCAATTTTAAAAGAATCAACCTCAAACACAGCTGGTTCAGCACTGTCTGGCCCCTTTAACTTCAGGCTCTGTCCACGCTGTGGAAAGAAAACCCATCTGTCCCATCTCTCATGGCGTGACAGGGAGGCTTCTTCTGCCACTCCAGGAGCTGCTGGAGCAGCTGAAAGCTGCAGGAAAAGGCCTTGGGTTTCAAGAGAAGCCTGGTGATTTTGGACTTCTCAGGGGTCTGGCACATTTATTAGAGGATGGACCTTGGCATCAACGCTACAAAGCAAACACCTGAAGGACACTGTACTCACAGTCCCCTCAAGTCCTTGAAAACTGAGGCTGGGCTGTGTTTAAAACCTCCTGCTTTTCTCCTTATGCAAGTGCATTAGCTTTCACCATCTGTACAAACTGATCTGCAGGAGACTAACCTGAGGAATTCCATGAGTAATTTTTATCTGGTGTTTGGTTTTCAAGGTCATCTGATGCCTCAGGTTTTAGCTTTTATATTTTCCAGATTCTGTGCTGCTTTAGTGTGTGGGTCTGGGCTTTGTATCAGGGGATGCTGAGCTCTCTGCACAGAGCAGGGAGACAAAACAATTCCTTCTCCAGCTGGGGACCAAGGACAAATGATCCAAATCTCAGGCCCAAGAGCACAAACAACGTGGAATGAAGACAGAAAAACAGGAAAGATGGGACTTCATGGGCTGGAGCTGGAATTGGACAATTAATTCCAATATGCAAATGGAGCAGAACTTATAAAAGTGAGAGACCCCGTGAGCAGTCATGCATTTTGTGACCATTTTGGTTCATCTTGGGTGTAGCCCTGGCTGGGCTCCTGTGCTGGATCTATTGAAGCCTTTTAATAAATCCCCACTTTATTCTTTAATTCTGTCTGGTCTCTGTTCTAGGTCAGCCCTCACAAGGCATCATTCTATGGGCTGGAGATTCTGCCACGGTGATCTCAGTGTCCTACAATAATTGTCCTGGTGGGGAACGAGTGTCCATGTCTCTCTCAGTGTCTCCTCTGTGCCCAAACATGTCTCTGCCAGAACTCTCACACCCTCTGCTAGTGCAAGGAACAAAAGGAAGCCTGTGTAGCCTACAGGATAACAAGGAAAAGATGAATCCTTCAGCCTGAGCTCCAGAACATGCTCCCCGGAGCCAGTGAAGAGCTGTGAGTGGAGGTGGATCCAGGGTCATCTCACAGCCTCAATAATGAACTGTTCTATCCCAGCACAGACAGAGGAGACAGTGTCCTGACTGACACTGACATTATCATTTGCTCACCACGGGTTTATATCCACAAAGTATGAATTTTTTCCCCTTTTCTAAGTGGTGGAAGAACGTGA
Source organism: Taeniopygia guttata (assembly GCF_048771995.1). NCBI lineage: Eukaryota > Metazoa > Chordata > Aves > Passeriformes > Estrildidae > Taeniopygia > Taeniopygia guttata. The sequence goes on along the minus strand of NC_133044.1, from coordinate 9,273,314 downwards.
AGGTCAGGCTGAAGCAGCTTTGACTCTGCTCCACTCGTACTGAGAGTCCCAGTGCCTTGGGAGGGTCAGGAGTCTGCCAGAACAATGTGCTACCCCACAGCTCTGGTCAGGACTGCTATGTTTAAAGGTTACAGTGATTAAGCACTGTGATTAATTTAGTCTCAGCAGAATCAATTCCACTCAACTATTAATCTAATTTACATCCTGGAGAGGACTCTGCTCTTCCCTGGTCGGTGTGGGTTTGAATTTAGAATCATTTTTCCCTAAGAAGTATGTTTTGAGGGATCACACTGCAATTAGCAAATGTTTTGACAAAGCTAACGGGAGAGTTCTGTCTCTGTGTCACTGCTTCCTGCCATCTGCCCTTTCACAAACAACAGTCAGTTCCCAAATCCTGAGTGTGGATCTGGATTAAAGGATATGGAGGAGGCTGTTGGGCATTGCTGCCCCACTGTAACTGCACTGTGGCAGGGAAATCAATGCCATAACTTCATTCAGAATGCCTGGACAGCATCAAAAGCAGCACAGGAGCAGATAAAGGGTGGGGATTGTCCCCCTCTAGCCTGCAATTGTGACACCCCACCCGAGTCCTGTGCCCAGCTCTGGTGTCCCAAACACAAGAAGGACCTGGACCAGCCAGAGTGAGTCCAGAGGAGGCCACAAAGATGCTCCAAGGGCTGGAGCCCCTCTGCTGTAAAGGAAAGGCTGGCAGAGGTGTGTGATTGTCCATCCTAGAGAAGAGAAGACTCTGGGGAGACCTTAGAGCTCATTCCAGTGTCTGAAGGGCTCAAAGAGAGCTGGAGAGATACTTTGGACAAGGGATGGAGCAACAGGACAAGGGGGAACGGCTTCCCACTGCCAGAGGGCAGGGATGGATAGGATACTGGGGAGAAATCCTTCCCTGGGAGGGTGTGAGGCCCTGGCACAGGTGCCCAGAGCAGCTGTGGCTGCCCCTGGATCCCTGGCAGTGCCCAAGGCCAGGCTGGACAGGGCTGGGAGCAGCCTGGGACAGTGGGAGGTGTCCCTGCCCATGGTAAGGGGTGGAACCAGATGGGTTTTAAAGTCCTTTCCAAGCCAAACCATTCTGTGATTTTTTTTTCCCCAGCTGAACAGGATCCCTCAGGAAAGATTTATTCCTAAAAAACAAGATATGTTTGTCAGACTCAAAAAAGTGATGCAGATTACACAGGGGGTGTAAAAGCAACAAATGCAGAAGTGTATGCAGATGGGTCTGCTAAAGCGGGATTCTGGTAGCCACAAAAAGGAAGAGGAGATACATAGATACATTTTGAATTCTCATCAAAAACAAACCATGGGACTCTACATGTCAGTATGTATTGAGTAACAGGCAAATTATACCATTATATTCTGAAAATTCAGTATTATTGTATACTGAAAAATCACTGCCTAAGTTAGAAATTAGTTCAAGACAGATCTTAATGCCACTCAGCCAAACATTTAGGTTGAAAGATCTACAGCTCTCAGGACTGGCAGGGATGTGTGATCTTGAGAGAAGCCTCATTCACAGGCAATACAAAGAAATTACTTTAACAGCTATTAATTGGTCAGTGTATGACTGGAAGTCACTGGAACATGCATACCTGGTAATATCCAGTTTTCTTTCTGAACTGTCATTTCCAAAATTTATCAAGAACTTCTTTTCTTTAAGGAAGCATGGGAATGGCTGAAAATCACATGAGCATCTCCTCTGAGCAGACCAAGGGGAGAAAACATTTGCTCCCTAAACCTACAATGGATTTGCTCCACCACAACTGACAGAACATCAGGATACCTGCAGCCAGGGCAACCTGAACCCTCACAGAACAGCCCTGCTGAGCCATCTTTACTGTTACCTCCTTCACCTTCCTGCAGAAATCCCTTCAATTATAGATACATCAGAGGAACCTGATCTGCAACGCCCCCGGCACATCCCGATCCCCATCAGGTCCTCTCCCTTGCAGCCCCAGCGCTCCTGGGTTTTGTCAATACCAGCCTAGTACAGCTTCAAATATTTAGCTTAACTTGATCCTCCGAGCTGCAGGAGAGAAAAGCCAGAGTCTCCTAACACCATTTGTTGAACAAACAATTGATCCCAGCAGAGGATGGCGGCGCTGCTCCGCGCTCCGTGACAGATGCCAGTGGTGACAGCTCTGTCACTTGGCAGGCGGGGGGACAGCTCCTCTGATTCCTTCATCAACCGATGTGACTGAGTGACCTTTTCCAGTCTCAGCAGCTGCCTCCCTTCTTGATTCAATCATGGCAGAAATGAGTCCCTTTGGGGAGATGCTGCCCTTTCGCTAATTGGAAATGACCGCGATTGTCATCGGGCCTTGTTTGCCAAATGCGCTCCTGAGTGGTGGCGAGTCCTCGGCGGGGACACACGGCTGGTGTGCCCGAGAGGTGGGAGAGCTGGGTGCTCCTGGGAGAGGCTTGGCAATGCTCACAAATCCCTTGTCAATATTCCACCCACCCTCGAGGGGGTTTCCACGACCTGGGTCGGGGAGGGACCCGCTCACCTCTGGGTTTTCAGCAAGAACGAACAAAGTGTAGCAGCATGAAAAATGGAATGTGTTCATGCAGCTCCACAGACACACTTTGTTCTTCATGGTGGGAAAAGAGAAATGCCCTTAATTAATAACATTGACAGAGCAAGGGGCTTTCAAGTAGCTTTGCCATACGCCTGCTTTGCATCCCTGCTCATTTATCAGGCTTGGGGAGATTGCCATGGCCCTCATTGCACCCCAGCCATTAGAGAAAGCAAGTAAAATAAAAAATATAAACCAAAGTTCCACGCAATGAGCAGTCAGCTTGGAATTGCAGTAAGTCTGCTCTAGCTCAGCCTCTGCCTGCTTCACGCCTCCTTTCCACATAAAATTGAGCAATTGAATCTTACCAGCACAAAGGCTTCAGAAAAGTGAATTTCAAAGTTGCTCCCAGTATTAACAGAATCATTATTTACATCTTCACAGAATCACATTTGCTGAGAAATCACAGCACAGATTTATTTCTGGCACAAGGACTGCCTGTCTTTAGGTATTGCCCTGGCTCCCTCTGTGGCACTACGTGAGCCCCTTCCACCCACAATAAATTGCAATAAGCTTCACTTGGGGTCTCTCATATGCTGTATAATACCTGTACAATCACAGAGCTGCCCTACATGATAATACATCTAACATGACTAGTGAAATTTTAAAATTTGTGATAAACTCACAGATTAAAAAAAATAAAACTATTTAAAAGACAGAAAGTCCAAGCAACAAAGAGGAAATCGCAACCCCTCTGTGTATACTCAGGCTAAGGGGAAAGAATAGGCTGAAATTATTCAATGTATTCTTCCTGTAAAACATTTACTGCACTCTAGCAGAGAAAATGCTGTTTGGACAGGGTGGGGCTGGCAGGTGATTGCAGGGCACTGAAGAGCTGCAGAGAGAGAAGAGCCAGAGGAACGGGCAGTGCCCAGGCTCTGCCCTGCCCAAAGCAGCCTCAGCCACGACTGAATGCCACAGCCCCAAGCGCCCCAAGGAACTCAATCTGCTCTCTGCTGAAAGCTCCTCTCCCAAAAGCAGGATCTGTGTTTATCTCCTGCAGGAAATGCATTTCCTTCTGGGCTTTCGACACGACGATGGCACATGGTGCCCGCTGCCCAGCCAGGCTGGGCTGTGCTTGGCTTTAAGCTCCTTCAGGGTCACTCCTAATATACAACAGAGTCCTGGGAACCATCAGGCTGTTACAGCTTGAAGCTGCAGTGGCCCAGATTAGAGGGGAGGATGAGAGAAGGATGGCTGTCAGGCAGAAAACAGAGAAATTCCCAGCACAAAGTGCTGCCGGTGCTCGGTGCTGCCGGAACCTTTGTGCACCTTGCCATTATTGAGGGATTACAGGACCTTCTGTGCAGCTGCTGAGCCTGCCAAGTCCCACAAATGCTAACCAAAATCCCACACAAGCTGCTAAAATCTTCAGGGGGTTTTACAAGACAAATTTCAATAATCCTTTTAAGTGCTTCTTTAGAATCGAGCATGAATTTGCCAAATCCAGGGTAGCTTATTCTTCTTAAATTCATAACACAACTAACTAGTGCTACGTGCCTTGCAAGAAACTCTTAGTGCTCCCTTGAATAAATGCTGCAGAATTTTAATATTCCCTAACTACTTGATATGGGAAACTGGACTGGAAATCTTGGGGTGGCAGACAGCATGAATAGTACAGTATTTCCTGACTTTGATCAAACAGAAAAAGCAAGGATATTGATGAACAAGGATTACACTCAAATTCAGTGTTCACACCTCTTCAAGGAAACCATTAGCACTGATTAACTTGCAGACCAAAAAAGTCTAGAAATACCAAAAAGCAGTTATCCGTGAGGTGAATATTTTTTTCTAATTTTGTTTCAAATTAATAAATGCAAGAAGACGGGGAAAAGGAAAATATTGTTTTATCAGGCACTAGGAGGAATTCTGAACAGATGAAGGAGAGTGAAGGAGAGCATGAACCTCGAAAGATAAGGTGGAACAAAAAGGAGGCAAAGGGGGAAAAAAAGAAGAAAAAAATATTAGGAAAATTAGTTAATGGAATGAAATTTTATTACACTAAAGGAGGAAGTTAAAAGAAAATCATCCAAACCTCTAAGCCACTCCTGTAACTTTCCCACCCACATCCACTTGACAAAGTACTTAATTGCACCCCCTTGGCCACTTGGAATAAATGTTCCTGTAGATCCAACCCCCAGAGCACATAACTCTGTGTGCCCTCCCCACTTAGAGCTGGTCCTCCTTGTCCCCTCTGCCAGCACACACAAACACATGCACAAACACACAAAAACAAACACACAAACACACAGAAACAAACACACAAACACACAAACACAAACACACAAACACACAAAAACAAACACACAAACACACAAAAACAAACACACAAACACACAAACACACAAAAACAAACACACAAACACACAAAAACAAACACACAAACACAAACACACAAATACACAAATACACAAAGACACAAACACACAAACACACAAAAACAAACACACAAACACACAAAAATAAACACAAAACCACACAAAACACAAAACCAAACACACAAACACACAAAAACAAACACACAAACACACAGAAACACAAACACACAAACACACAAAAACAAACACACAAACACAGAAAAATAAACACAAAAACACACAAAAACACAAAAACAAACACACAAACACACAAAAATAAACACACAAACACACAAAAACAAACACACAAAAAACCACACAAACACACGTTCATTTGATACAGAACAAGGCAAACAAGCCAGCACAGATCCATATTTCTTTGAGACTAAAATTTGATTTAATACAGTGGTACAGGCCTAATTGGATCCCTAACAGGGAGATCTTGACCCCTCACATGCAGGAATTCTCTGTTTGCTCAAAGTGATTTTTTTGTGTTCCATTTCATGTCTGGATACTATTTTCATCCTGCCTGTCCTTACAGAAGCAGCTGGGATTGGAATCTGCCTCTCCTATCACATTTCCAGCACAGGTGAAAAAAAAAAACCAGAAAAAGTGGATTGGATAACAAGAAAAAAAAAAAAATCCAAGAGAAAAAACATAAGGAGGGAGCCTGGTGGGTGCCCCTATGAAGGCACCACAGTGGTCCAGAGGTGGGAAATAAAGGGGATGTTTCAGAGTGCTGCAGCTCTCAACTTTCCAATACCATCATGAACCTGACCCTGTGGGGTTCACAGAGCTCTGGTTTTCCTGCTGACAGCTGGAGACTGCAGCACTGGTAGCTGAGCTGAGAAAATGTGCTCTAGAAGGTCTCCAAGACAGGGAGAAAAAGAAAATAAACAGTGAGCCCCATGGTGTCACTTTTATAGTCACTCTGTGACAGCAGCCACGCTTTTATACATGGCACTCAGTAAACAATTCAGAGCAAATGTTTTTTTGGCTGTGGGAAGGGGATGCTCTTTTCAGCACAGACAAATAGACTGCAAAGGCAAACAAAGAACAGCAAACAGGGTGGCTCATTATTACCTGTCTTCTTCCAATTACACTTATTACTCTGGAGGTGACAGGACCAATAAATGTGCAACACAGTGCCAAAAAAAAATACATATTCACTCTGCAACAGTATTTTCTGAGAGAACTATAGAAACATCCAAAGTACCATTAAATAAACAGCACTCATTAGAAAAATGGGCTCAACCCTACAAATCACACACCTCATCATCAAAAGGACACTGCTATTGTATCTTTAATAATAATTATGCATATTGACACCTGAAGACTACATTGTTAGGATTTAATTCCCAATTTAAAATGCATTTTAATGCGTTGCTCCCTCCTCAGAAAAGTTTCTATGGTACTCTGCAACAAAGGAACAAACTTTTGATCGCTGACTTAGACTGGTGAAAATCATAGATTGGGTTGGGTTTAAAGGGACCTTAAAACACATCCCATCCCACCCCTGCCATGGCAGGGACACCTCCCACTGTCCCAGGCTGCTCCAAGCCCTGTCCAGCCTGGCCTTGGGCACTGCCAGGGATCCAGGGACAGCCACAGCTGCTCTGGGCACCTCTGCCAGGGCCTGCCCACCCTCACAGAGAAGCATAATTCCCAATATCCCATCCATCCCTGCCCTCTGGCAGTGGGAAGCCATTCCCTGTGTCCTGTCCCTCCATCCCCTGTCCCAAGTCTCTCTCCATCTTTCCTGTCAGCATCTTCAGGTCCTGCAAGGACACCCTGAGGTCACCCCAAATGTTCTCCTCTCCAGATGAACATTCCCATCTCTCCCAGCCTTTCCTTGGGAGAGGAGCAGAGCTGCTCCATCCCTCTGCTCATCCTGGAGCCTCCTCTGGGCTCCTCCAGCAGCTCCAGCTCCTGCCTGTGCTGGCCCCAGGGCAGCTCTGCAGGTGGGGTCTCACCTGGGCACAGGGGCAGAATCCTCTCCCTCAGATGGACTGGAACACACCTGCACCAGCTCCTGGTGTGGACACCCCACCTCTCACCCCTACTCAGCCCATTCCAGCAGCTTGGCTGCTCAGGATTCATTAATTTTACCAATTCTTTCCATCTTTGACCAAGCTTTATTTGCTCACAGTTTAACTCTGCAAGATGGGACTGATCACCAAAGTCTGCTGTAGAAAAGAAACCACTCCAGGGGCTCATCATCAGTTTGCCTCTCCCCGATGAATCCAGCCTGCTCTGCCACCATGGGGGAGGCAGGGCTGGAGGGTATCTGCTCATCTGCAGCTTCAAGACCTCCAACTATGTCCAGGAAGCCTCAAAAGCTTTCAGTCCTTAGAGATGCAGAACCATCAGAAGGGCCACATCCCAACACTGCAAAGCAGGTGGAAATCAAAGGGAATAAAGTAATTACAAGCATTATGTACAGCCATTTTTGAGATACTAGGAGCCATCTCCATTTCTTTCCACATGTAGCTGCATCAAATTCACACAGGCAGAGGAATCCTACAAAATCACACCCAATATTCTGGAATCCCTCAGAAAGGAGTACAGAAGGCTTCTGGAAACATTCCTAACTGCAGCTCCACAGTGGATTTTCAAAGCATGTCAGAACACAAGAGGAGGATTAAGTTCCTTACACTGCCACCTCCTCCTCCTCCTTGCAGGGATGACACTGCTAACAGGATAAAGTGAGTGACAGGGTTATATGATCATTACATAAAGGTAGTACAAATGCAAAATCCTCAGAACATGGAAAAAAATTATCAAAGAGGTTGCACCATCTGTCTGTGGAGAAAAAAACAACAGCTGGTGCAAGGAGCTGCAAGATGCCAGCCTTCCAAGTGACAAGATGGGAAATGACAGGAAACAGCTTTTCACTCTTCTAACAGCAAAAGAAACGTACAGCCCGTGTTCTCGTGTTTGAAAACCTCCAGATGCTGCCCTCTTCTCACATTTCCATATCTTTGTTCATGCAACATCTGAAAGCTTTTCTATTTTTACAGAGGGAGGGGAAGAAAGCACAAAGCCATCAAATGTATATATATTTTTTTTCCTTGTGAGAGGATGTTGAATGAATTTTAATCATGATCATGAGAAAAAAGAAAAAGAAAAATCAGCAGTATTTGATGTGAGAAACCTTTGAAATTTTCTCCTCCTCAGAAGAAATTGCAATGTTTGGCCTTCATAAAAGGCTGTATATGATAAATATTAGCTTATTCTGAGACTGATTAGGCTTTTGCATTGATTCTGGACAATGCTAAGGGTCACCATGAATCAGAAAATCATGGAATCCCAGGATGGTGTGGGTTGGAAGGGACCTTAAAGATAATCTAGTTGCAACCCCAGGGACACCTCCCAGCAGAGAAGTGTTTGGTGACAGCAGCAGGTTCCCCCTGCACAGGTAACAACACCCCAGGCCCTCAGCGTGGCCCTGGGCTGAAGGTCCCAGCCTTCCCTGTTGGTGCAGACTGGTTTTCCAAGGAGTTTGCCCACACCAAGCTGTGTGTTGAAGGGACAGAAAGCACCAAAATCCATCCCACAGATTCCCCGGCTGTGCCAAGGTCCGGGACCGAGAGCCAGGTCCTGTCCAGTCTGACCCCATGTGACCCCACAAACCCAAGTTATTTAGCACTGATACACACTCACAATAGGAAACACACTGCAAAGTCAGTGTGGAAACACAGTAGGAAACATCCTGCAAAGTCAGTGCCCCATGAGGAGCCCGTGTGGGCTCCTGTCCTGGAGGCAGGATGGGGCAGGGTGTTCCCAGCTCAGGGAAAGCTCAGTTTGGGGACAACACTGACCTGAGTTTGGGGACAACACTGACCTGAGTTTGGGGACAACACTGACCTGCAGATCAGAGATGGATCTGGACAGCCTGAGACTGATGACTTCTTCTCCCCAGACAGCTTAGTTCTTGGTTCATCCAAGTGTTTTGTAGCAGGAGATAAACCAAGATTATTCACTCCAGAAGGAAGTGAGCAAAAGGAAAGGTATCTACCCACAAGCAGAGGAATATTTAAGTGCCAGATCTCAGCAGGAATCACAGCTTCATCCTACCAGCCACCCTGCAGGACCACTCAGTGTCTAACTCTGGGGTTCACCTTTCACCCTTCATCAACACAACACTCCCTTCCTGGCTTTATTTTTCTATCCTGATGGAAATCAGAGATCACTGCTGAGATTTTTGGTTATTGGATGCCAAAAAGGTTTTGTTAGAGACCAGACTAAGACAGCAAAGCACAGGTAACTGAGACAACAGCTCAGTAGCTGGGGGAAAATCCAGGTGGAGCAGGTTCAAGATCCTGCTCCAGGTCAGGCAGGATGGTGTGGCAGAGGCAGAGAACCAGCCCTATTTTCCTTATCTGACCCTTTTTTTCCAGCTAATCCTTCTCACAGCAGCAGTTGGTTTTGTGAGCCAGGAGCAAGGTTCCCAAAAGCCATCATGGCAAGAGCACCGGCCCATGCAGAGCAAGTGAAATCATAAAAAAAAAACCACTTTAAGCATCATCAAGCTTAGAGAGAATTTACAAGATGCTGTTTATTTCTACCTTTGATTCTCTCTGTGGTCTCTACAGATCAGAGTACTTAGAAAACATAATTATTTTAATTAGGAGTAATTCAATTAGAATATCTCATTGCCAATAACATTGCTAATAAGAAATGAACACACTTGACTTTTTTTTTTTTTTTTAATCTTACCTTTGGGGACTCTTTGAACACTTTCCCAGATGTGGAAATACTGCTTTGATGTTGCATGTCTAATTCTTTTCTCCTGTAGGGTCTGATTCAGTGTATACTTAAGTTCACTCAAGTCTTTCCTTTGCTTCCAGAGGGCACAGGACTGTGCTGTTCCACACTGCTTTATGTCAGGGATATGTGCTGTAACTCCCTTGCAGGAGAACAGCAAAATGAGCACCCTATTTATGAAAACAGCGATGCCAAGTAGGTCTGGTGGAGTAACCACAGCAGTAAAAGGGTAAAAATCACCTTCTGGAGACCCCTTGCTGATGGGTCTTTGACTGTAATTCAGGAATGTGCTTTAGGCCTCTTCAATGAGTCCATCACAGTGAGTGACAAGATAATAACAGTATTTTGCTCTAACAGCACCAGCCAAGCCAATTTGGGAACGTGCAGTCCGTGGTACCAAACTGAGTTCCCAATGTTTGCTAAAGCAGAGCCCCTGGGAGAGGCTGCAGCACTGCTGGGGTCACAGGACAGCACCCAGTGGCTCCAGCTGCACCCAGAGCTGGTTTATCCCCAAGGAGATGGGTCAGGAACCTCTGTCCCAGCAGCCAGGTACCTCCCAGAGGCACAGATCAGGCTGGGTCACAGCCAGTTGGTGCTGTGGGGCACAGGGAGGCTGGCACATCCTCCCCAGTGCCCATCCTGCAGCCCCCAGGGCAGCCCCCCAGGGCACCCAGCTCAGGGAGCAGCACCTCAGATCTGCGCTCCCATTTGCACATCCTTAACACCAACACAAACCACACAGGTGGAGAATATTTTACTGTTTCTAACCATTTTCTCTGTGATCCAGCCAGCAGGGCTCTGAGAAAGTTGCTTTGGCAAGCAGAGCTCAGCTGAGCTGTGGACAATTAGCTGCTTTACCCAGTTCATGCTCATCCTCTTAACCAGCAGCCAAGGAATATTTTAATGCTGATCTGTCTTAGCCTTAATTGTGACACTCTCCCAGCACAGCACAGCTCGTTTTAGATTGTACTGAACAATAAAAGGTCCTGTTATCCAAGGGTGGTACTTGAAAGCCTATCTGCAAGAACAGATCTCATTATTTTAATTAAAAGCTTCCACGTATTATTTTCTGAGCTAACAAATATGGCCATAGTTGTAATTACGGAATCACCAAATATAGTCTCAAGATCTTGTTAATAATGATATCCTTTTTAAAATCTCATAATCTTCAAAAAATGTTGTAATTAAGTCACCAAGCAACTATATTTGTCTCCATGAAATAAAGCCAAATCTACAGATAATTGCAAATAACTCATTTCTCAGTGGATTAATTTTTTTGTATGCCAATTAGGCTCACAAATCTCAAGCTGTCACCTTCATCTCCAGACATGCAGCCGGCTGAGAGCACAGCTATAAACAAAACAGCCCAAATGCCTCTTGTTCCCTCAGTAAGAAAGAAAATGAAGTTAGCAACACACATTTGTAGATGTCAGCCCCCCGAGAGCAGAAAACAGAGGAAAAATAATCTTTGTATGTAGGACAATTAAAACAGTTTGTCTGGCTTTTGGGATGTGTTCTGGGAAAGCTCCTGAGAGACTTCTGTGGTTGCAGTGTTGGGGTAACACCTGCCTGGAGACTCAAACCCACACTTGACCCACCATCATCCCATGGTTTTCTTTGCCATGTCCAAGTCCTGGGAGCCCTTTGTGAACCTCAGCCAGACACAGGCACAGGTCCTGTCTGTCCCCTCATCCCGTGGCACCAGAGGGCTCGTGGGAATGGGGACTTGGCACAGGCAGGGCTGGCAGGAGCCACAGCTGGAGCTGCTGTGCCTCCACCTCTGCCAGAATTCCTTTTGGGAGGCCCCAGGGGCAAAGCTGCTGTGCCCCATCCTCAGGCACAGCACCTCCCACGGTCCCTCACTGTCACTCTGCTCTGTCACAGCATCCACCAACATGGTGCTGGGAGCTGCTGGCACCTGCCTGGGGAATGTCCCAGAACAACCATTTCTTCTGAACATGTTGGTGAGACTAAGCAATTGTCCCAAACAAATCAACAACCAGCTCTGCAGCCTAAAAAATTCAGAAGTGTTTTGCAGCTCCTACTTAAGTGCATGGGAGTCCCTTTGCCTTCCCCTGCTGAAGCTCCTGCACTCAGACCTGCAACCTGCCCCAAACACCTCAACACCAGGACTGCCAGAAGCACAAACACAGGGCATCCGAGAGGTTACACACTCACAGAAAAGGGGAACAACTCTGTGACAAGCATCTGTTTCAAGAAATAAAGTCACACAATTCACAAAAGTTGAAATTGAAGCATCAAGGTGTGAGCTGGTGGCCCAAGCTGAACACGCCTTCACCATCTGCTCCTTGGTCCAGTGTCTCCTCCTGGACAGGTGGCCCAAAGCCTTGAAACTACTGAGGTTAGTGTGTGGGAAGCCTGGACTGGTGGGCCTTGGGTGACACAGAGGTTTTTTGGGCTCACTTTGCTCTTCTCTGGAGTGGAGATAAAATGTTTCCACACATAATCCCCGTGCCTGACAAGTAACCAAAGCATTTTCCATCAGCACTATCCCTGTTCCCATCCTCAAGTCACCCAAGATTCCCTTCAGCCCATGCAGCTTAATTCCTTCCCCATTCCTTCCCAACTTCACTCCTGCAGGGAAGGGCACACCAGGAAACCTGCAGCTCTGGCACCTGCACTGCTCCTGTGTGTAAATCCTGCAGCTCTGGCACCTGCACTGCTCCTGTGTGTAAATCCTGCAGCTCTGGCACCTGCACTGCTCCTGTGTGTAAATCCCACAGCTCTGGCACCTGCATTGCTCCTGTGTGTAAATCCCACAGCTTTGCCATCCCTGTCGCTGCTCAGGCCCTCCTTTGCCCGGATGAGGACGTCACCACGCACACACCTCTAGAAATGCTGCTGCCATCGGGGCCCTGCATTTGGTTAGGGAGGGGAAGAGGCCAATCCTTGGGCAGAGCTGCACCTAAAGGACTTAAAGACAGCAGAGAAGGAAGAAAAAATAAATCCTGTGGAAAGTCAAATTGCTGAGATGGGATATACCCATATATCTATACCCATAACCAAGGTTTCAGAAATGCTGATTAATCCCTGCAGCTTTAAAGCACTGCAGGTACATCTCTGTCACATTTCTGAAACCTGGCCAGAAAGTACCTCTGTAAAGATGCAAACAACAGCCTGAAAAGCACTCACCCCTTTGTCAGCATCACTGCAGGGGGAAAAAAAAATCAAAAAACAAAAAACAACCACAAAGTGCTTGTAACAAAACACATTGATAGTCATATAGATATTTCATTTTTTCCCTTCCTGAATTTAACAAAAGCCTGGATCTACCACTCAAATTAAACACTGTGCAGTAAAGCATAAAGTCTGCATTCAACAAGTTTAATTACTGTGTAAATGAAAGAAATTATTATTCATTCATGACATTTATTTCAGTTCCAGTGCTAGCTGCCTTTATAAAAGTGGGATTGGGGGTGCAGGGGGAGGAGGAGGCTGGGTGTATAATTACTACTATATTTCTTTGCCAAACATTAGTGAACTTAAACAAAAAGTGCTTGTTTTCCTTGGAGAGGAAAAAGCATGTGAGCTATCACTGCTGGATCCTCAGGACGCCCCCAGCCTTGACACGGTGCCAGGCTGTGCTGGGTACACCAGCACTGGGGGGCTGATAACACAGAGCCCATTGAGGGAAAAGCCCGGATCAGGGCTGGGCTGGGTCAAAAGCCACCCAAACGATGGGAACCATCCAAGGCAGCAGCCCCTGGGCACTAAGGGAGCCACTGTGCCACATGAAAGATAAACTGGCAGCTGATGCTATCGGGGCCTGGCCAACAATGCATCTTTTCTAATGGATTTTCACAGGGCTTAAACTTCAAACAAAGGAAAGGGAAAATAAAACCCTCTAAGCTGATTCAGATCAGGCATTTTTGGGAGTCTGAAGAAGGTAAGGGAGAGGCTGCAGAAGGATTCCCTCCTTACACAATACCATAAACCTGACACACTTATTCTGCCTCATCCTGCATGTTGTGCTGATCCCAGGAGAATTACCTGCTCTGATTCACCCAAAACACCTGAGCTGTAAACAAATTCTAGTAGCTAATCAAAACAGATCTTCCAAAAATGTGTTTTTCCTGGGAAAAGCAATTCCTGTACTTTTCTAGCCCTCCAACTACCAGCATTTAATCACTGCACTACAGAAGAGATTATGCTCAGGCAGAAGTGGCCTCAGTTCACTTTAAGGAATGAAAGGGGAAAAAAAAAGAAAAAAATCAACACTGGGCCACACAAGCTGTATGTAAGAAATTACAGATGATGTATTTAGATAAGTGGAAGGAGCAGGGATGATGCTGGAGGTCAGCCTAAGTGGGGGAATGACTGCAGTGATGTTTCACATCCACATTTAGACATTCCACTTCTGTTGTGCTAGCCAGAAATGCATCCTTTTAAAGAGGGGCTGTAGAGAACTGCCACGGCTGCCTACCCCAGCCAAGGCTGTGGGGTGATCCTCTGAACGCCCATGAAGTGTGTGCACCCAGCTGAGGGAATAAACGTGACTCATTTTTTGCATTTCAGAGTAATACGTGTCAGAGTCAGCTCTGATCTCATTCCCAATTCAAAATGAGTCGCTCTGAAGTTTGCTCCCAATTCCTTGCTGAACCTAATCAAGCCAAATGGAACAAGCCATAATCCAAGCAGAATTCAATGAACTGCGCCCTTTAAGAAGGCTATTAAAGCTTGTTCTCAGGGTTTAAACCAGGAGAAGATTTAAGGTGGAGAAGAGATTATCCCACATCTGCCTCCCATGACCTCCCTGTGCTGGCACCAGCTCTGCCTCTGTCATAGGGAGCAGCTGCCAGAAGGGTGCACTGACCTATTCTATACATCCTACATGCCACTGACATCACAGCTAATTTTTCTGCCCCCAGACTGCATCACCATCCCCTCAAATGCTTGGATCCCCCAAAATTTCAGGCCCAGAGCTCTCAGAGGTGCTGTTTTGGTTCAAGTGCTCTGCCCCTGCCGTGGTCAGGAGCAGCCACAGCTTGATCCTCCCTCCTGATTAGACCAGGGCTTTGCAGACACAAAGCACTATCTCCTGCCAAAACCTGATTATTGCTGCACCCTAACAACCACAGTGATAACAGGGAAGGTAATTACCCCCAGAAATAGGTTACACACCAAAGCCAAGTACTTTGGCCAAGCCTGCACAACAGTATCTGCATTTGCTTCTTCACCGTGGCTCAAAATAATTGCTGAATTTATGCCATTAGTAAGAGGAGACCAACAGCCACGTCATCTTTGGACTTTTCAGCATCACTGGGAGCTGAGGAACAGAAGGGACAGCATTCCACAATTTCCATCAGCACATTTGCCCATGGTGGGTCACCTGGCTGGGGATGGCTGCTCCCTGTGCTGGGAGGAAACATCAGCTGCTCAGAGTGCAAGGGGAGCTGGGGTGGTGTTCTGGGGGAGGTGAGGAGGCAAATGCACTGCCCCAGGAGCTGAGGAGTGACTGCAACATGGAGCAGCAGCTGAGGGAAGAGAAGCAGCCCACGACAGCCACGTCAGCAGAGTCATTTCCAAACAGCCCCTGCTGCTGGACCCCTCCTGGGTACCTGTGCAGGACTCCAGGTGTCAGAATCTGTGGGTATTGGTGATTCTGAGATTGTAGAAAGTCTCTGTCTGTCAGCCCCGCTGCCAAAGCAGAAGCCATAATTCGTCTGTGCTGTTTCAAGGTTGTTTATTCTGTTTATCTCTAACATGTTCTGCTGCCCTGCCGCAGCTCTGTCCTGCAGGGCAGCGTGTGGGGCTCTGCCCTCAGTGGGATGGTACAAACATTAAATACCACAAACTACCTGTGCTGGATTTACAATAACGTGCCAATACCTGTCACCTACGTTGGACAGTGTGTCCCCAGCCTGAACCAACAGAAAAATGCCAACACCACAGTGAAACATGGAGGGCATGAAGAAGGAGAGAAAGGACAAGGCACACCCAATTTCCTCCATCTTGTCCCCTTTGGACCCCTTATCTAGAATCCTAAAATTTTACTTTTGCACCTGTGCCACACTTAATTATTACTCTTATCAAACACTCAAAGCTTGTAATTCATCCTGTAAGATTGAAAACTCTTTTCCATGGACAGAGATCACAGACAGCGTCTCTGGGGCTCTGTCCAGGGGGTTCCTGACCCCTGCCAGGGTCCCAGGGCAGCCAGAGGGAAGCCCTGGATTCCCACATCCAGGCAGCTCCCCAGGGAAACACCTCCTGGCACACTGCACACACTGCACACACACTGCACACACTGCACACACTGCACACACTGCACACACTGCACACACTGCACACACTGCACACACCTTCATGGCCCTGTCAGTACCACTGACAGCCCCATCTCAGCCAGTCAGGAGTTTTAACTGCCTACAGAAAGGAACAGAAATTGGGCAAGGGATCCTTCTGCCCACCTGCCACCTTAGAGCACTGACTTATTCATCATTTCATAGTAAAATGGGCAAGAAAAATGTGTTGCATTGGTAGTAACAGTGATGTTTTCTGATATTACTGTTTCTTGCCTAGTAGCCTTGAGCTGCTGTGCTGAGTGATGCAGATCCCCCCTGACCACAGAGACTTTACCAGAGAGGGCACCAGCACTCCCTGCAGAAGGGAGAGTGCTCAGTGCACATTCCATGGGGAGAGGAAAGCCCTGCACTGACACAGGCACTCTCAGGCAGTGGACAAGCAGCCTGGAAAGCACACTCAGGCTGTCATTAGGCATTTCCACAGCCAGCTGAGATCCATGAAGAATTCAATATAAGGCAACACCAAAAATAAAGCTAATTACTTTAGGCTTATGATAAGAGAGATCTTTTTCTACAGGCAACTTTGCAAGGTCACCTTCCTGGCTTTAGTCTCTCTCTTCCTTTTTTCTTTTTTTTTTATTTTTAAACAAATGACATTGAGCTGCTTTCAAAGCTTATCTAATTCTACCTCAGGGCAGGAAGGGGTTAAGACCTTAAAAAATACATAGAGATGACTAGAAAGCCAGGCTGGCAGGGCAATGTTTTAAAAAAGGAAAGGAGGGGAAAAAAAGGGGAAAAAAAAAAAGAATATTTTTTTAAACAGAACCACAAGCCCAGAGTTTAGGGTCAGTTCCTCTCCTGCAGTGCTGGGAGCAGTGCTGCAGTCACTCTGCTGCTGGGGTCCCTCTCTGCCAGGACACAGTGGCACAGCACACGAGGAACACTCACCCGCTGGGAAGGGGATGGAGGACACAGCTCTCAACTGATTCCAAAGGTCCTTTGGGAAAGATGGAGCCTCTGGTTTATTAGCACTGACATTCAGCTCTCTGAGTAGCAGGCTGGTACCTATTGCATTTAATGCCATTTTCCAGCAGGGAAATCTGTTTGTCGGGCTCTTGCCAGTGAAGCCCAGGCAGCACCAACCCAGAGCAGAGCTCCTGGTGGGGCAGGACAGCCTCAGCTGCAGGAATGTGCTCATATCCAAAGGGAAAAGGGGGCACTGTGCTCCAGACTCCCTGCTCCTGCTGCTGATCTAGTTAGGGGAAAAGCCTAACTAGCTTACACAACCACCTCTGTGTTTCCTTTGTGAGGAGAACCTGCCATGGACAGCCACGACCCTGTATACCCAGGCAGAACCTCACCCTTGCATTCAGTCTGTGACATTTCTTTATGCAAGGCCCTCAGGCTTTTAAACTGGTGCTCTAACATGCAAAAGGAGGTCTAGACTTCATGTTAGAAATAGATTAGCTGCATGACAGATTAGGGTCTTTCAGGATAAGATATCATTATTCTTCCTTTAGAAATTCCTCCTCAGAGGACGGCACTGACCTGCTGCTGCCTGGCTGCCCTGTCTGTGTGACCCTGGGAGTCACTCTGGGCTGGGATTGTGTCACACTGTGTGTGACCACACCAGGAAATGATAAAGTGAGGAGAAGGTCTGGGGCAGACTGAGGAAAGCTCTGGGAAGTGAACGTGGCTTTGGCTCATTAACCAGACTTGAGGTAACACTGCTCAGTGGAGCCAGAGGAGCTGCACCCAACAGCCCACAGCAGATCTCCAGTCAGGCTCCCAGGGATGCAAATACCAGCTTGGTGTAATGTTCAATATCACGTAAGCAATCTGGCATAACTTCTCACTGATCCCTCAGAGCTTAACTCCTTCATCTGTTCTGTCTTGTGAACTGCAAGGATCTGTCTATATCAAACAACCTGATGAAACTGCTCCACAGTTTTGGTTTTAGCTAAGTCCTAATCCAAACAAAGCAGATCTATAAAATTATGCACAAATTTCCCCATCACAAACCAGAAGCATATCTCAGGAAAGGTTTCCATGGAATTCCCAGGCTGCTATCATGTCTCCCAGTCTTTGCAATGCTCCTATAGCAGTGCTCCTTCAGCCAGACACCTTGGCTTTCACTGCTCTGATTTTGGGAGTCAGGATTACTGAAGGAAGTTAAAGGCTATTGCTGTTTTCTTATATACACCTCAGTGCATTATTCCAAAAAGGGAAAATATCAGACTATCTATCAAAATCATACAGATCCAATCAGTGCTGTAGCTATGTCTGTCTGTGTTTAAACCCAGAGGTATTGTATGTCTAATGTAATTACACATCAAACACTACATGCAATGTTCAGACCTACAAGTATTACATTACATTATATATATAAATGTGTCCACACACAGATGCTTCTAGACAAATCTTTTGAGTTTTGACTATGGTCATGATAAAGATCAGTTTGCAGCTGTGCAGGGAACTCTCCCCAGGTCAGTACTGAGCACTGACTCTGTTTCACACAGACTCCATTCTTGGATAGGAATGGTTATGGAAACACAGGCTGTATTTTGATTTTTGAAGAGGATTAAAGAAATAATGTGACAGCAGTGGATATGTTGGACTGCAGAGTCACACATTTCCTTGTATATTTATACCTGTGCTCTGAGGTGCAGGGCTCAGTGCCCCTCCCTGAGTGCCAGGAGGGAGGCAGGATGTGCCCAGCAGTGTCCTGCTGCTCCCTGGGTGCCCTGCCAGCAGAGCCAGCCTTCCCCTGCCACGACTGAGCGGTTTGGACAGCAAAGCACACTCGCAGCAGCCACTTCCATCCCTCAGAGACTTGTTTGTATTTGCTCAGTGTTGTGAAAAGCCTTCTCCTGTAAGGCCCTTTCAGCTGCCAAGCTCTCAGGGCAGGCCAAGTGTGGCTGCAGTCAGGCTCTGGCTTTCCCGGGTTCTCCAAGTGCCACTTTGGGTAAAAACAACATATGCAAGTGTAAAGCTGCCAGACTCGTGGCCAAGGAACATCTGTAGGTGCTTGTTCATTCTCCCAAACAAGGATCACTCAGAATATTTGAACACACACCTCCTCCCTGTGTTGGAGGCATATGAGGGGGCCCATCTGTGCCCCCACTGAGCCCCCCAGCACCTCTAATGGTCCCAATCACCTTCAGAGATGGAGAAATTAAAATTAACAAATATTCCTTTTACATAGAGAGGCAAAATTTCACCTACCTATAAAAAAGTGTGTTTAAATTAAAAAAACTAACCTAGAGGCCTCATTGCCTGGGCCACTGCACTAGTGAGGAAAATCAAGAACCTTCAAAAGCCATTCAGGCCCTGGAGTGGGCTCATTTCTGTCCTGCTGGATCCAGGGGCCCTAAGGAGATGAGGTCCCCAATTCAGACATATTACATGCTTGAAGTTAGAGGAGACAGGATTCCAATCTGAGCTGCCCAGAATGAGCAGGGAAGGTTTACCCTGATTCTGAACCCACAGGTTCTTAGAACAGCTCTCACTGTCCCTCCCCTTGTGGGAGCAGGACCCCACATGGGTCACTCACTGCCTGGTACCCTACAGCAGTCAGCTGTTGGTGCCTCCCAGGGCAGCCAGTCCATCAAACAGACAGATCTAATGGTTTTAAATATTCCTCCTGAACATCTAAGATATCCATGTGATCAGTCCACTGCCCAAGGCCAGGAGAGATGTGGTTTTAACAGAGGTGTCTTTGAACGGACTGAGATTTTCTGTTAAACCATATCCCAACCTCACACAAACCTACAAGGCAAGAAGAATGCAATATAAAATCTCTGGGGCACTATGCCAGGCACTTTTTGGAACACTTTTCAGTATATCTAATAATTTTTTAGATTTATTAGAGATTTAGATTTGCACCTTCTTTTGGTCTCAGAGTAACCCCTAGACGAGGTCACAAAAGCAGCACCTCTTTCAGTAATCTCCCTCCACAGACAGGGGAGGATCCCAGATCTCTCTCTGTCACCTTCTGTCTGTGCTGAGAAGAAAAGTGGGATTTTGTGCTCCCAGTTTCTATGAGGAACACACCACAGTGATATTCGAGCACTGAATGATCCTGTTTGCTAAAACAAAACAAAAAAACCTTCAATCTGAACCTTGAGCCAAGGAGGGAGATGATTTTGGCTTGTCTTTGGTTTCCCCTTTTTACATGGATGGGGAGGAAAAAAGTCCAAGAAGCTGTTGAGGACACAGCAGGGGCAGGAACCAGCAGCAAGGGCTGTCCCTGGCACCAAGTGCTGCCTTCCCACAAGGATTCCCAGGAGCAGAAGGGTAACAGAGCCCTGACACAGCATCCCCTGAGGAAAAGCAGCTCTGTGCCCTGGTGGGGAGGGCAGCAGCACGGTGCTGCCAGTCCCTGAGGAGTGAGGGGACGGTGTCCCTGTCACCTCCCACGCACCACAGGGGTGCCTCTGTCCCCAAACCTGCCAGCCTGAGCCCCTTCCCCTCCTCGTGCCACCCTCACCCTGCTGCTGCAAACACAGCTTATTTCAGAGGGAACCTGAAATGAGAGAACACAGCAGGAGATGAGCCCCAGTGACATTGAGGTCAAGGAATCCAAAGCAGGTCATGAGAGAGGCAGAATGGAAACCAGCACAAAAGTGTCTCTGAGCAGCAGTTCATTCTCCCTGTCCAGGCAGTGCTGGTAATGTATTCTAACACCATTCCAGTTTTAACTCTCCTGGATTGACAACAGAATTGAATTACCCTTCCAAATCTCTCTCTTTTAACTTGTCATAAGATTTTTTAATCCAACAAGAAGCACTTCCTTGGCAGTGCTGCCATTGTTATATTTTTTCCAGCTTTTCTGATTTAGGAATTTAATCTTTTTAGCCATGAATTGACTTCTCTGAACTAGCACTCACAGAAAAAAAAAAAAAAAAATCAGCTCTTGCTTGCCATGCAAGCTGCCAAGTTCCGAGGACCAGATGGAATGGATCCTGGGCTTTTAAAGGAGATCACTGACAATCACTGAAAGCACAAACAAACACAGGCCAAGTTTCAAGAGGGCTGGAGAAAGATTGATCACAACACAGAAATGACAGAACACTAAACAAGGAAATAGAAGCACTATCTGTTCATCTCCAACATCTGTGTTGTGTAGAGCACTGGAAGCTACAAATCCTGCTTGAATAAAGCTACAGAGTAATGCAATCCACGTGCACCCCCTGCCCTGCCTGCCCCAGGGCTCAGCCCCACCACCCTGCCAGCTCCCACTGCTCAGAATTCAGTTCCAAACATGAGGAGCAAAGCAGGAAGATCAGCTCTAGGGGAAGGAAAAAGGAGACATTTAAACCATTGCTGGGACCTACAGATGATGTTTGCCTTGAAGCACAACTTTACCAAGGTATGTCAGAGCTGCCACACAGCTGAAAAGGGGGGCACAAAGACCAGCTACAGAGCTTTCAGAATATTTCTGTGATTACCACTGAGCTATAGGCAGCGTTTGTGCATAGGCACAGCTTAATTCCCCTCCTTTAAGCTCCTCTGCCTCCTTTCCCAGTTTATATTTGGATGCTCAAGAAAGGAACCATTTAGTTACTGAACTCAGGTTTATGATACAGGCAGCGAAATTCAATCCCATCTTTTAAGCAGATTAGGATCTACACACAGACCTTTGAACCTGCTGTGTTGTCGTGTTGGCTTTCACAGCTCATCCCCAAAGGACTAAAATTACTCCATTTAATTAGACTCCAACTCTCCTCATCTGCCCCAGAAGTTTCCAGTCACCTCATTCAATTGTGGATGTAATTTGTGCTCAAAGGTTTGTCCTGATTTTTCACTGTGGTGCTGGAGAGCTTTGCAATGCAATACTTCACCCATCTTTAAACTTTCGTGGGGACACTGCAATGGGAATGCTGCTTGCATTCTCTTGGTTCTGTGCCTTGTTCCAATGGTATTGGAACTCCTTCCAAAATGCTGCACAGACAATACTCCTGATAACACACGTGCCTGCACAGAGAAGAGGCAGTGTGAGATTCTCCTTCCCAGACCCAGAGCACTTTCAGTGAAAATCCAGCAATTAGTACAACACTGTAATCACTGTGTGACATGCCTTTGTCTGAAGGTAACAACCACAGCCAAATCCAAAGCTGCAGAGCTCGGTGGGTGTTGATGAACGTGTGTTTTATGCAGCAGTCATCACACAGAACAAGATATTTCACAAAAAGCTGCCCCAGTGCCACCAGCACAGAGAACGGCTGTGCTGGGCCAGATCAAAGGCTCAGCTTGCTCAGCATCCTCTTTCCAACAGTGGCCATAAAAGGGTGTCCAAAGGAAGAGAATAAAAATAGGATAAGTACATATAATACTCCTGTCTCTATTTATATGCCTACATCTTTCCCCCTTGCTCCCACCACAGTCACTCCCAGCTCACTGAGCTCCTGACAGGATTTCTGCCTGTTCAGTGGGAATCCATTGATTTATTTTCCATTAATTTCCCCACTTTCACACAAGAGATGTCAACTTTTAAAATCCACAATTTCTCTGACAACACCCAGTTGCACTGGCCAACACTTTCTAAAAGAACCATCTACTTCTGATCTCCTTCAGCTGGGCTCTTACCAACTCCCTTTGGCATCCCCAAGTCCTTGTGTCACAAGGCAATGAACAATTCCCATCTTCCCGATGTCCTGCCCCAATTCACAAACCTCTGCCACATCTCCTTTCCTCATCCACCCAGCAGAGGGGTTGTAGCTCATTCAGCTCTTCCTCACACAGAGGCACTTGGACCCCTCTGAACAGCCTTGCATCTCTTCTCTGAGCCCTCAGTGTCTGCAAGGCTTTGGAGAGGGAATGATGACAGCAGCATCATGGCCATGAAACAGGTAAATCAGGAATTTCTGTTCCATCTCAGCAATGTTCCCTGTTCCATCCTTAGGGCACTCCCTCATCTTTAGCTGGTTAGTCTTTTATACCACTCCTGAGTGATGTGCTGATGTTTTGATGGAAATATCCATTATAACCCCAAAATCTGTGCCTAGAAATGGAGTTAGAACCTCCCCAATTTCACTTTTGCATGGAAATCAGCTCAGAGCCCATCGTTTCATTAGGACTGTTTTTGGGAAGAGTCACCAGAGTCCCTAAAAGCAGCATAAGGTATTACCTGTGCTTTGGCAGAGGCTTGCTGCTAAAGTGAACTTGGACACACTAATCCCACTCAGAATCCCCTCTCCACCCATGCTCTGTCACTGCACCTACCCCACACCACAATAAAACAGGATTTTAACAGGTCTGGTGCTGTTTCATAAAACCAGTGTCTTCAAATTTGTTAAAAGCACATATAAATATTTCATAGAGCAGACAATGCTGCTCTCACATCTGATTGCAAACAAGATTATTTTTTCTACCAAACAAATCCGATAACTTGATTATCTGCTCTGGTCTGTTCTTATTTTTTCTGCTGTACAATTTTCAAATATTTGCAGTTGTAAGTCTTTCAAAGCTTTAATTTGCTTAAAATGATTCACAAGCACCTTGTTAATCTTTTATCAGTTTTATTACAAACTGTAAACAAAACCCAGTTCTTAAATAATTAAAGGGCAGAACTAACCCTCAGGCAAATGAAGTCCTGGAGGAGAGAATAAAAAATTTAAAAATCAGAGTAAGCCTGTAATTTTTTTTTCCTTCCCATCTACAGAATTGGTGAATCTAGCTTCAAAACAGAGAGGAATTCAAAAAGAACAGATTGTGTGTGACATCCCCCCAGCCAGTTTCTCTCATCTACTGTGTCCTGAATATTAATCCATCAAGTACCTACACGTTACAGAGTTAAACACACCACAGGCTCTCAAGGCAAAAGTTGGGTTCCAGACAGGGGCTTGAGAGAATTCCTGTGTGCCCAGCAATGCCTCATCACCCCAAAGGATCCTCCCAGGCAGCAGGTCCAAGGGAAGGCAGCTGGAGCACACTCCTGTGCCCTGGGGACACCCCAGCACCTCCTCCTGCAGGAACTGGGCAGGACTCACTGGGCACAGCCCTGGGAGAGCTTGGCCAGCTCCTGTCACATCCCTGCTCCAAAGCTCCTGCTCTTGGCACAGTGCTGAAAGGAAAGCAGCCCCTGCTTGGAGAAACCCCACAGAAACCCCCAAAAGGAGGCACCAGGATGAGCAGAGGGATGGAGCAGCTGTGCTGGGAGGGAAGCCTGAGAGAGCAGGGATTGTTCAGCCTGGAGAGGAGAAGCTTTGGGGTGACCCCACTGTGGCCTTGCAGTGCCTGAAGGAACCACTGGGAAGATGGAGAGACAATGTCCAAGGGATGCAGTGACAGGACACAGGGAATGGCTGATGGGAGACTGGAATTGTTCCTCACACCTGGCACTGTCTGCCCTGAGAAGCTGCCCCATCCCTGCCAGTGTTCAGGGGCTTGGACAGGGTTTGGAGCAACCTGGGATAGTGGAAGGTGTCCCTGCCCATGGCAGGGTGGAATGGGATGTGGTTTATGGAATAGGAGGTGTTTTAATGTCCCTTTGAACCCAAACCTGTCTATGAAGGAATTAAGGAATGGGATGTGTTTTAAGGTCCCTTTGAACCCAAACCAGCCTACGAAGGGGTTAAGGAATGGGATGTGTTTTAAGGAATGGGATGTGTTTTAAGGAATGGGATGTGTTTTATGGAATGGGATGTGTTTTAATGTCCCTTTGAACCCAAACCTGTCTATGAAGGGATTGAAGAATGGGATGTGTTTTATGGAATGGGATGTGTTTTATGGAATGGGATGTGTTTTATGGAATGGGATGTGTTTTAAGGAATGGGATGTGTTTTAAGGAATGGGATGTGTTCTAAGGTCCCTTTGAGCCCAAACCAGCCCCTGACTTGCTCAAAGCAGGAGCAATAACACTGTTCAGGCGTCCTCACCACGGCAAGCGTTGAGCCACGAGTGGTTCCATCGCACCAGGAGCAGCAGCCACCAAGGCCCAGCCCAGGGGGCACAGGCAGATCCAGAGGGGAACTGGAGTCCTGTGCCACAGACAGCTTGGGGAGAGGAAACTCCAAACAGGGATGCTGGAACTGAGGGAAAAGCCTGCTTGGAGCCCTGACATGGCAGCAGGAGATGGCAGCAGGAGCTGGTTGGAAATGAGGGCTCCAGGCAGGAACCCTCACACAGAACCACACAGGGTGATGGCAGTGCTGAGTCTGATCACCTGCAAAAAGGGTACTGCTACATCCACACCTTGCTGTAAAACTCACCTCCAATTATTCAGATTGAGAACTGTTATTTAATGTAATTATTACTGCTGTTACAGCCTCCTGTCATCTACCAACGCTTCAACCCAGCTGTGCTGCAGAATGGTGCACACTGTGGCTGTACAAGCACTTCAGAGATCATGATACAAAACTTCCAGCTTTCTAACCTATTGAGAATGTCCTGAGGTATTCAAATGGCATTTCTTTCTAGTTACAGAAAAGACCACTTCTAATGAAGCTTTCCAAAGCATTGCAATTGGAAGAGAACCTAAGGAACTATGAAGGCAAGACTGAGTAAATTCTAATTATCTTTTGAAGGATACACTACTGTGCACACAAAACTGGATTTAAATGCATTACAGACCTAAAAACGTGTAATGGATGCATTGCTAGCCTATTACATGCAGTTCATTGTGCAAAGGTTTTTGGTTGTATGTTTTGTGCAGTGGGCTGTAAAAGTTGCTTAACAGAAGAAAATACATTTGATTAAAAATTTACATCAGAAGAATGTAACAGGGTTTTTTTTTTTCCCCTTTGCTATTTTATCTGCCACTGACTATTCCCATTAGCATTCAGTTCTCCTCAATCTCACAAAAATATGCAAAAAACAAGGACTAAAGATGGAGAAGTTTGAGGTCTAGATCCCAATCCATGTTAAAGACAAAGCTGTTCAGATGCTGGCTCCAGGTGAAAAAAAAAATGCACATATTCCCACTTTTAAGTGGGAGGACCCTGAAGTGTCACTGAGATGCTTAAATAGTTCTGCTCCAGTGACTCCCTTTGTGAGAAATATCAAGGGGGAGGCAGGTGGTGCTTGGACTTCCTGATGTCCCACGGGGCTCCTGCCCGGGCAGGAGCAGCCCCTGAGCCATCCTGACACACAGGATGCAGCCACTGCCCCAGATCAAGGAAGAAAAAGCCTTTTACATCTCTACCATATTCTCAAGAAAGCCTAAAAATCTTAGAGGGCCTTGCTGATAACAATTTAGAGCAAAAAGCAAATGGCAAACGTTCAATCTGCAGCACGGAAAGAAATCAGAAAGATTTTACAGCTTAGTTAAACACCCATATCCAAAACCACACAGGAACCAGTCTAGCTACCAAGAACTAACAGAGCTGAGAAAGATCCATTTAAATAAAAGTAAATAAGCAAATACATAACTAAAGCAAAATAAATAAGTCCTTCAGTCGGTTCTGCAGCCCAAGAGCAAATGAGAGCCGAGGGGCTGGCTCGCCCTGAGTGAGGAGCTGACCTCCCATCCCTCTGGGGCTGGAGACTGAACAGGGATGGAATTCCCTCCTCTGGCTCCCAGCCCTGCCTGCTTCTCACTGGCCTTACCAAACCATGGAGACACAAGCCCCTGTTTGCCACTGGCGCTCCAGCCCAAGCCACAAGTGAGGCTGGAAGGAGGGAAAAACCTCCTCAGAGCCACTGCCAGCCCTTTGCCCCTTTTGCTGGGCAAAGCACAGCAGCTGTGCAGCTGCAGCCACACTGGCAGGCTCCTCGTGCTCACTGAAAGGCCAGGGAAAATCAAACTGCAATGATGGAGGGCCAAAACACAAAGCAAGGCAGCTCTGTGTGACAGGGTTTAGTGGCACTCACAGGATAACATGACCAGGGCAGGCAGGGAAGAGCTGAGTCCAAGTGAGCACAGGCTCCTGAAGCACAAGGGCACATTTGGATCAGAGATCACAACAAAATTGTTCCCTGTGAGGGTGGGCAGGCCCTGGCACAGGTGCCCAGAGCAGCTGTGGCTGTCCAGGATCCCTGGCAGTGCCCAAGGCCAGGCTGGACAGGGCTGGGAGCAGCCTGGGACAGTGGAAGGTGTGCCTGCCATGGCTAAGAGGGGCACTGGATGATTTCTAAAGACCTTTCCAAGCCAAACCATTCTATGATTTTATGATTTGTAGTAATTTGTATTTACAAGTAAATTAAATCCATACATCTGTTTTCCTTGATTATGCTTAATCTCTGTTCACAAGAATATAAAATGACAAATCTCACTCATTTCCCTAAAATGCTGTCAGTCACAGTTGAAACACAATTTTAAAAACACAGTATTCATATATACATACATATAGTATGTATGTATATATGAATACTGTAGTATTCATAGTAGGAATGTAGTATTCATAGGCAGGAAAGGAAAAATTTAAAATTTTAGCAGCTAAAAGTGATAAAAATAGTGAACCAGGTGCTGGTGCTGAGTAATTCAGGACAACACAACCCTTTGCGGATCATCCCCATCAGTTTAAGGAGTAACATCTGATTTCACACCTGCAGAAATCCTTCTAACAAGGCAATGAGGAAAATAAGTAGGAAGGATGCATAAATAAAATCTGCACAATTATCTCCAGCAAACACTTTTGGTGGAGAAATGGGAGTTCCCACTCCCAGGGAAGGTTTGAGTGGCAGTGGAGCAGGGAGCTGCTCTCCTGCTTCACTCCCTGCACTCCTCCCGTGCCTCTGGGCATAGCTCTGGCCCAAAAAATCACCCACACTCGGTTATCCCTGACTCCAGCAAGCCAGGGTACACATTTCTGGGAGGGTTCATCATTCCAGGCACAATGGATGTTCTGGTGAGCTCAGGTCATCAGGCTGATTTATCACCTCAGCTGTCAGGCTCTTTAGAGCACTGTGTTATGCAAACACTGTGCACATTTCAGTATCTATTCAGGATATTATGGAAAGGTGTTCCCTACCCCAGCAAGGGGAGGAAATGGTTTGGGATGAAAAACCTTCTTGTGGTGAGTGGGAGGGAGAAGAGGTTGTGCCACACAGGAGATAAATAACCAAATTTTGGTCAAATTACTGCTAAAAGGGACAAGACAAATAACGAGCAGAGTCAGGGATGAAAAAAAATCCTGAATTCTCTAAAAATACAGCCAACTCATGAATTTCCAGCTGCAGAGCAGCCCTTTCAAGTTGCAACTCTCAGTGCTTGTCAAAAAAGACGCTTCCTGCCTGGATCCCCCCCACGAGCAGCCCGGTCTAATGGAAGTCACATTTGATGTGCTCTGTGCTGCTCAGCAGAGTGGCTGAATTACCGGGTGCAGACCTCATCATACTCTTAAAAAGTAATTTGGAACCAGGGCTTTGATTTAGATGGGCTTTATCCTTTACTTTCAAAGTACAAGTGGTAATAATGTAGTCTGTGAGTTTAACATTTGAAACAGGGGTTCCATTTACCTCTTTGTACTTACTGGAGGAAAATGACTGTAATTGAAATCTTTCTGCTGGAAATGAAGTCCTTCTAACATTCAAAGTGGTTGCTTGTCCTTCAGGCTTTTTATTTTAGCTGTCAAAACTGTAAACTGCCTTTCAGAGTAGTGAGAGTCTTACAAGAGAGGATGAAATGAATGTACCCTGGATCTAGGTAGTGGGTGTTTTAATCTAATTTTCTAGCTAGAAATACAGCACTTCTCTCCCTTGGGCACTGCTGGGAACAGGAAAATTAAGCTTTGCTTCAGTTCAGCAATATCTGTCAATGAACCTCAGACAAGGGACGGGGCTTTTCAAGGACAAAGCAAAACCTTTCAAGTCCTCCATTTTCATCCATAAGCTCCCTCAGATCCAGGCAGCAACACATGCAGCCAGACTGCCCACTCACGCTGCCTCCCTCCACATGTCTCCCACACTTTCTAGAATTTCACAGATTTTTTCCAAGAGCTTGCCTTTTTTCTTTCCCCCTTCAGATTAAACTGATTTTCTGGTGTCAGCAATATTATTCACATGAAGCCTTTGAATCTTAATTCCGGTGTAAATGCACTCAGACTGAATATGGGTATTATGTCCAAGTGGCTCGTGGCCAAATGACCTTATATGAAATCTTTGAAAAGGCAGACATGAAAACTTTGGGGTTTATCCTGTAGGCTTCCTTTCAGTCTGCATTACAGAATGTTAGCAATTAACTTGATAATAGACTCAAGATGATGTTGTGGAGCTTTCTGCTTTAGTTAGTTTTATTATCTGGTTATTTTAATCGCAACTAGAAATGTGCTGCTGGGAAAAGGTTTTATTGTGCTTGTCGACACAACTTAAAAGAGCTGTTTGGATGACTTGAGCAAACTAACACACCAAAGGACATCAGCTTAAGCAGTGTCTTTCTCCCTGTTTCCAGTTCCAACATGCCTTTAGGTGACCATTGTTCAGGCTTTGTACTGCAGCCACAAATGCAGGACCAGTTCCTACCTGTACAAACTGGCCACTGAGCAAGCAGGCAGATGACATGAATGAACTGATAAGGAGATGTCAAGGTTCCAGGTGCATGAGATGAACTTGGAGGATCCCAAAAGGCTGTGAGGGTTCAGTCCCTGAGGCCAGTTCCATCAGCACACCTCAGTTCAGGTCTCTGTAGATAACCCAGCATTCAAACACAACCAATGGAACAGTTTATGGCAGGAAAGCAGTGATGCCAAGAGAATAAAGCAGGTTGACAATCTCTATGGGAAGCAAAACTGTACAATATACAAGCTTCCTGCAGTTACCTCTGACATTCATATAAATATATACGCTTTATCAAAGTGGGGCCTTCAGACATCAACATCTTCTGAAGTAAACCAAAAGAAAAAAAAAAAAAAAAACTGTGATGGCCAGAGGCAAGGATGGCAACTTCAGCAAAGCCAGCCAGCCAGTAAAAATGTCAATGAACTTCTTTACAAGAGAATTAAGAGGGAGCTGTGCAATGTCAGCACACACAGGAAGAGCAGCTCCAGTTCTGATTAACTGAGATACTGCACTGACAGGAGGGCACAGACCCAACCTCTTCCTAACCTAAAATGACCTCCCTTAAACAGAGATTATATAACACTTCCACATGAGGAGAGCAAAGTGAAATTAATTTGGTTTTCACAGGCTGCTGCCAGAAGAGACATCACTGTCCTTTCTGCTCATCCAGGTACACCCCATAGGGCCAGACCCGAACTGGGACACACTGACCTGCCTGAAAACAAAGGCAGCACAAAAAAGGAATCAAACCAGCTCAGGTGGAGGCGGGGTCACCACCCCGTGTGGCTGCACAGGCACCACTGCTGGGAGAGGAGCGCTGGTTCCTGCAGCAGCCCACGCTTGTGCCAGCTGAAGAGGAGAAACTGCATCTCCAGGGGAGATTTTAAATCCATTTAGACAAACTGCTGTAAAAAGCTGGTTTGAGAATTTCAAAGGTTCTTCAGCTTAGCTCACATAAACCAAATTTCTAAGACCATGACAACACAGAGGAGTTGCAAAAGAATTTGACCTAATTTTTTAAGCCAGTGTGGTTACACTATTGCAGAAATACTTGTTTCATGGAGAGTTTACCCAGAATGTCCAGCCAGAGAACTGCACCAGTTTAATAAATTCAGCATCAATTCACACCTAGGCCACACTAGCACAACTTTCACAGGCAGACAAGACTGGGAGCTGAAGCAGAATGAGCCAAACCCCAAGTGCAACAAGAACATTGACACAAAATCCTGCATTCAGCAAGGGGGTACAGCCCTCCCACGTAGCCAAACCCAAAATTTCTCATTAGGAAACTCCTACTTCAACACATAGGGTTAACAGTCCCTTATCACACATGACATCCAGTAAAGGACCAGACATGCACATCAGTTTTTGCCTTCCTGCATGTGTACATTATGGTTTGGGGCTTTTTTCCCCCAACAGATGAACAGACTTGGCACCTTCCCTGGTGGATCAGAAGAAAGTCTTGTAAAGAACAAGTAACTGTAAGTAGACAGATTAAATGGGTTTCCTGGATTTCATCCATGTTCAAATTTCCCAAGTTGTAGATCTCAGAAATATCTGACTCTGACAAAACTGGTATGACAGGTTATGTAACACTCCACAGAATCAGCCGGTGACAGCAGAGCAGGAACATTATCTGCTCTGCTCAGGGACTCCAGGGCTTTCTGGATCAACTGCAAGGGGTGTCAAAAAAAAAAAAAAAAATAGAAAGGAACTGAATCACAAAATGTAGAGTAAAAAGAAATCCCCCATGTGTTTTAAATAGCCAACCTCACCCACTGGTAAATAACTGGTGATTCCTTAGATTATTTCCAGGAATATCTATATGCTAAATATGCTGAGGTGATTTGTTTAATTGCAGATGTTTATAGGTCGGATATAACTTTAAAGAACACAAAATTATTGCAGTGAAACATCAAGAAGATAATAACTGTCTGATACAGTGGATTCTGCAGCATTTTTAAGGCTGCCCCAAACAAACAAAATGGAATAGTTACATCTGAGATTGTTAAATATGCTATTTGCAGCCTAGGATAAATGATAGGGCAGTCTTGTTAAATGACATATATATGTTTTTTTTGTTAAATGAAATATATATGCTTTCACTAGTGCAGTATAACTTGAGGCACAAAGACAAGAAATAAATCAATGTGGGATTATTTTCCAGAATAGAAAATTTCAGTCTAACAGCACATGCATGGGTTTTCCCTCTGTTCTAAGAAGAGCAAGTTGCTAACTGCTCAAGAATGTTTAGGGACGCAGCAAGGCTAATTAGTATTTTCATAAAAAGTTGTCTTGCTCTTTTCCCTAATTTGCTGGATTAAGGAAACAGCAAAGCTACATCCACATTCTGCCTGCACTGCAGCACTATAGGAAATCCTACCCTGGGGCAGGAAACCCTCCAGGAGATCTCCAGTAAAAATGCACCTCTATTAAGCAGGTTCCTGCACAATCTTGGTCCATCCTCCCTCCCCATCCTGCTTCTCTGCTTCCCCCAGGCATCTGGGTACCAAGGCACAGGCAGAGAAACTGGAAGCTGAGTGCAAGAGGAAAATCCCACAAAAAAGCACTATTCTGTGCAATGGGAAAGACAGCAAACTCCACAGTAAACCCCACACCAACGAGTCTTCAATACATCTTGCTGCTTTTTGATCAATAAAACTTCTTTCTTCCAGGAGTATCCATGGACAATTAAGTACTTAGGTACTAGAGGAGAAGAAACAACTGACCTCCGTGCAGAATCAGGTCACAACTCATAATGGGCTCCACAGAACAAGAAATATTCCTCCCTTTCAAGCTCCACATGAGGAAAACAAACACATCTCTATTGTTTTTCCCCCTTGAAAGGCACCGGAGGAATCAGATCTGAGCTTTCCTCCTCCACCTGCACCGTGCTGAAGTTGCTGCCACATCTGCAGCCCGTGCCCTGCGCTGCTCCCCTGTCTGTGGAGCCACAGGAAAACCAAATCCCAGTGCCACTTCCAGGGGCACAGCCTTATCTGGGGAGCCCCAGGAAAACCAAATCCCGGCGCCACTTCCAGGGGCACAGCCTTATCTGGGGAGCCACAGGAAAACCAAATCCCGGTGCCACTTCCTTATCTGGGGAGCCACAGGAAAACCAAATCCCGGTGCCACTTCCAGGGGCACAGCCTTATCTGGGGAGCCACAGGAAAACCAAATCCCGGTGATGCTTCCAGGGGCACAGCCTTATCTGTGGAGCCACAGGAAAACCAAATCCCGGTGCCACTTCCAGGGGCACAGCTTTATCTGGGGAGCCACGGGAAAACCAAATCCCGGTGATGCTTCCAGGTAAGGGGAGCAGCTGAGCCCCTCCAGTGCCCGGGGAAGGGCTGCAGGAGGAGCTGGACCTACCTTCTCGGCATGCTTGAACTTGACGTAGAACCAGCTGGACTTGATCATTGTGTCCCCCCGGGTCAGTGCCAGGCAGGACCCGAAGCTGTCCCGCTGGGGACGGCCCGAGGGGCGGGAGAGCCGCGGGGACGGGCGGGGACGGCGCTGCGCCGCGGGGCTCGGCGTGTCCGTCCTTCGGGCCGTGTCTGTCCGTCCTTCGGGCCGTGTGGGTCCCTCCTTGTGCCAGCCCCAGTGCCAGCCCAGTGCCAGCCCAGTGCCAGCCCCGTCCTGCCGAGCGCCGCCGCCCGCCCCGCCGCTCATCACAAATGGCACATGTCACTAAAGCAGGAGGCTGGCTCCGCCGCTGGCAGCCGCCCAGGACCGTGACCTCCCCCAGCGGGATGAATAATGAATTCCAGCACTTCCCCCCAGACACAGATTAACACCTGGCTAAACATTATTCTGACAATGAGCTCGGCCGCGGCGAGAGCCCCCGCGTTAACCCCTCGCTCGCCCACCGGGCAGGGCGGGGATGCTGCGGAGCTGTCCCGCGATGCCCTCCCCCCATCGAAAGCGAGATTACAGCACTATATATAGTTTAGAAACAATAAAGCCTCTTAGCATAAAGCAAATATCTCCTTTCCGATTCTGCAGCTGCATTAACGCTGCCGTGGAAGCAGAGCGAGTCCTCAGGAGCCAGACTCACTCCTGGATCCCCCTTTCTCAGCTCCCCCCTACAAACACCCTTGGTAAGCTGTGATGCTGTCATGCTCATGTTTTTTTTAAAAAAACCACTAAAAACTCCCAAACCAAACCCAACAGAACAATCACCGCTACCAAACTAAGCTAACGCATAGAAAATCCTGGGAAGTCACTGGTCAGAATGTTTGTTCTTCTGCCTGTTCAGAAACACTGCCCAATTCCCCGTCTCTGCTTTAAGGAGACACATTGATCTGTCTGCAAAGCTCGCAGCTCTGTGCATCCACGGAGGGAGCAGTGAATATCAAGTTACAAGCTGAAGGATGGATATAATCAGCATCCCCTGTTTCCGCTGCACGCAGCCAGCGCTATCTGGCCCAGCATCCTGTGCCCAAACGCTTCAGCATGCACAAGGAAACAATGTCAGCAAGCTTGAGTCCAAAGATGTGCCCTTAGGATTGCAATAAAAATATAATGTAATGTAACATGTGTTAACACCGATGGATATGAACTTGTCACACAGCTACTTGAACCTCTTCATGATTCCATACAACAATGAGTGAGGTTCAGAATTTCATTACAGAAGTAAAAAAGTCACCTCATTTTGCTGCTTTAAACAGCTGCCTGGTTATTTAAGTGGGAGTCTCACAGTATCATATCCCAACAAAAGAGGATTATTTGCTTCTCATCATCTCCAGATCATGACTTTATAGGTTTTTCTTGTCTCCCTTATATCACACGTCCCAGACTATTAAATTTCTTCTCATAGGTAGGCTGTGCATGTCTCCACAGATCCTTTTCACCTTTTCATCACTCCTTGTACCTTTTCTAGGTATAGGTATCTTTTTCATGGGAAGAGTGAGATGGAATAAATACATTTAACAGTGACTTACCATCTCCTACTATATGTGCACTCAAGAGATATAAAGCAGCTGAAACAGACCCTGAAACCTAGTTTGTCAGTATTAGTGACCTAAAAAGCACTGTCAGTGCTGATAACCGTGTCAGTGCATTATCTCTAAGTGGTGGCTTTGACAACCTGGCTACTCATTCACCTGCCAATAGGGGTTTTTAGAAGTTTTCATAAACTAGGACTTACACAAGGGATCCAAAAACCAATATTGGCCAATAATGGTCACTGCATTCAGCTGAGCTGAGGCTGCTCAGTCCTGCTCTGCCCCGAGACCCCTTCCCTGCTCACCCACACTCCGTGTTTGGTCCTTGCTCTTCCCTGCTTGGACAGGGATTTGGGATGAAGACTTTGCAAGTCCCCTCACTGCAATCAGCTGGTCTGGTTCAAATCCTGGCCATCCATGGCCACAGCTGTCAGAAATTACTTTCCCTTGATGCCACAGAAAAATATTCCCACTCTCCCTTTAATTCTACATTCCTGTGGGAGGATTAACCTATGCTAAAAGAGTGGTAAAATACCCCAGCTATTTTTTGGAACTGGAAATGTTAAAAATGGATGAGAGGGTGTCCTATAGGGAGCAACATAAAAAGAAAATTAAAACACTGGCTCTTATCAGCACCTTCTCTTTCCTGCGCCTCAAAAGCTGGTTTTTGAAGCAGCAAATGAATAAACGGGACAGATCTGGCTGTGGATTTGATTGAGATCAGGTCAGTGCAATAGCCTCGCTTCCTCCCCTGCTGCTGCTGTTCCTGCAGTCCCCAGAGCCGTGCTGGGAGTGCTGCGGCCAGCACAGCCCTGGTGTCGGAGCCGGGCTCAGCAGCCGCCCCAAAACCGGACCCAAACCGGACCCGAACCGGCTTCTCCAGCTCGGGAGTTCGTGCCTGCACTGCCCGACCCCGGGGCTTTGGGGCAGGAGCACAGCCCCATTCCCTGCCCGATCCCGGCCCTTGGGGCAGGAGCACAGCCCCATTCCCTGCCCGATCCCAGGGTTTTAGGGCAGGAGCACAGCCCCATTCCCTGTCTGATCCCGGGGCTTTGGGCACAGCCCCATTCCCTGCCCGATCCCGGGGCTTTGGGCACAGCCCCATTCCCTGCCCGGTCCCGGGGTTTTTAAGCACAGCCCCATTCCCTGCCCGGTCCCGGCCCTTGGGGCAGGAGCACAGCCCCATTCCTGGGAGCTCCCTGTCCCCATTCCCTGCCCGACCCCGGGGCTTTAGGGCAGGAGCACAGCCCCATTCCCTGCCCGATCCCGGGGTTTTTAAGCACAGCCCCATTCCTGGGAGCTCCCTGTCCCCATTCCCTGCCCGGTCCCGGCCCTTGGGGCAGCAGGCAGAGCCGGCACCGCGTACCAAGCACAAACAGCTGCGGCTCACAGCAATTACCAGGCCTGGATGTTTTCCACTGGTTCATTAGCATCTGGCAGGACCTAAAGTTCCAGGGTCACAAAACACAGAGCTATTATTTTATTTCAGGAAAATGCACAGCGGCATCCCTCGAGAGCTGTCCTTTTGTAATCAAAGGACAAGTGCAGCGCAGGGAATGGAGAGGGGGAATTTGCAGCCATCACATCCCCAGCCGGGCAGGGACGAGCCCACCACGCCACAGATCGCTCATTTTGTGTGGCACTGTTGAAAACCCCCACAACAGCACCCACAAAGAGCCCCTGGCAGCAGCAGCAGAGCCCGTGATTCCTTACAGCCCTGCCATCTGCGTGCCTTTGCACAAACACACGGGACACACCAGCTTAAGTTTGCAACACTTCATTCATCTTTGCAGTAGGACCAAACACACCATTTATTTCAAACCTGCAGCGTCAGCACTTTCTCTGAAGTGTGTTTGGCTCTCCTGTTTTACAGAGCTATAGTCTTTATGGTGTGCGATACAACAGCTTCACTCCTGTTTGCCAATTCACTTCCGAGGGAATGTGATGCCAGACCAACGCCAGAGCGGACGGGGATCCACCCCTGGAAGTGCTGCATCACCTCCAAACCCTGCTAGCCCACACTTCCTCCTTCAGTCACCCACCAATAACATGAAATAACATACTGTTCCTTTTCGTGTGACCCCAAAAGGGCAACCATGCTTTGGTAGAATATTCACAATTCTCCCAGAATAATCATATTTTGATTATTCAGCAGGTTTTGCCATACTCTAATAAACCATTTCAACTGTGAGACAGTGCAGAAAATAATTGAAATAACCTCCTTTTTAACAGACCATTGGTTCTAAGCCTTTTAATACACCCTAATGTATATTTAGATATCGATTCACGTTCATTTCAATTATTCCCCATGACAAAGCTGATCACACACTGATGCAATGAGCAGTGTAACAGTGAGTACTGAGCTGGTTTTTAAAGTCTCCTAACAGTAGTAGGTACCTCCTCCTCTTCTCTCTGGCTTTGGGTTTGTTGACAGGTGCCACAAGGGAGGGGGAGAAGGAGCAAACCAGGCACTATTTCACCTATTTTCACTATTTCCTAAGGCAGCAGAAATGCCTTGAAGAATCCACTTGCACAGCAGAGCCAGTTCTGGAGGAAGCTAAAGAACCCTGACCCTTATGCCCAGCAAAAGCAATCTGTGTGTGTGTGTGCAGGGGGACTAAAGTTAAAGCAAGATGGTGCATTTGCAGCAGGGACTACATCCAAGATGAATTACAGCCATTCCTGTGTTCTTGGCACTATGAGAGCAGAAAATCATCTCCCTCCCTATTATCATAATAGCTTTCACACTTCCCAAGCAGCAGAGTGAAGTGTGGGGATGCTGAAAGAAATAGCACATAAACAACAAACAGAAAGTTTAGATACATAGGAAGATCCCATCTCCAGAAAATGTTTACAGCAATTTTTATAATTAGCCTGGGGAAGGCAACTTGGAATAAGTATAAATAAAAAGGATTTTGAAACATTTTCACAGTTCAGAATGGCTTCTAGTGTAGCAGCCAAAGCAGTGACCCCTGGGAGATTAAATGAAGCTGAGAGCAAAGCCTGTGGGATCTGCAAGCCTACTAAGAAAGTTCTTCCCAAATTCAGAGAACTGTGGAGTAACTTGGATTCTATAAATTAAGTACAAATGCTGAAGCTCCTGCCTGCTTCTGATCATGCCCAGCACTCCCCCAGCTCTAAACCAGCAAACACCCAGCTCACTTCCAAGGACCCAGATTCCACAGCAGCCCTTCTGCTTTAACCCAGAACCACCCCAGCTTTGTATTCCAACACTTGACATCCTCGAAGGCTTCCCAGGGCACGGGCGGTGAGGGAGGGGTCAGAGTGCCCAATCTCAAACAAATCAGTGCTACATCTCAGAAGCAGCAGAACAAACGAGGCGCCTGCAGCCTCCTTTGGCCGGTGCTGCCAGACCTTTGTGGGTCACAGGGAGGTCTCCAGGGAATTCTCATCTTCCAGGCTAATAGAAAGCACTGTGGGATTTGCTGTCTGGTTATTAACATGGTAACAATCCCATCTTGTACCTCAGGACCCTGCTCTCCCATCAACACCATCTGCTCTTTCATCTTGAGTGCTGCCGAGTAATCCCATGGTGAACATGCTGCTGTCAATTCGGGCTTTGTGCACGTCTGCAGAGAACACTCCAGGTCACTGCTCTGAGCCCAGTGTGGGCTGGCAGGATGCTTGTCCTTCAGCCCCACAGGCACAGCACGGGCTGCATCCCATGTCTGCTGCTCTGGGACTGGCACCATTGCAGCCCCAGAGACCAACACCACCGCCAGAGTCACCCTTTACAGAAAGAGTTTTGGTTTTTTTGCTTCCCAGTGACTAAGAAGTGCAAGTGACATTTTCCCTGGCAGCTCTAAGCCCTGTCAGGTCTGTCAGTGCTGTAAGTTCTTACAGCTGCCTTTCCCCTGGAATAGGATAAAGCCTAATAAGTCAGACCTGACTCAAAGAGAAAGAGTACAGATATTAAGGTGAGAAAACCAGTCTGAAGTATTTTATCTCCCCCAGCAAAGTGCCAGTCTGTAATGAGTTACAGCCAGGGGTAACCCAGCTGGGGCACATGCTCAGCTTTCCAGGGGAAATTACACCCAAGAGGCACAACCACAGACCCCCGAAGGATTCAAAGACACCTCAAGGCAGCCCACAGAGGACAAGAAACAGGCATTTGCTCGTGGTTTACAACCTGCAAGAGACAGACTGAGACAGAAGCAGGACAGCCCATGAGCCTGGCACACAAGAGCCGCTCAGGATGGCACAATCTGCTGCTTCTGCCACACGGAGTTAGCTCAGGGTGCAGCGAGGAGAGCTGCTGATGGGATATGATATATATGGAACTGAGCCAGGCAGTCACGTGTGACTGCAGCACTGGGAGGCAAAGGTGGCTTAAAATGTCTTCTTGACCTCTCTGAAGAAGAAGGTACAGTGCCATAAACTGTAACTTAAACAACAATAATTGCCAGCTGGACAAAATCGCTTATGATATTAAGAGATCAAATGATGCTTTTGTAATCCTATTCAATGGTTCTGCATTTTGTTCCGTGGCTTTCTGGTTTCTAGAGCTCCAGCACTGTTTATTACCTTGAGAAAAAGAAGTCACTTCTGAGATGACACCAGTACTCTAAAATGTTTGAAATGACAGGATTCTCAAATGCAGAAAGCAGTGATTTCTGTGCCACTCCATCATTTCCTCCTACTGCACACAGCTCTGCAATACACTACAGAGCTTGAGCATGGATCTCCCTCATTTACAGATGGAACAGGGATGAGGGAGCAATACATCAGT
This sequence comes from Taeniopygia guttata, assembly GCF_048771995.1. Classification (NCBI taxonomy): domain Eukaryota; kingdom Metazoa; phylum Chordata; class Aves; order Passeriformes; family Estrildidae; genus Taeniopygia; species Taeniopygia guttata. The sequence goes on along the minus strand of NC_133044.1, from coordinate 9,234,209 downwards.
GGGGAAGGGGGGCAGAGAAATCCCTGAAAAAACAGAACCGTTGCATGCAATGTATGTATTAACACTGGAGCACCAACACAAGTCCCTTTGAACATAAAAAGGGATTAGATGGCAGGGCACTAATACCCACAGCTAAATCAAGTCCTGTTCAGCAAAACATTAGACACAAACATCTCCAGCAGCACAGATCAGGCTCTGCCAATAGCTCCTGACCAGCCATGGACACAGGGCAGTTTACACCTCAGCAGTGAGTGCTGTAAGCTCTTTGACACCCACCAAGGCACGAGGCTGGGCACAAGGACAGTGACCAAGGACCAAGGAAGGAGTTACACAGAGCTCTGGGGTGCCAGCACCCAAGCAGGTCTCAGATCCCAGTCCCAGCCACCCTGGGCAGCCCACTCAGCATAATGACCTATAAACACAAGGCCACCTCTGGCGTGGTTCAAAATTCCTCTTGTGTGACACAAAACAGGCAATCCAGCACACTGCAGGAAGGAAGAGCAAAGAAACAATCAGTATCTCCCCAGGCATGGGGCTACACATCCCACTCCCCAACACCAAACACACTGAAAGGTCCTACAGGTGCATCCCCCGTGTCTCTGGGAAGCTCCAAGGTTTCATACACCAGGCTTGGATCAGTTCTGAGGATGCTCTGTACTCTCCAAGCAGAAAAAACACCCTGGCAGAGGCAGCCTGGAGCCCACAGCCAGGGCACACGTGTTCACACATGTGCACGGACGCCAAAACACAGCCAAGCCATTGGCACTCGCACTGGGCTTTCATTTTCAAAATAATTCTAATTCTTGTGAAGTTTCCCTTTAAAAATGAGATTTTGTTCTTTAATATTCATTGACTTCTAGTTTCCTTCCCACACACAAGGCATTATTTACTCTACAGTGGCTCGGTGCATCAATTATGGTAATAGTTTGTGAATAACATTTGCATTATGGGAAAATGAGCCTGGTTATTTAGCACTAGCCGAACCATCCCTCTGGAAAATTGTCACAAACATATGTATCATATGCCTCCACTTAAAAAGATCTGTAATTACTCTAGTTTATTAAAAAGAGCCAGCACTTTTTTTCCCTCTCTCTTTTTTTTTTTTTTTCTAAATCTTCATTCTGAGCGCAGACAAACATCTACTTTCCCTTACTCAGCCAAAGGTAAAGGCTAATGACTGCTGCTACCATGTCCTCTTATTTTACACTGAGATGTTAGAGGTGAAATGCATCTTCTACATTAGTTTACTCTAATGCAGAAAGTGTGGCTCAGTAATTGTGGCATTTGATTAATGCTCCATTTCAGTCCCTTCGGCTAAATTCCAGGCTCAGTTCAACTACTGTAAATTCTGATTAACATCTGTATTACATCAGCACCCAGGGTTTATTTTCCACAAGCAGGACTGCCTGGTGCACCACAGTCCATACTTCCTCCAGAGGAACTGCTCTGCCCCTCACAGAGTTTCAAGTAGCAATTAAGGCATTCACCTTGTGTAATGTGTCTGTGAGTACCTGCCTAAAGGCTTGCCAACTTTTCTAGGCAGCTGAAAAAAGCTAAAAAATATAACTCAAACACGGGTTGTTAAAAAATCCCACAAAAGCACCCCAGCAAAATGAACAGCTTTGTACAATGAGGTCGTGTAGTACCCAAATTCACAGCACTTCTAACACTCAGACTGCAAAATTCTTGCAAATAAGCAGTTATGTTTGTGCATAGCAGCTGTTGCCTTGTTTTACAGTGCCCACAGTCAGCTCAGGTGTATTTGGGGAAGTGAATCAAGGCTTCAGGCTTTCTTAGAGCACCGGGGCTTCCAACAGAGCACCCACTGTTGTCTTTGTACAGAAGAAATGCACAAAACCGCCCCTTTGCATGGAAAGGGAGAGCAACACAGCCAGAATGATCCCAGCAAAGGAACTTGGCTTCCAAGGCCACAAATTGTAATGTGGACAAGAGAAGTTGTTGATGCCATCAGATCTGCACAGGCAGCCCCACAATCAGAGCTGAACTTTCACAAGGAGTGTATGCCACCAAGAGCCTTAAAACAGCCAAATGCCAGTGGGAAGAGAGTGGCACAGACAGGTAACACAGTGGGACCTGAGGTGATGCATCCTGGGCTGCACAAAACTCAGCTGGCACTGCTCTGTGCCAGGCTGCTGGGCAGAGTGTGGTCCAGGCCAGTAATGAGATTGGATAGTTGGTACTATTTAACACTTCTTTCGTAGCCCATGACTTAGTGATGTCAGGCCAATTCCAAAGTTTCCAGACAACAACTCATCCTGGAGGCACCTCAAAAAGCAAAGGTTACATAGACTATTGACACCAAACTGCAACCTTGTTATTCAGCCAGATGTGAAAACAAAACAACAATATTGGACAAGCTTAGCTTGCTCTGCCTCTGCAACACCTTCCCCCTGAGCTCTGTGGATGGTACACGAGCAATACCAAAGCTCCTTCATACCAGCACAGCACACCAAGTGGCTTTTCCCCTCTTGTGACAAAATTGAAACTGGTCTTACTCTGTACCAGCACATCGTGTGTACACTTGGAAATTGCTCTAATGCCTACATTTCCAGCTCTGGTATGAAAATCTCCACAGCAAAACTGCAACAGTGGCATCAAGTGCTGCGTGCTGCACCTCACACAAAGGCTTTTCCAAGACAGGTGAGGATGGAGGTATAAAGCAGAGTCTGGTTATTTCTGTGATACACTTGAAATTTAAGTATTAGCTTGTATTGAAGCTCTTGATCTAACAAAGTGCTATTATAAAGTGCACAATCGAGCCCAAAAGCTCACTCCCATCCTATCTAGGCAATGCCAGACTCACCACAGCTATTCCACATCCCACCAAACCTTTTCCCTCTCCTCTGGCCAGCTGAGCAGCACAGCACCACGTTTGCCACAGGGCTCAAAAGCAGTGCTTTGTGTCCTGCCTCAGCAGGAGAGGTATGCTTGTTTTAACAGCAAAGGGAACAGGTTGGCAGTGCTTGACAAGTCCAAATCAAAGTGTCTGCAAATAGAATGGCAAAGGTCAGAGTGATGCTGCAAGCTGGCACTGCAGTGATGTGCCATGAACTCTGTCTCTGCTGGAAAAACCTTCAGCTCTTGTCTTCAACACTCTCTCCTGCTACACATTTATCTTTTCCATCCTAAGAGAGGAAAGATTAAAACAGACATGTAAAAAGGATGAGGAGAAGAAAACTGCAGAATAGTCCCCTCCCTCATTTTAATTATTGATGCAGACAGCCTAAGCAATCTGTAAGCCATATACATAATGTATTTACTTGAAAATCCCAGCAAATCCACACGGTATTACAGAACAAACTACAAGCTGATCTGGGAGCACTGTCTTAAGAACTGGGTAAGCTGTCTCCATGTACTCAAAAATCTGTTTGACAAACTGAAAGATTAGATTAATGTTAATAATGCTAACGTGCTCAGCAGCACTCCCTGCCCCAGCAATGGCATTTGGGTGCCCAGGCTCTTGTCTTTCATCCACTCCACATCATCCTGTGCTGCAAACACTGCTTCTTTAGAATGACAAAGGCAAGACTGGCTCACATTTTTGAAGCCCCCCTCTCCCCATTTGATTATACACCCCAGCAGTAGTGTTTAGGGATCAGCCAGAAATCAGTAGATGTTTTACATAGCAAAAGACCGTATTAAAAAAAAAAAAAAATCACTAATTGAAAAAGCTTCTAGGTTTGGGGCTAATGAGGATGGAGACGGTAAAGGGAAATGGGGGAACAGAATAAGACTTCAGCCTGAATTTGGTGAGGGATGCTGTGTCCCCCTCTGCTCTGTCACTGACTGGAACCACCTGGACAAGAAACACATTCATTAAAAATAACATTCCCTGCAAAGCTGAACAGACTGTGTAAGCAGCAGCAGGCAGCAGTTTACTACAGCATGAAAATGCAGAATCTGTAGCTCATTGAGCCATTCCTTGTTTTAGTTCCTGAGTTTCATCTCACTCCATAAGAGGCTCCGGACAGTAAAGCTTTCAGTTTCTACACTGCACATCACTCCATGAGCTTGTGAGCCGCAGCAGCGAGGAGAGCACGGGGTGGGCACTGGCACTGTCCCCCCACAGCTCCAGGAGGTGACATGGGAGCCCAGGGCCAGGCTAAGCCCTGCAGGTCCCAGTGAGCCCCACCACCACCCCCTCATGGCCCAGATGCTGCCAGACCCCTGCGGCAGAGCAGAGCCTGTTTGCAATTTTCTTCTCAACCACCAGTAGGAAAACACAAACCTTCAGACAAACGGATCCTTCACTTCCTCCTTGCTGCTTTCTGTGGTTTCTTTAATCTTTTAAGCTCCTGGGTCTAATCCAGCTGCTGCCATCAAAAGTACTTATACAACTGCAGGGGAGGGAGGAGGAGAGGAATGGGATACACCAAATCATGAAACACATTTGCTGAGCAGCCTCTTTGTTCTTAGCACAAGTGAGTGCCTTTGGAAGTTATCTGTTCACAGCCCAAGCACATTTATGTACCTGTGATGTCCTCTACTGCCTTATCTGTAAGAGCAGCTACAGAGGAATGCTAGCAGGGAATCAGATGACACATCTGAGCTGGCACGCTGCAGCACAGCGTGGGCAATGAAATGGGGGATCTCTACAGTAAGCAGCTCATGCATGAATATGCTACAGGCAGACAGCTCCCAAGATGACAAATGCTGCTCTTTTCTGAAACCTGAAAATATTTAGTGATGTTCTTCACAGAAGGCTCCAGTGAGCACGCAGTGAGTCTGTTCCCGTTTCAACAACAGCAGAAAGCACATTTCAGATCTCCTGGCAGAAAAGTTTAACACATGGTCAGAGAGCACAGAAGAAGTTCAAAATCCATTAACAAAGAGAATCAAAAACTGTTAAAATTTCACTATTTAAAAACAAGTAAAGAAACACACATCCCCAGAGAACTCTTGTATTAAGCACCAGGATCTTGCAATTTCTACGGAACGCCAACAGTTGCCTTTGTGCTAAACCCCATGTTTAAAGGGGCTGGAGGGCTGGAGAGGCACCAGGTGGATAAATTCCAGTTAAGGCTGTGCTTTTGCTCCTGGTGTTCCCAGGACACAGCACACACAAATGCTCTGTTCATGCTGTGAAGTGAATTTGCTGGTGCATCCTCCTTGTCAAGCAAAATCTCATCTCCCAGCATACTGACATCTATGCTAAGTTTCTAAAAATAGCATGTCCTTCTTACATAAACATGACATAAAGGAATTAGGTGACAGCTGACCAAAAGCATCCCTTTAAAAGGCAAACTTTGCTGAGCACCAAATGCAAGCAGCACTTATAAGCAGCCAAGCCTTTTTGTATTAATTGAAGACAGAAGAAAACTTCTAGATAAAGTCCCAGTTTGCCTGGAAAGGAAAGATATTTCCTCTGCACACTGACTCAATTACTTCTATTCCCACTTATTTCTATGTTAACGAGTTTTCCAATGGATTTCTGCTCCAGGAAAAGATCTGCCATAAGCATCTTCCAGGTGCAGGTCTCACAGGAGCTCTGTGATTCCCATTGTGATGAAGAACTTTGTCATTCACGCAGAGCTACCATTCAGGCTTTAAAAACTCACCTAGAGTTTTCTAGAAGGAACAGCTTCCAGAATTTCCAGTCTTTTACACTACCTGACAGCTATCCAAATACAAACCAGAGCAGTATTAACTTCTGAATAATTCTTCAGTGTCTCAAAGCTTATCCCTCCTAGCAACAAGATGAACTTCACCAGAACCAAATCAGCAAAGCACAGGAAAGTTAATATGCAAATGAGTAGGGGGGGGGGAAATAGTTTTAGCATAACCTGGGTAATCCCTACACCTCAGGGAACTGAATTATATATGAATTATTAGATCAGGATTTGTCTCTATGCCAGTGCAGAATATGTCAAGGAGGTGCAGGGCACCAGGCTGCCAGGAGGTTTTTGGAGGATGGAAAGAGAATTAAACAATCACTCCAGAGATGCACAACTGAGAAAGCCAACACCAAGCACCCAGCCAGGAGGGGCCTTGTGCCATTTGCTGTGGAGTCAGGCGGGGAAGCACAAACCTCAAACCTCAGCGCTGCGGCGCTGCCTGTGCCCCACGCTGCTCTGAATCCTGCTCTGGCTCTCCATGACAGCTCACAGGGCTCCATCCATCCCCCTGGGGGCCCCGGCAGATGTCCCCATGGGCACACAGGGCTGTCACCAGGATGCCCGTGGCTGCCTGGGGATCCTGAGCGTGTTTCCCTGGCAGCTGTCACAGTGCAGTGCAGCTGTGCATGGGAAGCGGCGCTGTGCTGGGTGTTTGTAGGTTCAGGCAATCCTCTGCTGTTGTCAGGTAACCGGGCTGTGTCAGGATTTCCCCCTGATGATGCACAGCCCGCTGGGACGGCTGGGCAGACCCCACACCCCTGCCCTGCTGCAGGCTGTGTTTAACTCTTCACTGGAATTTAAACAGCATGGACAAATAGACTGAGGTCTCTCCAGACTGAAGGGGCATCTAGGTCACTGTTATAAATGAAAATTTGTCCAGCCAAATTAATATGAAAAATAAAATATTTATTTTGCAATCAAATTTTATCTAGCCAGCCACAAGGAAAGAACAGAGCCGAGCCCGGGGTCGGCCCTGGGTGTGCAACAAGGAGTCAGCCTCAGCAGAGGTTTTCCTCCATGCCCACACACCTCCATCCTGGCACAAGCGGTTTTTATAGGGAAAATTCCGCCTGAGGCTAAGATTTCAGCAATCAGTCTTTTCCTCTATTCAGAGTCCATATGTTAATAAGATTTTCCTTTTTGGTGATGAGGGAGAACAAATCACTGTCCCGAGTTTGTTGAATCCCTTGATGAAATTTATGGGAATTCAGGAACGCTGCATTCACATGTATCTGCCTGGGGATTTCCATGATATCCATCTCGGGTCAGACGATCAGCCCCTGGGGTTTCTGTATCTCCCCAGCCATGGCCCATCTCCTGGCGAGCTGTACCTTCTTACTTGTAAATCAGTTTCCAATCTACACCCAGTCTCACCTGCACCTGGGGGGGGGGGGGGGAATTCTAATACAAACATGTATACTCTAACAAATATTCAATATCACATATATCATATTAGAAATGGCGCGAATTATATCTACTACACATAACAGTCACTTGGAAAAACTAGTCTGCAAGCTCCTGCAGAGAGAAATTAATTTACCTGGGCGTTCAACATGCGGGTCACCCTCCCCTGCCACCACATCCTCACAGGCAGACTGGGCCAGATGGCATCCTCCTTCCTCCCTCCTGGTTTGGGTCTCCCAGCCAGCACCCTCCTCCTCCTCACCACCATTTACACAGGACACAAATAATGAGCTGCACTGTCATCATCTGGGGCATGACCCCAAATGCTCAGTGCTAGGGTTAAATAGATTTCAGTGAAAGCAAGGCGTGGAAACAGGATGTTTTCCCATCCTCAGTTAGTCATGCTGCCAGAGTTCCGGCCCATCTGCAGAATTTCCTACATTCTCCCCATCCCTGAAATTCAACAACATGTAGCTGTCCTGTGAACATTGTCCTGTGAAGGGCATTGGGAGATACCAGAGTCAGGTTTTGGGTAAGCCAGTACTTATAATAACTGCACCTTTTAAAGTCTCTTTGGAGCTTTGTTTCTCACACATGTGATTCCTGCACGTGTTGAAGCCTTCAAGGCTTCTACAGAGGCTTTAACTTTCCTGAGACTGTACAAACTTTGTGCCAAGGAACTAAAACTTCTTCTTCCTTGTAGCAGAGCAAATACCAACCCTCTGTTGTAGGTTTTGTGCTACCCTACTTTCTGATGGGTATTAAAAAGCCCTCAGCAGTTCCCAGCTCTGGCCCAGGATGGTCAATGACAGCAGCAAGCTTTGCTATTATTTTTTTCCATAACAGAACACATTTTAGATCCAGAAAAATGGAATTCAGAAAAAGGACTGATGTGTTTCAATATTGCTATGGGCATCTGAGTCTTCTTCAGCCACCCAGCCCTGAAAAGCAGGAGGGCAAAGAGTTCCTGACAAATGCTTCTTGTTTCTCCCTGAATGTTTTTATTCATTGGCTTCAGCACTGTTGCAAAGCACATGGGAGAGATGGCCCAAAGGAATGGGACAACATCCCCACATAAGCTGCTGCTAATAAAAGCAGCATTCAACAGTATTGCCACTCGCTGGTCACATTTTCCAAGGAGAAAGGCAAGAAAAGAGGACCAGCATTATGTGTGCACTCGGCTGTGCGACACACAGCTTCACACCCATTCTGAAAGGAACTCTGACAATCAGGCTCTTTGTGAAGCACAGCATATTTTGGATACATCCACACACTTGACCCACAGCACAATTGTATTGAACAAACAAATTCTATCTGTGAGCTGTGAAGTCCAGTATGAAAATTACTGCATTACATTTCCCATTAAGAAAGAAGTAACAAGTCCTCTTACACCTTACCCAGCAGGACTGCAGAGCTGGAAATGAATAAAAAAAGCAGCGAGGTAAATTACTGGAGATGAACTTTCAGGCTAAATTAAAGAAAATTAAACACTTTTCTGATATAATTTCCTCCTTTTATCTCTCATTTTATACACTTATGCACCGATGGATTTTAGCCAGATAAGAAAGATGATCTAGATTGATTCTTCTCCACCCTTTTTCCACTGAAGGACCAAGCTGTTTTGGAGAGGTAAAAATAAAATCTGAGTCCATGTTATATTCCACATTCTCCCTCCAGCTGGGAAGGAAAGACTGCTACTGGAGCACCTATTGTTTCTTTAAACAGAATCATATTGATTTATTTATATAATAAGAACCTTAGTGTTATAAATTGGTATATTTTCATTTGGCACCACTAGCAAGCAAATGCACATAGCAACATTTCTTCAGGAATGCATCCAACTGCACAGGGGTGAGGGTGTTTACACTTTTCTTTTTAATTAGTTCTTTTGTGGAGCCTCTCTGTTGGCTTAGAAACCCTAGTTTGAACTAGTTTGAACAAAGCTACTCTAGTAGAAAACAGACCAGGAACCAGAAGCTCCTTTGTTAGTCATGCCTAAGTTTGCCCAGCCCTTTGTTTTACTCCACTTCTATTTAATTGTCTGCTTTGAACATTAGTGTTTGCTGTGCTCTGAAATGCCCAGACAGCAAAGCCTGACCTTGGGCAGCTGGAGATTCCCATCAGCCTGGCCCAGGTGACTCCCTCAACACCCCAGGACACGGCTGGAGAATGCAAAAACAGAACACACATACAGGTGCTCAAAGACATGCATCTTCTATCCCAGTTCTCACTATCTAAATGGTCTCTACAAATGGCTGCTGAATCATGACTTTGGTTTCCATTTTGAGCAGAAAGGGAAGCAGCACCTTCAGGACCCTGTGCTGCTCAGAGCCCATTCCTGCTCTTCACAGCCATGGCCATACACATGGGGAGTGACACAGGCACAGGATTGCTGGTCCCAGCACAAGCAGCTGGGGCTCCTAAAGATGATTCAGGGCTAGAAAAGCAGGAGGAGGCCAGATGAATCAGTTCCTTTAGCTCAGCATGGCGCACAGGAAGAACAGGGGGCAATCCCTCAAACTCCTGTTTGCATTAGCAAAGTCAGTGAACACACACGTCCCCTCCAGCAGCTCGAGTGTGTGGCTCCCCACAGACCAGAGCAGGGCATGGGGATTTGCACAGCTTGTACAGCTCTGCCTCATGCAGAATCTGTGCCATTCACATTGTCTGTGAGTGTTTTTCCTCTGGGAAAAGTGTACCATATTCCCCAGGAGATGGGGATGGCTGCCTGGAAATGCCTGTGGGTTTGGGCTCAGACACTCGGGGGTGGAAGCACAGCCACAGCCACGGGGCTGGAATGACACCTGCTGATGAGGGACACGGGAAAGCAGCCAGCACCCAGAGTTCCCAAAGCAGATTACACCTCACTGAGTTCCTCTGGAAACATGAGGACAAGTGGTGGGCAAGTACACCAGGGGATGGAGGAAATGCTGCAAGGTAAAAAAGAGTCAAATCTCTGTTTCCAGCTCTGTGAGCAGAACACAAGGGAGCAAGCAAGGTACCTACAAACCCGAGCAGCTGCACACACTGTGTAATGGCTCGCAAAAAAAAAAACCCCTCCAGCAAAGAGTGTATCGTAAATATTTTGGCAATACAAGAAAATAAAAACATTCTTTTCTTGGTATGATCCCACATAAAATGAGTATGAAATACTTTCTCCTCTCCTTTCCACATCTGCTGGCCACCTCCTCTAGCCATGCAGAGCAGGAAAAGAGAGGCACCATTCACCATTTGGACACAGGCAGACTGTCACTTGTATCCCCTGCAGGCACACTGCAGGTGAACACAACAGCTCCAATCCACGACACAGTGAGCAGAGCCAAACCCATAGCAATTCATCACACTTCTAGCAAGACAGTCTGTATTTATTCCCAAAACACCAACATACACAGGATACTTAAACCCCTTGAGCTTCCTAAGGATTGTTTCTGTTTTCTCCAAGTGAAGAAGCCAGGATGGAGCTTACAGCTTTTCTGTTCAGCAACCAGGGCCTCTGTAAACAGAGAGGAGGACAACAGCTGCTGCTCTGCAGCTTTAAAGGATGCCATCCATAATGACATTACACTGTCCCTTTTACTCAATAAACACCCAATTTAAAAATAAAACATAACTCTCCTTTGATCTGTGATAGCTCAGGAGGCTGAGATGGAGGGTGAGGAGAAAGAAAGGAGAAAATGGGCACTTCTGTCAGGCAGAGATCCAGAGCACTTGGCAGGACTGGAGGCAATGGATCCCCATAGAATGCATGGAAACCAATGTAACACAACAGCAAAACACTAAGAGATGGGAGATAAATATGCTTTTTTTTTTTTTTAAGTAAAAACTACTAATAAAAAAATATCTGTGCATCCCAAATACAAGACATTTTCAGAAGACTCTTGGCCAGGCAGTTTGTGCTGCTCCTGCAGTCCAGCAAGCAAACATGCAAAGCTTTCCACACACATGCCATGCCCTGGCCCAACCTGGTTTTGCCTCCCATTGAGCCACCTCCTGTTGCCCTCAGTGAGGATCAAATACTGGGGAAAAGAGAAAGTAAAGGTAAGCACTCACACATGAAAACTAATAACAGGAACACCAGCAGAAGCAGAAAGCAAAGTGCCCTGCTCCCAGTCCTGGATGGGAACCTGCCTGCTGCAGGCTCTGCTGCTCTGCGTTTGCCTTGAAGCTGTAAATGTTACAGTAAGGTCAGTGTGTGCACCAGCACCTCCCTGACAAGAATTCAGTGCATTCAGGGCCTTTAAGCCCTGTGTGCCCACTCACAAGCCCCCTCCTGAAGCAAGGAGCCAGTGGGAAGCAGGGGTGTCTGAGGGATGGCCCTTCGCCTTCCCTTCAAGCATCTCCCACCTGCAAACAGGGGAAAATGCAAACAGACAACAGGAACAGGAAAATAGGTCACACTTGAGTGACTTCAAACTTCAAAAATAGGAAGGGATTCAACACAGGAGAAAGGAAAGTGACAGGAGAGCGTATCACACACTTCTGATGAATCCATTTGATCCTGTGACTGATCAGACTTTTTCAGTGAGACTGCTTTCTAATTTATGCCTTTAAATGGAAATAAAGACCTTGATCTTAGCATTAAATCTATGCAGATAGATCCTTGAGGCAATACTTCTACAGAAAACACTTCTACAAAGTGCAAAGACATTAAATTAATAATGCAAACACTGTATGTGTGTCTAGAGTCACTCTTGAGGATTCAGCAATTTTGCAGCTGTCAAATCCTCCGGTAACTCCTGCTCTGTCATTTTGACTTCAGTAGTAATTGGAGATTTCCTTAAAGCCACCATCCCAGGTGCCTTACCCTGCCTGCAGAGGAGTGTTTGGGGTGGCCACGGTGGCAGAGGGGTGTGAGCTGTCCCTGCCACCCCGCAGTGCTGGCAGGGCAGGCAGCAGGCACCTGACGGGCTCAGCTCTGCACACAGAGCCATAAAGTGTCAGTGCCAAGGGCTGCTGGAATTAGGATCACTGTTAGATTAGTTAACAGCTGTATAATTAGCCACGCTAAGCCTAGATGTTTCCCCTTGAAATCCAGTTTTTACAGTTATAAATAGCAGTGTTAATGATCTCCAGCATCACTGCTTACACTCGGAGCCCTCCCTCCTCCACCGGCTCTGGTGTCACTCACTGAATGTCACATTCTCCTGACTTTCTTGTAACAGCTATAAAGGGAGATAAAAAAAGAACTAAGAAAGGCAGAAACCAAAAATAAACCCCAAACTGAAGTGGACCAAGAAGGATTATTTTCTTTACATGCATTAAAACCTTAAGAAATAACAGCTGCAGCTTGTACTTAAACTGTACTTTCAAGCATTAACTTAATTACATTTCATGAGAGTGGGAGGAGATAGTGCCAACATTTCATACCCAGGTAAACTGAGACAAAGGAGTGCAATAGTCTGGAGTCACATAGCAGGATGATAAATGGGACCCAGAATGAAACCTGAGTGCCCAGCACATCACCATACTATTTACCAAATGGGATAAAACACCAGGGCGCTCCAGCACTGAGATGTCTTTCATAAATCTGTCATGTCACACTACATGCTAATGAAGGGATATGAAGAGCATTTTTCTTTATTTTGAAGGTATTCAGTGCAGGAAAAATTCAAAAAATAGAGTTCACGCTCTTTAGATAAATTTGATTTGCCAGTCTATGAATGCGGCAGAACCCAGATTTGTCATCTCTGAAATCTGAAGTTCAGACAATACAATCCTTAAATCCTTTCCATACTGCTAATTTATCATCACTAATATTCTCACCTAACCAAAAGAATACACACCTTTCACCAATGATTAAAAATATTTCTTTTTAAACATTTAATCTCAGCAGAGCTTTCTGAAACTCTGCAGTGCGGCAACACAATTTCTGGAAGTGTCCATAGCACAGATTACAGATGCAGTTACTGTAAAAAATTTATAATACACAGATATTTTCAGCTGTTCCAAATTTTTCTCCGTGGCTAGCACCACATGTCTGAGAGAAAGAGCATCTTTGGAGGTATAATATAAACAAGTGAGAATTTTAAAAGGCTGTTTCTAGGAACACTGTTAGGGCTTTGATGAGGTTTAGATATGAAAATGTGAGATAAATGTGAGATAGATTGAAGACTGCTGCTCACAATTCCCTGTGTGGTTACAATCAGAGATGGTGGTTTGTGCTTTGGCTCCCCAGGTTTTCAAAGGGGATATCCAAAGGTTTCCAAAGTTTTCCTCCAGCAGCACAGAGCCCAGGCTGTCTGAGGAGGGGTGGCAGACCTGCAGCAGAGCACTAGGCTTCCAGGAGATTCCCTCCACATTATACACAACACCTACACTAGCTCTTGCATGCAGTAATTACTTTAATACAGTGAGGAAATAAATCCCCACAGGCTGATGCTGCAGGGAGCTTCTGAGAGCAGGGCAGGACTCTGCCAGTGTCTGACCATGGCACAGCACATACCTATACCCACACCTGCACCTGCTCCTGCTCCTCAGGACCTTCCTGTGGGCACAGAGCTTGTGGGGATTGGGAATGGGGTGTGTGTGGGCACACAGTCTGTGGGGACTGGCAGTGGGGTGTGTGTAGGCACACAGTCTGTGGGGATTGGCAGTGGGGTGTGTGTAGGCACACAGTTTGTGGTGTCTGGCAATGGGGTGTGTGTAGGCACACAGTCTGTGGGGATTGGCAGTGGGGTGTGTGTGGGCACACAGTCTGTGGGGATTGGCAGTGGGGTGTGTGTGGGCACACAGTCTGTGGGGACTGGCAGTGGGGTGTGTGTAGGCACACAGTCTGTGGGGATTGGCAGTGGGGTGTGTGCAGGCACACAGTCTGTGGGGACTGGCAGTGGGGTGTGTGCAGGCACACAGTCTGTGGGGATTGGGAGTGGGGCTGGCCCAGCCTCATCCCCAGTGGGTGCAGCTGTGAAAAGCAGCACTGACAGCAATGAGAGTGCCCAGGTGTGCTGAACAACCACCCAAGGGAACAGGGACACACAGGGGCAATGCAGGAACGTGAGGGGGATAAAAGGCTGGGCTAAAGAACAAGAAGGGCAGACACTTGCAGCCTTTTTATGTGCTGTGACTCTGTATGGGTTGGAGCTTTCTGAAATTGTATGGTGACACTGTGGCTGTCTCAACTGTGACAACTTCCCACGAGCAGGAAAGAAGTCTCAGGATGCTTTTCTTTCAGAGGGGAGAAAGCAGCACTGGAGGTGAGGTGGCTTCCCCAGAGCAGCCTGAGATGCTCCTCACCACCCCCGAGGATGCCACAAGAGCTGCCATCCCTCCCTGATTAATAAACCAAAAGCCAAATCTTTGACTTGTGTTCCAGGGACAGGGAGGAGCAGCAGTGACACAGCACTGTGCTAAGAGCTCCTCCAACAAAAGGCATAAAAAACCTCTGCAATTTGGAATGATGTATCAGCACCTCTGCAAGCCAGGCTTCCCCCAGCCAGAACTGCTTGGATATTGATCAGCCAAACAAGGAGATCAGTCTTTACACCAGTAAAATCTGAGAACATGTACTGTAAGCAAATCATAAACCTCAGAAAGTATTCTGAATTTTATCCATTTGACTGCAAAACAGAATTGTGAAAATCTGAACAAAACCCTGCAAAACCAATCTTAACCCCAAAGTTACTGGCTCATGTATTTTAACAGTGGCTACTGATTTTGCTGACTTTGTTTTCTGGTTTCCCCACTTCACGTGTACCCCATCCCAACCTGGAAGCATTTTCAGACAGAAAACTGCTCCTGCTGGGGCCTCTTTCAAAGGGTCTCATCACAAATTCCCACTAGTCACTTAGCAAAGTTTTGCTTATTATTTGTAGTGAGTGGAAACTTCTCAGCTGGGCAACTATGCCCAGACAGTCAATGATATTCCCAAGTGAAAACTGTAGCTCTGGTGAACACTTTTTCTGTGAAAGAAACAAAGGGGAAAAAGAAAAAAGAAAAAGAAAAAAAAAAAGGGAAATTAAGAAGGAATGTAAAAATAAAAAATAAATTGCAGGGGCTAAGACAATAAATTAGCTTTCTTAATGATCTGAAAGTTCTGGCAGTCCTGAGCAGGATGCAATAACCTCTCCTGTAGTTTTCTCTCCTCCCCTCCCAGCTCTCAGGGTGCCATCCCAGCAGGGAAATCACAAAGGAAAAGCCATTAGAGAGGCAGCAGGCCATTGCACTTAGCTGGTCAAGGGTAATTACCCTAATTAAAACACAGGTGGAGCTTGTAAATAGAAACAAGTGACTTGCCAAAGAAAAAACCCCAACAACCCCTCTGCTCCCTCTGTGGTGTCACTGGTCAGGGCAGGACCCGCTGGCCCAGGTCTGCAGCACCTCTGAGTGTGCAGAGCCATCTGCCACAGGGACATTCCTGCAGCCACACCAAATGGAGAAATACCTGAGGTCCTGGAATGGCTTCCCAAGGAAACACTGGCAGAGAAAGTCTGAGAGTGCCCAAGAGCTGAGAGGAAACAATTCATGCTCCATTCAGAGACACTTGCTGGCCTCAGCAGCTCTGGTCCTGGGCAGGGCCGGGAGCTGAGCTTTGATGATCCCTGTGGGTCCCTTCCAACTCAGGATATGCTGTGATTCTATGATTTGGGTGCTGTCTCCTTTCACCCAGGCCCCACCTAAGTCATGCTTGTGGTTCTATTTCAAACATCTGAGTTCCTGGGGTAACTAAGGCAAAATTAACATCTTGAATGAATTTCTGCTGGAGTTTTTGCCCTATGAAGTCACCATGGATCACCCCCATGATCTGACAGATCTGGGGTTTCACTCCCAAAGCTGTTGGAGGACTCACAGCTATGGATTTCACACTGCTCTCAATCCCCTCTGTGCTGTGTGCTGTGGAAACATGAGGCATTGCTCTGGCTCTGCAAAGCTCACAAATCCCCGGGACAAACCCTGCAGAATTTGGCTGCAAGCACACTGGATCCACTGCTCTGTGAGAGCTGCTGCAGGAGTATCTCCCCCTCACACGAAGGAAGGAGGAGCAGAGGGCTCTTTGCCTGGTGGCATGGCTCCAGGCTCTCTCAAAGCCTGCAGTGGTGTTGCTGAAGAGCCAGTGATCCAGGGCTGTGAGAGTTCTTGGCAAAAGCCTGTTCTGGATGGTGCTGAGCCAGGGAGAGAGGAGAGGGCTGCTGCACTGTGCTCAGGAGGAGCCAGAGCCAGCCAGGACAGCTCTGACCTGTGCTTCCCAGGGTGCTGATAGCTCTAGACACAAGCCTTTCATCAGGGGAAAAACACATCCTTTTTTCCTTACACAGAGGGACCTTTTGTACCGGGAAAACAAGCAGAGAAGATGAGAACATGACATCGTCACCAGGCCAACAAAAGACTGTGTCACCTGAGGCAGATCTGACACTCACAGCACATGGAAGTGAGAGGGAAACATCCACTCTTGGTGGCTTTAGAGAGGCTGTGCTACAGGAGAGGGCGGCCACAAAATATGAGGTGTGTAAAGCAGAGGGCAACAGGGAATAAGAGGGCACCCATCAGTGCAGGTGCCAGAACCAACCCCTCAGTGCTCCAGGGAGGCTGTGACTGCTGCAGGGAGCAGCTGGGACACATCCCAAAAAGCCTTATTAGGGCTCACAGGGACACGGGGACAAGGAGCCGTGCAGGGATGCAATGTGAGGAACCCACATCTGGCTGGCACACAAACAGGCACGCCTTCATCCCTGCGGCAGGGCTGGAATCCCTGCTGCCTGTTTCTAACATCTCCAATTGCTCGCAAAGCCTTGGGAGCTGCAGGGCAGGAGGCAGCCCCTGCTCTGGCAGGAGCCTGAGCCCAGTCATTGTCCCCAGACAATGAAGGTCCCCGAGCCAAGCCCGGCTCCAGCAGCGCTGCTGGTGGCTGCAGGAACCTGGGATCCCTCGGGAGTGGATGTGGCAGCCAGCTGCTGGGCTTTGCAGAGGGAAGTACGAGCAGCAGCAGGACCTTCATCCAGGGACAGCCCCCCTGGAGGTTCGGAATTTGTGCCTCTATGGCAGATTCAGGCCACTGAGTTGAGAACCCTCTTCATGCCATGGTGTGTCCCAGTTTGTTTTACCATCGCTGCCATACACTGACTCTCTTGGGAGAGCAGCCGGGGTGGTGGGAGAGCAAAACACACAAATAGGGCATTTCCTTGCAAGTGAGAAAAAATTCAGTTGTCACTCCAAATGGACCAACATTTGCTGATATGTTACTGTAATAAGTGGACAGTTTGAGCAATGATCCCTCCAAACTACCAAACAGTTGGTAGGATGAAAAAAGTTTCCAGACCATTTGATGTACACCCTCAAAAGAAATCCATTCGTGCTCAATAAAAGCACTCCAGGGAAGCAGGAGATGGCAGGAGCTGACCTAAACCACAGCAGCACAGTCTGGCTCACACCTGCTGCTGCAGAGGGACCCTACAGTCTCACACCAAACCAAGCTGCTGGGCACCAAGGCTGGACAGCAGCCACTTCACAGCCAACCTGTGAAAGTGAAATTCTGGAAGCACCAGAATTCACTTTAAAAAGTTAAGCATCTATGTTACCCAGCATTTTCCTACACAAACCCGTGCTCCACCCCCTGCCACATGAAATTGCAAGTGAATGTTTAAACACACAAGGCATCAGTTACTGATGAAGGAAATGGCTGATGCAAAAAAAACCCCCAAACCCACAGCACTCACCATCAGACATCGTGTGATACAAGCTGGCCTCATCCCATTGATTTTAAGGCAAGTAATTCTCTCATGGAGGACTGACCTGCGGTAGTTCACAGGAATGCTCTTCCCAGTGGATGAGCATTTGCACAATCAATAAAATGCACACAATCAATATCTCCCCAAAAGACTGTCAATAACTGAAACAGGTATTAAGTTAGAAGTCACTCCTGCAACAACATTGAAAGGATTAAAACATTATTCACCTTATCCCTGTATTCTTCTTCTTCTCACATCACAGCAAGCAACTAACCTTCAGAGACCAAAGCAGAAATAAATAAAAAAGCCAAGACCAAAGATCAACCGAGATTTTGACTGTGCAAATTCACAGTATTGACAGCACTGCCCTTGAGCACAGGCCCAGGAGCTGGGAGGGATGGGTTTATATCCAGCCTCTACAGAAAGCCCCTCTGAACCTTGCACTCGAAGCTCTGCAGTGAGCAGGAATGAAGGACTCTTATTAAAATGAGAAGCTAGCACTGAGGACTGTGAGTAAATACAAATTTAAGACTCTTAGTAAATACAAATCCATAATAAAATGTCTGTGACAGCAGCTTAATTCACAACATCCATTTATTTTGATGATGATTTGTGTTTTCACACAGTTCCTAAAACCAAGACAGACCTTCCTCTAACACCTCAATATTTCCATTGAAATTGTTGTGAAATGCTACTACACCATTTTTATCCCCCCCCAGAAATAACCTCTAATGGATCAAAGTGGGGATCTTTCTGCACACTGTAACACCAAACAGGATTTCTCAGTGTTTACCAGCAGGAACACAATATGGTGTCTTAGTTCACATGCTAAACCTACAAATGGAACACTTCCAGATTGATACCAACACATCCCACACTCACAGTGCTGCATTTTGTGGTACTAATAAAAGACTGTTATTCATACATACAAATGTGTCCCACACTATTTCACCTAAAACATCATTTGGGTGTTGCAAATTGCTTGTCTCTTTTTAGAGCACAACTTGCTCCTGTTTCACGCTGATTTGCAGGATATGGAAACCACAGGACATGTTTGAGAGATAAGACAGAACAAATTGCAAACCTAGGAGTATTTATCACAAACCCCACATTATCTACTGCTGTAGCCACTGCCTTTTTTTCTTCATAGTTGTTATTATTTGCCTATATATAATGGAAAGTTAAATACCCCCATTTTTTACTAGGCTTATATCCTGCCTTGGCATATTTAACCTGACAAAGAACAGCACTAGCTGGTCACAAGTGTACAGAAGAATTAACTATTTTAAAGCAGGTTTTCAATGGAGAGCCCTGGCCCATTCATAAATGCAGTTTTAATTATTCTGCTGGAAATTATGCTTTGCATTAACATCCATTCCTGTGTATCCCAGAGGGGCACACGCTGCAGCTCTGAAATGCCTGGGCAGGGTTGTCTCAGGTGTGTCTTGCAGCACAACATACAGAAAACCCATCTTTTCTGATGATTTCCTAAAGATAGCATACATAAAACACACATACAAACACTACCTTTGTCAGGACAGCCCTTCATGTGTTAGAAATACACATTAAACACTCCTATCAAATGAGCACTGTATCAAACCCCCTCATCTTTAACTCATCTAACCCAGTGTGGCCATGGCAAATTACTCACATACACATTTTAAAGGCATGTTACAAACCCCCAGCATGAGGCAGTTCACTTTGGATCTTCCAAACTTAATTTTGAGCCACAAGACAAACACTTTCAACATAATTATCACTACCATATGGGCAGCTCTGCTATTGTGCTGGTTCTAATTAGGATTGTATATGTTACACATGTTGAAAGAGTTTGCAAATATGTTTTGTGGTTGACAGTTAAGCTCAGTATTTAAAGTAATGTGAACTTTTGTATGTTTACATTGCATTTGTTGTAACAAATACATCATGTGCGTAATAAACATACATATGTGCACATATACATGCATACACACTATTTTGTTTTAGCAAAATAAACACAAAACAGGTGTCAGAAATGTTAAAACTCCTAACTGGAATAAACATATCCACCAAAAATTTAAATCCAGTGCAGTCCTACTCAGCTATTGGCTTCTACAGACAGGATCCAGAAGTATTTCCACTTTCTTACTAACATACTAAATTCATTGGATATTGGTATTTACATCTGTAATCTTGTATATGCTACTCAAAATTTGGAATTAACTTCTCCAAGAAGTTATCTGTGTATCTATCTATTGAGATGTAGTTTTTTTGCCACCAAAAGAATGGTATTAGCAATTCAAAGATAGAAAATAAAATCTGAGTTAAAATCTTGGAATGGTACAGCACAAAAGCCATTGGAGTAGAGGCAAAGAATGGCAAAGTATCAACAGCACACAGGTAAAGAACAAAAATCAATCCTTTACAAATACAAAGCCTGGGGCAATTAATTTAATTCTAAAACCTTATAGAAATATGCCAGGCATGCAGCTGCTGTCTGTGAATTGCAAGCAGGGCTTTGGAACCCTGCTATCCCAATCATTATTTTATTAGATGTGTGCACCTCTCCCTTTTGATTTGCAAGAGCCTTACATGATGTAAGAGCAGTACACAGACACATTTAATTGCTAATGATACTGTGCTCTGTTTCAAGTTTCAGCATTAGCATCTCAAGGTAGAAGAGCATTAGCAATCCTTTCAAAGCTTTAAAACCCACTTTTCATGTAAACACATTACAGCCTGAGCTTCCTTTCCAGTCTTTTGTCTTGCTCTCACCCTTCAGTTCAAAGTCATAAAATAACAAGATATCTCAATATTAGATAACTCCTGATACTGCTTTGAAGCAAGAGGACAGCAAAGCACCAGTCTCCATCAATAACACACCAGCATCTCTGAACACAACCTGCCTGCCTGCACAGGGGCATGACATCACAATTTTCACTTATTCAAAGAGACTTTTAGAGGCTCAGGCCACTTAAAAATGGATGGAATCAGTTGTCTCAATGCTCCTTGTCCAGGGCAGGCTGCAGAGGGCAGGTGTGGAAGCTTTACATCATCTCTGCCCAGACAGATTGCACTGTCCTGCTGGGGACGGACAGAGCACAGGGCAGGGCGGCCCCTGACACACCTGACCCACAGGCCTCTCCCCAGAACAGAAGTGAGTACCCACAGTGCTTCTAACAGGCACAGAGATGCTCTTCAAAGCCAGCAGGATGCAGGGAGTACAGCCAGCAGAGCAGGGATGAGCTGCAAGGAAACCAAACACCTCCAGAAGCAGAATTGTGTCCTTGACACAGTAAAATTAAGAACTGATGCACACTTGAATGGACCAATTTAATCCTACCAATCTACCTGGAGGACCTGCCTCCACCATGCCATTAGGCTGAAATAAAAAGCTCAGCCTAACAGATTAACTGTCAATCTCAAGTTTTCAGCTCACACACCCTATCATATTGAATGCACGTTATGCTGATTTAGCATTATAAAATTATTTGCAACCACATTTGACTGATGAGGAGTAATCAAGATAGAGGAGAGGAGTGTGAAGTGCTTCCATGGTAAGACAGACTGTGGTGTAAGCTCATTCCTTATTAGACAGCTGAGAACCAGCCAGGAGGGGGAAGTCTGTAGGAAACCATGCTGTGCTAGAAGTGTGTCTGCTCCCCACCAGCAAAGGGGAAATGAGGGAGAAAGATGAGAAACAGCTATTCTCTGGTTGTAGGAGTTACAGGTTTACTAGAGACCTGCCCTTCACCAGAGTTAGGCCAATTCTCCAAATGCATGCAAAACAAGAGAAAAACATTCATTTCCATCTCTCACTACACTCCACAGAATTAGTTACTCTGCTGGAAAAAATACATTATGTCTAACCCTCAGGTTAATCCATATTTATAATGAAGATGTTATAATTAGTGATCTCTACCACTCCCATCCAGCCATACTGAAACATTTCTACACTTCTTAGTCCATTAAAACATAATCACAGCTGAATAATACATCTGTAAGGTTGATCACAGGCAAAACAGAGTTTGTCAGTTCTCCTGCTCCTAATCTGCTACAGCAGCATAACAGCAGCCAAACCCGTCCTATTTCACAGCACCCAACAGAACTGGAGCTCCTCATTTCAGCTGCTCTGATGGCTGGTGTTTGAGGTGCTGACAAGGAGGCACCACTGCTGCTTTTGGAGGCTTCAGTCATGACAGTAACACCCCAGGATGATTGTGAAGATTAATGGGGTCACATTCCCTCTGCAAATTCCCTTGCACTTTAGCAAATAGGTTTTAATAGGGGAAGTTTTCAGGAGCTTCAGAGGAGGAGCAGGGAGACCCCAACACCTTCCTGGGCTCTGTCTGATCCCCAGGACTTTCCTGCCCCTTGACTTCTGTCATTTCCTGGCAGTGGCCCCTAAGATCTTCCAACACCAAACCCTTCATTCTTCTCCACAACCACCAAAGCAATTAAAGCATGGCCATCCACACTCCCATTCTGAGCCCCTCAGCTGACTGCCCAAAGGAAGCAGGTCGCAAGTGACATCTTTAGAAGTGTAATTTCTCTAAGAAAATTTCTCTATTTCTCTAAGTAAGGTTTCTATCCCTGTATCAGAAGTTTTGACAAATTTAGTGTTAACTAAAGTTTTACTGGATGTGGGAGAAGGATTCATCCCTCACTGTGAGTCAGTTACAACCAAACTACAGCAGCCAACAGGAAAGGGGAGCAAGGCAGTACACAGATCAGCTTTTCTCTCACAGATTTTCTATTTTCAAATAGAACCACAGATGGTTTGAGTTGGAAGTGACCTTAAAGATAATTTAGTTCCAGCCCCTCTGCCACAGACAGGGACAGCTTCCACCAGACCAAATTGCAACAAAGAGCATGTTTGCCTCTGAGCAAGTCACACCATCAGCCTCTTGCCTCTCAGCAGAATACAATTCCACTTCCAGGCCTGTGTGAAGGCTCTGAATGTTTTCAGACTCTCACTGTGTGTCAAACAGCTGTTCTGCACAAGCAAAGCCAATAAATGCCACTTTGGTGAGATAAAAGAACAAACCCTGGAACTCAGGTTGGAGCTCTGATTCCCTGTCAGTTGATCCTGTGGCTGCCTTTGTTATCTGTCTGCCTTTTCTTCTGCTTGCTCAAGTGGCAGGAGGAGGCCAGCAGTGACCACTCTGATCAAAACTGGAATCTGCTTCTTGTTAGCTATAAAACCAGAACACACCCCAAACCTTTCCGCCCTAAACAAGCATTCTTTGCCAAGGACAATAAATGACAGAACGGTTTGGGTCAGAAGGGACATTAAAGCCCATCCAGTGCCACCCCTGCCATGGGCAGGGACACCTCCCACCATCCCAGGTGATCCAACCCTGTCCAGCCTGGCCCTGGGCACTGCCAGGGATCCAGGGTGGGCACCTGTGCCAGGACCTGCCCACCCTCCCAGGAACAATTCCTTCCACATATCTAATGTAAACCTCTTCCATTTTAGTTTAAAACAATTCTCCCTTGTCCTATCATTATCTGCTCATGTAAAAATCCCTCTTTTTTATAAGCTCCCTCTAGGCGCTGGAAGGGACTTTAAGATCTCCTCTTCTCCAGGCTGAACACCCCCGGCCTTCTAATCCTGTTTCCAGAGCAGAGGAAGAAACAGAAAAAGGAAAAGAGAGGAGAAAAGAGGGAAGCGGCAGCCCTGCCCTCACAGCCGGTCCCGCAGTTCCGCGGCGCGGCCCGCAGGGGGAGCCCCAGCGCCGCCCAGCAGCCCCAGCCCGGCCCGGGCGGGCTCCGAGCCCCCGGCCCTGAGGGGAAGCGGCAGGACAGGGGCATGGCGGGCAGAAATCCCTCCAAATCCTTCCCTGGGGAAGAGAGACCCCGCCACGGGGTGCCCAGAGCAGCTGGGGCTGTCCTGGATCCCTGGCAGTGCCCAAGGCCAGGCTGGACAGAGCTTGGAGCAGCCTGGGATGGTGGGAGCTGTCCCTGCCATGGATGAGCCTTAAAGTCCCTTCCAACCCAAACCCTTCTGGGATTCCACCATTCTATGTATATTTTTGTTAAATGAAGAGAAGGGAGTGGGAAAGAGGAGCCGTTTACACAGAGGGGCCATGAAAATGGTTAAAGGTCTGGAGGGGCCCACAAGGAGCGACTGAGGAATGTTCAGCCTGGGGGAGACCGGGGCAGGTGAGACCTGTCCGGGGTCTGCAGCTCCTCCTGAGGGACAGACACTGATCTGCTCTGTGGGACAGGGACAGCTGGAGTGGACCAGGGCAGGTCAGGTTGGATTTAAGGAAAGGTTCTTCCCCCAGAGGTGCTGGCACTGCCCAGGGAATGGGCACGGCCCCGAGGCTGCCAGAGCTGCAGGAGCTCCAGGCTGGAATTGTTGGGGTGTCTGTGCAGGGGCTGGGCTGGGTGATTCCTGCAGGTCCCTTCCAGCTGAGGATATTCTGTGACCAGGAAAAGTGAAGGATGGGGGAGGAGTGTTTTTCCTTACAGACTGCTCTCATCTACAGAATGTTTCAGCAGAGATCACCTGGTGGATGGAGAAAACTGGCTGCAACTCCTTGTAAGCAGAGTTAACGCCAAGGGCCCCAAGTGCCCCAGTGCAGTTACTGGTGGAAGCACATCCTTCTCCCTGCTCCGCAAGCCCACGGACACCCTGGGAAAATTCCTTTATAAGCACAAGCATAGTTTGTGTTGATGTAAAAGAGAAAGCAACAATTTTCACAAGAGTTACAATGTCTTGCCTAAAAATAAATTCTTTCAATCATAGACAAAAGGGCTCTTTTGTCTATTTTTTACATATAAATATATATATTATTTGCATCCTATTTATTTGCTTTTCACCTCTTTCTGACCTAAACCCATCCCTTTTAGCATAAAACTTCAATCAGGACATTAACAAATAAGAGGGAAGTCAAAGTAGTACTTAAAATCAAATATCCAAATCACTGAAGTAAATAAAACATTAAAAATATTGTAAATTGTCAGAATAGTGTATTGGATTGATAGAAATGTCAAAGGGGTGACTGCCCCCACTCCCCACATGTGCAAACACCTCTCATCTGCTATCAGCAACATTTTCCCAAGTACTTTAACAACCACTCCTTCTTCCTAAAAAGCCTTTCTGGATAGAAAAGGAAAAAAGGTTCTTCATTTCGCCTAACAAGCTGTTTAAGTCCCAGTTCAAGGGTGAAAGGAAGGACAGGCAGAAAATTGCCTTTCCCCTGCAATCCAAGTCAAACATCTGAGTTTCTGCTGCAGCTCCTGCGCTGGCACTGCCCTGTGCACTGCGCTGGCACTGCCCTGTGCACTGCGCTGGCACTGCCCTGTGCACTGCCCTGTGCACTGCCCTGTGCACTGCGCTGGTACTGCGCTGGCACTGCAGGAGCGCCTGTCCCTCTCTGCTCCCTCCCCAGCTCAACAGGAGCTCAGGGGCTGACCCCTGCGCTGGCACAAGCCCCCAGAGCTCCTTCCAGGCCCCTTCTCCCACAGCACTCCCGTGCCAAGCTCGGGACACTCCAGCCACGGGACCAGGCAAGGAGCTGGAGGAGAGCTGCAAGAAAAATCTGTGGATCTCCAGTTCTCTTTGTTTCAGGAGAACCTTTCCATTTCGTTGTGCTTGGCTCCGAGTTGCTGGTTTTATCTTGCATTTCACACTTAAGGAAACCCAGCCAGGACTGCCAAATACTACAAGGTTTTCTGTCAAAACTTGGACAAGCTGAAAAGTTTTGCATTCTTTTAACCATAAACCTTAAAGCAACTCAGACGTTTATTTTACTCGCAGCTCAGGTTTGAGTGTTCCATGACATTTGGCCAACCTGGCTTGAGTTTTCTGTTTGAGGTTTCATTACAAACTCCTAATTCCAGAACAGAGTAATTAATACTTTTATTAATAGTATCTGTAGCAAAAGATTATAGGACTTGGAAGAATGACTCTGAGTGCAATTTGCTGCCCAGCAGACTACATGCAGTCCAGACAGGAGATCAGTCACCTAATTCAACTTCCAAAGCTGTGCGCTAACAAAAAAGCAAAGGCCTTTGGAGACCCAGCTGCAGGACCATTCCCTCAGCTGGCCTCAGCACTGCTTGTTCTCCGTGTTACAGCAACAGCCCCAGAGCAGACCCCAAGGAACTGCAATGGACAGCAGTTTCTGTTCCCAGAAATTACTCGCTCAGTGTGACACAACAGTTTGGGTTGGAGGGGCCCTCGGAGGTGACCTCATCCAAGCCCACTCCAAGCAAGGCTTATTCAGGAGAGATCCGGCTGCTCAGGGGAGAGCTGGATGGTCCAAGGATGCAGATCCCAAAGCCTCAGCACCAAAGGGACCTGCCAGCCTCCCTGGCAGATCTGAGCAGAGTTAAATGATTTGGGATTTTTTTTTTTTTGAGCTGGGTTCTGACCTCCTCAGCTTTGTGTTGCCTGTGCTCCTCAACGCTCCTCTGCTGGCACTGCATGTGACAGCCAGCATGGAATCACAGCGTGGGGATAGACCACACCCAGCTGAGAACAGACACCTAATCTGGAATTTCTGCTCTCCATTTCCCTTATTTTCTAGTCTGCCCCAAAATATGATGATGCTTTAGAGCCTGAAGATTAAATACGAGCAGCAAGCAGTGGCACGCTGCAGGCTGGGCAGCACAGAGTGCAGCAACACTTCTGAAGGAGGAGCTGCCAACTCCTCCAGGTGGCCTTGGACTGTGGCAGCCACTCACTGGGTATCCGTGGGACTGGTAGCGTGAGGAACTGTTACACAGGCTTGTTATGAAGCTCAAATGTTTCCATTAACATAAAGGAGCAGAAGTTAGGTTAATAATCTGAACACACTGACAGATGTTCAACAAACACTTGGCATTGCTGCAGCCAGAAGAAGAAAGAATTCAGTGTTATCTTGGAACAGCCTGCAGAACAACACGAGCGAAGCAGCAAAGCTCTGGTACCAGCTCAGACACTTGGATACGCAGAAAAGCCTCTCCTAGCACAGGCCCAGAGGCACCAGCATACAACTCAGCCCTGTCTGCAGACCTAACATTTTGCAACTCATAGAAAAAGAGATTTTACTTCCAATGCAAGTAAACAGAACTACAGTGGGAGCAAAGGCATGCTGCTGTTGCAGGAAAGTCAAGTCTCCACTGCTTTACATTAATTAGGACATCTCCTGAGTTTTACCTTAAATTCAAGTTCTGCTCAAGTTCAATCCAAGGCAAGTTCTAAACACAACAAAGGGTTTGTTGTGTTACTCAAAACACAACAAACTCCCCTCAATATGTCATTACTGTATAGAAACGCGGGATTAGTAAAAATGACAAATTTGGTGGAACGGTGACATGAATGCATTCTGATCAAAAAAAGCTAAAACCCATGAAACTCTCATTCAACAGTTAAGAGAAAAGCTCAGGGAACACCATGTGTGAGCAGTTCCATCAGGATCAGGGAACTGGGCATGGCTGGACAGCACTTACCTCATTACTGATGGTTCCTGTATGCTTTGGGCTACCTGTATTGGAAAAGTTCAGACAAATACACTGGTTTGGGGATTTTTAATGTGTTAACACTATTCACAAGTGTAAGGGAAATAGTAGGATCTAAAGCTTGTAAATGAGCTACAATCTTGAAGGAGCTAAAGATTAGACTGACCTGTGTTGCATCACTTTACAAGTTAAATATTTTTCTTAAAGTGCTAATCCAATCCAAACAAGGGTTTGATTCTAAATTAAACAAACTCCACTTTTATTGGTATTAACAAAAATATGCAATGCTAATTTCAGCAGGCAAGCACTAACAAGAACAGTTATGCAGGCTGTGCTTTCTCCAGGGCAAAGAAGGAAGGACATTAACTTCAATTTCCTTTTTTCCAAGCAAAATGCATTCTATTACAAAATCCACTGCAATGTTTATTTAAAAAAAAACCCGAAACAAACAACAAAACAAAATCCCAAATTTCCTACACACCCATGTTTTTAAAGAGTCTTTTAAAAAACCCACTTCCATTGCATCTCCACTTCTGATTCAATTTGCTGTCAAAGGTCATGAGCTAAAATATACAGTTTACGCTAAAAGCAGGAAGCAGGGTAAGTAATTGAATAACATCAGGAAATGGAAGAATACTGCCATTTTCCTAATGGATATAGTACAAGGTTTATTCTCTCCAAATTTAATTCTAGGAGCTCCTGTAGTAAGAGCTTTATTTTTCTTCAGCTTGAATTTTAGCCTACAAGGTTTAAAGCAAAATCCTTGTGCAATCAAAAGAACAAAATACCACAGCAGCTTTATTTTCTAACAGACAAAGATGATCATTTCTGCAGGAAAGAGAAACCCCCCATCAACAGTGTCTGAAAACAGAGCTGGCATAGCAGGTTGGCTGCTTAATATACATGGGCTGGAAATAATTCTACTAAATCAGAGTCCTGAATTATTCATGAAAAACAGATTTTCATGATTTAAATTAGAAAGACTTAAAATTACAAGCCTTGCATTGCTATTGATAGGTAAGATCTCTTTCCCTCTAAGCGATGTTACAGTCTCATACAGCTCCACTCCTGGAAATGCTTTATGATCACTCTAAAATAGTACAAAAATCTCCTGACACTCACTCCTTCTGGAAACAACACACCCTCTGGTACATGATTTAGACCAGTAATAGCCCACCAGTAATGATTATATCAAAATATATCATTATGATAATGAATAAAGTTTGAAGGGATCGTTTTCAGTATTTATTGCATATTAAAGCACAAGTTCATTTAAAACATTGGAAGCACAAGCCTTAGTACTGCAAATAAACTCTTTCCATCATGAAAAACACTGCACTTCTTACAGGAAGCATCAGACCACAAATCTGACTTCAGATCTTTCCGAAGCATTTTGTAATGACACACAATCCAGCCTCCCTCCCTGCACTGTTAGTGATTTATAAAGACCATGCCATTAATAAGCTGAAGCTTGCTTTGCTTCCCGGGAGCTGCCATCCAGTCATTCCCCACAAATCCCCTCAGCTGTGATGGCTCCAGCGCTTTGCATTAGGCTTTATTAATATTCATTCATCACACAGGTACTGCCTTTCATCTGGAGATCTCCAAACTGCACAAATTCCCCAATTAAACCTATCTGCCTTGATTAGGGCTTGGTAGACAAGTTCTTCCTGCTGAAGCATCATTTCCATGCAGGATGAGCTGGGGCCGTGGGGCTGGGTGTGCAGAGCCCACGGCAGGTCCTGGCAGGGTCACGTCTGGACACTGACTGAGCTCGTGGCAGCTCCATGCAGAGGCTGCTCCAGGCTTTTCTACACTCTAAGAGTGTTTTTTGGAAATGCCCAGCCTGAGCTAGAGCTCAGATGTTAATCCAGCAGCACCTGAACTGAACTGAAGTGAGTAAAGGCAGCCCGGGCTGGCCAGAGCCCAGAGCAGGAGCAGGGCAGCAGCTGGGATCACCCACCCAGCACCCAAGGGACTGCTAGAAACAGCTTCAGGGGCTAAGGCAGGACCCCTGCTTCCTGAACCTTTGACTTTGGCACAGGAGATATGGAAACTCACTCCTTTTCCAGTTAGCAGGATCAGTCCTCAGCACATCATTCTGTATCATCAAGAGAAGTGAAGACAACCAGAATCAAATCTTGCAAACTGAGAGCATCATGCCACCCAAATATAGCTTTTATTTGACAACACAACACTAAGTCATCAGTATCCTGTCATTTCCTTCTTGAGAACCAAAGCACAGAGCACTTGTCTGGATATTAATTTATTTTCTTAAACATAGGAGTTATTTTCCTTCACCCACTGAGCAGGTTATATAATTAACATCAAAGCAATTTGAATGCTGCTTGACTTGCTAAAAGCTGGTAAACAAGCAGGAAGCAATAAAGTGCTTTACAAGAAAAGAACATGTGTTGTGGGGAGGGGAGACAATAAAACATTAAACAGATTGATTAGTGATTTTAACAGAATTTCCATTTTTATTAACCCTCTGCATGATTTGGGCACTCGATTTTTATTTCATTTATAAAAGTATGAGATTTTTTGTTCAACTAGATCAGAGAAAAACCTGTTCAAAAATAAATGATGAGCATGATTGGCAAAAATAAAAGTACCGTGGAGAAACTTCATGTGCCAAATATCTGCTGCTCCCAGTGGCTAGGAGAAAATCCACCTGCTTTATGACTGAAATATTTTTTACTGACATATTAAGAAAAAGCCAAGCTGAAATCACAAGAAAAGGTATCAAACCTCAGCTTCCAGTTCTGTACCCATCCTTAGCTGTTTTATTTTATTGATTTAAGGACTTGAGTCTGGGAACAGGGTTAGCAGGGCAAGCTGTGCTTAGACCTGACAGCATTTTATGAGCAAACTTAGGTGTTTCTCTCTTGTTTCTCTGTTCATGCAGAAAAGAGTTGCATGAGAGGGAACTCGATTCTTCTTTATTAAGCCCACAGGTTCATTACAACCATTTGTAACTCTACCACGTGGGAAAGGGCACACAGGACATGGGAACTTTGAGGTCAGTGACTCAGTCTTTGCTGTCAGAGACTGCAATGGCCCGTGGGCTTTTTATATGACCTAAATCAACTTCTGCCTGCAAACCAATTATGTTCCTGCTTCCTTCTCCAGCAATTTCTTGCAGGATCTCAGCAGGCTTTGGGTTAAGGCTGAACTTCCTGCACTGGTTTACACCTTCAATAGATCTGCGATGTCTCGGGATGTTCACACATGGACAGGTCTACAAATACAAACACTCTATTCCTGTGTCTTTGTTTGCTAGGCTACAGAGAGCTTCTGGTGTCTTCCATGCTAGGAGGAATTGGGATTAAACTGCAATAGCGATTCTTTAATTGGAGAAAGTGGAGATTTGCATTTTCTTAAAGCAGGTGTCTGCAGCTCGCAGAGCCCAGCAGAGGAGGAAGGCAGACCCAGGGGAGCAGCTATGGCCAGGAACAGGCTCCTGCCCCCTCCTGAGGAAGGGGGTCTTTGCTAAATTTAGTTTGCTCAAGAAAGTCCACTCACAACACAGTGACTCGTTTCAATAGCCTTCAATGGCTGATCCAATACAGATAGATAAATCTGAAACTGATCTTACACTATTAAAAAATGGGAAATTAGACACATCAGGAGTAGGTATTTTGTCACAGCCTCTACAGTGTTGCTGATATTAGAGACAACTTTGAAACAAAAAACCATGCTCATGGTTTTAACTTTTGCAGCCAGTTGTCTATAAAAATATTTGTATTCTTGTAGCAAATTTAATAAAAATTCTTAAGAGTAACTCTTTCATTTTTGCTCATAGAACCTCACTGTATTTTAATATTGAGCAGTGAAAACTATTTCAGGGAAAGGTCAGGAGGAAAGGAGAAGTTTATTTTGTCTGGTTTAGGAGTCATGGCCTTACACAGTAATGGCTACACTGTGTTCAACAACACAACAAATCCAAATACCCACTGGAATTATCCAAGAGTGCAGCAAGCTTAAAGAAAAAAAAACACCTATGGCACATTTTGCTAATAACATAGGAGGCCTTCCTCGTGCACAGAAAAGCATTGTTGATAAAGCATTAAACATTGGAAATGGGGGACTTGGATTTAACAGTTTGTTCCATTTCAGTGGGTTTGGGCACAAATGAAAATGTCTTGATTTTATAAAATTGCAGCATTACGACTTTTGAAACTCCACAAAGCAGAGAACAACTTTCCCCAGCCTGAGGAAGATTATTAATAATTCTCCTAAGCTGTACACCCAGGTCATTTTTTTGCTAAAATGAAATAAATAGCAGAAAGTTTAGAAGTGCACCCTTCCAGCAATGCCATGCCACCTACGGGGACACAGGCAGCCTCTGGGGCTGGCCAGAGCCAGCCAGGCTAAATCCAGGGAAAACTCCAAAACCCCACAATGGCCCCTAAAGCACTGCAAACCATGAAGGCAATTGTGTGAGCTCCATCCTGGAATTCCACAGGGATTTACTGCACACTGCCATTCCCCTGCCCTTGGCTCCCCACTTGTGATAAATCCCAGCCCCAAGGGCAGCTGCTCGGAGCCAGGACAGTCCCAGGGGCTGGAAGGAGCCAGCTGTAAAAGCAGGAGTGCTGCCTTTAGGCTACCAGAGACAGAAAAGCAGCCCACTTAGCCCAGCCAAGGCACTGCAGCTTCCCTGGGGAAGGCCAGACAGGGCCCTTGGAGGGAACAGTTCCTCTCAGTGCTGTTCACTGACACTTGGACATGTCCTTGTGTCGGAATCTGTGGGTATTGGTGATTCCGGGATTGTAGAAAGTCTCTGTCTTTCTGCCCCACTGCCAAAGAAGAAGCCATAATTGGTCTGTGCTGGTTTCAAGGTTGTTTATTCTGTTTATCTCTAACATGTTCTGCTGCCCTGCCGCAGCTCTGTCCTGCAGGGCAGCGTGTGGGGCTCTGCCCTCAGTGGGATGGTACAAACATTAAATACCACAAACTACGTGTACTATATTTACAATAACGTGCCAATATCTGTCATCTACGTTGAACAGCGTGTCCCCAGCCTAAACCAATAAAAAAATGCCAACACCACAGTGAAACATGGAGGGCATGAAGAAGGAAGAAAAGGACAAGACACACCCAATTCCTCCATCTTGTCCCCTCTGAACCCCTAATCTAGAAATCTAAAATTTTACTTTTGCACCCATGTCACAATTATTACTCTTATCAAACACTCAGAGCTTGTAATTCATCCTGTAAGATTGAAAACTCTTTTCCATGGACAGAGATCACAGACAGTGTCTCTGGGGGCTCTGTCCAGGGGGGTTCCTGACCCCTGCCAGGGTCCCAGGGCAGCCAGAGGGTAAGCTCTGGATTCCCACATCCTTGCACACTTCTGAAAGCCATGGCCCAGGTCTGTGCCCCTGAATCCATGGAGCTGCAGCACTCGGGAGCAGGACTAAGGGTACAAAAGCCTAAGCAGCAGTTGAAGCATCCCTGGGAGCTGACATGCTCCTGAGCACCCCGGCCTGCTGTGCCCCTCAGCAGCCCTGCACCCCAGCAGTGCTGCAAACCCAGCACAGCCAAATCCAGCGCTCCCACGCCTCTGCCCTGCTGAAAACTGAGTTTGGAGAGGAAAAAACAAGAATCACGTAACATAACTCGAATGTGAGGATGTACTTCTGTGCTTACAATTAATCTGCGGGCAAACCCATAAGTTAGAAGTCTTGGCCTAAATTTATTTCTAGAATACAAAAAAATATTTTAAAAGGTTCTGGATGACTTCCTTTTTAAATTAAAAATGGTCACTTTATTATACTGTCTTATAATACTTAAACTAGCATTTAATTTATCTCCAGGCAGACTCAGTCAAAATTAATTTTTTGTTTAATTCCTTACTGGTAACATGCATGGAAACTTTTAAGACAGCAATTGATTGCATTGAGCATTTAAAATATGGTTCACTTCCTGGCACATTTAACAATCATTTAAGTTTTCAATTAAAGTAGGGTGCCAACATTACAAGAAAAAAGATAATCTTGAGAGACAATAGCTGCTCTGTGCACAAGAAACTATTTTTTTACTAAAATTCTCAAGATGTCTAATTGATTAATATAATTAGGTTGGCCCAAAAGTGACTGTTTCTAATCTCCTTTTTTTTCAGATGGAATTTGCTGGGAGTTTGTGTCACACTGGATGTGGGTGGTGCACACAGGGCCCTTCCTTTGCCACAGCATTACCTGGCCAGGTGACAGCACAGTGACATCTCTGCAACTCTATCTCAGAGCAAACTGGAGTCAAAAGACAAAGTGAGACGCAGCAGGGCAGAGCAGAGAGAGTGGCAATATTTGCATTAGAAATAAAAACATGCCAACATTACTCATTTTCTTGCAAGCCTGATCACACTCAACACAACAGCAGACGCAAGCACACGAGGCAAAGAAACCCTTCCTCTGCCAGAGCCCAGGGGTGATCAGCTCACACCATCAGCTTCAGAGAAATGGGGAGATCTTCATATCCCACTGGCTATTCCAGATGTGACCCGAGTCCCTCCATGCTCCTCCTTGGCTGAACAAGCTCCACCAGCCAGAAGTATCTCGACAATCACAGTCACCATGTCAGGTGCTAATTAATGGCCATCCTGAGTCCTGCTTAAGGGACAGTCCACACGGCCCAACAGCTGATATTTCATCCAGAGTGGCCACAGCAGCCTCTAACCAAGCTTTAGGCTTGTCCTGTTCTGGGTCTGTGCCTGGGGACTCTGTGCCTGCAGTGGTGCTGGAGCTGCTGACGCACAGCAGGGTCTGAGCTGGGCAGTGCACAGAGCAGCACACAGGCACAGGATCGAACCAACATGGCAAACATGTGCTTCTGAGGCTGAGACACAGGCATTTGCTACTTCAGCATCAATAAACACCATCTGGGTAGAGGTCCTCTTAGCTCTGGGCACATGCACTCACTCACAGCACAGGGGCATGACAAAAACCAGGCCTTTTGCTTCCACCCTCACCAGCCCTGCACGGGAATCTTTTCCTGGAGAAGCCATTTTGAGTCCCTGGGACTTCCCAAAATGCATTTTAAGCCTTCTAGCAGGGATAACATCCTGAGTAATCAATTTGACTCATGATTACTATTTCAAACACAGGCTCATACCCAGACAAAAAAAGCACACTTACATGGCAATATATACAGAACAATAACATTGCCAGATGGTATAATACTGAGCAGAATTAATTTCACACATGATGTTTTCAAGGTGTTAAAATATGTCACAGCTTCTGCTAATAAAACATCTTCCTTTTCCCTCCTCCTTTTAAGAAATTGCTCCCTTCCCACCAGCCTGTATTTTACATTATATGTGTTTCCATCCTGATAAGGGCAGCTGATTGCTTGCAAACCTAATTACAGTCAAATGAAAGTCTTTCAGAACCATCATTAGCAATTAGGACCTGCTGGATTTGCAGTGTATCATTTAGAGAGGTATAATTCAATGGCTTATTGAAAAATTGCAGGTGAAACTGGTGATTATGAGGGGGGGATGCCTGTGACATGTCACTGTGGGCGAGCACTGGGTGGAGTGGCAGCTCCCTGAGCACTGATCAGTGGCTGCAGGGTTTGTTCTGGCTGAGCACAGCCCTGCCCAGGACCAGCTCTACGCTCCCTGAGCTTGGTTTTGTGTGTGCTCTCCTGGCTCCCCAAGCCTGGCTTTGTGTGTGCTCTCCTGGAATCCAACGTGCCCATTCAGCAGCTCGGGGAAGCCAGTGGGGATGTGCAGCATGGAACAACAGGCACACCAAGCCACACACATCATTTTTCAGTCCTTTCTGCAGAGAACAACAGTCTTTTCTGTGCCCATTGAGCTCAATTATATATTATCAAGGCCCAGAAGTTGTTTGGATGCTTTTGAGCAGCTGGGTGCCTTCACAGATGACGCACGGGATACGGTGACTGCGGGTTAAGTGCAGCTGGAGATTTCTGTGGCCTCTGATCAGAGGCAAACAGCAGTTGAGAATCACAAAATGCTTGTAATTCAAGCACTGTTTGTCACCCACGGCACTTTCCAAATGGGAAACGAGAAGGGGACTGAATGGCAGCCCAGCTTTCAGCACATGCTCCCACACAGACAGGAATCCACACACTGTGCATGTGTGAAAATAAAGTGTGGGTCCCTGCCAAGGGTGAAATTACCAACTGGCCAGCATGAAGCACTCAGCATTTCCACAGCACATGGTGCACTGGATAAAACTGAGCTGGACATTAGCACAGACAGAGGATGGATACTGGCTCACAAAACCTGCCCCCACTCTAGGTATTCCCCTTCTATTTGCACACCATGTGCAACATTTACCCCTCAAAAACCCCACACAGCCTAGCCTACACCTCTGCAAAGCCTCACATCTTCATTCCTCCCCCACAGATCTCTTTCCATTTTTCTATCCTACAAAGGGTTCTCAAAGCCCAGATCTACCCATCCCCTTTATCACACAAACATCTTCTCCTGTGGTATTACTGCACCCACTCAAGTTGTGATGTAACATCAAAGCACAGTTACCCAAACATGGCCCTTTCTATTCTTTCAGAGATGTAATCCGATTTTTTTTTATCATTTCATGGGTTATTTTTAAAAATAAATGTTGTTTGATATGCTAGATTAATAACCAGTGTTTTGAGTGACACGATACCAACCCAGTTTTTTTAAACCAGTGGCTCCTGTAGGTCCTATTGCTGGTGACACCTGTAGGTACCTTCAGACTTTTGCAACATCAGCACAGAATCAAACCACACCGTGTTGGCTGCAGCACAAACAGCAAATCCACTCATTTCCAAGTGGCTGCACTAGCATCTTGAATCTGAAAAAAAAAACAAACCCTAAACCAAGCAATTTCTCCCTTTACATACAGAATGGGAACATTATCTCCCTTTCCATCAACGTGTGGCCATATCCCTGCTGACCTGATCCTGGCTGATACTGCTCCCAAGGCATGTATGTGGCTTTGTCTCACATTCTACCAGTCACTGCTGATGTTTCCTGTCATTTAATAAAAAGCCAGACCTCCAGCAGTGCAAAACCAGCCCAAAAATCCCACATACAGCTTCCGATCCCCCGGTAGTTTCACAGCCCAGGTTCCTTCCTGATCTTCAGAAGTTTTATAGTCACTGAAACGCACTGGATGCCAGTGAAGGAATCCCAAATCCCAGCAGCTATGTTCAAGGAGGTGCAAGCCTTTATCACTCACTCCGGGTGATGCACGCTGTAGGCAGGATTTCCAAGGTGTCTGACCTCACACTAACATATCCCCATTTCTCCCCTTGCACAGAGCTGCAGCAGTGATCCAAGAAATGAAACAGTTCTCGTCCTGGTGGCTGCTACAGCACTCCCAGAGCCCACCCACAATTTCATTTTCAATTAGCAGCTCTTAGAAAAGTAGTAATGAAAGCAGTTGCTAAAGAGCACTCAGATGTCATTGAGAGCCTGCAAACCCAAACTGTAAATAGCACATTGTAAATGGCTTGTCAGCACAGTCAGCTCTCCCCGGGATCACAGCACCAGTGACAGCCCAGCCCATCTGCCACGCTCCCGCTGGCTGGGGGCTTGGAGCTGGGACTGCCAGAGTCAGCACTGCATCTTCTGCTGCTGTTCTTCATCTCATTATAATTTACCTCCTAATTCATTTCTCCATCATGAGTTTTCTTCCCTCTTATTTATCATCCACCTCCTATTTATTACCATTTGTCTCCTTCTCTGCTCTCCTGCAGGATGTGGGATTGGGATTTGATATTCTGGAAGCGTCTCTGGAATCAGGTGGTGAAGGCAGAGCCCAGGAACTGCTGGCTGTCTGCACACATGAGCCAGCCAAGGCACCCCTTGCCCAACACACACACTGCTGCTTTAGCAGCATATCCAGAGATGATTCTCTTCTGCAAGAACCTCCCACCAGATGAAGAAAAACAGTGAAGGAAATGGTGGAGGTAGCACAAGTCCATGTCTTCTGCTCCTTTCAAATCACACACCCACTGTAAAAGGATAAATTATCCTTCCCTCTCATTATCAAAATACTCTCAACCCTCCTTCTGCCCTGAAAGCTCATTGTTTCCTGGTATGCCCCACTGTGCTCAGACCTTGAGGAATAAAATCTCATTAAAAACCATTTAAAAATGTTTGCCACCCTTTTACTAGTTTAAAAATGTTCACTTTAAGATTTCCAAATGATTTTTACAGAAAGCACATAAAAACATGCCATCGCCAATTAACGTAAAGGAAATTAAATTTAAAATGCTGGAGAAATATTCTGATGAGTCTTATGTTTGCTTAACGCCAACTAAAATTTCCTTGAGGCATTTAATAAGTACATTTATAAAAGCTCACAAAGCAGAGTTCAAAAGTCTTCTCGCTAGTAAAATATGAGCCTTAATTAACCTACAGTTTCACATTTTCTGGATTTCAATAAACCTGTAGGCATTTCAGCAGAGCTGGATAAATACCTGCATGAATACTGCAAGGATTTTCTCTGAAAACTAATTAGCAATGCTTTCAATAGCTGACTTCAACTAAATCTGTTTGACAAGGGAGCTTCATACCCTAAATCCTGCAGTGAGAGTTCCTTCCAGCAGATAACAGATTTCACAGGAAAGCACATCCAACAGGACTGTTAACCACTGGAAAAGCCATGAATGAGATCTCCAGGTATAAAACGCTTCCCAGCAAGGACAGACTGCAGCCAAGGTCTAATGCAAGTGACAGCTCCGAGATTGCATCCTGCCATCCAGTTACAGTAATCACAGGTGACAATTCAGGATTCCCCCAGGGACAGGAGAGGCAGGATAAATTGTTTGTATATCAAATATAAAGCCCTAATACCTGCAGAAGCCTCCTGAACTTTAAGTGAGGACACTCCTGCTGTGTCACACACAAACCACAGTGGCCCCAGCTCTCGGCTCACTGCTGTCTGACAAGGTTGACAAAGCAAATCTGCTTCCCCTTCAGGAGCCCAGGGACTCAGTGGGATGGACCTGGGTGGGGAAAGCAACCCAGAGTGTGCAGCCAAGAGTCACTTGAGGAGGAAAAGTGTAACATGATCAGGAAAAAAACCATGCTCAGAACTTATCAATCTCCTCCTCCTTTTGTGCTCTTCACCATTTGTCTTGAAAGAGGTCAGAAAATGCTTACCCAAAACTCTTCGTATAGGTGGTGGGCATGTCTTTCCAAAGAACTTTGCAGTCTTTTCCATGACATCTTTTTTTCAT
Source organism: Taeniopygia guttata (assembly GCF_048771995.1). NCBI lineage: Eukaryota > Metazoa > Chordata > Aves > Passeriformes > Estrildidae > Taeniopygia > Taeniopygia guttata. Next base: position 9,195,868 of record NC_133044.1, on the reverse strand, counting down.
GTTAAGTGCCAAAGCTGTATGTGTTTGACAGCACATACTAAACTGTTCAAATGTTCTTATCTGAGGAGCTCTACCTCTAAATGCAATACCAAATGTATTACATTTATATTGAGCAAGAATACTTTATTTCCTCTCAATCTTATGCCTTAGGAATTAGGCAGAGTACTCAGATTTATCAGCACAAAGGAAAAGCATTTTCCATGACATTTGTCAACTCAATACCTTCCAAGCCAATGCATATTCATTCCCAAAAACACAACCTCACCAATAATCTCCATCAGCAGGAAGGCAAATTTCCTTCACAGATGAAATTGTGGGCAGAAAGGTTCCACCTGACATTGGGCCCCACTAGGAGAGTTCACAGTGCACAGAGGCAGTCTGACAGACCAGAACAGAACAGAGACCATGGAGGTGAACACAGGAAAGTCAAGGAAACACAGCAGCCTTCAATATCTACTGGTAATGGAATCATTGCATCAGCCATCCTGAAGCGTTCACCTTCCTTTGAAATACCAAGTAAAATTAAATCAGAAGAAACACCTTTAACAGCTGATAGTGTGGAACAGGCATTTTGCAATTTCTTTGCTCTGCTAAAGAACTGTATAATCTCTTACTATATTCCTGTATACAGCTTAACATATAGGCTTCAAAATTATCATGAAAACCTATTTCTTCCCAGCTTCTCTAACTGTGCATATCAAAATTGAATACAACTCAGCACACTTGTCATCCTCAATGTTCCTTCCATCTCCCTGAACTCACAAAATGAGAAGCAGTGAATTCTCACTATTTGCTACAAGTTTCTCTGCAAAGCAAGGTTTGGTTTGCACTGAACAAGGATGAAAACTGATTCCATGAATATCAACCATCCCCATTAAACGTTTAAATTTTGGTTCAAGAGTCATTAATATCATTCAAATACATGCAAAAGCTGACCTAGTCACTACTACTATGTGCTATTATCAGCATCATAGAAATCACACTTGTCACGCTTTCTTCCTTAAAAAGCACAACAAACACAACACTGCACAGTCATGAAGACAAATCAAACGTTTTCAGCCTCCAACTTTGCAATCCTGGCTGTTGCCTGCTCACTCCCACCACTGTTGGGAATGCAGAAGTTCTTGCTCAAGGTGGGTGATCAGTAACCCAGGGGAGCAGACACCAGCACCACTGACACCTCACAAACGAGCTCCTCACACTCTAATCAGCCTCAAAGCTTTGCCTTGATTAACAGCTGCCCTTCATGCAATTGCCTCACCTCACCCTGGGTGTTCAGAGGGCTCTTCTGCTTCTGTGTACAAAGCCTGAAGACAAGAAGCTCTTTACAGGACAAAGTTGGCCTCGCCACCACAGAGGGACACCATTTGTTTGCCCTGACAGTCTCACAGCCAGCCTGTGGAAAGCTCTTTCCACCTTTACACATTTATTTATCAGATCAGCATCAATGCACCACCTGCTCTCTCCCTCTCAGCGGGCCTCTGCCAGCGGTAGGACACCGCACCACGTCACACCCAAGAGACCGAGAACAAAACAACCACAAAAGCATTAAAATAAGCAATCCCACAAAATGAGAAATTGACTTTTACATACCATGAACCAATGGGCAGAGCCCTCCCTCCCCGCAGCAGGAAACTTGTCCCCCACCTGTCTGAGGCCCTTGGGTAACTTCTTCCTTTTCCCAAGGTGCTGGCACAGGTTCCGGTCATTTTCCCGGTCGGAGCTGTACTGGTGGTGGTGGAACCTGTTCTTTTTTGGGAGGTATGACAGCCCATTGGTAAGTGCTTCCCTTTTCTTCTTGGCTAGAGGATTCTGTCGCTTCTCCACACGTTCCTGAGGTTTCAGAGCTATGTCCTTCTGCAGAGGGAGGAGAAAAACACCGTGGTCAAACGACAGCCCTGGTTTGGTTCCAGGTGACCTGCAAAGCACTCTCAGGGCAATGCTGCAGTCACCAGGAAAGGAACAAACCCACTCTTCCCTCCTCTTAATCAAAAGATAGGCAAATGCTAAATAAAATTGGCAGGATGAAGAGAGTGCAGGGAAGGAGACACATCCCCCTTGAGACTTCATCCAGTCAACCTCAATTCTCGTAAGCATCTCATGTATCAAGAGAGCACACATTTAGAAGACAGCATTTGTTTATAATACTTAAATTAACAATCTGCTTTGATTTAAACAATGCTTGACTTTTCAATATTTATTCTTATTATTTCTTGTATTTGAGAAGCCAAGGCACGAGCTGACCCAAATCCAGTTAGGGCCAATAAATCTCCATTGACTTCAGGGTATGCTTCCCTCAAGCCTGACTTAAGCAGTAGATTTCCAAGTCTCAGGGAGAGGGGTGAAAAGTGCACAAAAAAAGCAACTTGTATTTGAAAACTTTATCACTGACCCTTTAACCCCCAGAATCAGCGTCTGTCTATAAAAAATACTCCACTCTTGTAACACAAATGTGAGTTGTGTCACTTAGCCCACAGCTGTTTTCTTACAAACAACCTGCAACACACAGAATCCCTATTTTCATTTCAGAGAAATGCTACTTGAAATGAATCTTTTTCAACAGCACAGAATCACAGGCAGAGGAAGAGGAGGCTGGAGAATTCATTAGGAGAGAAGAATGAGATGCTATTGAGAAGATGTTAATTACAGTGCAGTTCTGCATCCAATAAATGCAACGAGCTGAGTCACATCTACTCTGGAGCTGCCAGGTTGGGTCTGGTGCTGCCCGGGGAGGGGAGGGCACTGAAGCAGGGCTGTGCTTTCAGCACCCTCTGCCAAGGTCCCTGGCTGCTGGGCCAGAAGCTTCCATGCCCACCATAAGGAGCTGGGAAACCTTGTGAGCCTTTCAGCTTTGTTTACAGTCACTTAATATTATAAGTGACAGCAGAAAGGGCTATTGGTCCCTGTGTCACATAAAGACTGAGGCTCAGGAGAATATAATTAAAATTATGGCACCTTTTTATGCAAAAAAAAAGGTGCCTAAAGGCAAAAAGCAGTTTGGCTTTAATTAAAGACTGCTCCCTAAATGACTCTCTAAAACACAAGAGCTTCACAAAATTCATAACTGAAACCAATGAGATGATTAATTAAACTGAAGACAGTCATTGTTCAAATTTGATATTTAGCAAAGGGAATGATTTTACAGGCATTAAAGATGGGAGTACTGAACAGAAGCTATAAGACATATAAGACATTTTTCTGCCTTTTCTCCACCTAAGACACCACAGGACTTTTCCCTGGGTTTTACTTCGCAGTGTTATTCCTATCCAAAAAGTTAGGAGCCTTATCCAACCTCATGACAGAGAACTGGAGCATCCTTAGCTACAACACAAGGTTGGTAATTTAAGGAACCTCCTGTGTCTGCTCACTGAGAAAGAGCTCAGGAGTAGCACTGACCTTCCTAAAATGCTTTGGGATCTCCCTGTGCACAAGCAGAGGCACCCTACGGAGCTGCCCAAGGAAACTAAAAGCAGGAACAAGTCCTTTCCTCAGCACACCTTCTGCCTCCCTTCCCAGGAAGGTTTTAGGTTTAGCTGCACACCACAACTGCAGGAAGGCAAATTCTCAGGTGCAGTAACCATTTCACCAGTGCTCCCATCAACAGCTTCATACAACTACACCTGGACCTCCTGGACAGCAAGGGCAGGTTATAAAATAGCAGGTATTTTATGTTAGAACTGATTTGTAACTTAGGATAGCTGTCATGCTGCTAACAATTCTTTGTTTTCAGGTCAGCATTTTAAAAAAAAACCCTATGTTTTATGAGTAGAACATTATACCAGCAAAGACTTCTGTTAAAACACAGAGCTCATGTTTGTAGATACAAATGCTATTCAAGAGGATTCACTGTAAATATGAAAGGCTGAAGGAGTGAACAAAAGGAAAACTTTCTGGAAAAAAAACCAAATTATTCTAATGATTAAGTAGCTTTTGTGGGATTTTTTCCCCAGCTGTGAGTGATCTAAATAAAACAGTGGCAGGCTTCCAGAAGTTATAAAATGTCTAAAAGGGCTAGGCACTTCCATCAAGAAATATCTTCTTCCTATTAGCTTTAAGGGGGGTGGGAGATGGGTCAGACTCAGCAGATCCCTGTGGCTGTACCTGGGATGATCCTTCCTCAGAGCCCAGGCTCCAACTGCATGAGGCTTCTCAAATTGTCAGATACACCTCAAGAACCTGGAGCCCAGGAGAACTGGGAGGGGGAATCTGCTCACACACCTGTGGCACGATGAGTGACACCAAATCCACAAAGCCTTCCCCAGCCTGGAGAGAAAGGAAAGGCACCTTCCAAGGCAGAAGGAAGTGTTCAAAATTAAGAAAAGTTCCTCTTCTGCTCAAAGCAAAGAGACACCAAGGAGCTCCAGATGTGCCTAACTTGTGAAAGGGGCCTTAAATCCTGCTGGGTGGGTGGGCTTGCTGTGAAATTTAGCCACAGGATTGGTGTTTAGACAACCCTGTTCCTCCAGAAGAGCTGTCTGCTTTTCACCAGCTGACACCACCGTGGGGAAAATCAGAGTACAGGGGATCAAACCCTTTGTGAGGGACCTGTGGGGCAGAGCCTCTCATGGATTTGAACAGAGACACGACTTGGCCTGAAAATAAATATGTGCATAGAAATGTGTCTTAAATTCTTCATCTGCAGATTAGATGAGGACGTGAAAGAGGACATGGTAAAAGAATTCTAGACACAGGTGGACAAGATGCATTAAAAGTAGCTTGAATCAGCTCTCCCAGGGTGTTCTCCTGGTGTTTGAGGTGCAAACCTCCTGGGATTGTCTCAGATTGTGCCCATGGAGCCCCCAGGCTCTGCCTGGCTGGGAACCAGAGCCCTGCATAAATCACTTCCCCACTTCTGCCCTCTCTCCCTCATCCCATTTTTATCTTTCCCTTGTTTACATAGGACAATAGCTGTACCATGCCGTGTGTGAGTACATTAGCCAGCACAATCTTAATTACAGTCTTCAGGCATCATCATGATTAGAGTAATAAGCTGTAATTACTCTAAGGTGACAGGACTGCACAGACCTTATCTACACAGATAAGAAGATGTAGTAATATTTCATGTCGAGACGTATTTTTCAGCACTACCCATGGAGTGGATTCAGCCTGAGCAGCAGACCCCATGAACACTTGCAGTCTCTAATGGAGGTTTTTCTTCTCTCCTGCCAGCATACAAGCCCACACATTATTCAGTAAATCCTACAAACATATTAGGCACAGCTTAAAACCATCTCTTTCAGAGATATCTTTCATCAGTAAAGTGCCTTAAGTGTATCAGGAAGGTGACTTAAATGTATAAATATGTAATTACATGCAATTCAATACAAAAGTGCATTAATATTTATGAGTGTGCTGTATAATCTAAAAAAAAAAAAAAAATCCATTTGTTTTATTTCTATTGGGCACATTCATCAGGCTGATCCTGCTGTAGGTGCCCTGGCAGAGAAGGGGCTGTGGTGCAGAGCAGGTCCTGGCAGGGCACTGCAGCCACCTGGCTGCACCCACAGCCTCAGCCCAGCCCTGCCTGTCCCAGGGGAGGAGAAGCAGCCCCCAGGCCATCAGTGATCTGGCTCCATCACACCATTCCTCATGGCAGGAGGCTTGAAGGACACACTGCATTCTCATCAGGTCTTTCAGGGAGCTGTGCCTGATTTATTTCTGCAGAGTCCATCTTCTTGCTACATAAATGACAACTAAATAAATAAATGACAACTCCCTGATTCAGCACCAAACTCTCCGTGGCAGCAGAGCAGGGCTTTGTGGGGTACACTCATCACCCCCAGAGCCAGCCCATCACTGCCCTTCCTTCCCACCCCTGTCCTCTGACAACAGCTTAAAAGCTACATGGGAATAACTCTGTTCCACTCCTTGTTACAGGATTTTTCTGTGGGAATGCTGGATGATAAACAGCACTGTAAGCACAGTGTATAGCAAATACACTGCAGAAATTTCCCTGGATGGACATTTCAGGTGCTGCTCAGGGATTTCAAGCCTTGACCTTTCCAAACCATCCTTGTGGATTATCACTACAATTCCAGTGTTGTAAAAACTTATTTTCTGAATTTGCACTGAATGTAACCTCAGTAAAATACGACTTTTAAAACTGATTATTAAAACAAGGAGTAGTTTACACTGCAGTGCTAGTTAAACCAAATTACAATTGTAACAGTCTACAACTATATTCCAATTATTTGCTCCTCAGGTTCTTGCTAAAGTCTCTTACAGCTTTATGTCAGAGCCCAACAATTTACCCTCCACTCCAAGAATAAAGAAATTAGACATTTTTAAAAACATCAAAGAGTTATGAAATATCAGTGTAATACTCCACTTTAAACACAAGTATTTAGAAAATCAAGTTTGAAGCTGCCAGTCTGCCCTTCACTATTCCAGTATCTTCCCTATTCAGACATTTAAAGGTCTGTGTCAAACAGAACTGTAAGAAAGGCTCTTCTGGAGCCTTTCAAGGTACAAACAATTCACCTTTGATTGGGAACACTAGTGCAGGAGGAAGAAGCTAATTAAGGGAAAAGAAAATACATTTTCAGTAGCTACAAAAGTCAATTTGAAATTCTTTCCCAGTTCCATCCTGAGCCTGCTGTCAGCTGCAGCAGCTCTGAGGGATGGGATGTGGGGAAGCAAGAAACAGCCAAAGGCAACAGCAGAACCAGCAACCATGGCAAAACCACCCCATATTCACCCACTGCACTGGGTACAGAGGCTCATTGTGAAATATCAGGATGCCTGCAGGGTACAGCTGAGAGAAATCCTACAGCTTGGCCAGCACAGAATCCCAGAAGGGTTTAGTTGGGAGGGATTTTAAATCCCACCCAGTGCCACCCCTGCCATGGCAGGGACACCTCCCACTGTCCCAGGTGATCCAAGCCCTGTCCAGCCTGGCCTTGGGATCCAGGGGCAGCCACAGCTGCTCTGGGCACCTGTGCCAGGGCCTGCCCACCCTCCCAGGGAAGCATCACACAGGGGGAATCATTAGCTGGGAATCCAGACAGCAACACACACAAACTGAACCCAAACCAAACCCAAACCTGCACAAACTGACCCCAAACCTGAACAAACTGAACCCAAACCAAACCCAAACCTGCACAAACCGAACCTAAACCCGCACAAACCAAACCCAAACCTGCACAAACCAAACCTAAACCTGCACAAACTGAACCCAAACCTGCACAAACCAAACCCAAACCTGCACAAACCTAACCCAAACCTGCACAAACCAAACCCAAACCTGCACAAACCAAACCCAAACCTGAACAAACTGAACCCAAACCTGCACAAACCAACCCTAAACCTGCACAAACTGAACCCAAACCTGCACAAACCAAACCTAAACCTGCACAAACTGAACCCAAACCTGCACAAACTGAACCTAAACCTGCACAAACCAAACCCAAACCTGCACAAACCAAACCCAAACCTGCACAAACCAAACCCAAACCTGCACAAACCTAACCCAAACCTGCACAAACTGAACCCAAACCTGCACAAACCAAACCCAAACCTGCACAAACCAAACCCAAACCTGCACAAACCAAACCCAAACCTGCACAAACAGCAGCACAAACTGAACCCAAATCTCTCAGTAACACTGCTAGTCTAGGTACCCAATTTGCCATCACATCTTGACAGCCCCCATCAACTCCTATTGTGTTTCTGTTACATTGGAGAATTTTTACAGCTGATGGATAAAAATGCCCCAAATCTTCAATAACTCTCTCATGTTTCATGATTTGCTGGTTTAATTCCAGCAGAAACAACAAGATGTAACGGTCTAAAAATAATGCACTGACCAGTCCTTCTAATCAAAACTAGAAAATAAAATTAGATGTTTGTAATAACCATTAATTTACCTCCAGATAAAATAGTTAAATCTACTGTGTATTCTTCTGATGAATGACTAGTTTCTCAGAAGCATTTATTTAGGGGGAAAAAATTGCAAACACTTTTAAAATAATACCAGGGGAGAAGGAAGGCAGGTGTAAGGCACAATGCAGAAGAGAAAAGAATTCTCAGTGTCACTATGACAGTATTTTAAAACACAAGGGACTGGTGAAGAGAGGTGTGATGTCAACTATATTGGGTGCAGTAGCCCATCCATTAAGGAATTCCTTAAAGCCACAAGACCTCCACTGAAAGGTTTCATCTTGCTTTGTTTGCTTTGATTGCTTAAAGGTGCAATCCATTGCCTCCTGCATCTCTCTGGAATCTGAAAATGAAGTGGTTCAGTGTTGTACAGAAGTGTACAGAGTGGGGATGAAAGGCAGTGCCAGCCTGGGGGTGCTGGGCTGGGTGCAGAGGGAGGAAAACAATAGCAGAGCAAGTTTCTGTCTGCTCCAGATATGTCCTGTGAAAGCACTTCTGTGGCAAAGAGATTGCTTTGGTTTTTCATCCCAAAATCATTTGTTAACAGTAGCATTGATAAACAGAAGGTGCCTTTTCAGGCCCTGCCGATTTAAACTACACACAGAAATACATTAAGGGAACATTATTGAGGTTACAAAGTCAAGGGCTTGGAAGTTATGAAAGGCCAGGATTAAGGCTGCAGCCACCACCTGAATTCAGGCCTCTTGTGCATGCACGCCAAGATACAATCTTTAATTACATGATCCCCTGCTCCTATTTCCCTACACAGAATGGAAGGTGTGCAGCTAATGAGCAGCCACTCAGGATTTTGTTTGCTCCTCTTTGTCCATCCTGAGGACCTAGCCCTTGTTTACTGGCACTCCATTCACACCCTCCTGAATACACAATGATTAATTTCCTCAAGGGCTTTTCTGTACAGCTCCTCCCGATACTATCAGATAGATGCTCAACAAATACCAGTGGCCTATTTTACAGTTGTTTCGCCAAAGGTATTTCACTATTCCCATTTTATAGGCGGCAATAACACTCCTGACATGTTCAGGTCAGCAACATCTGCTAATTTTAAGCATTTACTGGGAAGCACCTGAGATTTAATTTTTCAGAGAAATTGGCTCCACAGAGCACTTTCTTTAATGAAGCACAACCTTCATTGATTTCAGCAGCTGAGCACTCCTGAAAATTGGGCTTTAGTGAGCACCATGTGTTATAAGGATACAGGGAAGAGCTGTTTCTAAAATAATGTGGTGCCATGGCCTCCCTCAATGCCACACAGCAAATACAAGCCGGAGGTAGAGGAAATCTAAGACTCTGGCACCAGCTGTTGAGCTGGCAAAGCTGGTGTCATACATGAAGATGAGGATGAGAGAAATTGATTGCTATTCATTTATTTCATGTTTTTCAAGCATGACATGGTATTCTCAGCCCCTCCCCTCCCTGCTCCGTTTTGTGTCTCCAATACTGTGCCAAACATGTCACAGTTGTGCAGAACAGTCAAGAAATTGCTGAGCCTGTGCAGCCTGAGTTAGCAAAACCTCATTTGGTGCTGAGGAAGTGCTGAGCAATGCCAGCCTCCACTGCAGAGCATGGCAGAGTTTTCCCTGAAGCTCCTGGCTTGGTGGAAGGCAAAGCACACACAGCTGATTCTCCTCTGACTGCTCCTGCCAAGAGATCCTGAGGCTCTGGCTCCAGCCAGCTTCTGCCAGCCTGAAAGTCCCATTGTGTTTTCTCTAGAGATTTTTCTAGGTCTAACACAAATTGCCAGCAAAGTCCAAGGTTTTGTCTTTGCTGCAGATTTGACTCGGTGACCTCCAGCCCACCTGGGGTTGCCTTTCTGAGGCTGAAGCAGCAGCGGGACGTGGCCTGTGCCAGCAGTGTGTCCCCTGCTGACACCATCCCAGCCAGGTTCCCTGAACCCCTCCTGCACTCTGCAGTCCCCTTTGGTGAGTGCCTGCTGTGCTGTGCTGCACCTCCAGGCTCTGATCCTGGCCCAGCAGCCAGGGCTGTGCTGCCCACGCTGCCCCTCCAGCCCATCCCTGCTCCCTGAGCCCAGCCCCACGGCTCCAAACCCCTCCATCCCCCCTGTTCCATCCAGCTGAAAGCCCCAAGGCTGCCCACAGCCCTTGCAGCCAGGGGAGATGGATTCCCACTGCCCTGGGTTTATCTCACAGCGCTGAGCCTTAAATAAATGTGTGTGACTTACCCTGTGAGCAGCAGGGCCACATGCTCATATTTATTTTCTTTGTTTGAGGAATGGAGAGAAATGAAAAGAGATGTGGAGAGGAGTCCCTAGGGATGCTCCCTGTAAATCTCCATGCCAGGGAAGAGGGCTGCAGTGCCGGTGCACTGCTCAGCTGGGATCAGAGATAAGGCACAGGGAGGGGCACTGAGGCAGTGTGAGCTGCTCTGTGTGACACAGCAGTGGCACAGCTGTGGTGACACAGACCCCGAGCACCCAGAGCTGTCCCAGGCAGTGAAACCTTGCACAGCACTGCCCTGGCCTGGAGCAGGGACACATCCACCTGTGGGCACGGGCTGGAAATGGCATCTCCCACTGCTCTCCTTGCCTCAGGTCACAGCAGGGCCAGGAATATTTATCCTTGGAAAAGGAGCTGGTCATGGTGGAAAACAGTTATCAAGAACCACATAGAATAACATGAAACACAAATATTTCAGTATGTCTAAATAACTGAGCAACTCCTCAGTTCTACACCAAAACTTCCATGTTTTTTTTCCTTTCACATAGTTTTCTTAATTTTCACTTTTTTTTTTTCTCATCTAGAATGGAAAAGATATTTTAAAATTTTAAACTTTCTCCCAAAAATAAAATTTTTGTACATTTGTATCTGTAGTTATACAGTATTTGCATATACTGATCAAAACACACTTTCCAGGAGATTTCACTGGAGGGAAATAAAATTCCACTGCAGGAGCAGCTGGCACAAAGCTGGCTGTGGGCTCCTCCACCCTTCACACACATTGTATTCTCTGAATAATTCAAACAGCACTTTGGTTGGCAGGACACAGACCCAGGCAAGGAGTTAGTGGGCCAATAAATTTTACATTTAAAGGGTATCCCCCTTATTGTAGGGTTACAATAAATGCATGTGGGCTTAGACAGCTCTCATCCCTGCTAGCCCTGCACTGGGAACAGATGACTTCAGCCTCACACTGGCACCATTCATTAGCACAGCACTCAGCAGTCATAAAAAATGTATTATGGTTTGTTAATGGAATCGGAAGCACCTCTGCATTCCTTGTTGGACAGGAGGATGGTGCAGCACCAGGAAAGTCCCGTGCATTCCAGAGGTCTCAGGATGCTCCCTAGAATCTCCTGGCCACGCTGAGCTGGGACACATTTGCCTTTGCTGCCCTGCCAGCCTCGAGGCTGGATGAGAAAACCTGGAGTCGAGACAGAGACACCACCCTGAGCCAAGGCAGGTAAAAACAGGGAGGAAACCGCTGTAGGGAGGGATGGAAACATCCCTGCCATGCATGGAAACATCCTGCCATGCATGGAAACATCCCTGCCATGCATGGAAACATCCTGCCATGCATGGAAACATCCCTGCCGTGCATGGAAACATCCCTGCCGTGCATGGAAACATCCCTGCCGTGCATGGAAACATCCCTGCCATGCATGGAAACATCCCTGCCACGCATGGAAACATCCCTGCCATGCATGGAAACATCCCTGCCACGCACTCCTGCACCACACAGGCAGCCTTAACCCACACAGGGAAACCAGAGCATCCCTCTGCACACCCAGGCCAGCAGGACAGAGAATGCAGAAATGAGCAAAGGAAAGGACAGAATTAGCAGAACCTTCATGGATTATGCCAGCTGCTGTGATCCATGAGTAATCCGACCTGCAGAATTTTTTTACCCAGCCAAAAAATCTCCACTTGTAATTATTAAGCCTTAAGAAAAGTTAATCTATTTTAAAACATCCCTTTTGATCTGATATGTCAAGAATTTGAACTACTCAGCACAGCAGCTTTTCTAAGCTCTGTCTTGTACTCCTCTGGATTTTCATTTTTCTTCTCTAGGAACAGCCAAAAAAGACTGATGAGGAAAATTTTAAAGAGAAAGAACAGTGATTAGAAAATAAGGAGAGAGAAAGAGCTCAGCTAGGACCTGAGGACTGCAACACTTAAGGTGAGCTTGGCAATATTCCTCATTAGGAAAGGGATCAGAACCTTTTTGCAATTAGAGAGAAAAGAGAAACAATGGTTCAACTTCCCATCAGCAAAGAAACCACCTTCTAGCATTCAGGCTGAAAAAAAAAAAATAGTAAAGAATAAAAATTTAAGAAACAGAGCAATATGTAACCTTTCCATTTGCTGGCTTATTCTTTCCCAAGGAAACAGATACAGTGAAGATAAATTTGATGATCAAAAAACCAGAGGGATTACATTCTTGTACAGTGCTGATCACTGGCAAATCCCCCTCCCTGCAGTTCAGAAGCACAGCTTAGCATAACAGACAAGATTTATCATTGCCTTGTCCTTCGCACCACTTACAGCCAGACCTGAGTTGCTCCCATCTCAAGAGTCCTCACTCATGTAGGGAATGAATACCAGAACGGTTCTGCTGTTTGTGTACAAAGGGACAAACCCTGTGCCCAACACAGACCCCCTGGGCAAAGGCCACGTTTTCACCTCTATTTCTGCACCACAGCCTGGCTTCAGCTCTGGGCTCCGTGGATGCCCCACAGTCTTTGTGGGATCACCCAAAAACCCACCAGGTACATACCTACAGCTCCTAGGAGGTGGCACAGATCCTCCTTCTATTTGTATGTAGAACACAGAGTCTCCAGTTAAACAGGCACAGAACACAGAATAAATAAAAATAAACAGGGGAAACCAGATATGGCTGCTTTTTCCAGTTGAATGTCAAGGCATAGACCCTGCAAAGCCACCTCATACACCAGAGAAAAAGAGAATTTCCTTCACTGTGGCTGAAAACATAATGTCTTCTGCAAATATTCAAGATATTTTGTAGACAGATCTTTTAAAACTGAAGTGTCATCTAATATTCAGGGTTATTTAGTAGCTGGAAAAGCAATTACTGTAATATTTCTTGTTTATAGCCACCTAGAAGCTACAAATTTAACTTGGTAGTGATGCACAGTCAGGGCATCTGGTTCCAAAGCAGAACATCTCAAGTCAAGAGCTTTGCTAATGCCTGCAGCAAACTTGCAAGGAGTTACAAAAGCTGTGAATCACATCACTTCAGCAGCACTTAGAGTCAAACCCCACTCCATGGCAGGGCTGCCTGCGCTGAACCCTTCCTGCTGCAGGAAGCATCCCAACTCCTGTCTCTCTGTAAAACTTGCCTGGAGCAGGAACAGATAAAGCTCTGCAGTGCATCTCTCCAGAGCCACAGAGTGTGTTGAAGAGAGTAAGAACCGTGAGCAGGAAATCAGTCTGCTCCTAGGAAAGGTTTGTTTTCTAAGCTGCTTGTAGGGGAGGGTACCCAAATCTCTCCTGCCTGACCTTATCACCAGGCACAGGATTAGAGCTGGCTGGACTGGGAAGGTAAATTATTAACGTGGGGGCCTGGAGGTGGCTGTGGGAATTCCTGATCTCCCCCAGTGCTCCCTGTGACCTGCAGTGCTCAGCTAAGCCCTGGACCACAAAGAAGGTATTCAGGGGCCTAAAACTATTTAATTCCCATTGACTGGCTTTCCAAAGGAAATAAATGGCTCCATGAATTTGGGCCTTCAGCCCTCCCATGCAGCAGAGCTCATCTGTGAAATGGAAGTAAAACCACATCCTATTCCATCTGTGCTCAATCCTGGCAGAGGTAACTGGAGCAGCCCCCAGAGGAGCAGCAGGGCTGCACAGCAGCTCAGGGAGAGCCCTGCAGGGTGAGGGGCTCCTCCACATCCCATCTCCCTCCTCCCAGAGCCAGACAGAGGTTCCTGCCCCTTTGGACAGGAACAGGAGCGATCAATGCTGCACCCCACAAGGCACATGAGGGTGGCACTGTTTGTTTATTTTGGGAACAACAGCAAAGCCAGCCTCTCCTCTTCCAAACCTCTGCAGCCCTTCAACTTCATCCCACAGCCAGCGTGTTATGTGGGACCCTTCCCTGCCTCTGCCAAGCACTTCTGGCACCTCCCTTATTCTCCCCCAGCTGATGTGCAGGGTGGGAAATGTCTTCTGTATCTTCTCCATCATCCTTAAGGGAAGAGCATCTGCAGCCTCACTGCTGTCACTCAGCCACGTCTGGGTGTGTGGTTCTGGCTTTCTCCATTCCTCCCCCTCACTGACAGGCTCCCTGACACAGAGGGAACACAGCACTTCCCTCTCCACTTCTTCATCCCAATGTTGTACCTCGTGTAATGTGGACACGAGGAGGTCAGGACAGAAAATCCAAACCAACGCTTCAAAAGGACACCCAAGTCTGCAGCTTTAGTGTGAGGCAAAAATGACCTCAAACCCCTGGACTAAACAAATGCCTGAGGTGAAAAAGATGGAATAAATTAAAGGATATAATTATGGCTGGGAAATGAGAAAAGGAGGTTGCTCAATAGGATGAAAGAGGGATTTGAGGAATAAGAAATGAAAGGAGGTGTCAGCTTGAATCAGCCAGGTTGAAAACTGCTGCTGATTTTGACTGACATACTGAGACTTTCCAATTGCAAACTCTTTCTCTAATAAGCTGCAAATTCATCTCTACGCTTTTACTTTGATCTTAATGCAAATATTTTATAATGGACACATTTAATGATTTTCAGGTGCTTATTGGTTCTATCAGACTTGATACTGGAATCAATCTCCTCTTTTAGAAAGCTTGGGTTAATGGCAAAGTTTATTAAACTGCATGCAGTCATTCAGAGAAGATCAATAGAGACATGATTACAGAGCAACCAGAGGATTAAACATGAGATTTATCACAAAATTAAACTGAATTAAATGTTCTCTGATAGCACTTGAAATGCTGTCGATACTCTTAACTGATAATCTATGCTTTCTGTGTTTACTTACCAGGCAGCAGGGAAGTCTGGCTTGAGGAAATGACTGTAATGTAAAATCTGCAAAGATTTGCTGAGAGCATTAAACCTCACCTAGAAAACCATTATTTCTTCCTGTTAGAAAAGCAAAAGCATTTTGCTTCTTTGCCCATTTCCTCTTTAAGGGAGAGGAGGATACAGCCCTCTCCCATATCACACTCTGCAATCTCCTTCTCAGGGCCATTATAGGATGCACAGGACACTAAAGGATCCTACACAGGGTTACAATGAAATATTTTATGGTTTCCTGCTGTGGCAGTTTTTACCTCATTCAGAATTAATTCTGAGTTCTCAATGACCTTATTAAAACTTATTCCACACACTGAGAAATTTGCAGCCTTCCTCCTTTCCCTCTGCTTAGCCCAGTCACCCCCAGGTTCTTACACTCACACCTCACACTGTGCAAACTTCTCTGATATTCTCTGCCAAAAGAATTAAAAAAAAAACCAAACCAAATAAACAAACAAAACCCAAAACTCCCCTTTCAAAATAAAATAATAAAAAAAAAAAAAAAGCACCAAAAAAAAACCCTAAAAAAAACCCAGGTGCACCAGCAACACAGCACCATTGTCCTAGGAAACAGAAAATGAAGTTCAGGGGATAAAAATCAGGCCAGTTTTACAGAGAGAATCTAAATTCAGAGAGGATTATTTGAGGTGAGATCTGCCCCTGCAAGAGAGCAAGAATTTCCCAGCCCCTGCTGCACCCTGAGCTCTGCTATCAGAATCACAGAGATATTTCCATCTGCTCTGGGATAACGTGGCTGGCCTGGCTGGACCAAAACCTCAGCAGGAGAGAAGGGGGAAGAGGGAGGGAGGAGCAGCAGACCCTAAGCACACAAGAGACCAGATGCAAAGTAATAACCCATCACAACCACAGCTTTGACAAGTTTTGATCATGGGTCTGTGGGTTTCCAAAATGCTCACAGCATACAAATTCAACCGAAGAGTTCCTTTAAAATGTAATATTTGTGTTCAACAAGCAAGCAGGAGGAGGGGTGTCAGCTTCCAGGCATTTTTCCATCATACTTTTCAGAGAAAGTCTGTATCCCACCACAGCCTCCACCAAAAGCTTAATAAACCTTGATAAAATACCTCAAAGGAAATATGGCCGTCCAACAGCAAATATATTATCCGAAACAAAACCCATCAAAAAAGCCCTCATCAGCTATCAAGAATTGAATTTTTACTGACTCAGAGGGGCTTAGCTGCTTTCTAAACAGGCTCAGCTATCCCCAGTGTACTTTGCAAAATTCAATCCAGTAATCCAATCCCAGATGCATTATGTGAAATCTTATTTCTCCAAGCTCTAGAAAAGAACAAGCAAAAAGGAAGGCTTTAGGAACACTAATTTGCCAATAAATACTCACTGAGCCAATTTCGCCTTTACTGCTTTTTGGAGGAAAATAAAAAGAAAAAAATCCCAGAACACAAACTGCTGTCCGAGTACTACGTTCCCTTATTAAAACTTCACTTGTGGATAGAAAAAATACCATGGAGCACGTACCCTGAAATTAGCCCAGCATGTGCTGCCCCAATAAACAAATCCTTGGAAACTAGATTAGCATCATTCCCAGTAGGCTTCCACTACAGAAATCACTGTCAGCTCTGTCTGGAAAGGGAAAATCTCTGCAATATCTAATAAATGCACCAAAATATCTCAGTGCAGAGCGGGGCATGTTCCAGCAGTGAGCAGTGGAGCCACAGGCAGCCCACAGCGTGGTGTGACATTTGACAGGGATGCCACCACACAGTGCAGTCCCAGAGTGACCGGGCAGAGCTCCCTGTGCTCTGGATTCCCCAGCTGAGCAGGGACAGACTCACCCTGGTGCTTCACCAGAGGAGACAGCCCAGGTTTATGGGTCCCCACGTGCCCCATGGGATGCTGCACGGGTGACACAGGTGGCATCAGGAGCACAGGAGCACTGCCACTACCCCGAAGCTGTTCCATCAGGAGGGCAAGGACCAGGTCAGCAGCTGCAGGTGACACTGAACCCCCAGCTCTGACAGCATCCTTCTGCCCTGGCACTGCCCATGGGACCCCAACCCATCTCCATCCAGCAGGCTGCTGCCAGCAGGGACACACACTGCCCCTAAAAATAAACATTTCTGGCTTCCTCATGTCTGCATGCAGAGAGAGGGAAGTAAAGCCCACTGTAAAGAACACAGTTCCACATCTCAGTGCCCCACCTGAAAGGTGGGCTGAAGCCAAGCAGGTGACAGGCAAACATCTCAAAAATTGGATTTTTCTAGGCAGTTATTTCCCTGCAACTGCTGCTCTCCTGGAAACAAAGCTGCCATCCCTGCAGCTCTTGCTTATGGAACACACAGCACTGTGCTGAGACCCCATCAGTGCATCAGTGACCAAGAGGCAGCACCATGGCCCAGAGTGGGTCCTGTTTCAGAAGCAGCCAGTGAGGGACAGCTGGGAATCCAGAGCTTCCCTCTGGCTGCCCTGGCAGCCCTGGGACCCTGACAGGGGTCAGGAACCCCCCTGGACAGAGCCCCCAGAGACACTGGCTGTGATCTGTGCTCATGGAAAAGAGTTTTCAATCTTACAGCATGAATTACAAGCTCTGAGTGTTTGATATGAGTAATAATTAAGTGTGGCACGGGTGCAAAAGTAAAATTTTAGGTTTCTAGATTAGGGGTTCAAAGGGGACAAGATGGAGGAAATTGGGTGTGTCTTGTCCTTTTTCTCCTTCTTCATGCCCTCCATGTTTCACTGTGGTGTTGGCATTTTTCTGTTGGTTCAGGCTGGGGACACACTGTCCAACGTAGGTGACAGATATTGGCACGTTATTGTAAATCCAGCACAGGTAGTTTCTGGTATTTAATGTTTGTACCATCCCACTGAGGGCAGAGCCCCACACGCTGCCCTGCAGGACAGAGCTGCGGCAGGGCAGCAGAACATGTTAGAGATAAACAGAATAAACAACCTTGAAACCAGCACAGATGAACTATGGCTTCTGCTTTGGCAATGGGGCTGACAGACAGAGACTTTCTACAATCTCAAGATCATTTAAATACCACAGATTCCGACAGGACAGCACTAAACTACAGCTGGGAATTCCTGATGGGAGGCTTATCCCCACCAAATGTGCTCCTTCTGTCCTGTCCCACAGCTAAGAGATGCTGGGCTTGCCTTTTCCCCCCTCCTCTGGCCCTTAGACACAGAGGTCCAGGGCAGCAGGCAGGTGACAGCTCAGGACACGGAGCTGGAGAGGTTTCTGTGGCACCAAAAATCCCCTCCCTCAAAAAGCAGTTGCTGTGTGCTCTGCATTTTATTAATTTAATGGTCAGGATAATAAATTTGTCAGTAATGACAAAGAAATTCCCTAGAAACTGGAGTACTCAAGTGTCACTGAAGCTCCATCTATTTAGCAAATAGATGAGTGCCTTTCAGCCAGGCTGGCTGTGATTAAGCAGCTGTCACAGCTCCTGCAGCAGCTGCACAGGCACAGGTAGCTCTCAGGGCTCTTCCTCATAGGGATGGGAAGATGATCCTGATGTGAACGGATATCAGCAAGTGAAAACCCAATTAATGAACTGACACAGAAGTAATGGGTCATTTCTGTAAGTCTTCTGCTCCTGCTGACTTGTGAAAGCTTCAGGTTTTACAATCAGATTCATTAAAGTTTCACAAACAAAAAATAATAGATTTTGCTTTTTCACTTGCTAAAGTTATGTTTGAGTGGACTCGTACCTTCATGAAAGAGTGTGAGCTTTTTTAGAGTGACTTTGATTTTTGGAACTAATTTTTGTTTTTTCCAGGACTGAGACACTGAATCTATTTCAGTAACTTGATTTCTTAAAAATTCAAGGTGATAAACTGTTTCTGTTACTTTTACCCTTCCAATTGAGCTGTTCTTTTCATATGTGTACTCTGCTCAGCAGCCACTGAAATTGGAGGAAGTTTTCCAGGGAACTTCTATGTGTTCTGTTTCCTAACACACACTGCAAGAGGTTACGAAAAGAGAATACACAACTTTCTGCTCTCCCACTTTCATAACTAAAAATTAACGGGAAATCCCAGTGAAAATGTGGCTGAATAATGGATTGGAGAGCTCGCTGTCCTTGGGTAGGGGATATCAAAGATAACACTTGGTCCATTAGAGAGGAAAAAAGAAATGGCCATGAAGGGTCTTTCAAAACAAGAAATTGAAGCAAGAATGAATCAGCAGAAGACTCTGCTTATACAGAACATGGGTGCACCTCAAAGGTTTGAAAGGCTTTCTCTACAATGCAAGATAGAAAAAGGAAAAGAAAGGAAATAGCCACTGGGACAGGGTTTCAACCTGGAGATAGCAAAATTTACACTAGCTGAGAATCTGCTCTAATTACAGGGAGTATTTCTGCTTGAAAGAAAATGAAGCTCAAGATGCTCAAGCTAAGGCAAGAAAGTTTCAACAGAATTATTAACAGGTGAGCCTAACAATTACAGGGACTACCAAACATCAGGTGGCACAGAGAGATCACCCAGGGGATAGCAAGCAGGAACTTCTTCCTCACTGCATGACTGCACTGAGTGCCCACACTGCTCACAGCTCACTGAGAAAAGCTGAGAGCTGCATGAGACAACACGATCAGAAATTCTTCCTCTGTGAATCCTAAATATTTAGAGCAATGTGCTTGACATTCTGATTTGCTCAAAACCATCATAAACCCAGAAAATTCTGAAGCAAAGCAGAACAGTGGTGGAGGAAGCTGTGGGGGAAGGGAGGCCCCTTCTCAGAGCATCCCCAGCTGAGCACAAGCACACACTGTACCATTTGGGAGGCAACTTTATGTGCTCTTAGTAGTAGATTAATGAATGTAATTACTTAACATTGAGGCTGTGAATGCTGCAATACTGTAATTTATAGTGTGCTGTAAAGTTCTAATGTGTTTTTATGTCCATAAGCTGCTTAACCATAATCTAATGCATTTGTACACGAGCACCCTCCTAAGTGGCTCTGGGATCAGCAGTGAGCGTGAGTCCCCCTCGCCTGCACGCTCCTGTTTTATGTCTTGATAAACCAACCTCTCCTGCTGGGCAGCTGAGGAGAAGCAGCTGCTAAAAGGATAAAAATTTCAAGTCCAGTGGCAAGAACTTCTTTCCTTCCTTCCTGGGAGCTGCAGCACCGAAGCAAGCAGAGCAGTGTGGTACAGAGGGGGATCAGCTCATGGTGGGGGTCTGGGGAGGGGATGGAACTCAGCCCCTGGGGCTGATGGAGAGGCAGGACTCAGCCCCACCTCTCTGCTCCGCAGGCAGGACACCAGCAGATCCCAGGACAGCACTCACAGGGAACTATCTCCGACAAAACCCTGCGCCTTCTCTCAGTCTCAGCTGCTCTGCTCCTCCTGCTGTCGGACCCTGTGGTCACCTCAGTCCTTCCCTGCTCCAAGAGGAGGGATGTGGCCAGGACTCCTGAAGTATGTGCTTATTGTTGTCACTAACTAATTTAGGCAAACCATTTAACTTCTTTATGCCCTTGCTTAACCATCTGTAAAATGGGACTAATAATAAACCTCAGAGGGATTTAGTTAGACTTAATTAAATGGTTTGTAAAGTGCTTTGAGATCCTCAGGAGAAATGTGTTGTGCAAGTGCAAATTATTATTACTGTTACAGTGCTTTCTACTTTCAACACAGTTAAATATTAATGATCCAGTTCTCTCCTAATGCCCAGTGATACAACTTTCCTGAACAGTAATTTTCTCAACTAAAAAGACACGGGACCTGGTAGTAGAACATCAAAAAAACTTTCTTTGTTGTTCATTCATAAGTAGTCTGAAACAACAGATAAGAGTAAATATTTTAGTATATATCAAGCTAAAGATGGGGATCCCATCTTTAAAATGTGTGTGCTGTACATGCAGTCAGTTCAGAGCCAAAACAATGCAAATTTCATCACCAGATCAGTGTTCCTATTACACACTGCCACAGACCCAGGGAGGAAATCAGTATCGATGCTAATATATAATAAATGCCTTTGCTAGATAAAAGGTACCATGGCATGAGTGACGTGATTAACATTCAATTAACAGCTCCATGGTGTCAGAAGGAACATCAATGCCCTGTTAGAGAGAGTGTCACAGCTTCAGGGGCCAGGGCAGAGAACACCCCGGATTTTCAATCAGCTTTGTCTATTGTGATCCAGCAAAAACGATCTGAAAGTTGCCTGCAGGCAGGGGAAAAAAAAACAAAACAAACAAACAACCAGCCGTGATTCCTCCTCTTTTGTCAGCTTATTCCAGGCCAACTTAAAAGGAGAAAAATGAAAAAAAAAAAATGGACTCACGACTTCAGGTCTTAGGAGCTGAGAGAATGTGACCTGGTGTGCAAAGCCTGCTGAGCCCTTCCACCCCCAAGGAGCTCCACAGGAGCAGCAAGTCCTGCCCCAAGCACTGAACTCTCACATCCCTGGGGTGGGGCAGGATCTGCCAAAACTGAGCCCCAAATCACCACTGACAAGTGTTTTCTTAGTATTTTTCCGTATTAACTTAAAATATTGCAGTGGTTTTGGTTCACCAATTTGAGATTTTGCTAATTTTGAAAATTTTGGCTAATTACTAATGAGTGTGGTGGGTTTCAGTGATGGTTAATCACTAATGTACTCACTTCTTGCTGTGAGACAGGATTAGGAGAAAGGCAAAGTAGGCTGAAAACTTTGAAAGGGTATAAAGAAAAATTATTAACCCTAACTAAAAGAAAGAGTAATGAGAATTAGAAAAAAGTGTTAGAATGTTTCTCTTCTTCTTGTAACTTTTCTCATGACAATGTAAAGAAACAAAACTTAAAATTTTAGTCAGTTTACTACATCTAAAATAGTTTTTTCTACTAATAATATATCAGAAGCCAAATCAAACATTAAGAAAAAAAAATGCAATTCTAAAATTGAAGGTATTAAGTTTCCACACACAACCTTAGGTGGTCTCCACTTGGAACTGTGGTGTAGTGTGATTTTTAATTATATGGTGAACTCTGATATTTCTATTTGATCTTTAATACTAGTGACATAACAAAGATACATAATATATTGATAATTAAGTCAAACGTTTTTGCCATCCTTATGTACTACAAAGTGAGCCTATCTAAAGAAAGCTGATTTAAAAGCACTTCTAATTTACTTATATTACAGATCCTAAAAACAATTAAAAGAGCAAAGAAAAAAAAAAAAGGGAAAAAAAAACCACAAAAAGAACAATCATCATCATGACAGATGAAAAATCCCCTTTGCACTGAAGCACCAGACACCAGAGCAAAAAGCATACAGCAGGTATTAATGCAGCAAATCGAAATGTGTGGTTTTGAATCATGAAGTCTTTATTTCATCTAACACAAGCTCATCTCATTACTCCTGCAACAGAAGAAACCACACCAAAGACTTTTAGGGGGCTGTGTAAAGGTGGGGCCAGCACCAGGACTGAAACCCTGCAGACTGTTCTCATCCTGCTCCTGCACATGGGGCAAACAAAACCATCCTCTCACTGCCTGTGGTTTTCTGCACCTCCCTCACGGATCAGACAGGTCACACCTACTCTGCAGAGATGCTGCCCATGGTTCCCCTGGAACCTCAGATTCCCTGTGTACAAAAATCCAAAATATCCTCCAGAGGAGGATCAGTTAACCATGAACACTTACACAATGCTGAGGTTTCAGAACAACATCCCTGAGAAGGTGTTTCCCAGCTTTATGCACACAGTCTCAGGGTGACCTGTGTAAATTCTGGATGCTTTCAAAGGCAGCAGAAGGGCTGTCACCACACCACAAGGTCCATCAGATGATGTCCTTTGGCTCCACACCAGACTGGCAGAGCCAGAACTTGCCCTGAGGGATAATCCTACAAAAAAAACCCACAAACCAGACCCACACCCTCTGATCCCAGGGGGGCAGTCACCCCTGAGCGAATGAAGGACCTGGGTGCCCCTGTGGGGTGGCAGGAGCTGCTGTCACACAGTCACACAGGAATGAGCCTTCTCAAGGCCTGGAACAGTGCAAGTCCTCCCCTGTTTATAAACCCCCTCCACTTGGGCACATTGCACACAGGCAGGCCTGTATGCCATCAGTGAGCAAAAGAAGAGCTGTGGCAATTTTATGTTAGTCATAATTTTAAACCCATCAACTTCAACATAAGGATTTCTATCTGTTTCAATATTTAATTTATTTTGCCTTCTAGTGTTCCTAAATTAGGGAGACATTTTATTGCTCTGGTTGACATTTTTATGAAAACTGAAACTAGGCTTCATTTTTTAAGCGAAATTTCTCCACTTGAAAAGCTAATTAGTGCTTGTGCTCACACTGAGGATGCAGGTGCAAAAACACAGACAGACCTACACACACACAGACTGCCTGGGTGGAAAGATGAATATCCTTTTGAGAATTTGGACACCCTGTACCCTTGTCACTACAGTAAATGGCAAGATTTTAATATTTTCCTACTACTCCACAATTAAAACCTGCATCCATGACCAAACACTACACTCCCTGAGTCTGTTTTTTTTTCTTAAACAAGGATTAAAGCAGCACTTAACTACATAGACTGTCTGCCAGTTATTATATAATTATAATCCATCTTTGCCTTCTTTAGTTTTAAAAGAAAGGTAAGTGCTCTGTCAGCCTTGAGCTCCTTCCCTTTTGCCTTCACCAGCTGATTATTTTCAGAATGGAAATGCTGGCCTCAGTGGGTACCTGCAAACAGCCTGACTGCCCATAATGATGATCTACCTGTCTGCTGCTTCCAGGCCACCTGTTTGCAGCTTCCCAGGAAGCCTTACAGATAGATAAAAAGCTTCCAATATTTTCTCCACATAAACTGCAAGCCATCCATCAAGTTGTTTACATCACACCGAGATATATGCACCTTTATCATTAGAGGAGCCGTCTCCAGAAATGGGATGAACGCACAGACATGATAAATCTCCCCTTTTACAAGGGGACTGCATTATTCTGTCGAAGGAAATGCACCCAGCAGCATCCCAGGATCAGCCATTAAGGGGTACAGTACAGGAGAAGGGCACAAGGGCAGAATGGTTTTAGAGCACAACCAAAACACTGCAGAGAGGACATGGTGGGTTCTACAGCAGAGGTGTTTTGCTTGGCTCAAAAGCTGCCATTCCACAAGCAGTCTTAAGGCCAGGCAGCTTCTGGCAAGATTTTGAGCTACCTACAAACCTGCCTGGCTGTGAACACAGCCAGGGCATTGCAATTGCAGCCTCACAGCAATGAACATTCTTCTGCAGCTCCAGCAAACACGATCTGTCAAAGTGGGGAACGTGCCCAGGCTCTGGAGGCTCTGGAGGCTCTGGAGGCTCTGAAGGCTCTGAAGGCTCTGGAGGCTCAGGCACAGCAGCCCAGCAGCTCTGTCCTCAGCCAGAGATGCCACCAAGAAACACCCGAGAGCAGCACTGGGAGGGCACATGTCCATCCCTGTGGTGGGAATGGACGAGCACAGCTCTGCAGGAATCCCCCTCACCACACCAAGCTGCACTGGACATCTGCCATGCCTGTAACTGGGGATTCTTCTGGGTGACAGAGCCACAGGGACCAGCAGCCCTGCCTCACACATCCCCCAGAGCAGTGAGGTGGGAAGTGGCAGAGGAGCCAGGGGAAGATCATCAGCAGCATCTCAAAAAGCTGTCAGAAAAGGAGGGGGCAGGTGTGAGGGGACTGAAAGACAGCTCAGGTGTGAATCAAGTCTGAGCTAACACCCCAAAGCCAAGAGGAATCTACGCTGTGATCTGCTCAGGGTGGGAAAAAGAGAAGTCTCCCTCCAGTGAGAGACAAGTATCCCAAAGGGACCTACTGTGGGTTTCCTTTGAAAACTGCTTTCCTGTTTATCTGCCAAAACAAATAAGGACAATCAGAGTTTGCTGGTTTAAACGTCTTTCCTCTTCTTGAGACAAATTCTCTCACAGCGTAATAATTTCTTTTTAATTGCTGCATTTAGACAAAATAAACCACTTAAGAAAAAGAGGACATGCAAAAATAACAACAGATTTGAAATGAAGTCTGGACCTTAACTTGAGCTCAGAATTAAAAGCAGATTAGAGTCGGTATGCAGATTTATTAGAGCAATACATGAAATTCCAAAGACAACCAGAGCAGGATTTGCTGTGTCCCTGCAGTGTCCCTCTGCTGTGACCCACCCTGTGCAGGGACTGTGGGGCTGGGATTTGGCTCATTTTCACACTTAACAGAGACCTGCAGATCCCAAACCTCTTGTTCCACCACAGAAGAACCGAGATGGTTTTACCACCAGATGGGAATAAGTGCAGTTGCTGATCTTAGAAAGCTGAAATACAATAAACTACTGCTTATCCCACTGAAAAATTAACCAAGCACAAGATCTTTTTTCCTCTTTTTTAAATGCAGCTACAAATAAAATTCCAGCATTTGGTATTTCAGCAGGAATGTTTTTAGCCACAAGAAGCTGAAGAGACAAGAAAGGATTTCAGGGAGAAGTAACAGCTTTTATGGGACCCACTGATATGTAGGGAAGAAGAGAGGAGCTTCTGGGCACACACAGCCTTGTGGGGCAGCTAAAAGCCTGCTGAGTTTTCCCAGATGCCACATAAGGAGGGCTAAGGATCAGTCAAATGTGATGGGCAGAGACCCCTGCATCCTGGAAGGACAGAGAAAGACATTTCCTCCAGTTCTATTTCCTTTTCCTTTTCAAAAGCAAGCCATGTCCTGAAAGCACAGAGGATACCCCCCCAGCAGGGAACCCTGGCCTTGAAAGCATCTCTGGTGCTTCCCACGTCTCCCACTGGAACGCTGATAAGCAGAATGATAAAGCCCAAACACACAAATGTCAATGAAAGGCACCTCAGGGAAGAGGATAAGGTTTTCTGTCAAAGTGCTTCCTTTCTTCTCTCTATCAGCTGCTCTGGCCCGTGTTCAGTTTGTTCCTGAGCACTGCAAATGTTCACAGCACCGAACAGGCAGGGAGGAAGAGGAATCATTGGCAGAGAGGCAAGGGAATAATTTCTATCAGTGGCAAACTCCAAGATCATTGATTGCCATTCTCTACAGGCTGTGTGGAAACCAGCTGGAAGAGATAATGAAGGAATGGAATTCTGGTGTTAGAAAAACAAGTTTTAATGAGATGGAGCTAAGGACTCACCTCTGATAACCCATTTGTGGATAGACAAGCCCGAACTGAGTTTTGTATTTGCAGGAAAACATGAAAAATTCAGTTTCACTATAGACCATTCTGGCCAGTTTAACAAGCTGGTAACAGTCAGGGTTTTTATGAAGTCCCTGTGCTCGACAGCTCTGCTGGCATCTGAGGTTACAAATTGCCACTCTTGAATCTACAGGGCTGTGCTTTTTTGTGGCATTGACATTTTCCTTTCAAGCATATCAGTTCTTCCTTCATTTCAAATGCTGGTTGCTCATTTTATCTGCCCTTTAAGTGTTTAAAAAGAGTCAAACTGGATTAAGAAAAAAAAAAATCAAACCCAAACCCCACAGACTTCTGGATTTATGTATTTTTCTGATGTGTTTGCCATGCTGTAACCAATCAGATAAGCTCCTTAGTTCCCTCCAGTGATGGATTATTGAGTTTTTATTTATGTTTCTCCTTGTTTAGCCTCCCAAGCACCAATACACTTGTACCAATGTCTCAGCTTCAACTCCCATTAAGGAAAGAAAGAGCCGGCAAATGTGATCAGCCTTGGAGATTTTCCAGAGTGAGAGTGCTCCAGCCCTGTCCTCTGCTCTCCAGGCATTTGGCAGTGGCTTTGCTCTCTTCCCAGCCCTGCTCCCCAGCATGGGCTCAGTACAGCCTGCAGATCACTCCCGGCATTTCACACCCACTTGCAGACATCTGACAGACAGGGTGGCAAATAAAGAAAAGCAGCACTGAGCAATGAAGGTCAGAGACGAGTTCAAGACCGATAAAGACTGTGATCTCCACCTCCCAAGTGCTGTACAAAGTGTCCCTCCTCATCTTCACTTACTGAGCTTTTCTTTCCCCTCCCAAGGCAGGAAAGCACTTTTAGACTAATGGTCTGCTTCAAAATCAACACACTGTGCGTTTCTTCACATGGAAGGATTCCAACTCTCATACTTAAAGTCAGACTTAATATACTTGTCTATTTTAATTGCTACAGAATTGTTCTCCAAAACACTGCATCTCAACAAACTCTCTGTGGAAGTCTGAAGGTATTTGTGGTGTTAACAGAATGATGATCTCCTTCCAGGTAAGGGTCAGTCCCCTTGCCAAAAAATTTAGCTTTGCAGAAGGGTGGAGAATTAATTACTGAAGCACCTTCTGGCACCAATTAAACCTTGCCTGGACCCAGAAGCAGCCTGAGCTGCCATCAAGCAACCTGGACTGATCTTCAGCTGGAGCTTGTTGAGATTTCCCTACTTGAGGAGCACATTCCATCACTATAAAGTCTGAAAAGTTCAATTGGAAATGCTGATTTATCTTCTGGAGGTTCATTCCTGGTACAAGTTAGCTCACCTATGGCTGAGTTGGGATTTTTCCCCACATCAGACAAGAAAACAGGAAGAGCAATGTGTAGGGATCAAAACTCCTCCTGAGCTGGAAACCACTGGTTTGCCTGCACAGAAAAAACAGAAAATGCCCACAGAGTGTAACCTGCTGGAATTCAAGGTCATCCCAGATCTCACTGCTCTGCAGTCCAGGGGACAAGCACATGAACCCAAGCCTAAGCCCAGAGTGGCAGTGACACCTGCCCAGGCACACACCTGCAGTAGGAGCTGTGTCAGCCCCAGCACAAAACCTGGGCTGTTGTGGCTGCTGGGGGCAGAGACCAAACCATGAGCAGCACTTTGTTCTCACCTGTACAGGCCTGGCCTCCCCTGCCCTCTGCAGTGTTCCATATTCTGTATGGAGCACTGGCATAGCTATGGAAGTATTTTGTCACATTCAGCATCACGGTGTCACTGAGCTCAGCTCAGCACTGACAGACCCCCAGAAGAAAGTAAAAACCAGTTTTAAAAGTAAAAACCTCTCCCCTGCTATAAAAAGAATGGGAGAACACTGCAGAGTTCCATCCTAGGGATTCATCAGTGCACAACAACCAGGATTCCTGACACAAGTGCTGCTGGTATGACCTGGAACCCACCAAGACAAATACAACATTTTCAAGGTCCTAACGCCTGCTGAATGCATTGCAGACACCTTACAGGAAACATTCCCTAATGCCAACATCCACTGCTATGACAAGCCACTTGATTTCTCCAATTCAGTGTGCTCCCAAGTGGTGAGTAACATCTGTGAAGAACAAACAGTAGGAAAATATTACACAGTCAGCAAAAAAATCCATTTCCTCTCCAGTGTATGGGATTGCACTACACATTTCACAGAATTAGTTTACCATGGAATACAGCAAATCAACTATAAACCAACTTGTTTACATGGCCCATGTGGGACTGAGAGAAGAGCTCTCAGTTCCAATCTTTCAATCAGATGCACACATGATCCAAGCAAGGCTTCTGTGGCTTAGGGACAGCTAAAACACCCTTGCTCTTATGGAAACTACACACTGATAGCAAAAAAGAATGAAGCACACAGAGAAGTCCCTTTGATTTTTGCACAGCCCCTGAATTCAGTCACTCTGGCTGCTGCCCCAGCTGTCCACACAAGGTCAGTTTTGGGGCTGGATGAAGAGTCCAGCATTCCAGCCCTTGGCTGAGGGAACACTGCAAACACAGGACACAGAGCAGGAACAACGACCAGCCAGGGCAATTTCACACTGCATCTGCTCCTGCCTCTGGTACTCGCTTCCATCCTGCAGAGATATTAAGGCAAACATATTCCAAAGCAGAAAATGGGCTAAAGGCCAGAGCTGAGGAAAAATGAACCCCATTTCTCTTAACACTGAACTTGTCAATTCACAGTGAGGATAAGAGCAGTGCCTCAATGTCTTCATTAGACAGATGATTAGATTCCAGCTCAATCACTGACATTTCAGGATTGACAAATGCCTGCCTGCAGTCTTGGATAACAAGGAAAAAGCAAGAAGGGGGCAGCAAGCAAACTATTATTACCAAAACCATACAAAACATCCAAGTTGTTCACTTGCATGAGGCTTGTCTTTTCTTGAAAAGCCAAGAGTACAAGTCCCAGTAAAGAAATCTAAATACCTTGGATGACTGAGCCTGAAAATCATTCAGATATTAGTTACTATTATGTAGGACAGCCTGAGACAATTGTATTTAGTGCTCCCAACAGCCAACAAATTGAGGAAAGTCACCACAGAGTGGGGAGAAGGGAATGACTGGATGGACATGTGTGTGAGCTTAGTTTGTATTCAGCCGTATCAGCTCTCTTTGCACAACAGAGAGAAGTGAGTTTTAGGAGCAAAATGAACCATGAAAGGTGGCAGGTTTGTCTCTAGTGGCCACAAGGGCCCAGAAATTCAAAGGTGTGAACATGACCTTGTCATCAACAGCTATTAAGCAGACAAATGCAGCTAAAGGTTTATCAAAACAGAGACATCGGCCTACATGTCCCCTGGCAGCAGCAACTGAACTCTTCTTAAATAACCTTTTGTGGAAGATTTGAGAAAACCTGTTAGTACATTACACTTTGCAGTGCTTTAAGTAGGACTTTTGTTTCAAGTGACACTTCTTGCCTTCCCCTTCAGCTGTGCCCAGTCTTTCCAAGGAATCACAGTGGTGTTGCAGTGTTCTGGCTGGGATCAGTGGCTGACATTTTCCAGGGGGCACAGTTGGAAGTCAGGTGAGAGCAGCTGGAACTGCTGCAGTTGCACCCCTCAAATGGTCTGAACCTACGCTCATCGAGACAAGATCAGATCAAAACATGATGTAAGGCTCAGAAAAGAACAAAATGAGAGAGTATGTGGCATACACCCTTTCTAGCAATCACATTCCAGCACAGCACATGCTCTCACCAGTCACACACAGACCCTGCGGTGCAGGGACATGTCCTACCTACATCACACCAGGTTTCCACTGTTTCTCCAGTTCCAGGCTCACAGTGCCACTGTAAGAGCCAGGGGGGAGACTCTTATCAAGCAGAAAGCAAAAAGAAGCAGCAAAATTAAAAAGGAATACTGTAAGCCAACACTAGAGACAATGGGGAGCAGAGGCCCAGCCCAGCTCATGTTTGGGCTTCCTCCTCCCCTCCAAAATGTTCAAGATGTGCCTCAGGACCAACACAACACTGACAAGCTATTGCAGCTTCTAGAAGACACTGAGGATGGCTGGTCTGCAGGAAGCTTCCCATCCTTCTTTCTTAATTTTTTTTAAACTCCTCTCCATAGTTTTTAATGACCTGAAAAGGGCAAGATAGGCAGAGCCATCCTACTCCTCGTGCCCATGAATTATGTGCACTTTCCACTGTAGCACTGTGTTGCTGTTCATTTTCTAATCTCTTTTTCATTAAGACCAAAGTGGTATCACCAACATTGGAGTGTGTGAGTAAACCTGGACATGAAAGGGCATTTTTCCTTCCACCGTCTCCCTGAAGCAGTTGAGACCAGACCCCTGTTAGCCAGGACAGGCCAGAACACCAACTTCTGCTCAGCCACAGTCAGAACGGAACCCAGCATTGAAAACTGGGAGGATTTTCATGTTGTTTCAAAAGACAGTTAAATCCCAGTATAGCTGTCTGCTTTCCTTCATTTCTCAACATGTATGTGGTCATGCCCATGGATTCGATGCACATCTGTTACAAAGCAGATGAACTGCACAGTCTCTTTCTTCCCTCTCTTCTGCTTCCATGCAGAAAATTAAAGATTGGAGGGTTCACAGTCTATACTGAAACCACTGGCTCAGATGATGAGGGAATCACTCCTTTTGGAGGATTAACCTGGAATAGATGGCAAAGGAATGCAATTACTTTTTGGTTTCAGTGACATTAAGCACAAAGAGTACCCAGAGTTTAGGGAAGTTGGCAGTATCAAAACTCAGTTGATGATAAAGATAATTAAGAAAAACCATAACATGAGACCAGCTTCCACAGAAATACACAGCTGTGCAAAGAGAAGACTAAAGCTGCTGTGATCAGCTCAGGAGGCAGTGATGGGGCCATCTCCAGCCTGGAATGCTGGCACAGGCAGCTGAGGCAAGATGGAAAAGTGTGATTTCCTTGCACAGAAAGCACAGTGGGATATGACGGGGTTTCAGTCACGAGCTCAGAGAAGAGTCACGAAACTGAGAAGAAGGAGGATGAGCTGGATGTCAAGTGTGCACCTCACTGAAGGAAGAGGGAAGATAAAAGCAAGGATAGGTTACAGATCCACAGGGAATGGAAGATGAACAGAAAATAAAATTACTGGAGAAACAAAACCATGAATAAAAATAAGTGATGGACACAGAGGAACTGTAAGTCACTTCAAGAAGCTGAAAATGGCCAAGAGAGGTGAAAAGAAGGGATTACAAAGCTCTAGGAAGCCTTAAGCAACTGGACTGGCAAGCAAGAGCTTAAGGAGAAGCCTTCAAGAGCCTTGAGCCAAGAGCCAGACCAGCCTGAGGAAGCCCTGGGGCAGCAGAGGGTCTGGGGAGCCAGGGAGACATCCAGGAGCCTGCAGAGAACAGGGAAACAGCACAGATCAGTGCAGAGACAGAACTGAGAGGCTGCAGAAAGCCAAGCTGAACGGGCCCTGGGGAACAAGGTGCAAAGAGCCCAGGGCACGGGGGGGCTCCCAAAGATCCCAAAGCACAGGGACCAAAAGGCACCAAGCACAGGGATGGCTGTGCACACAGGACAGGAAATCCACCCTGCAACAGTGATCCCTGCCAGCTGCTTTCCAAAGCAGCAATTAGCTGTTTGACCAGGTAATCCATAGCAGTTCATGGAGAGAGAAATGTCTTATTGACTCCCAGCTGCTGTTCACCTTCACATAGCCACAGCAAGGAGACGTTTGCAAATGTTTAATAGTGAGAGCCAATTTTCATGGAAACAAATTGGAGCAAAGCATCACTGTCAGAGTGGCAGGAACTGCAGCTTCCTGTCTGTGAGCATAGGGCAGCCCCATCACAGCACTGGTGCACATTTCATTTCTCCCCCACTATTTTAAACAAGAAACAAGAAAATATTCCAAAAGAGGCAGCATTGTCTCGAGCTAAGGACTACAGTTTGTAGTGGCTGTGTGCAAACACAAGGCAAAGATTCAGCTGTGGATTTCTCTGACTGAATTCCCCAGCAGAACAAGGTGAGCAAACACTGTAATGCAGAGTGTTTCTGGGGCTGCCTCCCAGCCTGGCCAAACGTGAATTAATGGCTCTTCTCCCCCAGCACCCCTAAAGAGAAAAACCTCCTGCTTTTAAATGCAAGAACTCTGCCTCTGTTGTGGAATCCATGTGCCACTGTGAGGTCCTGATCCAACACTGCTGCTCTGAGGCCATCAGCACCCTGCTGAGATAAATACCAATGAAAAACCCAGCATTTAAACCACCTGTCAAAGCCAGCAGGCAGGCAGAGGCCACAGAAGCCAGTAGAAGACAAAAAACCCACAGAATCAAATGTCTTTATCTCGTGACTTCTCACTGAGTACCACTGCAGGCTTTAGTGGACACTGACACACTGATGCTCCACTGGACTGATCAAGACTGAGGAGTTAGCCCATCAAAACAGAGGGAGCTTCTGCTTCCTTTTGTTCATTTGTAAGGACCATCTCAGCTTAAGCAAACCAGCCCAAAATCCAGCACACAGAAGAACAGCACACTCAGAACAAGGAGGATAAGCTGGGTGTCAAGTGTGCATCTCAAAGTCCTCACTGAAGGAAGAGGGAAGGTAAAAGCAAGGACAGGTTACAGATCCATAGGGAATGGAGGATGAGCAGAAAATAAAATGACTGGAGAAACAAAAAGCATGAAGAAAAAAAGTGATGAACACAGAGGAACTGTAAGTCACTTCAGGAGGCTGAAGATGCCTTAGGACCTTGTATTTCTAGAGGAAATACAGACCTGTACTTGCTAGCAGTGTCACAATTTCAGGCAGAGGCGAGGTTCCACGTGGATTGACAAGCAGGAAGGACAGCATCTCCCAAAGCTCCACAGGCTCAGAGCCAGGCAGGGCTGTCTCACAGCCCTGCAGAACAGGAGCAAACACCTTGGAGTAGAACCCTTCAGAGGTTCTCTCCCAAATTTTCCCTGAACCAGGACAGCTTTCCTTCCATCTCCATGAAGCAGCTGAGACCAGACCCGTGTTAGCCAGGACAAGCCAGGGGTTTTTCTTCCTCTTCCCAGAAGTGGGTCATTAAGTGCTTTCCTCCTTAGTGAATCCCACCTGGAAGCACACTTCCTTGCTCTGTGAAGCCTCTGCTTTTAGATTTTACCAGCCATGAAACTGCTGTGACCAACACACTCCCTTCATAGAAAAGGATTTGCTCCTTGTGGCAGCACAAAACTTTATCATCCCTTTTGCACACAGACCTAATGAAAGGGGAGTATCCAGTTAACACACTTCCTACTATGCTTTTAGCTGACTCTAAAGGATAAAAAAATGGCATTTTTAAGCTCTAGCATCTGCCAGTTCTTACTTGACAAACTATTTGCAGGTATGGCAAAACGTATCACTGCCTTGCTATGAATATCATGTAAGGACTCACCTTCTAACTCAATGTATGAGAAGATTTTCAGCTTCCAAATTCAGTTTGCTATTCCTCACAGACAGACTTACTAGATTTTCTTTCTTTCCTATATTCAACCCCATGAAATGTGCAGTACTTTAAAACACCATCACTTATTATTAAATTTTAAGTATGTGGTAACTAGAGATGTATAAAAGAGTTTTAAAGAGTCCCTCCAAGACAAGCACCACATTTTTGTATGCCATCTGATAACTATGTGAACCATCAAGCATTTAAGCCTTGGCTGTAATTTCAGAAGAGCTACATATAAAACCTTATTTACAACTGGGTCTTTCCTTTCTCTTTCCCCACTGAGTCATCCTGGTCTGTTTAGTCCTTAGAGGGGCTGTGCATGAGAGACAGCATTGAAAATGCACTATTTCAAAAAGATCATCCAACATATATATATATATATATATATATATATATATATATATATAATCCATAAGTCTATACTCATCCTTACCATGATTCCTGCCAGACAAATCCAAATAAAGGTATTGAAATGAACTTTTCATACAAATGACTGGGAAACAGACCACAGTCACAACATTGCCTAGTGCATGTTCCCAAAAGGGGCCTTGTCAGAGTCATCATTTCACAATACGGACCTGTGTGTAAACTACTAACCATGAGATTTTTTAGCACTGATTAATTTACTATGTACTATAGAAAGTGTATTTAACTTGCTGTCTCTGGTACATCATTAGAAGCCACACATCCAGTTTAATATGCCGTGTCTGATTTCAGAGATCCCAGGCTACAAGTGATTTGAGTACCCCTTGTGACTTTGTGACATTTAGATGACACCATTTCAACCATCAGCAGATAAGCTCAGCACCAGAAGCACAAACTTGCACCTTAAACTGGAAACAACATTTTTTGGACAAGGAACCACAACAGCCCAACTTTCCAGCAGGCCAGGAAGAGCAGAGATCCCTGGAGATGGACCTGTGCAGTGCCAGGACATCAGCCCCTTGGCAAAAATGCATGGGATGGGTGCTGAGGATTCACTGAGTGATGCCTTGTGAAGGCTGACCTAGAATAGAGACTAGACAGAATTAAAGAATAAAGCAGGGATTTATTAAAAGACCTCATTGGATACACCTTGGGCAGAACAAGAGCCCAGCCAGGGCCACACCCAAGATGAACAAAAATGGTCACAAAATGCACAACCGGTCACAGGGCCTCTCACTTTTATAAGTTCTGCTCCATTTCCATATTGGAGTTAATTGTCCAATTCCAGCTCCAGCCCATGAAATCCCATCTTTCCTGTTTTTCTCTCTCCAGTCCACATTGTTTGTGCTCTTGGGCCTGAGATTTGGACTGGCTGTCCTTGATCTCCAGCTAGAGAAGGAATTGTTTTGTCTCCTCACTCTGTGAAGAGAGCTCACCATCCCCTGATATGAAGCCCAGACCCACACACTAAAGCAGCCCAGAATTTAAAAATATAAAAGCTGAACCTGAGGCATGATGAGAACGTGCTCTGCACGCAGCCCTGGCGGGGCCGCGTGTGCGGAGGCGCCGCTCAGCCCCTGCAGCAGCAGCGCTGTGCAGGTTTGAGAGAGGCACCTCCTGTAAATGTCAGTGGGTTTTTAAAGGTTAAGTAAGCATCTTGAGAAAGGCCTTCGTGCTCCTGTGCTCCACCTCAGTGCAGGCTGATAAAGGATTATTGAAAAAGGAAAAAAAAAAAAGCCTGCAAACAGATAAAAAGCTCATGGGTCGGTGTTGAACAATTGAATTTTTCTGTGCCCAGCTACAGTAGTAGATTACCAATGGCAGATTTACCATTGTTAATCATTAGAGCAAAGTTTTAAAGACTGTTTTGCTTAATTAGTGAATTAATCTACAGATGAGTGTTAATTCATCTACATAACTGCTTTTTAAAGCTATGGCAGCTTCCCTTGGAATGCCCTCTGAAACATCTGCCCCTGAGGTCAGAATCAGTGACAGCTGTGGGGTCACCAGCAGCTCAATGGGTCAAGCCTGCAAACAAGCCCCAAAACTTGATGAGAGCTCTGTGCTGTACCATGAGCTCTATTACTGCTGTTATTTGAAGGGAAGCAGACTGGAAAAGCAAGAACCAATAAAAAGTGAAGCCCAGGAAGGACAGCCCCAGCTGGACACTCTCCTGGCTCACTGCAGGAACACCAACACCTTCTTCCCTCACAAGCAGGAGTTGGGTCTGGTGTCACACACAGCGCCCAGGGTGACAAAGCTGGCTTTGGAAGGGGGGAGGACACACCTCAACACCCTGTCTATCCTCCCTCCCCACATCTCTGGCAGCTCCCTGCCAGCCTCACTGGTAAAGGGCCAGAAAATTAGAACAAACTGAATGGATATTGAACTATGAAATGAGGAAGAGATTTTGTCTCTTCCACAGGGACAGAAGAAAACAGAAGGAAAATGGAGTCAGAGAGTAGAAAAGGACTGATACCAGATACTCCCATTTTCTTTACATGTCTAGAGAGTAGCAGAGGAGACTAAAAACTAGGGAAGAGAAGGGAACCAGGGATAAAACCTGGATGTGAGGTACACCCTGAGGAAGAAGCAGCAGAATGAGGAACAAACGATGACAAGGAAACAAAGTAAGCAGCAGAGAAGAGAAATCCACCAAGGGAATAGAGAAAAACAAAAGAGCAAGAGCACAACAGAATCGAGCGGGGGAGGGAGGCTGGAACAAGAACCGTTGAAATGGCTCAGAAAACTCAGACATGTTGTGTAAAAAAAAGTCCCAAACTATAAATAGAAGGAAAAAGAAGGGAGAAACCATACAACAAGATTAATGGCAAAGGAGAGATCAGCTTTAAAGCCTACCCTGCACAAAGCTTGCAAACATGATAATAAGAACATAAGGCAGGTTACCACCACAGCGACAACCCCGACCCAAAGTGCAGTCACAGGGGCTCAACCCAAACCATCAGCCCTTCCAGATGGAAAGTATGACTTAGTTTGGTCCCAGGCTGATTTGATGGCCAGTGGGGTGTGAGCCAGCAGTGCCCTGCAGCCAGCAGGGACATCCCTGTCCTGGGGCTCCAGGCCCAGCATTGCCCGTGGGGCCATCAGGGGATTGTCCTGCTCTGGGCTGGGCTGGGGCAGTTTGGGCACCACAGTGTGAAAAGGACATTAAACCATTAGAGAGCATCCAAAGGAGGCCACGAGGATGGGGAAGGGTCTGGAAGGGAAGCCGTGTGTGGAGCAGCTGAGGGCACTGGAGTGTTCAGCTGGATCAGACCTCATTGTGGTCTTCAACAGCCTCAGGAGGGGCAGCACAGGGCAGGTACAGATCTCCTCACTCTCATGACCAGAAATGGGGCCAGGGAATGGCTGGAGCTGGGCTAAGGCAGGTTTAGGTTGGATCTGAGGAAAAGATTCTTCCCCCAGAGGGAATGGGCATGGCCCCAAGGCTGCCAGAACTCCAGGAGCTCCAGGGATGCTCAGGCTGGGATTGTTGGGGTGTCTGTGCAGGGCCCTGATAGATCCCTTTCAACTCAGCATATTCCATGATTCTGTGGCCAGACTACAGAGCTCCTACATAATAAATATAAACAGAAAAAAAAACCTTTCCTTGAGAGGCCTCTGAGTTTAATACTAGCGGGTCCTTAAGATATTCCCGGAGCTGGAAATGGCACAGCTTCCTTGCAGTGCCAGCTCTGGTTGGCTGTAAAGGGGATGGAGTTCAGCTACAACAGGGTTAAAACACAGCATTGGGGTAACCATGTGAGCCATCTGCTCTGGATTTCTTCACTTGGTGCGCAGCAAACCCACCACACTCTGTCACGGAGGTGTCGAGAAGGAAAACTGCACCTGCTGGAATGAATGTGCACATCCCCCTGCACCATCCTGGCTGCGGGCACAGAGCAGCACCCCGGGCAGGTGCCTGCCCAGCACCCTCCTGCTGGCCCTGCAAAACCAGCTGAGCTCCAGACAGAGACAGCTTCCCCTGCCAGGCCTGTGTGAGGGCTCACACAGCTCCCTGCAGCACCCACTCCTCATCCCCTCTGACATCTCTGCAGCCCTCCCACCGCCAGCAGCAAGATCAACACAGGGACACAAATTATGCACAGAGCAGCTCATGCAGCTGCTGCTTTTCTGCTTTTTAAGGTTGGTAATGTCAAAGAACAGCTCAGAGCACAGAGCTGCACAGCTGTGGGCAAAGGCAGCTCCCATCACCTGAACTATGGGCAAGCAGCTTCCAAACCAGCGCCAGCTACCAATGAAGATGTAAAAACAAGGCTGCTTTGTGAATTAAAGCACTCTTGTCAGGAAAGGCTTGCCAAGTGACTTGGAACAACTCCTCTTCATGCCAACTCCCCTTCTGCACCCATCTGAAAGGAAACTGTTCTCATTCATGCTGCTATAATGTGATTTATGTGTGGGCCAGGCTGCACCAGCACAGCTTATTCTGACACTCCTACTTGAGTCCAACTTTTTAGATGATGTCCAACTTTTTAGATGTTTTAAGTCACCTAATGCATAATATATTTAAAAAGAAATCTGAATCTTCATTGCAGTTATTTCTGAAATACTCCATGGCAATGTTTATCTGCCCCTGAAACAGTGTCAGAGGAGACGCTGTGGTAGGTTCAGCAGGAACAAAAGACAGTCCTACTGCTGGCTGAATCTGCTCCCTGCAATTCCTGCTGGCTGCTATTTGTCAGACAACAATAACAAGCCATGATTTTTAAAGCAAAATGCGCTGGTATTTGAATGAGTAATATCCAACTATTCAGTCAAGGGAGAGCACATTCTTTGCGTTCGTATAATATTTCACAAATCCCCCAAAGTGCAGCAGCACACAAGGATGTGGTTTGTTTCTCTTTCAAACAGTCATCTGCAAGCAATTTCATTCAGTTAAATATCAGAATTAAATTTTAGCCATAGTAGTGCTTCTGTGCAAAGGAAATGATGTTTTAAATAGGCATGCAGATGTGGTCCTGAAGACTGGGGCTTAAAACAGAGTAAATAACTGAAGGGTAGAAGCACTTATTCCTGAATTTCTATTCCCAGCTCCAGAATAAAAGGTCTATATATGACATAACTAAAACCACAGAACCAAACTGTTATGCAATAAGCTTTGTTACTCCCAGAGAAAAGATGACCAAATAAGAAATACACTTTCAAAATCAAAAGGTTTTTTTTTATTTTTTAATTCCTACTATTTTCTTTGTTTAGATGAACCCAAATAATGCTGTGATAATAAAAGTATTCTGTGCTACCCCATGTCTAAGACAGAAACAGTCAATAGCACTCAACAACAGGCACAGCAGAAAGGCTTCCTAAATTTGGGGTAGTACAGATCTGATGCAGCTACCCATGACTTCCCAGGGAAAACTGTGTTCTTTACCAAAATCTCCCACTGCTAGGTGTCCCTCTGAATGGGGCAAGCTCAGGCCAAGCTGCCTGGAACACGCAGGACCGGCTCTGACTACCAGGGACAGTTGCCTGCTTTTCAACACAATTTTTGCATGCAGTCACATCCACCTCAGGCTGTCTCAGAGACAAATACTTTACCTTTTTTCTCTTTTAAATCTTTTCTAGGTGAATACAAGATAATCTCTGTTCTCCATGAAGAATCAGTGAGTGGCCAACAAGTGTGGAGGTAACCACTTCCCACACGGAAACACTCAAGAGAATTTAAGTAGAGAAATGGCCAGAGAAAAGACAAATACCTCCTATAACCAGCCCTCAACCCAACAAACTTAGACTGTCAAGACTGACAAACCCAGACCCAAGATTTTAGAGAATGAGGTTCAAGTCAGGCCAAAAGCTCAATCAAGTCTGTGTTTTTCAGCTCTCAGTCAAGTTATTGGTGCCCAGAGTTAAAATCTGGTCTGGGGTGGAGAGCTTCTGTATTCCCTTTGTGCTTCTGCAATAGCTGCTTTGGGGTGGGGAATGACTTCAAAATTTTCATTTCAATATTTTGCTGGGGGTATTGTTTCTTTTTTCCTAATACAGAATGGTAAAATTTTGGTATGTCAGAAAAAAAAAAAAAAATAACAAAAGCACGAGATCATTCCCTCTTCATTCCAGTCCTGTGTCTGGCCTGAGGAGGAGGAGGTGTGCTTGTCATGGGGGAATGTCTCTGAAAGAAAACAACTTCTGGGACAAGGTCTGTGTGTCCCATACCAGGACTATGCTAAGAGGCAGGATTCAGCTTTCTTTCACCTGGAAAATGAAAAGCACTGTGTAGCTCTTAAATATTTTATTATTGAAAAGGGAACATATCAAACCTAGAGCTTTGTTTACAGCTTGGCAGAGTGAATGGAAAATATCACATGCTGATATTTGCATTTATCACCTCTGAGCACTGGGAATGGGTAACCCCATGCACAGAGACTAAACAGTGGCAGCAGCCAATAGGCAGCCAAGCACCCCCTCAAATTCAAGCCAGTATCTTTTCAAACCCACTCAATTCACTAAATTTAAATGCACCGATACCTTTAAATCAGAAACAAACTCTCCAGTGTTCTGGGAGTGAAACAGCACTAAACTATGTGGTAATGCCAGGGAAAGAAATACCTCCCTCTCTATAATAAGCCCACAGGAGACCACAGCCCCTCACACAACTATTTGCTACTGAGGGATTATTGCTGAATTATTTCTCAAAAAGAGTCTAATAAAATTTGAGTAAAACCAGAACCATTCCTGCTGTTGTTATCAAAAGACTTGTCTGTACCTGCATAATAAACTCTTTTACAGGGAAAGAAAATGAGAGCATTAAAATCTACTCTGATGAATGTCTTCCTAATGAAAGTAAAATATTTATCACTTAGCAATTCTTACTTATGGACATTGAGTAAAATATTTTGGTGTTAGAGGCATAATGACCACAGAATTAAAATGTGTCTTTTCATCACAACATGGAAAATTAAAGAGTTTTTTTTTTTAATTAAGGCCCAAACTAAAACAAGCCTTGTGACAATGAACAGCATTTCTGTGCTCCACTAATTCCAAACACTGCTTGACAGATCAAATTAGTGTATGCTAGGGGCTAAATATGAATGCCATGGTTCTGGGCCTTTAAACAAATTATTTCTATTAAAGCACCACGTGAATTAGCCCTATTCTATATTGCAAAAACAGGCATGTGAGTGCCCTAATTGCAGGTGATTTAAAAGTCCAGGGACAAAAATGCCATTTAATTCTGTGGTACAGTGACAGCTTCATAACGTGGAGCCTTCTGAGCTTTCCACCAGAAAGGTGGAGAGAAAAAATAAACAAACAAAACAACTGTAAAAGAAAGGCTTAAGCTTATTTCCCAAGAGACAAATGCAGGCAGACAGAGAACAAGTGACATGTCCAATGTTACATGTACCATAGAATCATGGAATATCCTGACTGGAAGGGACCCCCAAAGGTCATCCTGTCCCACTCCTGGCCCTGCACAGACACCCCAACAATCCCAGCCTGGGCATCCCTGGAGCTGTGGCAGCCTCGGGGCTGTGCCCATTCCCTGGGCAGCCTGGGCAGTGCCAGCAGCTCTGGGGGAAGAACCTTGGGCTCATGTTCAGTATGAAAGAGCCAGGAACTGAATTTAAGTATTGACCCACTCTTAACTCTCCTGTTTTCTGATCCATAACCATTGTTCATCTTCCTTTATGTCTCAGATTGAGGGTGTAGCTGGTGGTGTGTGTTCTGTCACCATCTGTCAGAGCTGGGACAGGTCTCTGCTGTCCTTTGGGCAGTTTTCTTTATCTCTCCCACAGCCAATCCTCCCTCCAGGAGATCTCTGCTGTTCATGGCCACTGAGTGTCCCTGCATGGCTGAGAAAATTCCATCATCCCATGGGGAGATGCTCTGCCCAGGGGAGGAGCCAAGCATTCCTACCTGGATACAATCTGACCTGGGAACAGCACAGCAGCCTTTGCCCCCTGCATTCCCAGAGGAGCAGCTTTCTTCCCACTGCATTCCCAGAGGAGCAGCTTTCTCCCCACTGCATTCCCAGAGGAGCAGCTTTCTTCCCACTGCATTCCCAGAGGAGCCCAGGCCCATCTCCCCCAGCCCTGGAGCTCCAGAGGAAAACTCCCCCCTTGTGCAGGATCCTGCTCCAGCAGAAGCACAGCTGGCACTGCAGGAGGGCTGAGCCACCATGGGATGGGACTGCGACCACCTCCCTGACACACAGGGGGCCAGCGCCTGCTCTGACTCTGGCAGTGGTTTATTTTTTGTTTGTACTATAGCATTTGTATTTTTAATTTCCCTAATAAAGAACTGTTTTTCCTATTTCCATGTATTTGCCTGAGAGACCCTTAATTTCAAAATTATAATAATTCAGAGGGAAGGGGTTTACATTTTCCATTTCCTTCCTCAGCAGACACCTGTCTCTCAAACCAAGACGGTTTAACTGCCAGCAGTGCTGAGTTCAGGTCCGTGGGCAGGCAGTGCCAGCCTGGGCTCTGCACCCCGGGGTTCACCCCAGCACCCTGGGGCTCCCTGCTGAGGTGCTCTGAACCACCAGAGCTCCATGTTCAGTCTGCTGGGCCCCACACATCCCCCAGCAGCGAGCCCAGCCCTGGGTCAGCCAGGCACGTTCCCAGTGTGGGATCCTGGTGCAGGGGTGGTGCTGCTCACTGGGAGCTGCTGGAGCTCACGGCTCTGTTCTGCTGCTCCGCTCTTACACTGACACTCAGAGGCTCGCAGCATTTCCTGGGAGTTAAAAATGGATTTTACAGTGTTTCATTAAAAATAAATAACCTACTTAAGAGGGGAAAAAACCCAGTATTACCAAAGGTAAACACACCAGGAGTCTCAACTAATGTTGACACAGCACAAAACACATATCAAATATTTGTCAATGAACTTTTTAATGCAATTTACAGGAACTTGTGTCTGTGTTTTTTTTAATATTTTGACACTTTGTCATAATTTATTCCTTTCCCAAAGCAGACTCTGCTTTTAGCTGACAACTACCTTTTCTTTAATTTAAACCACACTATTAATGTAGTAAATTTCCAAAAATATTTCCGAAAGCATGTTATCTCTGGCATTTAACCACCAGCTTGTCATACAGCTGAGCCCTCTAACCTTGGCACTGCAAGAGCAGACTTTAAGTAACCACTAGCTTTAAAGAGGAGGAGGAAAGGGCAGATTTTTGGATGACAGAAAGATGGCATTTTTACAGTGACAAAGATTTATGGTATTTAAATTGCTCAGCCAAACTACTCCAGTGTAATGACTGAAGTTCAGATGGGTATCCTGTATTTAAATGCACAGATACACTGCAGGGCAGCTACTTCTGGATGGTTTTGATTGGATAATTTGCAATAAAAAGTAAGATTTCAAGGAAGAACCTTAAGGAGTCAATTGGCTGGATGTTTAAAATCCAACTGGTATTTCAGTGCCCTGCCAGCTCCTCTGATGTGTTAGCTGGCTCTGGATATGGGGCTAAGTCTTAATGCAGCAAACACCTTAAATATCTAAATTAAATGCTCCAGCCACAGCAGAGATCTGTGCATGAGAACAAGTTCAGCTGAGTTCCTGAGGGAAGGGGAAAAAAACCCTGCAAGAGAATGGAGTTGTCTGTAACAGCTGACAGAAGTTCAGATGCAGCTAGTCAAGTGCAGCCAGTTATGATTCAGTTGTATAATAGCATTTGCACTGACAGACAAGACAATCTTTCTTACAACTGTCTGTAGCTTTTTGGCTTGAAGAATCTTGATGTTCTTATAAATTGCAACTTCCCATCACATTCAAAATGTCTATATATTTTTACAGGACACAAGGCATTTGTATGGCATCTGTTACAAAATATATATTCCTACTGCCTAGAAAATGCATTTCAAGCCTTCATACATTAAGTCTGATTTATTCAAGCTCATGGAAAAACAATTTTGAGCAATCTGCCTGGAACACAGGATGCATGAAGAACTGGGGTGCCAGAGACTGGCTTCTGGTTCTCTGCCCCTTGGCACCAGCACAGAGAAAAGTTACTTTGACCTGAAACTAATGTAAATTGAAAGTGCTGCAACCTGAACTACTCCAAGAATGCAATTCTTATCCCATTACCTGACATCATTAATCTGTGCAGCACTGATCATCAGTCAGTTATCTCAGTTCGCTGCAGTTGCCAGAGAGCATCCCTGCTCATGGAGATGTTACTCTTTTCCGCACAGAGGTTGAGTTTTTGCTCAGATCAGCTAGAGAAACTATTTGCAGCTAATCTCCAGCTGACAGAGGCTGTTCCCAGGGCTGGCAGAGTGCACTAACACTCCAGGAACACGTGCTCCTTATCCAAGCGTTTTCCATGGCATTTCCTGACCACCCTGCACTGCTGCCAGCACCACACACTGAGGAAAATGTCCCAGAATTCAGAGACTGCAACAGAGCTACCAAAGCCCAAAGATACACCCCCTCAGAGAGGTTTTGTGGTTTGGTATTCCACAATTCCCATGGGCTCCAGTGACAGCCTGCTGTGCGTCAGAGCCCAGGCTGGAGGAGCAGGGATGGAGCACAAATCTGCATTGAGGGACAACAATGGCACTGAGAAACCTGAGAATGACACAGACACAGCAAAGAGCAGTCACAAAAGCACAGCACTGCATCGTCCCAACCTCCCTATCCTGAGCACTCTCACCAGGTGACTGCAGAGCCCTGGAGATGGCACAGGGCACCACCAGACTACTGCTTCTACCTCCCATTGTGCTCCTTGCCCAGATGCTTGTAGATCCCTTCCAAATATCCAGGAGTCATGGATAAGATCTTTTGCATTTCTGTTGAGAGTT
This sequence comes from Taeniopygia guttata, assembly GCF_048771995.1. Taxonomy (NCBI): domain Eukaryota; kingdom Metazoa; phylum Chordata; class Aves; order Passeriformes; family Estrildidae; genus Taeniopygia; species Taeniopygia guttata. The sequence continues at coordinate 9,151,692 of NC_133044.1, read as the reverse complement.
TTCATGCCTACTTATACATTCCTTCATTATTACCATCATAATTTGTATTAACAATACAGACACTCAAAGCTTCACACTTTCACAGAGTCACAGAATATCATCAGTTGGAAGGGGCCCACAAGGATCAAGTCCAATTCTTAAGTCAATGGCTCACAGAGGGATCAAACTCACACCCTTGGTGTTATTGGCACCTTGGTTTTGTTTCCTTTAATCTCTTTGCACCCTACTTGTGATCCCTCCTTCCAGAGCACCAAGAAAACTCTGTCTGCAGAAAACATACTCAGGTTGTAGGACAGAGCAAGCAGGTCCCTGCCATGGGACTCTGCTGCCCCACACACCTTCATTCACAGAATCACAGGGTTAACGACATTGGAAAGACCTTTGAGACCATCAAGTCCAAGCTATGACCCAACACCCCATTATCAACCAGACCATGGCCCTGAGTGCCACACCCAGTCCCTTTATAACACCTCCAGGGTCAGTGACTCCACCACCTCCTGGGGCAGCCCTTCCAATGCCCCATCACTGTTTTTGTGAAGATTTTTTTCCTAATGTCCAGCCTAAACTTCTCCTGGTGCAGCTTAAGGCTGAGTCCTCTTGTCCTGTCACTGTTCCCCGGGAGCAGAGCCTGACCCCCCTGGCTGCACCCTCTTGTCAGGAAGCTGCAGAGAGTGATGAGGTCTCCCTGAGCCTCCTCTCCTCCAGGATAAACAACCCCAGCTCCCTCAGCCCCTCCTCACAGGACTTGTGTTCCAGACCTGTCACCAGCCTTGCTGCCCTTCTCTGGATGCATTTGGGATCTCACTGCTGAGCCTCCAGTCCAGCACACAGCCAGCCACTGAGGCACGGGCAGTGTGCCCCTTCCCGGGCACAGCAGCAGGAAAAGGTGGGCAGCACCCTCCATTCTTACAGGAGAAGCAGCTTCAGGGTGCCAGGGTATGGCACAGCAGCAGGAAAAGGCGGGCAGCACTCTCCATTCCTACAAGAGAAGCAGTTTCACGGTGCCAGGCTGTGGCACAGCAGCAGGAAAAGGCGGGCAGCACCCTCCATTCTTACAGGAGAAGCAGATTCACGGTGCCAGGGTATGGCACAGCAGCTGGGCTGCCTCAGCCTGTGCAGGGGACAGGAGCTGCTGCTGCCCACTCGGGTGGGCAGGCTGCAGGGTGAGCACAGCGCCCCAAACACGCCGTCCCTGCCAGCCCTGGCACGTGTGGGCAGGAGTGGCACTGCAGATCCCTGCTGGCAGCAGAAAGCTCCAAGCAGGAACACTCCTTCTCACAGATCCCTCTGCAGCTGGAGCAGACACTGCCAGACACGCAGCACGCCGCCCTTTGCGTGTCACTGTCCCAGGGAACTCTGTTCATCCAGAAACCGAAGCTCAGGCTTTCCTCCTCAGAAACCACAGCCCACACTCGCTTGGTTTTTTAATAGAAAACACCAGACTGTGGAAATATGAAATACAGACATTTTAATTCACCCTTATCAATTTGTGGCAGAGCTCATAAAGTGTGTCTGGAGAGCATCAGCAAGTCAGCCAAACCGTGTGGGAGCTAGAACAGGGAGAGGGACCCACTCTGGGATACCTTGCTGAGACAATGTGTTTTACAGGAGGAAATGCAACAGGCCTCACGTCATCAATAACATTTAACTGGGACTGCTATTGGACAAAAGACTTCTGTAAAAATCTCTCTTGATTTTGGACTTGGAGCAAACCATTACCTGCTTCCAAGAGACTTCAGTATAACAATATTCTGTTACAATGTGGTGGAGTAAAAGCTGGGAATGGTACCAGCACTCAGGACATGCAGTGACAAGTCTCAGTAAAAAATAAGCCCCAGCCCCATGCCAGCAAAGCAGTTTGAGGTTTGATGATGCAGAGCCAAGCTGAGCAGTGCAAAGAAAACAAACCTCTGCTGTAAGGGTTGTTCTGTCCCCTGCCCCGTGCAGGACTTCAGCCATCAACTTCAGCAGGGAAACCAAGACAGCCTCTGCCAGAGAGCTGCACTAGAAATACCTGCCACTTTCAAATTCAACCGCTATTTATTAATACATCATTTTTCATATCTGGATTTTTGACTTCAAGAGGTATCAACAACAAGCACATATGTATTCTTAAAAGTCACTATTCAACATGACATAAACATATGCCTGAATGTGTTACTGGTTCTGTCTTGATCGATTTCTGACTGACAGCAATATATTTACCCTTTAAATAGAAATTTAACAACAACAATAATAAACCACAGCATGGATTTAAGTGGTCACTAAATCAAACATTCAGGGCAGACATTGTCAGGCAATATCCCCTTACACAAAACCTATGTTTGGGAGTTGACAAAAGCCCTACTCATACTAATATAACACAGTTTATTTTCCAAATCAGACCTCAAATGTGCAACCTTGCATGAAATCACCCTCAGAAACCAGAGAGGTTCTTCTGTGACAGACCACAAGACATAATAAATGAAATATTAATAATCAGTCTGCAAGGAACAGTATCTATGTCATCCAATGCAGTTATTTCTCCTTTAAAGTATAATAAAACTGCATAGATTTATGATGTTATCCTTGGATTGCACACACTTCCTAGGGCACAGATGGTGAGAGCAGAGTTAGTGCTCACCTGCAGGAAGGTGCCAGCACAGTTCCTTCCTGGAGCCTTTCAACAGAGAGGGTGAACCAGTTTCTCCCATTAAACCAAAGCTGTACACGGGAGCATTTCCTCCAGCTGCCTGCCCACACTGGGAACACTGCTGGAACTCCAAAGCAACGCCTTGGTGAGATTCCCTTCTTTGCCAAAGGATATTTTTTGTTAACACCAACACCTCCAGAAGGATGGAGCTGCTTCCTGCTCAGCTCCGCGTGCTGTCACACCAGGGAACGTGGGTGCAGCTGAGAGCTGGGAAAAGAATTCAGAAAACAGAGAGAACACAGCTTCTATGTTGCATTTTAATTGCAATATTTGGCATAACTCATGTCATTTGGGGCCTGGAGACATGAATTGTTGCACAGCTGCAGTGAGAGACAGAAGAAACAATCACCATGTTGCAGTATGGGAACATTTTATGAGATAAAGAGCACAGCCAAACCTTCCTTTCACCAAATACAGAAACCAGAAGTTTTTAATAGAATTCTAGGCACTTCTTTGAGTAACTCAGATAAGTTTCAAGCCCCAGACCGCATTTACGTGTTTATCTAGAGATAAGTAGAGCACTGAAAGATGAGATTAATTTTTCATCCTGAAACATGAAACTTTCCTCAGATCTCCTTCAGAGGAGAATGGAGCAGAAGGATGGGGCATAGAGGGTGGCTGTGACTCTACAAGAGCCTTCTGGTGGACAATGGCTTATGAAAAGCATCAAAGCCATGACAAGAGGCTTCTTTGGGGTCTGATCCCTCTTTGACTCCTCCGGTTACAAGCAGAGATGCTGGTAAAACCATCACCCCTTTCAACTTTTCCCAACCTGCTGCAGCTCCAAGCACTTGGATCCTCTCACTACCTCTAAAGGAAGCCAAAAGGAGTAATTAACTTGGATGGATCCAAACCCCAGATCTATCAGCCCTGAGTCCCTTCCAGACAGTCCTAACCCTGAACAAACTCAGCCAGGCTGGCACAGGGCACGGCTGCTGCAAACACAGAGCCAGCCCAGGGGAACTGCCCACGCTGAAATCACTGCTCAGCTCAGCTCTGCAGGACTGTGCAGCAGATCCACGGATCAAATGCTGCTGAAAACCCACAAAAGAGTTTGTCACCCAAGTAAAATCAAACACAACCACTGCTGCTTTGGAAGACACACCCAGAGCAATGCTGGAATATGGGACTGACACACTGCAGTGATTCAAATCTCCTTGCAGATGCTTTCCCTGCCATCCCAGCCACATGCAATGGGACCAAAAAGGATGCCTAGCAGAACACAGGGGCTCCCGAACAATTCTGATGCTCTAAAATATGCGAGAGGGAGAGGGAGCAAGAGAACAAACATTTCATTTCCTTGTAAAACAGATGACTGCATTGTAATTTACTAGCAGCTGCTGGCAACAAACACCATCCTCTCATATTCCTATTAGCCAAGCTACAGCTGATTTATTAAAGGCTCAGATACATCAAAACAAATGACTGTAACATCATTTATATTACTATTTACAGCTTCTTAATAGGGTTACACGAAGGGGCAATGCAGCACAAACTGGAATCTGTTTACAAGTCTGTCAAGCAGCAGCAGAGCATCTCTCTGTTGCTCTCTCTCTCTAGCACTGAGCTCCCCTGTATCATTTCCAACAATTACCTGTTTTCCTGGGAGGCTCAGGTGTGCAGGAAATTGCTGGTGGCAAAGCAAGCAAGTCTTCCCAAACTGCACAAATACTCAGTGGGCTGCTGCTAGTCAATATAATGCTGATTTTAAAAAAATAACCCCACAACAACAAACCAAAACACAAGAAAAACCCAAACCAAGCCTCTGCCCAGCTGTGAGACTCGATCAAATATTGCTGCCCAGTAAGGAATCAATGTTATCACTCCTCTGCAGAGCACACTGCTCCCAGAGCTGCTCCTGGAGCCACAGGCAGCACATTTACAGGCAGGCTGTGTCAAACACAGCCAGGAATCAATAGCATGCCCAGGACTGAGCTGGGCCAGTTTTTCAGAGCTGTCTCTGCTGGGCTGCCTAAGGTGTCCCCAAAGCCAGAGATTCCACAGCTCTTTGCTCATGACAGGCAGGGAATGATGTGCCTGTTACAGAGCAGCAGCAGTTCCAGGGCCCGCAGGGTTGCCATGGGCATAGTGATGCCATCCCACTTCTCTCATGGGATCACAGAATGTTAAAGGGTTGGAATGAACCTTAAAGATCCTCTAATCCCAACCCCAATGCCATGGGAGGATCATCTCCCACTGGAGCAGGCTGCTCAAAGCCTCATCCAACCCAGCTTTGAACACTGCCAGGTTGGGACATCCACAGCCTCCCTGGGATACCTGTGCCAGAGTCTCACCACCTCACAGGGAAGAATTTCTTCCTAATACCTGACCTGAATTTCCCCTCTGTTACTTGGTACCCATTCCCCCTTGTCCTGTCACTCCAGTTCCTGATGCAAAGTCCCTCTCTGGCTTCCCCGGAGCCCCTTCAGGCCCTGGAGGTGCTGGGAGGTTTCCACCCAACCTTCTCTTCTCCAGGCTGAGCAGCCCCAGCTCTCTCAGCCTGTCTGCACAGGGGAGGTGCTCCAGTCCTCCCATCGACTTCATGGCCCCCTCTGGACCTGCTCCAACAGTTCCATGTGTTCCTGTTTTGGGGACACCAGAGCTGTGCCCAGGACTCCAGGTGGGGAATCAGCTGCTCCCTCGGCCTGCTGGCCACACTCCTTTGGATGCAGCCTGGGACTCGTTGGTTTCTGGGCTGGGATCACTCACTGCGGGCTCAGGGTGAGGTTTCCATCACCCATCAGCCCCAAGCCCTTCTCCAGGGCTGCTCTCCACCACCTCTGTGCCCGGCCTGTGGCTGTGTCTGGGATTGTCCCAGCCCAAGCGCAGGACCCTGCACTTGGCTTTGTTGAACTCCATGAAGTTCACACAGTCCCACCTCTCCAGCCCGTCCAGGTCTTGCTGCATCCATCCCTTCCCTCCAGTGTGTGACTGCACCACACAGCTCAGTGTCACCAGCAAATCTGCTGAAGGTGCCCTTGGTCCCACTGTCCTTGTCACCAGCAAAGCAGTTGGATTCTCCTCAGATAATGCGGGGTGTGGGCATGAGCAGTTCTCTGCTGGGCAGAAGATAAAATTCAATCTCTTCCAATTGATTAGGAAAACACAGCCTACTAGGCTTTCAATTTCCTTTTCTCTGTTTTGAGTTTGCATACCTAAGGTTAGTGGCACCAGCTTCCACAGCCTGGGAATCTCAACTCCTGACTGATGTCAAAGCCAAAACTACTGGGACAGGAAAATGAATGTGTTCCAGATCAGTCTGAGCATAAGGCAGGAGCAGTTTGAGTCACTTCACATCCCGACTGAGGTGATTTGCAGGATCCTCCTCATGCAGACAGATTTCACTCTCAGAGTCACCCAGGTTTTCCCATACACCCAAATGGGATCTGCAGTGGGTGCTGTGAGGAGACCACGACTCCAGCTGGGACCAGGGGCTGTGCTGTGACCCCAAATCCCTCACACTTCCAGGGCAGGCTCCCCTAACCCCGCTGGGACCCAGAGCTGTGCTGTGACCCCCAGTCCCTCATGTTTTGAGCAGGCTCCTCCAACCCCAGGCCCTGCTGATACTGACACAGCAGCCCTACATCTGCCCAGCCCTGGGAGAAATAACCCAGCATCCTCACAAGCCATGGATTGCTCCATCTACCCAGATAATATTCTGAGCACTGACAGACTACCTCATCTAAAGACTCGAGCTGACAGGACATACTTAAAAGGATTTTTAAATTAAAAGGGAGCTTTGTATTAGGAACATAAACCCTTTATCAGAGGTGTTGATGAAGGCAAATGGAGGATTCCTTTGCTGTATAAATTACACAAGGAATTCCCAGCCCACCCCATGAATTTTGAACCAATGTGTTCAAGCTTCTGGTTTTCTCTAACCCATAAAAGCTCCAGATAGTCAAATATTATGCTTCTGCTTTTTAAATATTTCCATTTAAATGTAGATTTTGACCTTCTTGCCAATGAAATATTAATAAGAGAATAAAATATATATTACTCTTCTTCTGAGGGAGAGGTCTCTCTAACTCTGTCATGTTCCCCATTGGTTTTTTGAAGAGGATTTCTTCAAACCATGGTGAATTTACTCCTCATTTCTATACTTTTTAAGCCATGGCAGCTGAAAACAGAAAGGTGATCCCTTTATTTTTAACATCCTGCGGGACAAGGGAAAGAAATTCTTTTTCTCTAGATCAATGAAAAATAAACAAGGACACCAAAGAAACCCTATCATTTCCAGCAAGAGGCAAAAGGCTAATTTAATTTGATGTAACTATGTTCCTAAAGAAGGACACAGTATAAAGATTAACTGAGATCTCCATTTCTTTATATAACTGCAGCCCATTAAGTGGGATAGAGGATAAAACTCACAAATTGCCCTGCTTGTCCATCTTTATCTTCATCATTGTTCCAAGACAAATACCCCTCCCCTCACTACAACATTATCTTTCTCGCTCCTCCTTTGTCGTTAAGGAAAGGGAAAACAACCAAATCCATCACTGTGCTGCAGCACAAATGCAGTTCTGTTTGAAGGGGATCAGCTCTGCTCCTGCTGATTTAAATGAGAGCCAGGCAGGACCCCAAGGATGCTCATCAGTCCTAATTACAGCTGCATCAGGAGAAATGCTCCATCACTGCGGAGTAACATCCTCTTTTACAGGCCGTGGCAGGGTGCACTATAAAAGCACAGGGGATAAATGTTGCTGGTATCCAACACAACAGCCTCGAGGCCCTGCTGCTGTTCTGGGTGTTTTCATCTGAGTCCTGTCTCAGGTGACACTGCAAAGCCACCACAGACTGGTGGGGAGGGTGACAGAAATCATCTGGTAAACTATAGAAAGATACATGACAGCTGGAAAATCGAAGGCAGGATGGACTGAGACCTTGGGAACCTGTGACTGCAGATAAGAAATGCGAGTTGTGATGGAGGGGCCCCTGGCAGGGCTCTCCATCACTGCTGAGCGCTGCCCTGGGCCGAGTCATTTCTGGAGAGAGGCATAAAGCAGAGATCAGCAATTTCTCAAACTATTTTACCAGCTCTTTCTGCTAATTCTCATGCCAGTGCCTCTCTAATCTAACTCGTGGAAAGTATCAGTTCTGACTTCTCAAGTATATCTCATAATTTGGCTAAATTACAGCCCTATGCCATCAGCCCCTGTACTCTCACCACCTCTAGGGCAGGGTATAATTTAGAGAGGGTGGGTGGGATTCTGAAAGGCAGCTACGAGAGTTAAATGTCCAGCTTCAGCTGAATTTCAATAAACACTGGGTACACCTAAATCCCTTAGGCTCTTTTTTAAATCCTAGCACCATTTTTTCCCCCCTTTTTTTAAGATGCTACCAAGGAAAGGTCAACCTAATTTGCCATAGCAGCAAGTGAAGGCAAAGGATCAGCACATGCTGACAGGCTGTCTGAGAGGTTTCATTATAGAGCTGTTTACAGCATTTATTTCTCCTGTTGTTGCTGCTGTTTTCAGGGTCAAGGAACTGAGATCCCATTTCAGTAGCAGAGATCACTGGTCTGGGAACAAAATACTTGAATTTTACTCATTTTACTCCTCCTTCACAGGCTCATTGACTCATATGCTGAGATTTTCCTGAATGACCACACGGTTGTTGGAAGCTTATACTAATGCATGAAGAAACTTCAAGCCTAAATTCTAGTACTAACATCACCAATTAGCTTTAATACAACTGGGAACTTCAAGTGGAGTGTAATGCCAGCTTAATTCACGACAGCCTATCGGCCAATCAAGCCAAGACAATTCATTTTAAGTTTGTTTCCTTTGGAACACAAAATTGGTTTTGGGAGGGAGAACAGCATTTGTGTATGGTGCTTTCTGAAGCAGCCTTTCTTCACACCCTTTAATACTCCACAGTTCACAGAGAAATGCCCTAAAGGTCTGCCCCTCCCCCAATACAAACATTTCAGCATTATTTTCACCATGTATTACCAGTTAATACAGAAGTACCAATGACTATATCCAACTGCTTTGAGAGTTCTCCACAGCCTCTACCTCCCTGTGAAGGGCAGGTGCAGGGTGTGCTGGGAGGGAGAGGACACTTCAGGCTGTCCCCAAGTCAGGAGATGTAGGTGAGCACTCACCTGAGTGCCCATGAATGGCACAACAGCCCCTGGGAAAGAACTGCCCTGCAAAAGCTCTCGAGCCACTTCACAACCTCAACTCTCAAGGAATAGAGAAGTGGCTTTGGCTCAATTTCTGACAATCCAAAGAGGACAAGAGTCAGAGCAAGCAAAGGGAGTGCAACTGCATGGCCAAGAGCCAAGGCTCAGAGATAAAGGACAGTAAAGGAAGACCTTCAGTCACAGCCAAAAGTTCAGCTGACAGCAGCATTTCTCTTCCAGCAGCAGGAAAAGAACCTTCACGTCAAGTAAAGCACATCTCCCGACTCTGCCTCAAAAGACTGCTAAAAAGGTCAAGAGATTTTGTATCTCCCAGCTATGTGATGAAAGATGTGCCACAAAGGCATTTGTTTCATATTGCTTTTGTCAGGTGATGGCAATATTCACATGTGATGAATAGATCTGCAGGCAGTGGAGTCACACATTCACATCTCGGTGCCCACACCATCGGGACAATGCACCAAAGCCAGGCAGAGCAGAACCATCCCTGCTCAGCTGATGGAGAGATAGGAGGAGCTAAGAAAGCTTCTCACCTCTGAAGGAATTTAGGATGAAAACTACTCCAGAAGAGCACTGTGAAAATTATGTGACCATTTATGATGCATCTACATAATGTTTGGTGTGGAGTACATAAATGGGTTTTTAGACCTTCCAAAGGCCTTTTGCTGGCCCCTGCATGGCCAAAATCTCTTGCTGCCACACTCCCACAACCAGTAGTTCTTTGTGTTATCAAAAGTAGTTTAAAAAAAAAAAGAAAGAAAAGGAACAAACCCACTACAAATTACTTGAAAGTGTGGTGGTTTTTAAACTCCCCTTTTGAAATGCTTCCAGGCTAAATAAAGAAACAGCTTCCAAGAAAGCATACACACCAACCCTCACAGAGTTAAAAAGCAAAAACCTTTTCATGCCCATCCACAAGCACATCACCACACTGCCTCAGAGACACTCTGCTCCAGCACAAGATACAAGACAAAGAGAGACAATAAGCTTTTTCCTCCCACTCTGCACTCCTCAACCACGATCCCAGAGAATCCATTTTGAGGTAAGAGTCCTCAGAGACTCTACTGGCTTTCCATTCTGGATTTCTTTCTCCACTCAAACAATAAGCAAGAAAAACTCCCAACTCAATTTATCTAAGTGTATTCAGCAATGTCCTTTTCAGGCTTTCAAAGAGCCACTGGCAGTAGTTAAGCTGGTGCTGTTTAACTTGGACATCTGTCCACCTAGGCTGGGATGACCAGCTCAGTTTACATCACCGGGTAGCAATCAAATAATAATTACTTTGGGTTGCTACAGACTGGAGTTGGATTTGAGTGAATGATTTCAGAGCACTGGAATCCATTACCAATAACCCAAGCCAGCTGGGTTCTCGTCTCTGTTACAAAGAAAGCAGCAACAATTCCAAACATTAATTCAGACACTAAGTACTAGGCTGGATCACCAGTCCATGGGAGCAGTGGCATGTATTTTGACATAATTATCTCAAGATGGAAGTGAGAAGGACATCCTATGGAGAATAGTTCAGAATTTACATTCTGTGCCACATTTAACTCTCTGGAGTTATATGGAAAAGGTTTGTATTCAATAAAAAGCTCCATTTAACATTATTTCCTTTGCAAAGGCAAGCTGGATAATGCTGGTGGAAAGCAGGATTTTTGCAAATGCAGGCTGCAGTCTCCCAGCAAAAGGGAAGCCAGCTGAAGAGCAGGAACTGCCTTTCCTGAAACAAGTTAGACTGTGCAACAAATCGGTACATCCAAAGAAACAAATCCCTGAATCTCCTCCATTTGCCTTCCTCAAAGAAATGAGTCAGTGCTGACTAATTGTATTATAATATGGGAAGCTTGTAATAGGCTTACAAACCTTGTGTTTACAGGCTCCTTGCTGCTTGGGGCTGGCTGGGTTAGTAAAGAAGCTACAAGAGAAACACTATGGAAATCTTATCAGGTATGTTCTGCAATTGAAACCACTCTGCAATTCACACCAAGATGGAGTATGACAGAGTGGGACTGAAGTGAAGGAAAAGAAATGCTATCTGCTCATCTGGAACCAGAGACCTCTACTTCAAAGCTACATCTAACCAAGATGTACATCTGACAAGAAGAAATTCTCCCAATTACTACAGGAGTCAACCCTCTGAGATCCCACATCCTCTGAAGGGCCAATTTCATTGAAAAAGGGGAAAATGAAAAGGAGCCATTTTTTCACTACACCCTGGTAGTGGAGTAGGAGGTACCTTATAACTTGTGTTTATTTTCCCTTTGCTGTATAAGGACAATCTGACAATTTTGGAACAATCTGGCAGAATAGCACAAATAGATCCTTAAACATTGTAGGACACGAGAAGCGGGCTATGGGAGGGGATCATGCAGCTGCAGCTCACCTTTATAAGGGAATTTGTAAAAACAAGGTCTAAATTATTATTTTCTACAGATTTTCATTGTAAAAATCATAACTCTGAGTCTTCTCTCTTCTAAAATCCACAAGTCTGTTTTATTATGTTGCATGTCCATTTAGTTCCAAATTACTTCACTAGCAAGAAAAAATGCCACTTTCTTTTCTGTCTGCTTCCAATAAATTAGAGATGGTTTTCTCCAAACACACTCATGTTCAAACCCTGAGAGCCATCATTCCTGATGTGACACAAGGAGCCCATATGCAAGTGTTACAAATACAATCTATTGTCTCCTGGGTTCAGTAGCCTCTGTATGAATTCCACAGTCAAAGCATGAAGAGTAAAAGAACTCAGTTCTTTCTCCAAATATACAGGACAATGTGCTGCCAGCTTCAGGAAACCAGGTTCCTTCACCTGCAGCAAGTTGTGAACCTTGCTTACCATGAGATTATGAAATAAAAGGCATCACAGACACCATCAAAGTTGCAGCAGAACCACTATTTGGCAGCCCTCCTAATTTGTCTCCAGGGAAGGGAACAGTTTATATGACAGACCACAGAGAAATCAAGGAATCCTAAAACAGTGCATTGTGACAAAATTTTCTAAAAGAATGTGCAGCAAGATGCCATGAAAATCAACTTAAAATCCCAGTTTCATGTCCTTGAGGATCAATTATAGCTTTTGTGCTTAAATGCATTCAATACATCAGTGCTGTAGTGAGGCAGGATCCTCGGTGCTGTGGCCAGTTCAACCCCACTGGTCTGTTAATGGGACAGGTCAGCACAATCCCAACGTCGTGAAGGACAAAGAAAGGCCGAGGATAAATCCCTGCTGACCCTACTGTACTTAGGTCACACTAAAGGCTGGTATTATGTTTATACAACACCATTAACCTCAATTTCTCCCGCACACAAGTAAAACCCAGCTGGAGCAAGGCAGCTCAGCCAGAGGCCCTCAGACAAATCCACAGCACTCCCAGCTCAGCCAGAACTCCTCACACAGCCCCGGGGCAGTCCCAGTTCATTCACAGCCCCTCACACAGCCCCAGGGCAGTCCCAGCTCATTCAGAGCCCCTCACACAGCCTCAGGGCAGTCCCAGTTCATTCAGAACCCCTCACACAGCCCCAGGGCAGTCCCAGCTCAATCTGAACCCCTCACACAGCCCCAGGGCAGTCCCAGTTCATTCAGAGCCCCTCACACAGTCCCAGGGCAGTCCCAGCTCAATCTGAACCCCTCACACACACCCAGGGCAGTCCCAGCTCAATCTGAGCCCCTCACACAGACCCAGGGCAGTCCCAGCTCAATCTGAGCCCCTTACACAGACCCAGGGCAGTCCCAGCTCACCCATGCATGCCAGGCACTTGGCGCAGGAGCTGCAGTGAGGCGTTTGTCCCTCCCCAGTAAAGCAGAACAGAACAGAACAGAACAGACTCGTTTGTCCCTCCCCAGTAAAGCAGAACAGAACAGACTCTGGGCTCAGCACAGGCCCCGGGTGTGGTGCCTGCACTGTGGGGCACCACACACAGATTCTGGGAACACACCTAGAGAGGAACAGAACTGGGAGAACACAGGCACCTGCACTGTCCCCTCAGATCCACCAGGTCAGAGGCCCTCACAGAGCTCAGCCCTTATGGATTTTGGGGTCTTGGCCACGCCAGGCGGTGACAGGAGTGTTGCTCATGGGACCAGAGAACTTCCAGAGCTCTGCTGCAGCTGAGAACACTGTGATCCCATGAACTCAATGTCCTTTATTTCCAAAGGCATGACACCTCCTTGTTTAATTTCCAGCTGCCTTTTCTCTCATATAAAGTCTTCACCACCAGCCAGTTAAAAGAGGGACTGCTGAGCAGCCTCTGCCTCCCCAGCTGCCTTCCAGGGACTGCACCTCTGCTCCCCAAGGCTGTTGATCCCCACAGTGCCACCATCACAGGTTTTGCTCTTCTCACAGTTGCTACTGCCACCCTCCATGGCAGCCCCAACCCTGGCAGGAGCATCCCTGCCTGTCTAAACAAATCTGCAGGACTGCAAGAAGCCTGGAAGCTTCCCATTTCTGCAGCATAACCAGGACCTTGTCTAAAGTAGCAGACACAATTTCTTGAAACCTTCCAATTATGCAGCTGGGGAAGCCGTCTCCCTCTGAAATTATCAAATAATAGAGAGAGCAAGAGAGAGCATGAGAGAAAGAACAGGGTGGAGCACAGAGGGAATATCTATGGCCTTCTGCACCCAATTCTGTCACTCTGACATTTCTTTCAAATACAATTATTTAAAGCCTCCTGATGGCAAAGCTGAGGAAAGGGACTAATAGAGGCTTGTACGGTACCTCTCCATCAGGCAGTTCAATAAATCCTGGCAGTGCTGTGATTTGTGTTGGGAGAATGAGCTTTTCAAGAGCAGAACTATCACTTTACACCGTCAATAATCTCACTGTCAAAAACTCCCCAAGTAACCTGACCAACACTTCAGAAGCTTAATTTATAGATGTTCTATTTGCCTTCAAGGTATTTTATGCAGCTAAATAATGGGAGTGGATATTATTCCAAACTATTATACAGCTTTCACATGTGGAGTTAAAGAACATGCAGGAGGACAAATTTTCTATTCTCTTAGGGCTAAATTCTTCCATGTGACACCTGTTTGATACCATCTACCAGTACTGAAGTTGCTTCCAAATTATGCTCTGGAAAATAAAAGTAGAATTAAGCTCCAGCACTTCCAGAGAAGGTGATCATCCAGTGATTTAAAGGTCATTTTGTTCCACCCCCTGCCATGGGCTGGGATATTCACCACTTGACCAGATATCTCCAAGCCCTGTCCATCCTGGCCTGGAACACTCCAAGGGATGGGGCAGCCACAGCTGCTCTAGGCAACAAATGTTGGGGGAAGATCAGAACTAAATAGGAACTGATCCTAAGAGCCTGGATCTCACATCATAACTCTCTAACAGTAATTCTAACTCTTAACACCTGTACAGAGATACTGAAGGAGCAAAGCAGTGCATGGAAAAATGCTAGAGGTTCTTGGCTTTGCTGTGGACATTTGTACAGGGATTTGCAGAACAGACCTCTGACCACCACTTCTCCCACCCAGGACACCCATGACCTGCAGTGGGATTGCAGCAGGCCAAAGTATCTGCCCAAAATTTCACCACTGGGATACATGTGGCTTCACTGAAGTTGCAAGGACCAACACTGATACATAAGTGCATAATCTAGAAAGATCTGGGCTCTAATGCCCATGTTCAGGTTTAGGGACATATCCATAGAATCATTCAGCCAAGTTGGAAAAGCAGGCTCTCTTTTTCCCTGATGGAATAAGGGATGGGCTTTTTACTCTTCACCATAACCCACAATGCTATTTAGTACAAAAGGCTGTATTTCGTTCATTCCTGGTTCTAAATGCTGATTGGGCAAGGATTAATTCCTTTAATGGGAAAAGTATTTATGCAACTATAACAAAGGATACCAGGGAGAGACCCTGGGCAGGCACCAACCATGACAGTGCCATTGTATCCCATGCATCTGAGAACCCCAAGCTGTTCCAACCAAGAGCAACAGCAACTCCCTTGCTCTGGAGCAGGGTAAGCCCTATACCTAATAAAGCACCAGCAGCAGTGTGGAAGTCACAAGCATTTGCACACATTTATGGTTCAAATGAGTCAGAGAGAAAAGTCAAGGCAACCTGAACCTCAACCGAGGGAAAAACTCAGTTCTATCCCCAAACTCAGCAGCTTGAAACTCTGCATTTCTGTAGTGATACATGTGAACTCCAGACTGCAGAACAGCCCCAGTACTCTGCTTGGTCAATACCTACTGAGATTGCTCCCTTTTTTCAGTTCACAGCTGAGCCACTCTAAAGGGTTTTGCTTTTAAAGCTAGGCTCTTGCTCTAACAAAAGACAAGGACTAGACTGCCCTATTTTTGTCTTATTTATTGGTTTGTTTTAAACAACAGCCTTTCCTTGACTAATAAGTCACATGCCAACAAATCAAGATAATTATCCAAAGGTCAGTACATCAACAAGGTCCCTTTTTGCATATTCCCATTACTCAAAAGCTGGCTATCTGCACTGCCAGCCTCCAACACCCTTCAGACAAGGGTGGCAAAAATCACTTAAAAGCAAGTGCATGTCTGCAGTGACCTGTCTTTGTATGGACAAAGGAACCGTCTCACTGCCTACACACATACAGGGAGCAGAACTGTGGCCACACATACAAACAAACCCGAATAAGAGCCCAAATATTAAACAAACTGAGAAGGCTTTTAAACAACCCCAAAACTCTGTCCTGTCAGACCAAACTGAGTTTGACATTTGATACTCTCCCCCATAACTCCCTATAGCAATGCAGTTTACCAGAGCCTGCCAAGGCCACAGAATAAATTAATCTCAGTTTACCAATCATGCAGGCACATGTAACCTCTCCTGGAAGGAATTAGAGCACCTTAGCTACATAACAGATCCTGTGCCCACTGCTAGCAGCCAATAAAACACAACTTAATTGGTACAATTCCTCCCTCCTGCTCTTTCTTTTAGTAACATAAAACTCGGTCTTTTCTACACAGTTCCAAAAGCAGCCCAGCAACAACAGCAGAAAGCACAGCACACAGTGTATGCAATCATCAAGATTTAAATTCCCTGTCCCCACCCAGTTCAAACCCTTCAAACAGCCCAATTCATCTACTCAGTCCCTGCAGCTGAGCAGCTCTGCACTGCTGGCTCCCCTGAGGAAGCCCCTTGGATGCTGGACTTGGCAGAGCAGTGCTGACTTCTGACACCAGGAATAAGCAAGCGCATGGCTCTCTCCTGCCTGGCCAGAGAGATACCCCAGAAACAGCTGGGGTTCTTGTCCTCCCTCTTTGATCATGCTAGAGGTAAAAATGAAGATTAGTCTTGGCGATGATCCATCCTGCATAAGACAGAATGATCACCTGGCATTTACCTCCAAATCTCTTCCTCTGCAATACATAAACTGCTGTAGTTTAAAGTAGGCACCATGTGGCAAGGAAAGCTCTTCCCTAAGCCTCTGTTGCACAGAGATCTCCATAGGAATATTGACAAGATTGACTTCTTCTGCATGTTTAAACCAAGTGTCAGAAAATATTTATGCAAGCTTTTTGCTACTCCTTCTGTCCTCACTCCTTAATCCTGGTGCAGGTGGAATAGCAACTCGTGACAAATCTACAAGCAACATGGTCCAGGGGAAATAGTTATACTCTCTTCACACTGAAAGATCTCCAGGGCTGGGAAAAGGCTCCTGGAACAGGCAGCTCCCATGCTGTTGCCCTGTCAGTGCTTTTCCTTGCCTCTGGCACCAGGCACAGTGGGAGCAGGCAGGGAAACACTTGGCTCTCCCTTGCTCCATCCCAGCTTGGGCTCTTTGGTGTCTGTGTCGCCATCCAGCCCATGTGAAGGCAGTCTGAGTGATTGCACATTGCAGGATGTTGTATGCCATGTTAAGTTTGAAGTTCAAGGCTTTCCCTCCCCTGTACCAGAGCAGGTGCCTAAAGGCAGGGGTTGATCTTGGTTGTTAATTCAAGAACCAAATTTAGCCCTGTAAGTCACAGCTGAAGCACAAAGGCTGAAGTACAAACCAGTGGCCTTGTCTGCAGGTGTGTGGAGTCTCTGTGGTACATAAGCTACTTAACTGATGGAAAACCTGCAAATATTTATAAAGGCTTGATGTCCTAAGGAAGAAAGTCTCCCTTTCTTCCCTAGGGCAGTTCAGATGAAGGGAACAGGAGGGTTCCCTGGTGTTGATACAAAAAAACCTCACCATGATGTGTTCTGTACCACAGCCAGGTCATGGCTCCTTCAGACACACGGTGATGTCTGAACTTCTTACTGCTTTTTGTCTCTTATTGTCTTATTACTTCACTTTCTGTCACTTTTGCCGAGCTCATTTCCCATTGCAGTGCATATTACTCTGCTGTGCTGCAAACAACTGCCATGATCAATACCCTCATACCCAGAAAACAGTCACATACACACAAACACAGATATTCTGAGTTTACATATCATTTGCACACTTAATTTTGTGCAATGTGATAGATGCTAATAACTCCTGCCATAATATTTACCCTTTCTGCTGTTGCACTTCCCCATCATTCACTTAAAGTCTCTATTTCCTTAAGGCATGTGGACATTGTCTCCCACAATGTCACATCGTTCTCATGGGGTCCTTCAGCCAGCAGACTCAAGCTACCAAATGATCCCACAGTATCCCTGCACACAGCAAACACTCCAAACCCTGGCTCCCGGAGGAACAGAACAGAGGTTCTGAGCCAGCCCCTGCCTGAGCGCCGCCCTCTCCACACAACGGAGCAAATGAAAGGGAACAAAGCCAACGGATGACACATGAGACACAGAAACTCCTGTTCTCCCCTGTGATAACACAGCACAGCAAACCTGCCAAGGGTTCCATTCCTAAGGAACGGACCTGAATGAAATGACTGTAAATCACTACCCCCAAAAATAAGGACCTTGCTGTTCTGAAGAACTCTCAAAAAAATTGTAGCAATTTAGCACAAGAATACCATTAGAACATCTTCAAATATGTATTTTAATTAAAAAAATAAATAATTCCAAATAATCTTTAATCTCTCTGCTTGAATCCCAGCATATAAAATGGAAAGTACTGTTATCATGCCCTTGTTAATGAGCACTTAGAGGAGAATGGGTGTTTGAATCCTTTTTTTCCAGTAGAAGTGGATTCAAATGTGTAAATTCAGTTTCGATAGACAGAAGATCAGCTCAGTACCATATGAAATTATTTTTGTTTCATCTAATGGACTGCAAAGCATGTTTTGGCCCTAGTTCACGTGCTTGGTCTGTAATTTAGCTCAGATTCAATGAAGCCTTAAATCCAGAGAGCCAACATCAAGATTTTCACAGCTAACATTTTTATGAAATTAAATTTAGATTAGTTCTTGAAATGGTTATGTTTAATATTTGATCTTACTTTAAATACAGAATACAACTGTTGTCATCCAAGAACTGACATCAGGGTTAACACTGCTTGGAAACCAGAAAACAGAAAGAAACAGGGTGCACCCAATGTTGCATGGGATGCATTGCTGCTGCTGCTGTACCACAGCTGAAGTTTCTTCAAAACTTTCAGCCCATGAATAATACTTCTCATGGCCAACTTAGAGAAGGAGTTAGGACTTTGCAAATGAACTTAATCACAAAGCAGCACCAAGATGTGTCTTCATTTACAAACTGCCACCAGCCAGACCAAGAGAAAAGCAGGATGTGGTTTCTTTTCTTCTCAGAGCTTTTACCTGTGTGGAGGCTTCAGCTGAGCTGCCAAAGTGCTGAAAGCTGGTTCTGCAGCATGGAGAGCAGAGCAGGGACGGGGCCCTGGAACAGCCCCCAGGTCGCTGTCACGTCGCCAGCACAGTGTTTGGTGTTTGGTTTGGACTGGTCCTTTGGCTGGAGGGCCCAAAGCTTCTTACAGGCAGTAACAGACTAATCACTTAATACACTGCTCAGAGCAACGATGGTTGTTGTTGTTTGATTCTGGTATTTTTAGGAAGAGGTAATCCTGGATATTTGCATCTCATTTCCCAGAATGCCCTAGGGCTTTTCCAGCAGTTGGAATCTTACAGGATAAACATCTTCCCCTGATTGTAATTGCATTATTAAATATGATTGCTCCCCTCTTCCTTGAATTTTTTTTTTAAAGCAGCAACAAAGAACACTGCGAGCAGGCGCCCTGTTGACAGCATGGAGGAGAACGGTACAACAGAGACAGGCAGGAGTATTTCACCTTTAACTTCCAGATGCAAAAAAGATTTCTAAGCCAGGAGTCTCCCACCACCACACAAAACTTTATTCTTCTTAATAACTGCAACCATAGGAAACCTTCAGCTATCAAAACTCAGGCCACCACAAATAACTATTTCCTTTTCAAAACACATTGCAATAGCTCTAAGAAATCCTGTCAAAGATCAGGGTTCTGTTACTGTAAATCCTATAGACACAAATAACCATAATCATAGAAAAGTCACACAGTGCAACTGCAGTCAGGGAAACGGGAGGTTATGGAGGAGCCTGACATGCTCCTGGACCCACATGAATGTGCTGCTCAGTTCTGCAATTACACTAAACAGTTTCTTACACCTAAAACACAGCAATTAACTCAGACTCTGCATGCTCTAGTGACTTGGCTGCCTAAATTCCTTTCCCTCTAGAAATTTCCTCTTCCCTATGATGCCTCACTCCCCCTTTAACAGCCAAGGCTCCCAGTTTGGTGAAAATCACAGGAAACAAGAATAAACCTCCAAAACAAACAAACAAAACCCAACCAACCAAACCAAAGCAAAACCAAAGAACACCAGAAGATATTTAAGTGTGCATGCAGGTTGCTTCACTGTAAATCCTACTGATGAGGAAAAAAAACCCATCATATAAATCATATTTGAGAAGTTATGGCAGCCCAGTGACATTTCCCCTGACTGGAAAAGGGAAACAGACTTCCCATTTGTAAAAAAGGAAATGAGGAAGAAGCTACAAGCAAGTCAGTCTCACCTCCGTGCCAGGCAAGAGCATGGAACAGATCCTCCAGGAAACCATGCTGAGGTCCTGCACCTGGGCCAGGGCAATTTCAAGTACAAATAAGGCAGGTGGAGCATGGATGGAGGAGAAGGACTTCAGGGTACTGATGGACAGAAATTCAACATGCCCTGCCCATGTGCTGGCACCAGAAACCCCCTGTGCCCTGGGCTGATCCCCCAGCATGGGCAGCAGGGGGGTTGGAGCGAGATGAGCTTGAAGGTTCTCTCCAATCCAAGGCATTCCATAACTTCATCATAAAGAGCAGTCACACAACCATGACAAAATATACAAAACCTGAGTATGAATGTGTTTCTGCCTTGCTTTCACATTTTTGGAAATAAAAATAGACTCTGATGAGAAACATGTGACAGAGCATGAATCTTCATCTCTAAAAGAGGAAAAACAGATTCTCCTGCACTTCATGGGATTTCTCCTGGTACAGTGAAGAGTTTGGTTCATGGGTACTTTTAGCCTTAACTTAGGAAAGTCCTACTCCTACACAAGCTGATCTGTTTTGAAAGTCCTCACCAATATTGTGCATGCCATGGTTATATTGCTATTTCACAAATATTTACAGTTACACACACACATATATAGCAAAACATGCACATTCAGACTGTGCTTTATGCAGAATCTCATGCTTAGTTATTTATGTGTCTTTACATAGAGCATTAAGATAATTCCCTGCAGAAACCCAGCTGGATTGGGGGCAGGAAGAGAACGTGCCACAGCAAACTGCACACTCTAAGTAGCAGTTAAACTGCTTGAGACCACTTTTCTGCTTTCAAGAGCCTCCACTCAAGTGTTTTCACCAGGCTTTCCATGTCTAACAGCCTCATGACATGGGAATCAGTAATGCTTCTTCAGTGTACTTTAAAAAAAAGTTAAACATCTATAAAGCAAGGCCTCCCATACACCAGATGGTCTAACCTCTTGAGTGTCAAACTCCTCCTGTGGCAGGCAGCCCAATTAAAGGGACATTTATAGCAGCATGCCTCTCTCCACTGTGCCCTGCCTCCCACTTCAGCCCAAATGTCCCAAAGGGTAATTGCTCAGCACACAATTACAAACACCAGTTTGCCATAGTTCTTTCTCCCCAGTCTCTAATTGGGGCAAACTATGATGATGGTTAACCTAACTCCTAGGTCACAATGAAGAAAACTGTTAAAAACAGAAGACCTTAGAGAAAACATGAACATCTTCAGCTAACTTGCACAGCTCCAGTTCTCCTGATTAGGATCATTGTGTTTTAGCCTCTTGAGCTGCAACAAAGGTCTCAGTCATTTCCAAAAGACCAAAAAGCAGACATGGCAAATAAATAGCAAAGAAAAATCATTGTGTTCTAGAGGTGTGCCATCACCGAAGTAGGATGTGCTGCAGTATAAGAGAGTGCCTTGGACAAGTCTAACCCATCACATCAGCCAGTCCTCACGAAATGCATCTGCAGTCCCCTTTCCCAAGACCAGGAGCAGCCACAGCTGGCCTGGGGTGTGACCAGCTGGACACCAGCAGGTGCCCATGTCTGAGGTGGAGCAGCCAGGGGCAGTGTTGGTGGGAGAGCTGGGGTTGATCAACCACAGCAGAGGACAGGCCAGCAGGAGCTGCTGAGGCTCAGGACAGCAGGACAGCCCAGACAGAGGATTTTGTGCAGCCCTGGCCTGTCCCAGTGATCCCTGAGGAACCAGGGCCATCTCCTCCTCACACACTCCTCCTGAGGCTTTCCATCACATGGGGTGTGTGTGGCCACTCCAGCCATACAGAGCTTTGGGCATGAGGTCAGTGGACACAGAAAGGTTGGTGAGTCCTGTTTCACAGTTTGCTGAATATCTCCAATTCTTCTTACAGCCTACAGGAGCTACTCCTGTCCCTGCTGTACAGAGGGGAAATGGTAGTACAGAACTTCAAAACTCTGCCCAGGAACCTCACAGCACATACAACAGACTTGAACTTAATGTCTTAACACCCTCCTAAGTGAGAACACCCACAAAGTTCAGTTCCAGGTCTGTTTCTGGAGGTGGAGGGTGACAGCTTTTACACTGTCACAACAGAAGATGGTCAGGCTGCTTTTGAACAGGTCTGAGGTACAAAGCAACACTTCTTCCCATCCACCACATGACAGCACCAAAAACAACAGCGCTTGCAAAGAGCCATGGCTTTAATGCCCAAGAAAGGATTGCTGAAAAAGGCAATCAGACACTAACAAAAACATAATCCTCTTCATCCCCAAGTGCGTGTTTCTGAGATGATTTACTGTATTATGATAAAGGGAATCTCACTTTCAGAGACTGCAGGCTGGAAGACAGGGCATTAGACGCACGACAGCTCTTTTGATGCTGCTTCAGAAGGAAGAGACTCTTTCCTCCCTGCGGCTCAGAGGAACATTGGCAGCACAGACAGGTTCTCCAGACGTGGCCTTGTTCTTCAGGGCTGCTGGATTCAGCAATTTAAAGCAGATAACAAGAAATGGCTGGTTATTTTAAACTGGCTGCAGCCTGTACTCAAGCTAGGAAAATGACTGATGGAAGAGCTTCCTCCTACGACTCTGTAAAGTTGCTGGGGGTTAATATTTGCTACTGAGACAGAACCAGTGATACCTTGTGGGTGGAAGGACAGTAACACTTAGAGACTAGAATAAAAAACTACACTCCTCATGAAATGAGTTTCATTCCCAGCTCAGCATCAATTTATTCTACTAGGAAAAAACCTGAGTGATCAGTTTAGAGTGGAGTCTTCACCAAATTGTGCTCAATTTATGACTACAGGCTTTACTAGAATCAGTCTATAGGTTTGCAGGTATGAAAAATTACAGTTAAATACACAGTGGCAGAATTAGCTGTGAGTTTCTTAAGCGCTTTGGAAACCACAGACTCAATTTAAGTGCAGAGTTGTTCTTGTTATTACTATCAAAGATGAAGCATTCATTTAATGTGTGGGATATGCTAAAAAGGAGTGACAGGTGACTGCTGCCTATCAGAAAGACTAAAGGGAAAGGATAACATTTTTTAATCAGGAGGATTAAATACACCACATCACCTTACCAGGTGTTAGCTACTTTTTGGCCACTTACAGAGCAGAGCAGCTTATTGTGTGCCTAAAACCTCAGCATCATAGAAGGCTGTTTCAATCAGCATTACATTCTCCAGTTGAGAGGCTCTCCTAAAAAGCTGTTAAGGGTAAATTTGAAACAAGGCTTTGAAAATGAGCAGAAGTCAACCCACTTCCACCCTCATCTTGCTCTTTTGACCATGTTGATCAG
This sequence comes from Taeniopygia guttata, assembly GCF_048771995.1. Taxonomy (NCBI): domain Eukaryota; kingdom Metazoa; phylum Chordata; class Aves; order Passeriformes; family Estrildidae; genus Taeniopygia; species Taeniopygia guttata. The sequence goes on along the minus strand of NC_133044.1, from coordinate 9,128,648 downwards.
TGTGATGGGATTTAATGCCCCAGCCTTGAGCTTGTGAGAGAACCATAGAGCTGGAACTTAGTTCTGCAGGTTCAGTCTCCTCTGAAAGTATTCACCCTGCATGAAGCTTTTAATAATTTCTAAAACCTCCAACTTACACAGGAGGATCAAAAGACAGACAGAAAGAGAATCCAGTCTCCACTACCCTGCCTTCCTTTCCTCTAGACAGATGAGCTCCACCCAACGCATCTTTTATGAGGGAAGCAGGAAAAAGAAGTAGGCTATACTTTAATCAGTGTGGGTGCAGGAAGAACATTTCAGCAGGGGCACTTCCAACTGCTTTCTCGACCTCCATTTCCCATTCTGAACAGGAGCAGCCTCCCTGAGATCTGCAAAAGTGAGCCATAAACCTCATGAGAAGAAATTTCCCTTGGGAGACCCACCACCTCCAACTTCGCTCTGAGCCAGAGACCCTGCAGGAGCAATTCCCTGTGGGACTGAACATCCCTTCCCTGCTGGAAAGCACAAGTGCAGACATACACAGAGGAGTGGGAGGTGAAGGACGGGGGACAAAGCCCAAACTTTTTCTTCCTTGAAGGAAGATGCACATTTCTGTGTTTGAAAGGGGCTAGGGAGAAGGTGGGCAGGACTCTAATTGCATCCAGATTGTTTTGTCCTTCCCCACTTCATCTCGCTGGCAGCTCTGACTGTCAGTACCCTCAGCTTTGCAGCCCTGCACCAGCTCATTGTGGTCCTTACATACACACCCCCAGATCTAACTTGACACAATGCTGGATAATTGGCACCTCAGGAGAACAGGGAGAGATGGGCACTGAATGTGAATTACCTCCTGCACTTGTAGCAGGCAGATCCTCTGAGGGAGAGGCTGAAGTCACTGGCAGGGAGCTTGCCCTGTGCCCAGGGACACAGTGGCAGGTTTGCAGACAAAATGACGACTTAATTTTCCAGTGCTGCCACTCTAAAGGTCCTAAATCCAAATATTCCCTGACAGGAAAAAGAAGGCCACAATGAAAGCTGAGCAGTAGGCTTGGACAAGAGAAGCAGAAGTAGGGGGAGAGGGGCAGCAGTAGAAATAGGTATTTATTAGTGGAGTTTAGACTGTAAAGGAAAAAAATAATCACAAAATTCTCCCTCTTCCTCCTTGAAGGAGCTCACACTGTGCCTGTGCATTTCTGTTGGCTGTCAAATGGAAAAATATAAGTGGGACATTCAGCTCTTGAATCAATGTTTATTCGATAAGGTCAGTGCCAGAAAAACAGATTTCAGTCTCAAGTGTAGGAAAAGACTCTGAATGGCTGCATACAATGGCAACATATCTGCACTTTTCCCACCTTCCCATCCTTCCCTGCAGAACTGACCCAGCCCTGCAGAGAGGTGCAAACAGAACTCTGCCACCTCCCTGCCCAGGCACAGGGTAGGGAGGGCTCACTGCTCACAAAGATTGCCACGGCACACAGATTTGCACAAAAGAGTGCAGTTTCTAGTTTACTCAGAAATATTTACTTTACGTGTAAGATAAATGAGCACAGCCCAGAGCATGACAGCTTTCTGGTCTGTCTTTAGCTTCCACATCCTCACGCTCACATCTGGCTCTGTCACCCCCGGCTCCATCTCCCACTCCTTTTCCCTCCATCTCTTTAAAGAAACCAGAGCTTTTCTAATCATCAGATGCAGCACATGACACACAGGGACATGAAAACTTTGAGAACAGCTGAAGATGTGGAGCACACTTCAGAGAGGAGGCTCGAGCCACCCATTCTCCCTGGGGGAGGGCAGTGGTGGCACAGAGCTCTCAGAGCATCCACAGAGCCACATCAGCAGTACCTGGTGCTGTAAGATCCTTGTCTCCAGGGCAGGACCAAGCTGTCCTCAGGCTGGATCATGGAATTAACCCAGCCACACTGCAGCTCTGTCATTGCAAACAAGATGGGGAAGGCTTTGAGGGGGAGGATGTCCTCCTCTGGGTAAGAGGCAGGGAAGCAGCAGAGCACAGAAAGCAAAGCAAAATACAAGCAGAGCAGAAGGCACAGTCAATGGAAGGAAAGGAAAATATCAGAATTGGTGCTGGTCAAACAAGGAGCAAATTTTCCCTTTGAATGTGACAAGATGGTTCTGAATAAATAATAAGAATATAACTACATAAAGGTCATGATCTCTCTGCAGACCTCCCACTGCCATGAGGAAAAAAGTCCATTACAGGATGAGATTTCAGAAGCATTGAATTTTATATCCTGGTCTTTAAGCATGAATTTAATGAAATATAATTTTTTCCTTCAGTCTCTGTTTTTGACACATTATCCACACTGATACTTGTTAATCTTCTATATTCCCTCTATTGTTATGGAAGAGCCCCTGTTCTACAATGATGCTGTCAGTTACAGTAACTCCCTGAAAAGAAAACAAATACTTGCTTTCAATGAAACAAAAAAGATTTTTGTGTTCTAAAAGTATAAAAAAATTCAGAGAAAGGCACAAATAGATGGCCAGTCACTAGCAAAGAGTATTTCAGAGGGCCTATCATCTATTTTCAGATGCAATTTTCACATTCAAGTGTATCAGAAAGTCCATGGAATTTTAAATATTAAGGGCCAGACTCCATGAAGAAAATGTAACCTGGGCACATCTGTGAATTTTAGCAGTGTTTTTCCATTACATATTTGTCACCTATCTATTGAAATCCTTGGAGACTGTTTGAAGCAACAACTAAAAATCCAAGCAAAAGTCAACAAAAGCCAGGCTTTAATGCAGGTTACACTGCACCATCACACAGGAGCTCTTTCCTATTTTTTGTTACTCTGCTGCTTTTTGGGAAAAAGATTTTTTCAAAGCAGACACCTGAATTGGCCCAACGATGAAATCTGCATCTGAAACTCTGGCAAGGGGAAAAACCTCCCTGAATGACAGCACAGTACATTGTATTTCTGCTCCACCAGTACTCGTATTTATTATTTAGTGACACTACCTCAAGCTATTATTTGCTCACAGCCAATGCTTCTTGACTTCCAAGAACTCAGCCAAATTCCATAAAATAGAAGAGCAATTAACTTTATTGGGAGGAAGATAAGTCTAATGTCAGGTTGCTGTGGTGACAGATGTGGCTCCCACTTGTCCCAGCGGCTGATGCTGTCTCTGGTGAGATGAGGCACAGCAGAAAGGGCTGCACTGAGGGACTGCTCCTACTGAATACAGCCCGAGCTGCACAGCCCATAAATCACACCAGGACCATACACTGGCCTGTGGGGACTCGAGTGTTTGTTTGGTCACAATTAATCAAGAGCAAGAAGCCACGTGATGCAGTTTGTGATAGTTATAAGATGGACATTTAAAGAGAAAAAATAGAACAAGAGACAAGAACCTCTTTGCCTGCATTTAACTTTTTAAACTTTGCAAATTTTTTCTCACTTTTGACAATTAGAAAAGCCTTTCTTCTCTTTATATACATAGAATAAAAATATTTAGTCCTCAATGAGTCTTTACAGGCATTTGCCTGTTCCTTAGAACGCAGGAGCATGCATGAACTCACACACCACAGTTCAGCAGCTCACAGGTTACCCAAACCTCCTCCAGCCACACCAGTGAGCTTCCACCAGTCTGACAGAGGCAAAAACTCTCAATCCCTGAATTCTCATTCTTGGGAAGATATTCCCCACAAAATGAAGCTAAAAAGTAAGCACTAGAAGCACCACTCTGCACCTCCCTGCAGCTGCTTGTACAGTCTTTTCTCATGCAATTTTGCTGGTAACAGGATAGCAGTGAAGACTGATTTGGCACAGAACAGACCCACAAGAAGCCACATCAAGGAGATGTTGACTAAACCCCCTCAGGTGCACAAAACAGAGTTTTCATATTATTAAACCATTTTCTTAAGGAGAAATACCAGGACACAAAAAGACAAAGAAATCAAAAGCTACCTTTGCCACAAGAAAAGCAACACCTGGTCCACTCTCCCCCCATGCTCAGGTACACAGTAGTGAGGAGAAGGAGATAAAGAACACCACAGACATCCCTCTGACACGATGCTCCCACGTGTGACCACAGCCTAAGCCCCCCAAAAGCTCTGAGGAGTAAGTGAGGGCTCTGGTAACTGCTTTAGAGAGGCAGGAACAGCACTCTGAGACCAAATGATCTCCCTGATGTCACACAGGAAGCCTGTGGTGAAGGAGGGAGCTGAACACATCTGGCTAACATCAGCTCCAGAGGTCAGCACGGGGAAGGTAATGAGATGCCTCCGTGCCAGAAGCTGAGTTTTATAAAGCAAACATCACAGAGAAGTTGGAAAAATCACTGCAGTGAATCACACTCGCTCAGTATTCAGAGACACGCTCACATTACAACCACAAGCACTTATTTAATTAGAAAAATGATCTAATTGAGATGCATCCAAAACTGCCTCCGATACAACACAAGCAATAACATACGTAGGTAAGAAAATATGTAGGTTGTGAAGGTGTCTGGGTTTGTGCGTGTGAGGGAAGGAACAAGGGTAAATTGTCAGACTTGCTCAGCAATAATGCTGAATACATTTATTAAACACAATCAAATTTTACAAGGCACTGAAGTGATAACACTGTAGCAGTGGGAAGTGCAAGCAGCAATAAATATCTTGTAAACACAGAGGTCACAGGCCCAGGTGCTTAGAGCATGGGAGGGGTGGCTTACTGCAAGCAGTTCAGTGCCTGAGCAGTGATCTCTCTTTTCTTGGAGAAGGGGTGAAACAAGACAGGATGGATTATTATTTAATTTATTGCAATAAATCAGGAGTCAAAGCAATTCAAAGGAATTTGTATCTTATCACTATGTAAAGAAAAATCAAACCTCTATCATTTCAGATCAAAATACAATTACAGGAACAAAATAGCTTTATGTTTAAACCATCTAACTGAGCCTGACAGATGGATACTGTTTATACCCATTTGTATTTATTGAACATAGTAAAAGACTGCAGCTGTTCTGTCAACACCTAGCTGCTTCCAGGGTGTTTGGAGCTGTATATAAATGTAACAGAATTTTATGGATAAATATATTCCATGGAATAAACATGGTGAAGATACTGTGATATAACTCATGTTTACATTAACAACCATAATACCTTGAACTGGTTCCTATTGATCTTTAAGCACTCCACCAAAGTGTGGATAAAGACACAGAATTAAAGCTTGGAGATGGAGCACGCTCCATCGCAGTCCGTGTTTACAGAACTGGGTAACAGAAAGGGAAGAGGGTGACATTGGTCGAGAAAAAAGAGAAAGTTTTAAACTGAAGGCTGCACAGGGCTGGGAGCTGAAACAATCTGAGGATAAGACTTTTGTGGGAGTCCTCTGCAGGCAGCTATTTTAGGTTGTTGAGGCTCCTACAAAGAATTTCAGTGCAGGAAATGGAGCATTTTTCTGCTATGGATTGCTCCCTCACTTCATAGTCCCTACACCCCAGGCTGTCAAAGTGCTGCCTAACCTACTTTAATGCTTTTCAGAAAACACAAACAAATTTTATGGAGCTCTCTGGACAGGAGGAATGGAAAGATTTTACTGGGAGAGAAGAGCTGTTAATCTGGCAATGAGAAATATGCTGGAACACACTAGAAAACAGATGAGAAATTAAATATTACTTATCTGAAAGTAAGCACATGGGTAGAAATGAGGAGGATTAGTATGTGAAGGGAATCCAGCTTCCTTTCTGCCTGACTTGCTAAACTATCAGTCATTTCTAAGCAGTGTGAAATCACAGTGTTCATTTTAGAATGATCAGCAACTGATAGCCAAATTATTTTCTAATAGACAGAGATATCCTCATCTCCACTCTGTGCCTGTGGAAGGGGCAGCACAGGAAGAGAAAAATGGAAGGGGAAGGAGAGCTGGCCTGCTAATGCCATGTGGCAGCACAGGAACTGAGTGCAGGCTCCCTGAGCACATCCCCAGTGGACCACCACTGCTTTTCACCTGGAAACGTGCATGTGCACAGCCAGCCACACAGGCAGGAGCAGCACCAGCACAGCCATCCTGCCCTGCCACCAGGGCCTGACCTCTGAAATGAGAGCCAGATCTGGACAACAGAGGGCACATGGCCAGTGCAGCTCTCCGTGTCCTGCCGGGCACCAGGGGCTGGCACATCCATGCAAGGAGCATCATCCTGGCTCTTCCCTGCCTGTGTTTCATAATTACCCTGTAGAAACCCAAAGCTGCTACACCAGCATCTTAAACACAAAAATCAGATTCTGCTGCCGTTCTGCTCCGCAAACATTTTTAGAGCAGACAGCAGTTTCTACTTAGGCAGCAGCCAGAGCAGAAAATGCTGCTGGAGAAGCTTTTGAAGTGGAGATGGCACGGGAGGAGCAGATGCCCACCCTCCCTCCAGGGAGTGCAGATGGGGATGGGATTCCGCTCTGGAGCTGCAGGATTTGCCTCTTCCAAAACACCCTGAAACTTCCAGTAAGGGCACTGGGCTTGTGTCTGTTGTGAGAGGAGGGTGTTTAAGCTCATTTCTCCAGGACTCAGCAGGTGACCAGCATGCTCCAAGAGCTGGAGCACAGCAGGGTCAGAGCACAGCCTGTGCCTGCAGAGGGGAGCTGGGCTCGCCCACCACAGGACAGCAGAACTCACCTGGACAGGGGCAGGGCAGCAGTGCCTGTGTGCACCAGCACATCCCCCATGCAAGCATTGAGCTTTGGGACACAGAGAGTCTTAGAGCACCTTTGGAAAATCATTTGGAACAAAACAAATCAACAAAGACCCTTGAAGTTGTTTGTTTCTGCTCTAAGTTCTGCAAATAACAAACAAGGTGTCTGTACAGAGGTTCCAGCCAACAGCTGCCATTAACATCCATAAATCTTCTGTTCAAAGGAAGCCTCCAGCAGTCAGTTTTTCAATCTTAATTTGATTCTTTTGACTTTTCCATCCTGTCTGTTTTCATCTTTCCTCATTAAAAGGATTTTTTAAGAAAAGATTTTTTTTTTAAGAAAACCAAACATGGCTAATTATTTTAATGAGCTACCAAAAAAAAAAAAAAAGTTGCTTTCTACTCTGTATATAAGCAAATGTCAACATTGCATGGGGAGCAGAGGCAGCACAGCATCTTATTACTATACCATCAGCTCCTATATTTGATTAATGAAGACTCACAGGACTAATTTTGTGCTGCTTCATTAAAAGCCTGGGGCAATTAGCATAAAGGTTAGACTACTACATTATTAAAATGTTATTTTTTAAAACAAAATAATTTTCTTCTTTTCCTTTCCCTTTGGAAAAAAAAAGCACACACTAGATAGACAAAAGGAGTTACTCTCTTTTTCAGCTTCTTATGTAGAGAAACATGAATTGCTAAATCTCATCAAGGATTTTAGCAAAGCAGCAAAGCAGCTGCCCAGTCTCTACAAAAGGGTAAAGGCAGTGCTCTCCTGTAAAGCAACACACAAAGGGAACAAACAACCTTTCTGCTCAGAGCTCAGGGTGGTGATAAACTTAAAATTCAGCCAGCACCTAGAGGGAGGGGGCGAAATGGCTCACTCCAAACAGCACATCCATTTCTCACACAACTAAACCTGTCTTGCGAACCTCTCCAAATGATGATCAAAGGTAAAAGCGCATATATGCAACACTGCAAGAGCTGAAGTGTACATCATAAAAAGGCACAGGCATCTCCTGTTCTTTGAGGCTTTATTGAGAGAACAGAGGAAGAGCTGCTTCTGACCTTGCAGGTGAGCAAATCCCTAAAAGTACAGAACACTGGCAGCCTTGCTGTGCTGTTGATTCAGCATCCTGCTGGACAACACAACAGAGCAAGGGTCAAACCACTCCACCATTTCCCTGCTCCGTTCTCCCTCTCCTTCCTCAGGTTAGCAGCTCTCTGAGAACCAGCTTCCTCCCAAACCTCCTCCTCCTCTGCTACAGCCCCAGGAATGGAATAACAACATAAAAAAGCAGCGGCAGCCCTGAGGAGCAGACATGATGAAAAAGAAAAGCCAACTGCCAGACAACGCTCCAGTCTGCTGCGGAGCTGCTTGGCACGTGGGAGGACGTGCCAAGACGTGCACAAGGCACTGCTCTGCCTGGCAGCGCCTGCTGGCACTCGAGGGGTTAAAGCAGTCTAAGCCAGGCCTGCTGGAGAAGCACTACAGCAGGAAGAAAGAGTTGCAAATGATTTTTCTTGGCAAAAGCAGCTCATTGGAATAGTGGAAGGATTGTGCTTACTCCTCGTATATAAATGGCAGAATGAGGCTTGCTGACACTTTCCTGGCACGCCCCGGCCCTTCCAGCGCCCGGCACTCCTACCAAACTTGTGGAGGGACAGAAGGACACACAGAGTGTTTCTCCCCCAGCCCACCAAGCCCTCCTCTCAAGTGGCACCATCAGCCTTTATGGGAAGCACCCATCAGCAGCACCACATGGATTCAGCCCAGCTCTCCCTTTCCACAGCAGTGCCTGGTTTTTGTGGCCAGTGTTTGGGGATGGGCTCTGTGAAGCCACCAGCACACATGAATTCTGCCATTCTGCTGGGGAGAGGGGCATTCATGAAGACTAATTTTAGACAAGATCAAGTCTGCTGAAACATCAGAATCTTGCATCTTGCTTAAGCAGCAGCCAGGCTTTCCCCTTACCCTGTTCTCCAACCCCTAAATCATCCCGGCTAAGAATTGGCAGGTGGTTTAAGGTAACCCTTTCCCTGGCCCTCTGTCCCAGGGTACAGAGCCCAGCAATTTACAGAGCTGGAAGCTACATCCAGATCATCACATTTAATAGACACTAATCCTCCTAAGGGTCTAATCCCCTTGTACTGCTTCTTTAGACTCACACTTCTGACTTCTGCAGAAGTTTCACACAAGTTTTGTAATTCATTTTGCCCTGCTAGAAGAACAAAAAAAATAAAGGAAAAGAAGAAAAAAAAGAAATGCTTATCAATTCCAATTCTATCAGACTTAAACTGATATGATTTAATTATTCACTGTTTCATCATATGAAAAAGTGGCTCCACAGCCAGTGCAGAGGTTCATGGCAAGGCTTTAAGAAGATGAAGGTCAAATGGCTATTTTGGGAGGAATTAGCTTGTTCAAAGGCACATGTAATGCAACCTTGGCTTTTGCCTGTGGGCTGCTCTCAGGCCCTGAACAGGGATGGCTGAAGTGTCTTTGCAGCTGAGGAAAGAAGGTGATGCCCACCTGTGCCAGAGGAGCTTCCCTTTCCTCCTGCCAGGCTCACTGAGACTCAGTTCAGCACCTCCTGCCACCTTCAATACGGAGCTGCTCTCTGACACAGTCATATTCAGCAGCGGCCACTTTCTAGCATTTTGCTCCTCATTTTAGTATCTCCTGTTTCCTTGTAGAGATGGATTTTATTTTTTGTTCCTGACAACCTACAGCCCAACCCAACCCCTTTCTCTCTTGCTCTCCAACAGTAATGACAATACATGCCCAGAACATCTCCAAATATCCCTGGGGACACTCAGATGACTATTCTTAAAAAGGCAACTGAGAGGAACAACTTCTTGCCAGTGGATTTTTATCAGGTTCCCCAACTCCACAGGCAAAAATACATGTTGGCAAACTGGAAAGGAGAAATCAGTTCTCTAAGAGCATCTGCTGCAGCCCTGCACCACGAGTAGCAGCTCTCTCATGGTTAGCTTGATTCTTCCAGAGCCCCCACAATGCCCAAGATTAAATCCCCAAACCTCCACATCCCATCAGGAAAATAATATGGGCTAAAACCCATGAGACAAAACTGTAACCAATTCCAGCAATAAAACCAGAAAATCTTTAACTTCTTAATCAGAAAAAGTTCAGAAACTTAAATGTTTTAACTTAACCAGACTTTGCTTGTTCTGCACCAGGATTATTAGGAGCAACTCCTGTTAAGTTGTGACATTTTTTCCCACATTCACTTCAGAAATCCATGCTGCCTGCAGCAATGCCCACTCAGACAGGAAGGGTTTATCATGAGAAGATCACCTCACATCCTCATCCCCCAGCAAGTCTCCTTAGTGTGATCCAGTACACCAGGGCTGCACACAGAGGAAATGCTTGTAAGGCAGTCAACTTCTGTAAATACATACATCCAGCATGAGGCTTCTGGGACTGTCAGACTGCTTTACCAAGAAAGACACAATTCCCCTGGTTACAGTCTGGGGAGGAGGAGAGCCACATTCCCAAAACATCAGAAGGCAAGATACTGTGCTGCAAGTGGGAACTCAGCTTGGACCTGCTATCTCCAGGATCAGAATCATATTAGCAGAAGCCAGGGAGGGAAAAAAATGAAGATCCAAAGAAGGTTCACTGTGCTGCTGTTGCAGGAAAGAGAAATTCAATCCTACAGCTTGAACTGTTAGGAGGAGGAGATGGTATGATAGCAAAACAAAGAAATCTACCAGAAAAATTGTAAGCACTGATGGAAATGTCATCCCCATCACTGAAGAACACCCTAAACTGCCCTGATCTCACAGGGCCCTTTTTCTAACTTCATTTCTGAGCCTGGAAGCTTGGCAATCAGTCTTGTAAATTTTCAATTTTCAAATCCAGGCAGGAGGTTTGTTTTTCTTGAGCAATGTGCCAATGCTATTTTGTGCTGTACAGCTTCCAGTATTTTCTTAAGTGCCTTGAGAGGCTTGGCATGAAGGGCACCGTGGAAATGGAGCTTTAACTGATTGCTTCCAACTTCTGCCCTGTAACCTCCCTTCAAAATGAGGGATTTCAGCAGCAAGAGACACTCTTTTCCCTGCACATGAGGGAAAAGTGTGCCTGCTGCAGCACACACCAGCAGCAGAAGATGTTCCATCAGCCATCAGCAATGTCCCTTCCCAGAGGGTGGTGACCAACCCACTGAGCACCACGAGTGGCTCCAGTTTGGAGCAGAACCCTCACCCTTCTCTGTGCCCACATTTCAAGGCACACTGGAGATTTCTCTTTCAGCCACCCCAAGGACTGGCTGACAACATCCCTCCCCATTCACACACCATGTGGGGAAGAACTTTTCCAGCTACCAGAGAGGTCAGCCTCAATCACAGCTTCAAATTCCCTAATAAATGAACACAGCAGAGCCCACTGAAATGAGCTCAGCTAATTGGGGTGTAGGGGGATGACTAATTCATGACTAGCCATGGCCAGGCAAGCTCCCTCTCTCCTTGCAGACCCTTGTGCACTATCCCCAGCTGCCATCCTGACCTGCAGGTCAGATCCACAGCACCACTGGGAGCAAGGAGCAGGGATAAAGGGAAAACAGCAGAATGCTTTCCCCCATTAACACTTGACTTTGGGCAAAGAGCATCACACTGTTCTTTGTCCAGCATCTTTAAAGATTTTTGAAAGACTATCCTAATTAATCTGTGGAGGAATTCAGGCAAGATTGCTTTAAGCATTTTTAGCTTAAAAATACAGTGTTGTCAAGCATTTCCTTTGTTCCTGTTTCACAATGTTCTCATGTGTTTGAGGCTATTATACAGGAGCATAAAGCATCAATAAACCCCAAGATTATGCAACAGCATTAAAATACATAATATTTTGGGGCTCCACAGTACTATTACTTAATGACAGCAGTTTTCCTGCCTTTCATCCAGAAAGACTCTCCAAAGTAACAGTTCTCCCAAAATAGAAGAGCAGCTGCCTGTGAGATGGGACAAAGCAAAACCTTTGCAGTGACTTATTAGGGGAGAAAAGGAAATGACAACTCTTATCCATAGGAAGACACCACTGAAATTCAGCTAAGTGGGATGAATCCAGAATTCACTCAAGAGAGCATACGAGGATTTTTTCTTAACAAAATTTTGCTGCTGATCCACAGACATAAAGCTCATAGTCATAGTAGTAATGTTTAATAATAATAATCATCATAACAACCCTTCTGGGCACACTTGCCTTGTCACTTCTTATGTAACTGATCACATCTCAGTGACAGCCCTGGTCACTTCCAGAGCAACTTCCACCCAATTGTGTCAATACATCTCACAACCATTAACAAATCATGCTGTGTTTTGAGAGCTAAGATAACAAATGTTATTGTCCTTTCATGTCATGATTCTCTCATTTTGGGTAGTGTGAGAATTTGAATCAATTCTTTACTGCTTAAAAAAAAAAATACCAAAACAAACCATAAAGAAGAAACAAGGGAAAAAACCCTCAAAGTTATGCAAGGTGATCTGTGAAGGACTTGATTCTTGGTGCTGCTGCTAAGAAACCAATTAGGTCTGATTTAGGAGAAAATCAAAAGCAGCAATAGATACTTGTGCTAAACCAGAGCCCAGACCCTTCCCAGAAGGGCTCTGAGCTGTGCAGCACATGCAGAGCTGAGGAGGGGATGGCTGAGGGATGTGGGCTCACTCACACACAGAATCACCCACATAGCAGCCCAGAGCAGGGGTATTACCCTCTGATTGGTGGAGGAACTAAAAAACCTGTCAAAAACAGCACTTTTCCCACACATAAACGCACCACTGTCAAGAAAGGGGAGGCTCCTCCTCCCTGCCTCTCTCCTTTTGCTTACTTTCCATCAGTCACACACAAATCCACCCGCAGGCTGCCATGGCCTCCAAGCAAGCCAGCAGTCCTGCTCTGCCCGGCAGCACCAGCCCAAGGAGAGCTCTGGGATGCTGTCCCCACTTTGGGCTTTGGGATGCTGTCCCCACTTTGGGCTTTGGGATGCTGTCCCCACTTTGGGGGCACCCAGGAGCTGCTGTCCCTCCCTCCCTGCCAGCCAGGGGCCCTGAACTGGGGACAGCACCCAACCTCAGGGAAGTGGCTCATCCACCACCAACACATTTGCTGGCTCAGAGTCAGAGCCAGGATCACCCAGCCCAACCAGCCCACCTGCTTTATACTGCACAAGCAAGGTATACAAACCCCTAAATCATCAGGCACTTTCAGAATTCTGGGTTCACATGATGTACTTGGTTTACTACAAAATCAAAAGCATAAAGTGATGCAGAAATTAACATTTTACTTGTCCAGACTGGGGTATTGCTTTAGACATGGTGCTGCACTGCTGTTTGCTCTAGGATTTATTTAACAGCTAGACAGAAATAAGTTGGCCTTCAAAGAAGAGCCTGAATCTTCGCTTTGAGAAAACAATTGAAGTTATACCTCAGTAATATATTATTTCCTTGAATCCAGAAGAGGAGGAAGGTTCAGTTTCATAAGAAATAAAATCAAGAGACTAAACTTCCAAGTATTTGGGCTTTTTACTCTCATCTTACACAGGAATTAATTTTATCACATAAATAGACATAGATCTCTCACTTCCTATTAACTCCTAAGGAGAAAGAGCTAATCCTGAAACTAGTACTGAAGAGTCACCTTAACACCATTTTTCATCTCCATAGATAAGGAGCTCAGACACTGTATTAAGTCACATGGTGCTTAATGCATTTCATAAATTAATTGGTTCCTAAACTAACTTGCATTCAGAGGAGTTTGTAGAAGTTTGCAAAAGGAGAGCAGGGAAATCTTGTCTACCTGTATGGAGCTGGCTGGAGTTTGCACCTGCGCCCTCTAACAGTTTAGCTGCTCTGTTAATACCAAAATCCGAGTTTCCCCAAATCCTACCAGTAGACGTCTTTCTTCCCAACTCCATAGCACACATTTAGTTAAATCTGATGACAGCAAATCTCCTGCCAAAGACACACAGGCTCAGTTATCAAGCAGACAAGTAATCTGAAGCTGTCCATGTGCATTTAGACTTTACAAACACACAATTTGGGATGGAGGCTCCTAATTTATATTTTACCAAAGAGAAACTTAAAACTCCATTGATGATGGTGTACCCATCATCTAACCACTAAAGCTGCCCTCTCTAACAGGTATTTTTCTCAACAGTAGATCCTCTCATTTAGTTTTGAATTTGAGTTTTGAACAAGGGGGATTATTTCATTGGCCATTGAAAAATAACCCACATACAGTGGGATCTCAAGTTTTCCTCACCCATTTGTTTTTAAACATTTCCTCACCTGAAAGAGAGAGGAGAGGAAACCAAGGCAATGCTTTCTGTAAAGCCCTTCCCCCTCATATCAGTGCTTTAGCTTAGCGCTACACCAATTGCCAAATAATTTATTTAACTTCAGAACTGGTGTGCAAATAAGCTTTTGGATGCCAGCCACAGAGCAGTTTCCAACACAGAAACTATGAAGTCTTTCTCTTTATTAAATACCCTCAAATCAACATCACAAGCAGTGATACCCAGGCATGCATATGGGATTGGGGTCAGGAAAGGATTTCCTATACTCTGCCCACTTTTTGCCTAACACTTTTCAGCTTTGTGCACTCCACCTTTTGGGGTTTTACTTTGTTAGTGACAAAACAATGTCATTAAATGCTAACAAATCAAATCCTTATGAAAACATGTACTTGTCCTGCTGATTTTCTCTCCACCTCAAACTAACTTCTGTATACAAAATCACCTCAATGCAAATTCACTGAAAGTGTTTTAGGCTTTTTCTAAATTGATGAGATTTATGAAAGCACAATTGAAACCACTCATCCAGGGCTGACTGGGGAAATTCGCTCAGACTCACCTCACCTGGGTACTCTGCATGTTTGGAAACTAAGCAGAGTTTAGAGGAGCATTGCAGCTTTGGTGGAGAGCACTGACTCCTACTCTTGGCTTCCTGTAGCCAGGCCAGTGAACTTTAATGTTATTTCAGTCTGTACCTGTTTCCAAAATATACAACACCAGCTCCCAGTCCTGTCCTTCTGTGCAGCACCATCAGACTCACACGTGACAGCGACACAGAAAAGAAGAATTACTAAAAGGACGGTTAGAACAAACTACACTTAAATATAAATTTTTTTTAAAATTTGAAAACAGTTTCTTTTTCCCTCAGATCTGACATTTAGGAGAATGAAAGCTCGTTCCCATTCATAGCCACACCAAGAGCTGTAGCAGTTTAAATAAGATTTTATGGATAGGGTAAAATTGCACTGATGCAATAGAATTGATTGAGAAAATAATTTCATTAAAATAGTGCAGTCGACTCATGTAGGAAATATTATTTTGATTTAGGGATATCAATTTAGCATAAATCAGCAATAAAACCATTTCAGATTGAGCTCTATCACTGTGGTTTCCTTGTCTAGGGAAGAGTGTAAAAGAATAAAATTGAAAATATCATTAGGAAGAAACAGAAGCGTGAGAGCTCATGAGAACAAGAGCTATGAAATCTAGAAATTACTTTCAATTAGTGAGTGCTAAAACAGAAACACTTCTGCCTAGTGTGTCCATGTATGAACCATTCCAGTCTGCTGGAAAGCACATGGCTGAGGCAGGATAGTAAAGCAAGGAATCAGGAATATCAAGCTAGATTAAATGATGCTTTTATCCCACCAACACTATTTTACCAAGGCAAACCAGCTCCTCTCTCTGGGCTGCCTGCTCTGGCACCCTATTTCTGATCAAGGTGCTTTTTCTCCAAAAAGGAAAGCTGCACATCAGACTTAAGTGGAATCTGGCCCAGTTCCACAAGAGGAGGTTTTTAGGGAATCTTGAAAGACAACACTAAAAGCTTCCTTTCTTTCCTCCATTCTTATGAGAACTCTCCAAGAAATTCAAATTTAATTCTGCTAGACAGGCAGAAGGAACACAAATGAAGATGGGTAGATGAATGAACAGATGAGCTCATCCAGCCAGAGCACTACACAAAGCTGTGACATCTACTAAAATCTGAGTTCTTGCTACACAGCAGGAGTGGAAGCAGGTTAGAACTGGAAGCACTTGTCATGGCAACTGTCCCCTTAAATCAGCCTACAGAGAGACAGTCCAGTGCTCCAACATTAGTGTAAAGAAACTACATCTCTCACAGCCCAGAAGAGTCAATAAATAAGCAGGGAGGGCTAGAGGAAGCCTTGCTTTCCATTTGGTTTTCCCTGGGGAGGTTTTAGAAGCATCGACAAAATGCCTAAATCTGCTTCATTTGGCCACAGACTTTCTTCTTCTGTAGCCCCGACGTGTGTGTAGAGGCAATGGACATCCTGAGCTACACCATGAGCTCCAGAGACAGGAATTTTATTTGGCTACAGAAAGCTGAATGTTTCTAGGAAAGCCATTTTCCTTCTTACACTGGTCTCCAAGAGATTCCCCCATCAAAGCAAATAAGCTGTTGAACTGAGTGAGGCTACAGCCTGTACTAACACTAAGAGCACTCCTGTAATAGCTCAAGTCCCTTCCTCCTATCTTTCATCTGCTTCAGCTCAGTGCTGCTGGTGTATGAAATTTAAAGAGCTCTGAAAAAGATGTTAACGAGCCCTAAAGAGGAGAGTGCTCTTGCGGTAGTCATTCCCAGGAACACCTGTGAACTATTGAGTTTAATTAGCCTACAGCTGGCACGAGTGTGTGTGCAAAGACAGGGGATTTATTATCGGCTTGCCAGCCCTTAGATTGGCTCTTCCAGCACATTTTTTTTTTTTTTCCTGTTTGTTTGTTTTGAGATAAAGGACACACAGAGAGTGAGGGCAATTTAACTAACAGGGGATTCCCTCCTTGGAAAGGGTGCCAGACATGGCAGCACTCGGATGCTGGGAAGAGCCTGGCAGGGTGAGCTGTTGGCGAGCTCTGCACCCCAGCCCTGTTATTTACCATGTGGCACAATTTACTCCCAAACCCATTCCTTACACCACAGAACAGCTAAGGGCCCGAATTTTCATTTCAGTAGCACATTGCACTTCTTTTTGTCACTCCTCAGGACTCCACTTAACTCTACAGGCATCCTAAAACAAACCTAAGGAGGTGGGAACAGCTTCTGCTGCCACTTTATTCTGCCATCTACAACACCCAGTGACTTTCAACACAGGTAGCTGTTTCAGCACCAATTATGTCACAGTCTCACACACAGCTGCATGTATTTTCATCAGCAACTGTGAATTACAGTTGTTCATCCTCAAATATCTCCAACCCACCTGCCTAAAATCATGGCTGCACTCCCATGTGACATCAGTTTTCTACTCTGTCCTCCTATTTACTAGGCAGGGCATGAAGAGAGAAATGAAAGGAAGCCAGAGTAACAAGTCAGTCCCTCTGGACTCTACCCTCAGCAGGCAGTGCCCAGAGCCCAGGGCAGCTGGGTGCCAGCTTCACTGCAGCTCAGAGGCTGGGAGGGAAGCTCCTGGCATTCTCACAGAAAGAAGAAACAGTTTGGAGGCTTTTATCTTTGAATGACTATTCTCATACCTTGTGCTGAATTCAAAGTACCTCAACAAAAACAATGCTCTGCTTAAACCACAATGTACAAAATAATTATCAGCCTGACATCATCTGTACTGACAGCAGCTCGTGTCCACAGCTGGAGCTGGAGATGCTTCCCAAGCTGATCGGACTTCATCCTGCCATCACCTTGACACTGCCAAGCCAGTCGTGCTGACATTTCTTCTAGTTGACACTGGAAAGCCTTCAGTAAATCTGTACTGACATCTTAAATTCTCTTTTCTTCCCCCCATACTTTCCTCCTGTCATGTCATCTCCATAAAATTGCCCTGCCCTTGTTTCACTTCATTTTGACATCCTATTGTTACCTCCCCAGATCCTCTTTAGCACAGCACTTCTGTCACAAAGGCACATCTCCAAAGACCTGACACGGGAGCACCTGGAGAAGGGGTCTCATTAAAATGAATTAAATGTCTGTGTTATCACTTCTACCCCTTCCCAGCAAGTTACTCCTCAAAGCACAGCCTCACCCCACAGGGCTACAAAGCATGTGAAGGGAGAATAACCTGCACACTTCGGCTCTGTGACAGCCAGGCTTGATCCAGTCTCTGATCCTGGGGAGGGCACAGGGGCCAGTCAACAAACTGCCAGTACCTCTCCAGTGCCAAGGCTTAGTGACAACTCAAACCCTTCCTGCAGTCTGAAAACACAACAAATAGGCCACCAGCCCCTAATTGGGAGCGGGTGGGTGATGGAAACACAAACACAATTCCCAACCCCGGGTACCACTTGTACCAGCATCCCTGGGATGCAGCACAGAACCTTCCCACCCCAAGGCAGCAGCACTGCCCTCACAAGGAGGGATGCACAGCACCTTCATCACACACCCCAGTGCTCTCATTAGCAGGCTCATCAGCCTCATTACAGGGCTGTCCCCTCGTTAGCAGTGAAGGAGCCCCCAGCATGGTCCCTCTATGCTCCCCCAGGCTGCAGGGAAGCTCAGGGACACATGGCCAGGGACCCATTCAATACTGAATATAATTAACAGGCTTTAAAATCCCCTGTAGGAGGGAACCTCAGGCCTTGTGCTCACTCCACTTGACAGCAATGAGATGTATTTGTGCCTGCTCGGGTGGTGAAAGCAGGGGAACAGCCCTTGAAACCACAAGGGAGCTAAAACCCTTAAATGCTTTTGTGGTGTCTAACAGATTTTATGCTTATATAATAAACACAGAATTTAAAAGTACTTTATATACATGGATTATTTCCTAAAAGTCTGTTATATGTTTTGAGATGTAAATATATACCTGCTCTAGCAGTGTAATTAAGCTGTCCATGCAATTAAAAAGCACATTGTTTTATTTGCATAATTCCATGCAGCTTTTTCTTTATGGATAGACCTTGAAATACAATGTTTTCCTGAAACCATATTTTTTTCTTTGCTTATTGATCCATATTTCTCCAAGATGTAAAAATCACTTACAACCCAGGAAAGCCACAAGGGCCAGACCAAGAGCCTGCAAGTTCAAACACTGATATGAATTTCATACATGACAAAACCCAGGCCAACGAAATGAAATCTATGTAGTCCTAACTCGAAAATGAGAAAAAAAGTCCCTCCAGATATTTCCTGAATTCCAAATCTGCAGTATACAGTTCCATCAGAAAAAAATAAAAAATCCTGGCTAGGAGAAAAAATATAAGAAAAAACACCCTAACTGATGAGCAATACATGTGGGCATTTTATGTCAGAGATATCTATTAATCAACTTCTGCTACATGTAATTAATGCATCTAATATGCACCTATAAATTCCTCCAAAACCATCTCTGCAATAAATACCTCATCTCTGTGTTATCTTGTAAAAATCCCTCCTAACCTATTCCTTCCTGGTGCCTGCCCTCCTGTGCTCCCCCCAGACTCCAGCTCTCAGGTGTGACACAGGTGTCATTAAAGTCCCAGAGAGTTTAAACTCCCAGGCTTTAAAGGAGGTGTCATTAAAATCCCAGTGCCCCTGCCCACAGGGACACACTGACACCACCACAGGGGACAGGTTTCATGCCACACATCCACGCCAGGAGAGCACTGCAGGCTGCACAGCACACACCTCTGCAGCAGCTGAAAATAACAAATATTGCGCACAGAGAGGCTCTAATGGTGTTTGGGTGGGACAATGTCACTGAGGGCTCTGTCCAGCCTGTGCAGGTGTCACTGAGGCTCTCTGTCTCTGTCCCAGGTGTCACTGAGTGTGGGAATCCAGGGCTTCCCTCTGGCTGCCCTGGCAGGTCTGGGACCCTGGCAGGGGTCAGGAACCTCCCTGGACAGAGCCCCCAGAGACACTGGCTGTGATCTCTGTCCATGGAAAAGAGTTTTCGATCTTACAGGATGAATTACAAGCTCTGAGTGTTTGATATAAGTAATATTTAAGTGTGGCATGGGTGCAAAAGTAAAATTTTAGGATTCTAGATTAGGGGTTCAGAGGGGACAAGATGGAGGAAATTGGGTGTGCCTCGTCCTTTTTCTCCTTCTTCATGCCCTCCATGTTTCACTGTGGTGTTGGCATTTTTCTGTTGGTTCAGGCTGGGGACACACTGTCCAACGTAGGTGACAGATATTGGCACGTTATTGTAAATCCAGCACAGGTAGTTTGTGGTATTTAATGTTTGTACCATCCCACTGAGGGCAGAGCCCCACACGCTGCCCTGCAGGACAGAGCTGCGGCAGGGCAGCAGAACATGTTAGAGATAAACAGAATAAACAACCTTGAAACAGCACAGACCAATTATGGCTTCTGCTTTGGCAGCGGGGCAGAAAGACAGAGACTTTCTACAATCTGGGAATCACCAATACCCACAGATTCCGACACCTGAGGACTCTCCCTCTGTGTCTGACCCCAGTGTGTGATGCAGAGCCCCGTGGGGATCCCACTGCCCACACATGGCTGCACACCCATTCCCTGAGCAAATCTCGGATACAAACATGTTAGGGATGGCATTACTGCGCATTTTGGATCAGCAATACATCAGCAGAACATTCTGCCACTGCTGCTAACTCTCCGCTGTGGTTCAGAAACAAATGCTTGAGGACATGTACTGCTGCACTCCTACTGTGTGTACAAGAGACAGCACTGATCCTGCACAGAATGGGACTGGCAGCAATTACAGTGAATATTGAAGAGATGGAACGGGGTTTGTGATGCATTTTCCTGGCTTTTGTAAAACATTTGTTCACCAGATTTGCTAACTCTCAAAATGCAAGCATACACGAGAGGTCTGCTAATCCAGGGAATTAACAAGGTACTGCTTCAACAGATTGCAAGACAAGAATGCTCTGTTTCATACAAATGGCTTTAGACAAGCAAGCAGTACACCCTATGAACAGCTCACTCATTTTACCTAAGATCTAGAAACATATCAGGTGATCAAAAACAAAGCAGAAAAGATTTATGCTTGCAACCTTCTGAAACAAAGGTTCCTGGGTTGGAATTGTTTTCCTCTCCCTTCTGAGCTGTGGTAGTCTGCAAAGACATAACCTTACAGAACAAGAAAATAAGATTTAAGCACATCTGAAATAATAGAGCCCAGTTGCTATCACATTGTGATTATCAGCACTGCTGCCAACAACCCACACTGGAGCCAGAGTCTCTTCAAACACCATAAATTCCAAACTGCCTTAAAGAATACGAACACACCTTCATCTATCTCAGAAACCCTGCAAGGTCAGGGAAGGCTCCTGCTTTGCTGCATACCCAAAACAAAAACTGTTCCGTGCAAATAAATAAATAAATAAGTAATAGAGTAGTGATATACTCAGATTTTCTGAATAATTCAAGTCCCATTCTTAACAGTGACAGGAATACAGCAGAGGTTGCTGGTTTGGAGATGCTGAGGTGGGGACAGAGGGTTGATGATCTGTAGGAATCTGTCCAAGGTGGGGTTTGGTTGATGAATGGTTCCTTTCCAGGCTGAGCTGTTTGGGGTTTGGATGTTAACAACAGAATTTCCATTCCATACAAAGCATCACCGCTACATTTTTATGTCCTTTAGCAGATGTATTACAATACACTCTTCCATAATATGTCCTTCCTTGTAAAATCCAAAAATACAGGGCCAAATACCCAGCAGCTTTACAAACTTCCATGTGGGCACCTGCATGGCTTGTACACATGCACATTTGTGCACATGCACAGACACATGAGGAATTTATTTCCAAATGTAGCCACACGTGCAACTTAAACACTTTTAAAGAGAGGCATCAATTTTTATCACAGAAAAAATATTATCAGTCAATTAACAGCAAAAGGCCTTTTTTTGCAGTAGAGAACACAGCACTGTAGGAAAATCTGTAATTCCAACATTGCAATTCCCAGCATTGGCCATTCAGCCACACTGAAAGCTTGACACAGTGGACTTCTTAACACAAAGGTGCCCGTGTCTTACCAGCACTGAGCTCTCCAAAGCCTTTCTCCCACAGCAGGTTTATGCCAGGACTTCCTCAGTACTTTGCTCATCCCACTGCAACTCCTTCTGTACCTGAAGATACCTGTTTGCCTCCTGAACCTTCACCTTGTCTCCTGATGAGGTGGGGAATCAGCTACTCACAAATCCCTCTTTCTAACCTCCACTGAGTACTGCTGTTAACTAATAAGAGAGCAGGAGTGGAAAGTGGTTTTTTAAGTACACTATTCACATAAGCCTAATTTTTGCTGAAAGAGCACCAAAAATAAACCCCTCAAGAATCCAGTCTCTCATATTCTCATAGCTTATACCTCCACTCAGCTTCAGTAAGCCAGGAACAATATTGCATGCCCAGACTCTGTATCACTGGGATCACTGGGGCTTGAGTAAAGCAGAGATTTAGCCAGCACCTACTTAATTCCAAATTCATTTAATATCTCTATACCCCCTCCACAAATAAGCCTTACAACATTGTGAGCCAATCAAGCTAGGCACTAGTAAAATATTTTTTTAAAAACCCTTAAATCTAATAGAAGATTACTGCACTCAACCATAGAAACAATTTTAAGCCTAAATTTGGCAAGACACATTAGTTTTATATGGAGCTAAATTATTTCCAAGTGTCCAGGAAATACAATTCAGTAATTACAGCTATATTAGCTGGATGCTAATGAAGAAAGAGGCAGAGCTCATTTACCACCAGGGTGACTGACCCTGGCCATGCTCCAGAGCCCAGCCCTGCTGCAAGGACAGCCTTTGCCGAAGACTGACCCAAATCCAAGAAGCAAAGGTGCTCATAGCTGATGGTGACAAGGACTTGAAGCCTTGTGAGTACTGACATGGGGACATATTTGTAAGGTACCAACACTCAAGGAGGCCAAGCTTTGGAGCAGCTCAAGTCTCTCTTTCTAGCACTAACAGAGAGGTTTGATTTTCCAAGGGGCTCGGACCCCAGCACTTGTGGTGTGGTGGTGCTGACCATGTTGACCGAGGAGCCAGGCCCCAGGTGAAGACACAGGGCCCCAAACCCTTCTGTGTATCCAAGGGGAAAACACCTCTCTGACCCTGACTGCAGTCCCTGCTCAAACACCCTGGGTGCAGAAAGCTCAGATTGCCACCAGCTCCAGTGCCCACAGCCCCCAGACCATCCCCACGCTGGGACTTCTCTCAGGATGTGCTCAGGGCACAAGTTTTACAAGACATTTTCCTCCTGTCTGCAAACAGAGCTGACATGAAGTCAAATGAAGCTAAAGCCTATCATCTGTGCACCTTACAAGTGAAAACCTGGAAGCCAAGCAGGAGGCAAAATAACCTCTGCTCCCCATCACGCTGCTCTAAAAGCGCTGCACTCAGCTGACAGCAGAAATGGATTTGATAATGCAGTAAGGGAAAAATGCAGCGTGGGACAGCATTTCCAGTTCAGCATTCTCCACCCCCACATTTTCCACAATAATTAATAACCAAAGCTGTTAATGTTTAAATGATCCACGCTTTCCAGTGCAGTCAGCAATGCCTCCAGAGGCTTTCCACTGGGGCTAACATTATTAACTGTATGGATGCCTGAGGATACAAGCTGTTTAATGGATGAAAGGACAATTCTATACTGTATCCAAACATTTAGGAACCTTTCTTTTAAAGCTGAACTGGTTTAATAAAGCATTTAGGGTTCCCAAGTGCTGCATAAACATCCAGGTACTCCAGGGTAAAAGGAAAACAAAGTTTTTCCCAACCCTCAAGCGCTAATAGCTGTTGTATTGCTCTTTCCCATTCCAATGGGGCCAGAACGTCCAACCTACTTCCAGTCTTCCCAGCAAATGTTTGTCCAGGGAGAGCAGGCAGGGATCAGCCACCCCCAGGGAAAGCTGAGCAACAGGCAGGGAGAAGCTTTCTCCGGTTTCTCACAGCACCAGAAACTAAAAAATCACTCCCAAACATGGCTCCAGGACTCTATGTTTTGTTTATTTGCTCAAGTCCTTGGGAACCTCTGCAGTTACCAACACACTTCTCAGCAGTTAGGGCAAGAATGTATTTTAGCATGGAATTACAATCATGATAATCACCAGGTTTTCCTGCCCTGCCTTCTCTGTAACCCCTCCCTGCCCATTCCCCCACCCCAGGATTAACACAGACAAAGGAAACTTTTAAGACCAAAGCGATTTCTCCATTACTTTTTTTTTTTTAAGCTTAATTTTCAAAGAGGCAGGAGTACAGAAGTTCATCCTGCCTGTGTGTGTTTCCCTATGTGTCCCCATTCTAATAACTTTTGAAACCCACTAATTCCAAGTCGATGTGACAGCAGGGCAGAGGTCTCCACAGTGCCAAGTTCCCAGAAGTTCAGTGAGGAGCCTGCAGCTGTGCAGGGAACTGTGCCTGGCTTCTCTCACCTCCCACCACGGGGAAGGCTGGCTGTTAGCTCACACCTCATTAGACAGCACAAACCCACAGAGGAAATCAATTACCAGATAAAAGTCCATCGGAAACCAGCCTTCAATCATCCTGCTGCTCATGCAATACTTGACTGTAATTCTTCTGACAGCTGATAACAAGGGCTGCCCTGGCCCCTCCTTGGGCAGCACAGGAGTAAATACATCAAGACCCACAAAAGCCATCCTTGATCCTGCACCACCCCAGGCTCAGCCATGGCCTTGCACTGACAGGGAGCAAGGGCAAAGCCTCATTACAATGGTCACCAGGTACCATCAAGAACTCAGGGACTTGAAGGGTGTTTTGTAAAGGGATGGATTTAGAGCCACGAGACTGATTGTAGACATGCTCCAAAGGATGGATGTTTCTCCTATCAGGCAAAGTTCCACCCACTCAAACCAATACTTTGGAAACACTGAACTCCTCCTAACATTCTGGTTCCTCATTCCTTTTCTTTGTTGCTGCAGATAGCAGGGATGTAGTTGACATCCCTACTTCATGTCTGCACTCCCAGCCTTGCAGGAAGACACCTGGACACTGCAGCCTGTGCACTGCTGAGGCTCCCCACCTCACCACCCACGAGCTGATTTCTCTAAGCAGTATCAGCTACGCTTGCCCGAAGGATTTAGAACAAAACAAAAACCAGCAAAAAGCAAAATAACTTTAAGTGCCTTACTAACAGCTGGGCTCTTTCTTTTTCCACTTAGGGACTCATTTCTCTAAAACAGAGGCTTCATTCTTCAACGTAAGACTTCAAATACATGGAAAATCTGAGCCAGACCTATCACACCAGGCTACAGTTTCCAGCAGGATAGTTTAATGGGCTCGTTGAAAGCATTCTTCAAATGTTTCATTCCTGCCATTCCTTTCCCTTCATGGTTCTTCTTTATGGACAGATGCATGGGAAATGGGGTAAAATTGGGTCCACAAGGATCAAGGAAGTATGCCCATGCATGTCATGTGTTCTGAGTGTTATTGGCAGGGCTGCAGATTGATTTATTTATGGTTTTTGTGACAGACATGGCACTTGCTGTGCAAACAGACAAACCCAGAATAGCTGCCAATGAGCTGGGACTAACTGAGCTGGTTCAAGGGCTGTCAGCTGGACTGGCCCTGTGGGCTGAGAGCTCCACAGCTCATGGATAACTTGTGTACCTCTATACAAGCTGTGGAGACAACAGGGAATGCCACTGTATCTCTGTGGAGCATCTAGAGAGCCCATCTCCCTAGAAAGGAAATAACTGGGAGGTAAAACTTGGCAATGCCTTCTCTAGTTAAGAGGGCAGGCAGCTTCTCTGGCCAGCCAGCAAAATTTGCCTGCAGTCCCACCAGCTTCTCCAGGGTTTGTGTAGCATTTGTATATGTATAATGTACATCTGTGTAGCTATAAGGCATGGACAATCTTTATCTTTCAGGCTGAAAGCTTGAAACCATCCATTCCCTTCCCAACTTCCCACAAGAACAACTCTTTAGAAGCACACTAGGAACAACCAAGTTTCAAGCAGACAAATGTCTACAGGGTGCCAGTAACTTAAATCCCAAGTGTTGGGCATCTCTCCCCACATTTACAGTTCACAGCCATCCTGCCAAAGAGCTTAAGTGTCATCATCAGAGAAGGTCTCATGAACAAGCACTACTACAGTGCAAAAGATTTCTTTATAGGCATTACCTAGAAATGATTCTGATTTGTGCACCACTATTAGTAACTATGAACTCAATTCTTCTGCTCTTCAGCACAGTGAAGACTCTGGCATTGAGCCATCATTTATACAGAAAGAAGCTCAGGAGTTGCTAAATGCTGAAATCTGGAGATTATATAGCAGGGGAGGTTCTGCTTACATGGAGACAAACTGCATGAGCTCAGCACAAAACGATGAGGTTGGGATTTAGAAATTACTTCAGCTTTAAGAGTGCTCTGCCTTAGTAAATCCAAGTCAGACTCTCAACGTTGCAGTGTCGTTTTTGTGTGGTTCCCTGTGTTTTCACATCAAAGGACATGCCCAGGTGGGGAAGGGAGAGGACACTGAGGTGGGGAGGACAGGAGAGGAACAGCCACAGCACAGGTGGAGAATCTGGAGCTGAAATACATTACAGTCTGGAGAAATCATCTCGTAGAACTGGTAGTACAAATTGGCTTTAAGAGACAACTCAGCTGGCACATGTATTCCCTGCTGAACAGTGATACCTATTCAAATGATCAAAACTTGTCAGTTCTTAAATTCAGGATAAATCCCAGACATCAGAAACAGGCAAATGGAAAAAAAAAAAAAGGTTCAAAAGCAGTAAGACAGCAAATGTTACTCTCAGGACCAATCTCTCTGATATGCCTCAAGCTTGCTAACAGCATTCTAATGCCACAGGCACGTTACTTTCCTTTGCCCTCATATTTTATTTCACTGAAGCCCTGTCCTAATAACTGATTACCAAATACCAAACAAGCTCTAGTGTTATCGTGCTAGCTGGTGAAATATTTAGGTCCATTTAAGTGCCATGCAAAAATGAGTCTGAATATATGGGCTGTAGCAGGCAGAAATACGAATTTTGCATTCAGAGACAGGAATACCCTATTGAGGCCCATTCCTCACTCCCAGAAAGTGCTCATGCCCTCTCACCAGATCAATGCAAAGCAGGTGCTGTTGCCATAGGATAAAATGCCTCCTTCACATTTAATATGGAAATTACCTTTCCTCCACCACATTCACAGCAAAGGAGGAAGCTGAGTGCCAGCCACCATCCTCCAGAAGAACTGCTCACCTATATAAAACACCACAGAAAAGGAGTGCTTGCTATTTTTGTACATCTCAATGGAAATAACTGGCCTATAGCACACCAGGTTCCTTACAACCATTGCAACATCCTCCTTTCCAATCTATGCAGTTTAATTTTTCAGGAATATGTGAACAAGTTAAAAATAACTGCCCAATGGCTTTTATCAGGCCACTGTCCACTGCAAAAATCAAAATCCACACTTTCAGAGCTGTGACATACACCAGCTTGCTTCAGCTTTTTCTCAGGGCACTCAGACACAGCAACCAATGTCCAGGAGAGACATCACTGAGCCCAGCAGCAGCAGCACTGCTGCTTTAACTCAGCTGAGGGCTTCATGTTCCTGCCCTGCTCCACCCCGTCTGCTCACAGCACCTAAGGATACAGGGGGAGTGCAAACAGCCCACCAAGACAATTTCCACACCACAGAAGCAAAACAGACTTCTTCCCCACCCAAAGGAAAATAAAAAACTTGCAAATCTGGCCTTCAATCATTGCTTGCTTCCAGATTGCAAAATGTTCTCTAGGTCTGGCAGTGAAAATCTGAAATAGCCTTCACACACCAGTTCTTGAGAGCTTTCCAGTCCAACTGCTCAGGGTCAGGATAAGCTGGATAAGTTGGATTTAGCCCCAGATGTCTAAATCATGCTCTGAAACAAACATTGTGCCATGGCAGTTGTAACACACCTGCAGGTGTGGATCTTACACCGCTGTGAAGGGCATCATTTCAGTTCCTGTGAAGTGTCCAAAATTTCAGTGCCACAAGCCCCACAGTTGTAGCAGCTGCACAACTGGAATCATCAGTGATTCACAGGCTACTGTTCTTTCAGCAGAGCCTCTCTGGTCTTTCGTGTGAGACAGATAGTTAAATTTGACTTTATTTGCATCATGCTTGCCAAGACCTGTGAATTGGGAATTAATAGCTCCCACTGCTCCCACATTGCAGCCAATTTTACTGCATTCACTCCAGCACATATCAATGCACAGAGGTCAGATGCAATTTTAATGAGAACCTCTACTGTTCTATTTATTTTAATACCTTTATTGCACCATCAAATTTCTAATAATTAAGCATATTATAATTACAGTGAATTAAACAGTCTCCTTAAATGTATCCTCCATTATTTCATAATCAATTAAAATTAATAAAGTTGATTGTAAAATCTCATGTCTGGTGTATACTAATGTCTGTTCTCATCATTAACAAAATTTTACTTCCGTAACAGCCAGCTACAAAGATTTCTGTACTATCAGAAGGTCTATAATAATCCATTTTCTTTACTGATCCTCTGATACCTCTATCCCTTCCACAGAGTGGCATTAATGCATTGGTTTGACTTCTAGCAGAGCCAGCAGCAGGCCTGGCTGCAGAGGGCTTTAAGGGAGCTGACGTGGCACCAGGTACAAACTGTCCCCATGCCATGGGACAGCAGCTCCCAGCTCTGGACAAGCCCTGCTGCTCCTGCTGGGCAGCACATGGGGAGGGATGGGACCCTGGGAGCACAGTGGCCTGCTTCCCTTTCCACTCCAGATTCCCCAGAGCAGAGAGAGCTCCCAGGAAAGCAGCACGTTCCCAGCTACATCCTCCTCAGGGTGTCCTGCACTCTCTGATTTCCCCATTTTCCATCACCTCCAGCCTTTGTGCTTTCACAGCTGCTCAGCCATCTCCACTCCAGCCCTGGCAGCTCGGCTGCCTTACAGCTGGGTGTTTCCTTGGCAATTATATCTCTTCAGTTGCTGAAAGCATCAGAAAATGACCCCAAAAGACCTCCTTTCTCTGTAAGAGCAAAAGGGAGCTGGTGGAATCACAGAGGTAATACAATTTTCAGTGTAAGTACATTAGCTTATGGAACTTCTTGCCACAGAGTCATCCCAGGGCAAACAGTCTGACAACCACTCGGTGTCTGTTCTGCACAGCTCAGTACCAGCAGCAGAGAAAGGAACAGGAACAAATGTCACCCACTGGATGAGTCTTGCCTCTTCCTATTTTGGGGTTATTCTGAGAGAGAAGTATCTAGAAAATGAACTGCCAGGAAAAATGATGCTGTGATCTCTGGGAAACCAGAGTTACAAGGTGAGGACTCATTTCTCTGACCGCCCAGGCAGATTGTGCTTACAAAGGGAAGTCTGCACGGTCTCACTGCAGAGATGATGCATCAAGGTCTTCAAGAAAATGAAGAGTCACTCTCTAAAACATCACCTCAAGCCTCAGAATTTCTGCAAGGCTTGAGGATGGAGCTAACAAGAACTCCTCCCACTGAATTTCCCTGAGAGCAACTCAGGGTATTAATTACACAAATCAAAGCTGACTAGCTAAACTTTGTGACTAAGGGAACACATAACTGGGCCGTACTCACTGCATTTTGTTTTTGTCACCCTGCATGTGCAGTTTGGTTTCTCCTTGAGCTTCCTTCACTGCTTTTCTGTTTGAGGGGTAGTGGGTGTATTTTGGCTGGGGAATTCCCCTGGCTAAGCAGAGAAGAATCCTTTTGGTCCGTGTTTCTGCAGCACCTGACAGAGCAGCTCCCCAGACCCTGATGTAACCAGCTCAGGTGTAACTTCTGCAGTGCAAAGCACAATGTGATTAGGGGCTCCTTGAAACCATCTGATTTTCCTAAGCATCTCAGGGCACTGGAGCAAAAGGCTGGATGTGCCTGGTATCACTCCCCAGTGTGCCTCCTCAGCTAATGGCAGCCACTTTAATGATGACACGATGCAGATTGCAGGCCCTTTTAGCACTTGTCAGGCTGCCTTGCTCTGAGCCTCTGCCTGCCTCTCCCCTCCTGACATGGCTCTGCACTGCAATGTTCTTTTCTCTGGCAGCTTTGGGGCGTGATTGGAGCTGCTACCCATCGCAGTCAATGAGTGTGAACTTCCCTGTGCCACGGGGCTCTCCACAAGTGCCTGGCGTGGGAGGTGGCACTTGTCACACTGCCAGCTCTGCTGCAGAGCCCAGCTCGGGCACGCTGCTCCACGGCAGGGACTGCTCTGGCTGAGCCCTGCTCCCTGCAGCAGGGAAAGAACCCAGTTACATCACAGGGATCTCACAGAGAAGGCGAGCTGCTTACTCAGAGCAAGCCTTTTATTTTTAGCCTGCTTGGAGGAGGCAGTGGCTGTATAAATAAAGGCTGCTCCGAGTCTGAGTAAGCACGGTGCCTGCACGGCTGCTGTCAGCACCATGAGTGAACAGTCCTGGAGCCAGGGCTGGAGTGGGAGTCCACAGCGAAGGCAGAGCCGTGGCAATGCTGGAAATCTCACTGGAAATGCTCAGCTCCAGAGCCAGACAGCACCAGGAGCACAGCACGGGGCCACAGGGGCTCTTTTCCTGCACAACCCCGGCACTGCTTCTTTCAAGGAAAGCAATGAAACCACCACAGCACTATACAACAGGAGCCCAGAAGAGCCTTCAGGTGTTTCCTCTTGGCAAAACACACACTCATGAAGCCTTTACAGCCTGGAGCAACAAAATCATCCTTGTAGGTAGTCCTCTCCAGCAGGACATTCACAATCGACCACTTTGGAGACAGCCGGAGAAGCGCTGCTGGACTGCAAGCTGCTGGGAGGAGGGCAGGGCTTGTACCTTGGGGGGTTGTAAATTATTATCTTTGACACCCTCAGCAAATTTTCTGCTGCTTGTTGATACATTTCCTTGCATCCTTTCTGCAGCAAGAGGTCTACCTGTTCTTCAGCACTGCTGTAAGCTGTGGAGTAATAACCAGCCCAGGGTAGAGCAGGCTGGGTTCTAACTAAACACTCGCTATTTCATCTACTTTCCCAAAGAACAAATACATAAAGTAGCTGGAAACATCATCCCTGACTGCAGTTACATGCCATATGCCTTGCAGTTAATCCTGAGCACACCAACACCAACATTTCCCATTTATGGGCTTAGATTTTTTTTTCTCTCCCTCACCCTCCCTGCAAAAGCTCCATCCTTCCAAGCAGCTCTCCCAGCTGAGCAGGCCTTGAAACAGCCCATCTCTGCTCTCCATCCAAATGGGCACAGCTCACTGTTTAAAGCCTTATAGTTCTTCTGAGCTCAATAATATTTGAAAGCGATAAATAAATTCATTGTTCTCAAAATGCACAGGCTTAGGAGAATTTGTGATGCTGAGGAGGATCCCCATCAGGCATGACATGACAGCTTGTTGCACGTCCTGCTGCTGCTGGTGCTCTCAGCCCTCCTGCTCCTGGCACACAGACCCTGCATCCTGCAGATTTCTGTCACAGCCCTTGCAAACTTACTTTCCAATGTGACAGCTTGCTTTTAGTGGATTTTTAAATCACTGGCTAATCCTTCTAGCTGTATTTAGTTAATCTGGAAACAAGGAAAGACAAGGATTGGGTCTTGCTTTGTGTCCAGCAGGCTCCATGGTACGTGCAATTCAAACAGCCAGAGACGTTTTCCCTTCACAGCCAGTGCAGTTCTTCACTCTGCATTAATGGGAATTAGAAACCCTCACACATGTACTTGATGTGTACCCTAACACATGCTTCAAATCTAATGACACCAAGGCTCCAGTTGGAAACTCTTTCAAGAGAATCATTAAGTACATGTATAAATCTTGCTAAGAGTCAAGCCCATGTTTTGAACTCTAGTCACTGATGGTTCAAATCCAAATTTACAGCAATTCAAGCTTCCTTAAAAGGGAAAAAAAAAAACTGCAATAAAATTAATGAACACTTGTGTTTACATTTCTGTTGGTGCATTTCAGCAAGTAAGATTATATCCACATATTCAGAAGCCAGAGACACATTCCTCATAACTCTATCAGCTCAGGACTGCCTTCCAGGCTGGGCTTTTGTGCTCAGCTCTGCACTCCATTTGTAAAATCCTGTGCACCCCTTACTTGGAGTCACACTAACAGCAGCTGCAGAGGAGACACAGATAAGCAGATCCAGAGAGAGAGAAAGCAGCATGAGATGTGTCACCATCATCTCGAGATGTCCATCCAGCAGCTCTGAGCTTGGCTGTGCACATTTGGTGGTGGTGCAAGAGAAGGTGGCTGTTCCTATGCTACCAGGTGAGACCACCAGAGCTACTCCAAAATAAAGCCATGCCCAAAAAGCATCTAAATATCCACATAACTCTTCCTGCTCTGCTATTTTCTGGCACCAAAGAAACAGGTGGAGCTCCAAAAACCACTGTCCATCTGGGAATACTCTTTGCGACTTCTCACTACATAGTATTTTATCCCACAAGGTTCTGCTTGCAGAGATTGCTATCAGATTTGTGTCCCAAAGAAATCAGTGTCCCCTGTCCTCCTTTCAAACTTTCACTCTATCTTCTGTACTGGTGAAGAGGTGAGGTGTGAAAACCTTCCAGTCCTCTTCCCCAGCACAGAGCCCCCCACAAGCTCTCTGCCCCTCAGCTGCACGTGCCCCTGCCAAAATGTGGAGGTGCTGATGGCACTTTGTGTGCCAACAAGTCTGCTCTCCCCAGTGGCACTTCAGACTGCTGGCCAGCTGCTTTGCTGTAACTGGGGCAGCTCCAATGGACACCCCACAGCCTCAAGGCTGGTAATATCTGAACTAGGTGTCCCCACTCAGAGCAAAGCAGGAAAAGGCAGGATTAATGACTGCCTGCAGGAATTATTCAGAACTCATTGGCATTCCAGAAGGAAACATGTCAGGCAGTTGAGATCCAGATAGAATATAAATATTCCCTTATTTATTCACAGACTATTTGTTTATTCTTCCAACACTAAAGTACATGAGACAGAGCAAAGCATTCTATGCCTGACATAGATCATTTCTGTTTCTTAAAGTGCCTCTTTCCCTGCAAACACTAAGGCAAATACACTAATAGAAGTTAAATCTATTATCATAAACTTTATTAGAAAGAGGTCCTGAACTCTTGGGATGGGACCCTTTTAAATATAGTTGAAAATATATCCTGGTTTGGCAGAAACTCAGTTTTCACTTCTTACCAACCAACATCAGAACTGAATTTATGCCTCAGTTAGTTCAAACATTGGACAGAGAATGAGGCAGGGCTGCATGATGAAGATAAAATGCTGGCTTGGCTGAAGCTAATGGCAACGTGCCCACCAGCTCCCAGGGAGCTCCCAGCTCCCGGAATCGCAGCGGACGCCGAGGAGCTCCTTCCCAGGGATGCTGTGCAGGGTGTGAGAAGCACCCTGGTGCTCATCCCTCATTCACCACAGGGCTTCAGGACACATGAGGAGAAGGAAAGGCTTTGAGAGGATGAGAAGTGTTCTCTTAGTTGTGCATTACAGTGCCATTTGGGAAAGTCGTGTTCCTGCCTGTCGCAATCTCCCTGCGTAAACTTGGGACACTCGCTCAACGCCTTTTTCAGGGTCTGGACTTGTAAAAGGCTCAGGAAAGGCAGCAGTTCCCTGCACAGCAGTGCAGTGGAGGTGAGTCAGCAGAGAATGGCATCCAGCAGAGTGGAATTAAACCCGGATGGGAGCCAGACATTCCTGTTGGAAATCCCCTCACCTGAGATCAGGCAGCTCCTGCTGCCAATGGAGAGAGGCATCTTCACACAGGATTCAGCTCACCTTCATCCCCAGGTGGGAGTCACCTCCCAGTCCCCAGGCACACAGGGACTCCAGCCTTTCAACAACTGCGGTAAGGCAATTAAACCCCCCTCAATAACAAGAAACAGAACTACTTTCTGGTCCCCAACACACAAAATGTGTTCAAAGCCTTTAGAGCTGCTCTTTCAGCTGCTGGCTCAGGGTGCAGCACTGAGTTCCTTGAATCAAGTCACAAACTTGGCATGGACACAACAGGATGGGGCCACATAATAAAAGTAAACTTGTGTCCTCTGTGCACAAAACTCTAGCTAAGAGACCTCAACTTTCCCCTCCTTGCCCTGGAGGGCCTGGCTTTGCACCTCAACGATCTTGAAAATGAAAAAGGTGTCTTTATTTTTGTTTTCCCAAGAGAATTGTTTTTAAAATTGCACTTTTCACATATGAAGGTTTTTAGTAGCATGACCTCCATTATTAATCAGAACAGAATGCAAAACATCTTAAAGCAATCCTTCTAAATAGCAATGTTTATCTATTCAAAGAAGCAATTAGGGAAGCTCTGAGTTCTAAAAGCACTGAATACTATTTCCAGTTAAATGCAAGGACATTCATTACAACTGTCATTGTCTCAGGGAGGATTGGAGCTAATACCATTGGAGTAACAAACCTGCTCTGTGCATATTCCCAAAGTCACCTCTCTGCCCTGCAGTCCTTGGCTCCCCTCCAGCCTCATCCCAAAACTACAAACACCCAGGTGTCTCTGTGCCATCACAAGAACATTCACTGAACTTCCCTGTTTATGATTTTATCTCCCTCCTAATTACAGCTGAAATAACATAATAAGGTTTGTGCTCCCTGTTCGAGTCTGATATATTTAATAGATTTTTCAATATTGGTTTATCCAGCTATGTCAAAATGACAGCCCCACTTAATGTTAATCAGAGGTTGCGTGTGAGCATCAGCACTGAGCTCTGCACAGCTCAATGGAATTATCAGAGCTGCGAGACACCGTCGATATGTTTTGATCTCTGTGTCAAATGAATTTGGTTACTTGTTAATTTTTTCCCTTTATGTTTCACTGCTGTTTAATTGTTTTGTCATCTGTGTGTACTGTGCTCTGTCTAATTGCAATATTGGATGTTCAGACAAATCAGAGGGCACAGAGTGACATTCATTGTCACTGAAAATCAGGTGTTTTTCTCGTTACCTACGTACCAGCAGCGCACACTGTGTGCATGCCTGGAAAGCCCAGCTCCAGACTCCAAGGAGCTGTTAAAAATCATTCTGACAGTTCTCCAGCATCACTCAGCTACCAAAAAATACTGTTAAACAACCCACAGGGCTTTGGCATGAAATGGTGAGAACTACCTGAACTTCAACCACCATTTAGCCAGCCTGAGAACCCCACTGTGCACACAAGTCAGGGGTACAGGGGAAAACAATTTGAGTTCTTGTACAGAGCTCACCAAGCCCACCTCTCCCTGCTCAAAACACAGGATCAGACATAAAGGGCTGGAAGGAATCTCCCCTTCCCAGGCCCAGCTCCCTGCAGCCCATGAGTGCAGCCCAGCCATGGTAGCCCCCAAACAGCAGTCCTCATGTCCTAGAAATAAGGGATGACCAGCATGGAAAATCCCCTGACCCACTCATTAAATGTTATTGTCTATTCTAATTGCACCAAACCAGTTCCCATTCTCCAAGGACTTTAATTAGAGCATGATGATCTCCCTAAGAACCCACATGCAATGTAAATCCCAAGAGCAGTGCCATGGGGTGACCATAATTTTTCCATCTCAAAATTAAAACTCTCCAGCAAAGCTGACTTTCTTTTAAAGAAATTACTTTTTTTCTAGTGACAGAGAAACATGGAATCACAGAATTGATTAGGTTGGAAAACACCCCTCAGATCATCAAGTCCAACTGTTCCTCCAGCACTGCCAGGCCCAGCAATAACCCATGTCCCCAAGTGCCACATTGACATGTCTTGTACATGATACTTACTAAGGTCACCATCAGAAAGCGAAATCAGGCCTACATTTAGATCCCGATTTTATCCAAACCCAACATGTAGAAATGGGTTCAGAGCTGGTAGCACAGAGATCCAGCCACCCAGCATCCAGGAGTCAGCATCTGGATGCAAACACCATTGGCATTTTCATCCCAATACTCCAAATTGGGGCCATCACACAATAGATTATAATTTAACATAAACAAAGCAGCAGCAGAGGAAGCTGCAGACAAAGCAGCTGAAAGACAATTCTGTTTGATCCGTGTCACTGTCAGAATCTTTGAAAAGTGTCAGGCAAGACAACACATAGTCCATCCATCATAAGACTCTCTGTGATTGACTGACAGATCATACAAAGCACTGGCAGTTAATTTGGGTTTAAAATATCATCAGTGTATTCTTAAAAATCATTTACTATGGTCTGCATGGCTAATAGTTTTAGAGAACCAAATACTTGCAAATATATAAGTATATACTTCTATACTTGCCCCTGATATCCAAATGAAATTGTAATTTGAATGCATTATCTGAATGTATCTGAAAGGCCAAAGCACACAGGTTGGGGTCAGTTATCAGAAATACATCAATTTTATTTACTCCTCTAGGTCTGAGATGTAGGAAACTTCCTGGGGCAAAAGAGGCAGGAAATTAGTCAGATGGATTTGGGGGTCTCATGTTTTCTTCCCTAATTCCAATAATCAGCATATCCATTGCCCTGACATCTGGTTTTCAAATGTTCACTGAACACACAAATCACTTTTCTCACATGTTGCAGCCCAAACAAGCCTTTCTGTCACAACCCACTCCAGCAAAAATCTGTGAGTCCAGCAGAAGCCAGAGTTGAAGGATCATGTTCAGAAAGATCACTAGGAGCTGCTGGGCTGTCCTGCTTTCAAACCCAGCCTTTCAAACAAGTTGGTCTCAGAGTAAATTCAGCTATTTGGAATTCAGAGAATGCTATGAGGCTATTTATGGGAATAACACCAACAACATGAATAAACAGGACCAGATCTCAGCTGAGAAAATTAAATTACATTTTAATTGAGTAGCCTCTGTCATGATCTTCCAAAATCATGGTGGGAGGAGGGGAACTCAACTTGAATTGCCCTTTAAAAGCCTCAGTTCTTGGAAAATGTTGAGCTGGATTCTGTGAGATTTAAGCCCAGCCACCAGTGCTCAAACTGGACAGTTCAAAACAAAGAGACACTTCTTAAGCCACCAGCCCCGAGACTCTACTCCAAGAGCTTTATTCTTATGCATGGCTCAGTCGAAGCCAAATCCCAAACTGTTATCAGCAGCTCTCACAAGGTTTTGCTGCTTTGCTAAATCACACTTTAGACTCTTCCTCCACCCCATCAAGCAGTATCTCAGAGCCACATTTGGGGCTCAGCTCTGCACCACACAGCACAGCAATAGCCCCAGCAGCGTGCCTGGATGCCAAACAAACAACCAGCCCCACTGGCTCCCCCTGCTACTGCTGCAGAGGACTTTGAGCAAACTGGAGCTCCTGGGATGGTGTTGTGGTTATCAGCTCCTTGCTGGATGTGGTTTGGGCTCCTCACAGAGCTCTGTGTGCTGGGCTGTGCACAGCCAGGGAAGCTTAACCCTTCCCTGCCTCACTGCCAGCAACCATGTTTACCTTACTCTTCTCTCACAGGTCAACATTTCTGTTTTCCTCCTTAATAAAACAGTGATAGAAACCAATTTTGCTCTGACAGGAAACAATTTTGCTGGCTGCTGAAGTGGAATCTGTGTCCACACTGCAGACAGGGAATCAATCAGTCATAGAATCACAGAATGGCTTGGGTTGGGAGTAAAGCCCATAAAGCCAACCCTGCTTCACCCCCTGCCATGGCAGGGACACCTTCCACTGTCCCAGGCTGCTCCCAGCTCTGTCCAGCCTGGCCTTGGGCACTGCCAGAGATCCAGGGGCAGCCACAGCTGCTCTGGGCACCCTGTGCCAGGGCCTCACACCCCTCTGTGGCAAGAATTTCTTCTCCATATCCCACCTAGCCCTGTCCTCTGGCAGTGGGAAGCCATTCCTACTTGTCCTGTCACTTGAGGCCCTTCTAAAAAGTCTCTCTCCATCTTTCTCACAGGCTCCCTTGAGGCATTGGAAGGCAAAAATTAGGTCACCCTGAAGCTTCTCTTCTCCAGGCTGAACAATCCCAAATCTCTCAGCCTTTCCTCCTAGCAGAGGAACTCAGGAATAAAACAGTGCCACTCTGTGAAGCAAAGCACACACAAAATATCGCTAAATCTTTCTCAGATCCAGCTGTAAACCCAGCTTGTAGCAAATCTGTGCTAAATCCTAACCCCTCTCCTGTTCCTTTCTCTCCATAGGAATTCAGGAATTCCTGCAGCTGAGAACTGTCACCCTCACCTGCCCTGTCCTGTGAGAAGCAGCCAGAGCCATCAATGGGCCAGCACTGCTCCCTCAGCACCCCAGCACACACACCCAGCCTCTCCCCTGCCAGATTTCGTGGCCAAGGCCATTTGCAGCCATCAGCACCTGCTGCTGGAGGGTAGGACACGGGGGCTGCTCTCAATCCAACAGAGTCAATAGGATTCTTCTGCCTTGCATGAATAGATTTGGGCTCAGCTGTTAAACAGGCCAACACAATATCAGCAATTCCAGGTGCAGCTAAGCGTGGTCCTGTGCTGCTGAGAAGTGTCAAAGCCTGTTCTGGAGAGCTGAAGAGCGACTTCCTCTCCCTGGGAGGCCATGGGGCAGATGTGAACCCTCAATACCCCAGCAGATACTATTCTACTGTGCTCCAGAAGGACAGAAAGATGAACACAAGTTGCCTGAGGGGACTCAGTAGGTGACCAGTGGTGTCAGGCAAGTTCGGCTGTGCCCCTTCCTCCCCTTGCCTGAGAAGCCAAAGACAGACAGCTTCCATGTCAGGATTAAACATTCCTGAGTGCTTCTGAATCAAAAGGCAGAGAGAGCCCCTCTCTTGTTACTTGGCCTTGTTTTACTCAGGGCCCTTTGTAGGATTTCTCAGAAGATTTGAAACAAAAAACGTTCACTGAACTTTCTTTTTCCACTGGCTCTTCTGCATTTAATTTAAAGGTTTACCTATTTGTATTTCAAATGGAATTTGAAATGAACACGACTGTATTTAATTCCTTGTTATTACACTGGGAACATCAAGGGACATCAGTAGATTTGCTACCAAGGCAGGCAGCGTGGGCTCATATTGCTCCTAAAGCCCACAGCAGCCACCCAAGGCTCCTGCTCAGCACCAGAGAAGAAGGATCTGGAGATGTGGATGCTGGAAGGAGGGGAGAGAGATGGGACACAGAGTTGCAGATGTTGCAAAGCACCATTTTAATGTTTTTCATTGTCAAAACTGGTACTTAACACCATTTTCCTTGGTTTCCTAACCAAGACAGATCCCACACATTCATATACCTCATGTGCTGCCTTTCCTCCACATCCACCTGAGCTAAACTATCCCTCTTCTTCCAACAGGGCAGTGCCAGACATATCCTGGCCTTCCCAATGAGTATCACAACTCTGCTTCCTCAAAAAAATTTGTTCCCTTTGGGACAAATCTGATGTTGCAGGAAATGAGGGAGCCCAAATCCAGTCATCACTTATGACAAAATACTGCCAGGCTCCAAGAGCAGCATGGCTTGGCTAAGAGACAATTCTTGCAGCTTAACTGATTATTTTTATTTGCTCTCTTCCCATCTCCTCACCATATCCAGACTGCAACAGGCAATGGCCAGCTGCCCATACCAGTGCCACTGGCAAACACTCATCAGAGCTCTAATTACTGCCAGTGGTGGAAAAGGGCTGTCAGACCTAATCCTGGCAAGCACTGGGGTACATCAACCTGAGCTTTATCCTGTTCCTCAGTGCCCTGGCTGGGGATTTCTGCTGGTTTTATATGCAGGGTTATGGTAGCACGTTGCTCAGCTGGTGGCAGTGAGGATTCCTTCCTGCTCAGTCAGTAACAGGTTTTACAGCTCACTGGTGCTGCCCTAACAGGCCACTTATTTTTCCTCATAAATAATCCCACCACTGCATCACTGAGGGCCACAGCACGGGCAGGACAGGGTATCCCCTCTCAAGAGTAGAAGAAATTCTGCTTAGAGGCAAAACTCAGGCTCAAGAGTCACCTCAGCAAGAAAAAGTTTGCCTGGGTGTTTTCATTTCCAGTATTTGGACTCCTGTAAATTGGTCTTGCAAGAGGGTGTCTCTGTCTCGTTCACCTGGCAGAAGAGCTGCATGCATTTTAGACACTGAAAAGCCACATACAGGTACATTTCTTCATTTACAAACATAAATAAAACATACCAGAAACTGAAAAGCAAAATATATATGTAGCCTCTTTCCTGCAGAGTTTATTTTTAAATCTAAGAGTCCTTTTGCTTTAATACTAGAATGCAGAACCACATCTGGGACCTTTAGGGTTAGAGGAAGCACTAAAAACCCATGAGTAATAAACCCAAATCCATTAAAAAATGGGTACTTGAGTGATCAGATGCTGAGTTTAGTAACAAAACATTCCTGCTGACTGTGATTCTCCATTCCCACTTTCCCCAAGTCCACTGGACACAGCACACAGAGGCAGGGGTTACTCACAGAGATCTCCTTCCCACTCCACTCAGTGGGATGTAATACCCACAGGGACAACACCCATCTGGAAGCTGTTCAGGCTCTGGGGCAACACAAACACCCCTCCTCACCCTTCTTTGCAAACTACCCCCAGGAATTCAAATGCCTTTGATGACCAGCACCCATTTGTTGTAATTAGGGAAAATACCAGCTCCTTCCAAAAATTTATACAGATCACAACCTGTGAACTGAGAATGACTGGCAGAAAGAAAATCTGTGATGTGGTTTGAAAACAAACCCCAGATCAACCAAATCCCTTCACCAGAAATGTTTTTCTCTCCCTCCAGCTTGACTAAAGGCTCTTCACACCTTAGAAGACTGGGACAGAAGTGAGAAAAATAGGCTCTTTACCCACGGAGATCTGTTAGATGGCAATTTTTGATCTATAAGCGGGAGGGCTTTGGTCTTCAAGGCAGCTTCATGCCTCCTGGCCCAAATTTCCTTTGTGAGGTCAGGGAGTCACTGCAGACCTAACCTGTTCCCACAGGCAGGGCCTGAGCCAGCAGTGGGGAAATGCTGCCACACACACCGGGGTGTCTGCGGGCCCCCGGGCCACCCTGAGCCCCAGGGTCACCCTGAGCCCCAGGGCCACCCTGAGCCCCAGGGCCACCCTGAGCCCCAGGGCCACCCTGAGCTCCAGGGCCACCCTCAGCCCCAGGGCCACCCTGAGCCCCAGGGCCACCCTGAGCCTCTGGGCCACCCTGAGCCCCAGGGCCACCCTGAGCCCCTGGGCCATCCTGAGCCTCTGGGCCACCCTGAGCCCCCGGGCCACCCTGAGCTCCTGGGCCACCCTGAGCCCCAGGGCCACCCTGAGCCCCAGGGCCACCCTGAGCCCCTGGGCCACCCTGAGCCCCAGGGCCACCCTGAGCCCCTGGGCCACCCTGAGCCCCTGGGCCACCCTGAGCCCCAGGGCCACCCTGAGCCCCTGGGCCACCCTGAGCCCCAGGGCCACCCTGAGCCCATGGGTCACCCTGAGCCCCTGGGCCACCCTGAGCTCCCAGGGCCACCCTGAGCCCCAGGGCCACCCCAAGCCCACGGGCCAGCCCGTGCTGCTGTTCCAAGCCATCCTTGGAGCACCAGGTGTCCTGAGATGTCCCTGGCAGGAGCAGGGAGTGTCAGGGGACACAGAGTAGCCCAGGCCAGAGCCATGGATCCTCCTCTGTGTGCCATGAAGTGGTGACACCCCATCAGGGCACACCCTGGCAGGTCAGACTACTCTCACTGCCCTGCTCCACCTGAGCGAGGCACTGCAGCTGGGATGCTGCCCCTACAGCCCTGGCCAGAACTTCTTCCCCTGCCCTGGGAACCTGCTTCAGAAGCTACTTGGCCACCTACAAAGCCCGAATGAGGCAGAAGAGCCGAGTCCTGCACCTGTGCTGGCCCAGCCCCTGCAGCCGGGCCCTGGCACCGAGCACAGCCTGTGACCGTGCCCGTGCCAGACCCTGATGCCACCCAACAGATCTTTTTGGAGCTGCTTTACCCCCAAACTGAGCCAGTGCTGTAACACTGAAATGGAGGGGCTGCTCTGCACGAGAATGTGGCAGAGTGGGCACGGGGACACCTGCCACTGCACCTGCAGATGTCCTGCAAAAGGGACTCAGCCCCACAAGTCCTGCTCCTGCCCGGCTGACACATTCCTGTCTGTGTGTCCTGCTGCA
Source organism: Taeniopygia guttata (assembly GCF_048771995.1). NCBI lineage: Eukaryota > Metazoa > Chordata > Aves > Passeriformes > Estrildidae > Taeniopygia > Taeniopygia guttata. Next base: position 9,087,103 of record NC_133044.1, on the reverse strand, counting down.
GCCCACCCTGGCACAAGCAAAGGCATCTCTGGGGCTTCTTCAGGGAGCTCTAGTGGAAAAAAAAAAAAAAACTCTTCAATCAAATTAGTTCTTAACTATTAAGAAAAAGCAAATCCTGCAGGTAGCCAAGCTCTGCAGTGCCTGCAGGTCATGGTGCACCAGGACTGTGTCCTGGGCAGGACCTGCAGCACAGCCCACAGCACACTTCTGAAAAACACATTCACTTTCTTGCGAGAATTTAAAAAGAATAAAGGACAATAGGAGATAAGGATAACAAAGTAAAGATTATTAGGGCCCGATGTATCTTGGCACTTAGTTAAGAGCACACTTGTTATTTTGGAAATACTCTTTATATACTATTTCTATTACATCAGCTCATTATATATTCATAAACAATTATGTATAGTAAACTTTTTCACATATTCTAAGAACTGTTTAGCATGGGTCATCTTTGGTTTTACTTTTTTTAGAGTATGTGTATTTTTTGGTTGTGGTTTTAGTCTGTTCTTGTTATTTCTAATTTCTGGGCTTTGGTCCTCAGTGTCTTTAGATGGTGAGTGCTGATAGTTGCCATATCTGTAGTAGGTGTTTTCTTTATATGTTCATTGGATGTTATCTAAGTAAGCATTTTAACCCAAGTATACTTATATCAACTATTTCACTAAGCTTAATTATTAACAGAAATAAAAACTACATCTTTATAACAAGGTTACTTTAACACCACATACATAAAATTCATTTTAATATTTGCAAAAAGCCAGTATTACAGTATTACAATCTAAAACATACTGCTCTAGGAAGGGAAAATATAGAAAGAAGAGCAACAGCACCCCTAACTCCCCACCTTCCCCACAATATGACACCTGATCACCCACATCTTCAGCCCAGCCATCATTAGCTGCCAAGGAATGCCATAAATGAAATATAACTTCAGTGGTGGCACTGAAAGACAGACTGGACTAGGAGACTGACTTTAACCCACTCCCCCGTGACACAGACCTGTATCTGGTCCCAGGGGAGGACAAGCAATCCTGATGTCAAGTGAAAGAAGGGAGAAAGGGAAAGAGGCCCAAGTGATTATGCAAATCAAACTTAAATTGAAATTTCAGCCTAACCTGCTGGGAAGAAACTCACAAACTAGGGCAATTAGAAGAAGCAATTATTACTGGATATAAATAAGAGCGATAATTTCATTTCTCATTGAAGCTATAAGGGCTTTGGGAGCTCAGCAATGGAGCCAGAGAAGTTTCCAGTAACACAGGGGGTGGCTGTTGCTCTTCCTCTACAGTAATGGCACGTGTCTCGTTCCCACAAGGAAAGCCAAACCAGCCCATCTGCTTTCACCACGGGGCAGAGTTTTACCTTTGTGGCCCCAGAGGCCCCAGCTGAGATGTTCAACATATGCTGCTGCTGCCATGCCAAATCACTGGGACAAAAACCCCAAAACAAGCCCCCTTTTTGGCACCATCTAATATTCAGGGAAATGGACTGGATGGGGAATTTAAGATGACTGAAGGTTTCATGCAGTCCCTCGTGAGAAATTATGACCTATTTCCTTCCTTTGATTGTGTATCCTTCCTGAACTGACTTTTGGATCATTCAATATTAAAAATGCATTGCCCTATAAATAGGCAGGGTAAAGAAACATTCCTTGCACTTTAAATCACTGTGCTCGAGATTACATTCAAGCCTTATTACTCTAAAGAGACCTGGGATCTTCTTCTAAATGACTGAATTGGGGCAGACATTTCTCTGACAAGATCCTAAAAGTATTCAAGTCCATCCAGGCAGCAATGCCTGGCTTTTGTTTGAAAGAAGAGATTTCTTGTTCTCAGCAATGCTAGAAAAGCAATGTCATGTCATGTTTACTACTTCCCCTCTATTGACTTCTGCAGCTGGTGAATTTTTTATGACAGAAATTACAAATATTTAGCCTGCTGATGGCAGGATGAGCCAAGTATTCCCAAGGCTCATGCACACCAGCATCCTTTGTTTCCTGGTGTCAGCTGCCCATGTTAGATCTGCGTACATCCTTGCATCTGCTGGCACAGAAATGGGAAGATGCACGTCAGCCACCCATGCCAGGGACTGGGGAGCTGCACCCCAGCCTCTTCTCCTTTCTGTGCTGTCCCCTGGCACACAGGGCAGGGAGGCTGTGACAGAGACAGGCCACCAGTGACAACACATGCAGAGCCAAACAGTGCTCACCCAGCCACTTCTGGGCTGCCTGGGGATCCCCACCCAGCCAAACACAGGGAAAGCCTCCAAATCCTCACCCTGGAGATGCCTCAGAACAGGGAAGAGCAGCAGCTGTAGGGTGACAATAGTGGCTGTGGGTTACACATCTCCTTGGATTCCTCCAGAACAGAACACCCCCAATGCAAGTGCTGAGTTTCGGTTTAAGTAAATGTCACGAAACAGAAGTTTTCAGGATTTTGTTAGGAATGTTCTCTTTTTGCCCACATACTCTCTGCACGAGGCACCACACCATATGAGTTGAGCAACTATTATTTTTAATTCCTCCACGACAGCTGTTGTTTATTACTAATTGAAACACTTTTTGTCTAGATAAAAATATCTGTGATTTGCATTGCGGGGAGAGCATCCCCCACACTGGCACAGAGGCCATGGCTGCATTAGGCTCTGGAAATGTGATGACAGGGAGAATTAACATATCTGAAGAGGCTTTAATCAGGCAGCCCTGGCAGCAGAAGGCACAGGGGCTGTGGAGATGGAGCTGAGAGCCCAGTGAGGGTACACGTTGGCGGGGAGCAGCACCCAGGCTGCAGCTCGTGCCAGTGCATCTTCACTGTCACCAGCATCCAGCCCTGACAGATCAGGGGGAGAGGGACATTCCAGCACCCCTGGGGCTGGAACACGGCACGGAGGAGCTGTCCCAGGGAGATGTGTTTGTTCCAGAGAGAGTCCAAAGGGACTTTCCTAGAGCCTCACTCACACCACAGGGTGTGGAGCAGACAGGGACAGGCTCCAGAGGAGCAGAGCACAAGGACGAGCACATTGCAGCAGGACACACTGCAATATCACAAAATAATTTTCACCATGACAGTAATCCTGCATCGAGAGGCCAAGGAATTGGCACCTTGGATGTGTTCAGAATTCAGTGGGGTATGACCCTGAGCGAGCCATCTAAACTTGATCTTGGCTTTCATTGAAGAGAGGGTTGGACCAAAGGACCTGCAGCACAACCTCCAGCTGGATCAAAGACCCTTCTAACCCTCACTATTCAGTGATTCAAATAATGCTTCAGCTCAATTTCAGACATGTCAAAATTATCAAATTTTAGTTTTGGTAATGAAACACTTTGACATAGGAAAACAGGGGGCTCAGACCATGCTAAATAGCAGCTGCCCTCATTGATTCAACAAATAATCATGTGTATCTAAATATACACATTTTAGAAATGTAAATAAATGCATTAGCTATGTATAAAATCACACCACATTATGCCAGCTCAATAATATGGTCACTCAATAGACTATGAAATGCAAAAATAACATGGGAGAAAGGCACACATAAAACTACCCTGCAAAATTCCCCAGCTAAATTCTGACATTTTCTAGATCTACATATTTTTTACTTCCAAAATGTTTCTCCAAGGAAATTATATGGGAATTGACACATTTTTTCTAAACATTTTATTTATATCAGATACTTGGTTTTATTTTTAATCAAATAGGTTTTGGCAAAACATTTTTCCAGCTTTGCTTGTAACACCCTCCCTGCTCCTGCAAGAAAAAGGAAAATGCTCTGGGCTTTGCTGGCACCCATTTTGTCACTGCAAGAGCTATACATGGGATGTGTTTGTCCCATATATATGGGACAGATGGAGCAGTGGCTACCCCAGAAACAGAGTTTAGGGACCACATCCAGGTGATGCTCCCACCTCTCACCGTGTGGCAGACACCAGAGCACTGCCAGAGCCAGCCCGGCTCCTGTGCAGCTCCCCAGAGGGCTGAGCACAGCTCAGGGACACTGGACTCATAAAAGATTTATCTACTCCATTTCCCTGCCAGCAGTTCATCTACATTATTGTACAAGCTGTACTGAATTACAGCACAAGAGTGGAAAACATACCATGGCAGACGTGGAGCTCATATATAAATCCATACGTTTCCCTGGAAGCCAAACTGCCATGCTGGTTTACACTGATGAGGCATTTAGCCTGGACTTTTAATCCTAATATCTCACTAGCTTCCAAATTATCTAAGTGACAGAATCTCCTGGTTACAGATGCAGTGTCCTATAGGTTGCAAATTGGAAAAGGGTGACGTGTCAATGAAGATCTCTTCCAGCACTTTTGCCATACATAATCCTTTCAACTCTTTCCAGTGTTTGGCTTTTTTAGGACTGAATGACTTGAGAAAACTCACAGTGTTTAAACCACTGCACACAAATAAATCACTGGGCTGTCTTCTCTTTCCCAACTCATTATATACAAATGTAATTTTTTAAAGGGAAAATCTCATCAGCCCAAGGATTCAGTGGCTTAGAAACCAATTACAAGTGGTAAGAAGTGACCCAGTGTCTGTTTCTGCCAAAGCCAGCCCCTGGCAGCACTGCAGCATCCCTGCACTCCGTGTCTGTGACAGCTTATTCCCTCTGACGCTGAGATTCAGCGCTGGATATAGCTCAAGTGGAGACAGGGAGATCTGTCAGCCAGGCCAGCACCCCACCAAACCTCCCAGCTCCCAGGGCTGCAGCTCAGTCTCACCTTCTCGGGAAATGAAGGTGGCTGCAAACCCACACAGAGATGTGAGATACATCACAGTGAGATCCAGTGGGCAGAAAAATTATTTTATACATATATGTATATATTTAACTCTGCCCAAGCACCTACATACATATGTAAATAAGCACCTTTTGCACATGACATTTCCCCACAGAGGCTCACAAAGGACCTCTCCATCCTTCTGCCTCCCCCACCTCTGTGCTCTGGCCTCCCCCGACTCCATCCTCCCCTTTCTGTTTGCCATCTGGTACCCATCAAAGGCAGTTAGACCATGACACATGTGTGCTTACCAAATCCTTTAAACCTAACTACAGCACTGTTTTGTTTCTTCCTCATCAGAAACCACAAGGAACCCTTATTCAGTACATCTGGACCTTCTAATAGGGTAACAGCCTGGCTGTGCCAACTCTGCTTTCTGTCTGACTCCATCTTAATCATTCACAAATCACAAAGGGATTGGGAGAGCAGAGAGCCAGCACAGCAGCGCCACAAGGATGGCAGCTAAGAACAAAACAGTGGCCACAGATAGTGTTCAGATGAGTGCTGGTGTATAGCAAACCAGGATATATAACATTCTTATTTCTACACACGGCCCAGTGCTCAAATGTCTCAGTCCCTCGTCTGGTGAGTGGTGTTGCCAGCAAAGCTCCCAGGTTTGCAGCTTGCCCTGGAAAGGCAGCCTGATATTCCCTACGTGAAGGTGCTACAAGGACAGCAAACTGCAGCTGGCTGTTGCTCAGATGAGATTCGACATTCCCAGGGAAATGTAAGGAAATGCAAACAGCTCCTCCCAGCTTTAATCAGCACACTCATTTAGTGCCCTGCTGGTAAATGCCAGTGACTTCATTGCAAAGGTTTCCACAACAAGCTTCTTCTTTACTCCAGCTGATCTTTTTTAAAGTACCTTTCCAGAAATCACGTGGTTTGGGACTCTCAGCTTCCAATAAAAAGAATTTCTAAATATCAGAGAAGGACTTGAAAATGGGATCTAGTGACAGATTTAAAGCCCTCTCCTTCTTTCCTTCCCATTTGGATAGTTATCAAAGTGGTATCACACCTTTATGTGGGGTCCAGCTCCTAAGTTTACATTACAGGGCTAGAAACACTGTAAGTCAAAGAGCAGATCCCACAGATTACCTCCAGTTATCCTTCAGCCAGCAAAGAGAAAGAGCCCCACAACTGCACAGCACAAGCTCAGCACAGTCAAACCCATGCAGGAATACAGAATAAGGAGTAGCACTGCATTATCATTCATACTAAAAAGATCCACAGGTTCTCTTTCCCTCCATTGCACCCCTCCATTGTACACACAACAGGAACATGGTACAGAGCAACAATATAACACAACCTGTACATCAACACGGCCCTCTCCCATTTTCATCTGATCCCCAGACCAACACAAAAAGCAGAATAAATGTCTGAAGACAAACCCCAAACTGCTGCTCCCTGTGGGCAGGTGCTCAGCTTCCCACCCCACGGCTCTCCTCTTCATCCCAAAAATGGCCACGTTCTCCTCCAGGCACACACACAGAAGGATGGGTGGGTTTGATGTTTGACCAAAATAGGCCATTAAAGACAAGACATTAATCTGTCTGAGAAATAGAGGGGGAAAAAAAATCAAGCTCAACAAAACAAAGGAGGGGGTCTTGACTTCCTGCCAGGAGCTTGAAGACTTATATTTATTTATGCTTTTCATGGGAAAGCCATTCAGAGGCAGTAATCCATGACATCTGGCAAAAGAGGAGGGAAGGACCTTTACTGCAAGTTGACTGATATTAAATGCAAAAAAAAAAAAAAAAAAAAAGGAGGAAAAATAGCTCTAACTGATGGTTCTGCAAGCAACTACAGCCGACAGAAGACCTTGGCAAGCTCTTTGTGTACATTTTGGGCCAGGCCATGGGACTGCCCCACCACTGCCCATCACAGCACTGAACACTGCCCTGGGCACGTGGGACTGGTGACTCCAGGGGTGGCTGCAGAGTCCTGACAGAGAGCAAAGCTGCAGGTAGTGGATGAAGAAACGGCACAACAAACATCTGAACTTCTGACTGGAGGGCTGGGAGCACACCTGAAATTCCCCAGCTCAGGGAGAGCCTTTGAACAGGCTGAACTTCCCCCTGGCACCTGGGGCTCCTCACCAAGCCTCTCTCCAAGGCTCCATGTGGCACCCTGGTTTCTCATAGGAAGCAAATAAACACGAGGTGTTTCTTTTCAAACAATAGGATGAGCTGAAGTGGTGTGCAGCTCTGCAGGGCCAGATACACATCGACTCAAAGCCTGAAATTAATATGGAAAGTGATTCATAACAGGAGGAGACAAAACAAGCCTATTCATGCTACTCCATGTCAAGCCATCTTATAGCTATTTTGGATCCAAATCCTCCCTCTCCTCTTTCCCAAAACCACAAAGAAAAGCAAACAGATGTCAGCCATTGCAGATCTGCACAGAAATGAACTGAGCAGCCCATAATAGCAGTGTTTTTCTTCAGCTCCTTGCAGCGAGGGCTGGGAAGGCGTTTCTGTGAGCCCTGCTGAGTGTGTCGGGGCTGCCGTGGCCACGGGCCGTGCCTGATCCATCTGGGACCGGGCACAGTCCCACGCCCAGGCTCCAAGGGCTCCATCACATTATTTCCTGTGGAGACACTATGGGAAGGAAAAAGACACCCTGTCAACAGGCAATCGAGAAAAATACAAGTATTTCAGAGTTAAGGAGTGATTTCAAAAGCATGTACAGGGCTCAACCCTGGAAACTCCATTTTCAAAAGCTGCTTTGAAGCACGACAGCTTAGGCACCACTGAAAGTCAGTGAGGGAGACAGAACCCAAATTGCTCTACAAAATCTTATCCATATGCAATTAACATGATTGTGAAATACTTTTGATTTTAGTCTTTTTAAAATATGCTGGGTATAGATATTATAGCACTAGAGCCCATCACTCCCTTCAGTGATTTAAGAGATACTGATTTCTATAAAGCAAACCTAAATACTGAGTGTGTTCAGAAACTCTTTGGTTATACACAAAAGGATTCTGTATTATTGAGTTATCCCCTTCTTCTCTCATCTATCTCATGGAAAATTTTGAGCCACTGAGGACCACTCCTGAAGACCAATCAACAAGTGCAGCCTGTGTGGTGTGAATACCCAGGGAATCTGATTTCTTCTAATGCTCTGGCTGCTTTTATAACAAGTGTGAGCAACACTCCAGAAGAAAAAGTATTTCACTCAGATTCTGCATTTCCCTTCCCTGATTTTCCTGCATTTATCACCATGGCATGGCAAGAGCTGCTCCCCAGCCCAGGCTGCCAGTGGTGGCCACGCACGGCTGGAATGGGCCAGGTCCAGCTGCCATGTAAAGGCCTGGGACAATCAGAACTGCCAGATCCAGCTACCACCGTGTGTCACAGAGGTTTCAGAGCTGCTTAATAGAATTAAGGGCAGAGAGCTGTGTCAGGAGCTGCTGTCCCCCAGGAACCACTGATTCCAGGCAGGAGTTGCAGCCCAGCCCATGTCCCTCCTGCAGGCAGAGCCCCCATACGCCCTCAGCTGCAGGGGTTACAGAAGAACAAAACTGAGCCATGTCTGGATTTTATTTCTTTTGCCTACACTAGAGCAATTAACCTATTGTTTGCCTCAAAATGCATTCAGAGAAGTCAGGAGACTGAGGGAGACAGTCTTGTAGCAACCACTTCGTTATTAACAACTGTGGGAGGTAAGTACCCATTTAAACCATGTTTGCTGTTCAAGTCGTCTCCTTTTAAGAGGTTTACATCTCTGTATTACTCAAATGACTAGGATTACCTCGTTTAAAACAATATAAATCCAAGACTACCATTTTTCACATACCCTTCCCCTGCATAACTTACTTTAATTTCTAATTTACAACTATAAAACATAATCTTACATTAGAATTTGCATAAAAGCGAATAGACCTGCCGCAAGATATTAAATTTTAAATTTGCATGCTAGGGTGGCCAAGAAATATTACTCTATCCAAGAAGTTCCTGCCTGTAAATTTGAGAGCTAGTACGTGTGATGAGAGCAGAATTTGTACACTTGAGTGAAAGGAAGCTGATTAAAAGGTTTTGGTGTGGCTGTTACAGAGCAGGAATACAGAGTGCCCATACAGAGAGCAGGGCTGCTGCACACGCAGACCAGTGTGCCACCCAACCCACCATTGTGTGGCCAGGGCTGGCCCACACAAGCAGTCTAAAATAATAATGAAATAATAAAAAAAAATAAAACCACACTGTTAATAAAGCTTTACAGCATGCTGCAGGCTGGAAAAGCTCAACATGAAACCAGTGGTAAAATTTTCTTCTTATTTCAAGAAGAAAATGAGCAGGCAGGGCTATCTTAGCAGTGGGCACTGCTGTCTTTTCCACACTGAAGACCTGGTTTGTCATTCCAGCTGTGTCCTGGTCAGAGCCCGTGCTCATGGTGAATGACTGGGGGCTGCTGGTGAGACATGGTGAACAAACAGGGTTCATGGCACTGCCATCGCTGGAGTCTCTTAAACCAACATCACGTGAAAGCCTCCCCCTCAAAGCCCACCAGACAGCAAACGTGGCCCATTACAGTTCCTGTTCTGTCCTTCCCAGGGCCAAAACCTACTGCAGCGTGTCACTGGAGAGCTTCCATCTCCTCCTGGCCACCCACAGGGCTGGAAGGAAACCAAAGCCAGGGCAGAGGCTGAGCAGATTACACACGTTGTGTTTCAGCCCTTCCTTGGGATCTCACAGGCACAGCTAAGCCCGGCCAGCAGCCATGCCAGGGGGGCTGAGCAACGCCTTCAAGAGGTGTGAAAGCTGAAGGGTTTCACCCTGAGTTCCAGGAGAAAAGCCCTTCCCTCCCCTCCTTGCCCAGAGCTGCTGTGGGTGAAGGGGCCGTGCAGTGGTGCCCCCACACCCAGCTGCAGCCCCTCAGCTGCCTCCCTGTGCCCGGGCTGCTCCCTGAGCACCTCCTTCCCTGAGCAAAAGGGACCAGCAATCACTGCCTCCACAGGCACTGCTTTGTTCTCATCAGCCTCTTTCTTGCTGCCAGACTCCCTTTGCCAGTACCTCCAGACTTGCTCTGTCACCACATCCTCTGTACTCAGCTGTCACTCACACGTCGTTCTGCTACCAGCTACCTACTGCTGTTGGCTTTCTAAAACTTTGTTAGCTCAGTTGCACACTCCAGACTGCCATTAAGTTGTCTTTGCCACAAAGAAAACACAAGCTTAACAATCCTCTCATTTTCTACCTGATTAAAGTACAGAGGAATTAAATTTTTTAAGCTGGAGTGCTTTTTAGTCTCCAGGCCAGTACAGCATTCATTTCATATCACTGGAATGATATTAAAGGCATCTTCTCAACTCAGCAAAAAGATGAAAAACAAACATCCTGAAACTAGGATAAATCGTCTCACCCTTCACAGCTGAATTTGTCAGTGCTCACCCTCCTCTGCTCTCCAAGGAGCTCCTGAGACACCTGGGAACTTGGCACAAAGGACCTTACCTCTGCACCAGTGCTGGGCCAGCAGCCAGCAGCAGGTCTGATTGCCACTGTCATCGTTGTAGGACAACCTCCCTGACCCTCCCTGCAGCCACACCGCCTCTGGGGACACAAGGCTCCCCAAGCCCCAACTCCAGCCCTCAGCAGGGTGAGCAAACACCCTGGGCTCCTTGTCCTGGGATGCCACAGAGACCACACAAACATCTTTCACTCTGCAGGTGACAGAGACCAAGCGTTGAACTTAAAACCAGTCTCCAGAGGGTTTGATGACCCAAGAGCTCAATGACCTGGGGACAAGGGTGGCTGCCAACCATCTCCTCACACAGCCACTTCATGTGGAACGTGTCCTTGAACAGTGCAGCGCATCAGAAACCATGTGGAGCTAAGATGTAAAAACTCAACTGGGTGACAGTCCAAATGGAGAGGAAACAGAGGAGAATCTGGTATCTCAATGCTATTCCCTCGTTTGTATGGCAAGAGCTTTGCCATTTAGGCAAGTCCCAAACAATCCAGAAGCAGCCTGTGACCTCCTCCAGCTCTGAGCACCAGCCTGACACTCTCAGTCCCACTCCAGCTCAGAACTGGTGTGATGTGCTTGTAAGTCTTTTTCCCCAAAGTCTCTGCAATGTCCCCAAAGAACAACATGTTACCTGTAGAGCTGTGTGATGACCCAGCTGCTCTGGCTACAGGTTCAGTACAGACCTCTCAGGGTTTCCTTTTACTTTCAGGTTCATCAGCAATAATGCATTATATTAATAAAAATCAGTAAGAGAGTAATTCTCTAATCAAGAAAATTATTCCTTTAAAATAAGACCTGAAGAGCATCTTAGACACACTTATATAAGACAGATCTTAGATATAAGTTAAAGACAAGCATATAACATTAAAATGTTCACAGACTTCCATTAATTCTTTATTTTCTTTACTTGAAAAAAACCCACTGCCACATTTACACACTAAGCCGCACACATTCCTCTGAACAATCAAGGAACTAGTGAGGGTAGTGTTTGTGATAATGGTGATTTTCAGAGGGCTGGACCCTTATCATCTAGGAGACCTCTGATGGGTAACAAAGAAAATCCGTCTCGTGCTTAACAAGCTTAAATTCACTACATATACCTTGAGAAAAACAATGAGCACTGAAAATAAAAGCAGTACCTCCACGTTACTAAAGCTAAAGGTGAAAAACACCACAAGAATTAAGGCATTTATGACTAAGGTGCTTTGGGTTCAGCTTGTAGCACTGGCTTGCTGCTAGTCCTTATCCTGTGACCTTCACCATGCTTGCAGAGTCTCTAAAGATCTCTGCATGTAATGACCTGGCCACCTAAGCTAGGCTTAGACTTCTAAATACCTTCAAGCATCTGAGTCTAAACCCCATCATGGCTTCAGATTCATCATCAGGACATTGGTATTCCTTCCTCCTTTCCACCCTGTTTGAGTGGTAATTGTTTTAAGATACTGACCACCTCTCTGTGCACACAATCCTTCTGAGCTCAGCTCAGCATGGCATATCTGTATTTTTAAATCCCTTCTGCTGACACGTATCCGAAGGAGAGCACTGTGCCAGCACAAAAGAACTCGAGTGAATCTGATTGCTGTCATCACAACGTTCAACTTGAGTGACACATTAAACATCTAAAACTGAACAGCAAAGAGTTTGGGACTGAAAAGTAAATCCTGGCATAGGCTGAAACACACGCAAGGGCTTATTTTTCCTCTTGACTTTTATCTTCAGCATGATCTTCCAAAGTGTGGGCAGGAGGAGGGTACAGAAGCTGCTCAGCCATGACATGGCTCGTTGAAGCGACACAGCCACGCACAGGGGAAAGCCACAACTGTGTGCACAGCCCCTGGGGATGGGTGTCCTGAACAGAGCCTGTCAGCTCCAGATTTGCCATCCTTTTATTCCCACACTGATTACTACACACCCAGATCAGCAAAAGATCATTTTGCACCAATCAAGGAATGCCTGGGCACAAGAGCTGCAATTCTCAGAGGATTGGTTCAGTTCACCTACAACGTGGCACCAATGCACACCCATGCAGGCAAAAATAATGTGCACATGCATGCCAGGAGACGCCAAACACCAAAACTCATCAACAATCTTCAGTTCTTCCATCACTGCTCCAGTCTGTCAGCAGTGGGCCAGAGGCTGGCTGCACACTGAGACCAGCCCCACCTTGGTGAGTGGTACCACTGGTACCAGCAGTGCCAGCTCAGAGGCTCACAGCTCCCATGCCTCTGGAGTGGATGGATGACAGGATAAGAACAGAGAGAGCAAAGTCCCTCCCACTGTAAGCAAAGATCAGGTTCATGACCACCTGAGGAACCTGAATGTGCATAGGTCAGTAGCACCTGACAAAATGCATCCCAGAGTCCTGAAGAAGAGAACTGGCTGATGGAGTTTCCAAGCCACTCTCCATGATATTTGGACAGTCATGGCAGTCAAGGGCAAGACTGCAATTACCACCTCTGGCTCATGACAAGCAGAAACCCCTCTCCACTCTCCCAGGCTGAGTGTGACATTGCACCCCACAAGTGCTCGTGTGCCTCAAAAGCAGAAGAGGTGCTGGGCACCACCTCACCAGCAGGGTGCCAGGGAGCCCAGAGCCCCTCAAAGCACCAGCAGCTAAACCATGAGCCCAAACTGGCATCAGCCATCCTGTGCCACTCCAGACTGCAGAACCAGCTCACTCCTGGCCATCAGCAGTGCCTGAGCTCCTGTAACCAGCACCCCATGCTGCCCAGGCTGCCTGTGGCCATTCCCACACACAGCTCCATGCACCAAGAGCCTCAGGAGCATGTCCAGGAGGGGGAAGGCTTGGGCACAGCTCCTCTCGCAGATTTTAACTGTATTTGTGCCTCCAGCACAGAGACTGCCCAGAAGCAGGGCAAGAGCCACTGAAACGTTGGCAATGTTTCCTCCAGCCCTGGAGGAAAGCTCTGCACCCCACTCCAGATTTACAGCGATGCAGCAGAAGAGAGAGCCCCACACAGGACAGGGCTGAGCAGCAGCAGCTCCTGCCCATCCCACTGCAGGCAGTTGGTATTTACACTGCTGGCACAAAGTTAACCCACAGTCTTTAATGAGAGCAGACCCGACGCTCTCAAGCAGCCTCTTGGCACAAGATCTCATCTGTATTTTAAATTCAGGCTTAAGAAGGCCAAACGTGCTCCAGCACTGCTGTTGTGTTGGCTGTTTGCTTTGATTGCCCTTTTTGGCCAAAGTGCAGCCAAGATGTCGATGCCACCGCCCAGCACAGATGTGCAGGGCACACAGCAGTCAATTAGTTTCAAATAGAGCCATACATGTTTTTCTGGAAAACATTATGAAGAAAAGCTGTCAGTCCTGAATGCATATTATCTCTAATTATTCCCATAAAAAAAAAAATTAAAAGGATGGTTGCCTGGTAGCGTTGCAAGAACCGTTTTGTAATTAATATGACCTTCATCTCCATATGGTAATTAGCAAACATTTATATTACCATTAAAAAGACCATGTTCATTACATAACCTCACTTTTTTCTATTAGCTAACAGAACCAGTAAAACCAATTAAATCAAAGCCTTGAACTTTTGCAAATACTCCAAATAAATACATTCAAAGCTACTTCTTTTATTATTTTTTTTTTTTAATGGACACTTGCTGGCTGATGTGAAAATCAGCAGAAGATGCTTCCTGAGCCATAGCAGGAGGGCTGCACGCTTCTCCTCCTCCCAAGGAAAAGCACACGGGTGGCAGGGCAGGAGTGTCCCACGAGTGTCCAGGAGCTCCTGGAGCAGGTTCCTGCTCCCCTCCCAGAGCCCGGGGTTACCTGCAGCCAGATCCCACTCTGGGCAGTGTCCTGCCTTTCCCAGGGACACAGCCCCACGGCAGGTGATGGACTCTGAGCAGGGACACAGTTCCCAGCTCTGCTCCCAGTGGAGCAGCTGTTTGTCCCCTCATCCACGAGCATCAGTGACAGTGACCCCACCTCCTCTCTAAAGGCCAAACAGAAATGTCTGTAGGAAAAAATAAGACTTCATTGCTAATACCAACATTAATCTATTTTCTCCTCCTCGAAGCCAGGTTGTTCTGCTTCAGGAAACACTAATGGTCAGCATTTCTATTGATAGTTTCTCTGCTTATATTAATCCAAAATTTCCTGCACTGGCTTTTTTTTTTTTTTTTTTTTTTTTTTTTTAATGCTGCAATCACTCCTACTCCCTGGAGTGACTCACCATTTAACTGGTTTACTAACAGAGGACCCGATGTACCAGTCAACAACAACAAAAACCCATTATCACACTGTACTTGTTTTTCACAGAGGTGGGAGAACTTGTGGTAAGTCATTCAACAATGCCGTAACTGAAAATGCAGGGGAGAAATATGATCAAAACCAAAAAGCACACTTGCCCACACACTTCCCTACTCCTCTAACACATCTGCGAGTGCAAAGAAAAAACCCAACCTTCCCATAGTTTGAATTCTGCTAATAACAGTTCTGCTTTACAAAGATGCATTTCCTGCTCCTGATGAAAGCTGACAGCAGCACGGGGGAACGACACCAAACGACTCGTGCTAATCAGTGCTTTCATCAAAGAGAAAGACATGATGTAAATCTAATCCAACGGAGCTTTCTCTTGTACTTGCAAGCTGAATATTGACAAAGAAAAGAGAAGGATTTACTAATTGGAAAGATGACATGAAAACACTAATAAGGTTGTTAAGTTGACAGGGTTGGGAAAATGTAAATTTTATATACATGTGTGTGTATATATATATATCCAATAATTCTTGCACTATAAATGGTTTAACTAGGACTAACAAAAATATATAGAAATGAGAAAAATATTTGACTGAGAATTGCAGAAGAAATTCAAAGATTCCCAGGCTCACCAAAGTCAAACACCCAACTCACACCATCTTTCTGCAAATTCCAGCCATTGTACAATTCCACAATTTCCCATTTTCCTGTTGGTTCAGGCTCCCACGAAACGCCTGGAATGCAGGAGGTTGGAGAAATCCACAGAGAGGTGAAGTGAGATGAGCAGTGGGATGCCTGACTGGGGCTGCTCCCCAGCACATCTCGCACACCCCAATGCTCACACTCAGCACGGGCAGCACGGGAGCACCAGCAGCACCAGGAAGGTTCCCTTCAGAATTTAACCCAAAAGAAACACACACCTCGTGCATAAACACTACACAAGACCTCAAAGCAGCTAAAGCAGCTGCCTTGTCTTTTTTTTTTTTTTTCCTGAGGCAGCCAAAAAAGCAGGTAGGATTGTGATAGCAATGTACTGTAAACTTATCATAAAAGCAGGAGAGAGAAACCAGCTACCAGCTGTGAAGAATATTTGCAACTGTAAATATTGTATTTCAACTGTAGAGAGGGTAAATACCATGTTATGGAAATGCCTCCTTTATCGATCTGCTCATCAGAAAGGAGAAAGAGAGAATATAATTTGGTAGTTTTCAGCAGCACAGAGCTTTGCAGACATTGAGAATGTATTTTTGAGATACTGCCTTCCATGAACAGCAACAGAGATCAGCTTGCTGATGAATGAATGCAATAACTTCCATTCCAACACCTGCAAGGAATGCCACTTCCACTTTTTTTGGAAAAAATGCAACTTGAAGAATCAAAAAATCATGAAAGTTTCATTTCTATTGGTTTTATTTATTTCTGCTTGGTGGCATCTCTTATGACACCAATCCAGGGCAAAGTCCACATGGAAATTTTAAAGTATTTTAAGAGCACCACAGGCCTGCCCTGCTGAGCAGAGTCCAATTGGAGCAGCACATAAGTGGGGAGGATATGACAAAACCAATCATATGCACAGTAATGCCCATTATTTAAAACTACAAGGGGAAAATTAATTTTTTCATCTTTCTCTGAGGCAAAAAAAAAAAAAAAAAAAAAAAGAACCTTTGACCTAAATATGGAGATTAACACAAATGCAACCATCTTGTTTTGTATGATCTATCCAGCTTCCAGCAAAACCAAGAGAGGTAGAAGCAATTAGGATCTTGCCCAATAACCAGAATTTTGTGACTCTAAATATTACCAATGTCAGCATTCCCAGCACACACCTCGCAGCCTCTGCAGGGTCAATCCTCCTGATGAAGAGCTGCAAAAGGGAAGCCTCCAAAACAGCCATTTATTGTCTAAAAAATTACCTTTTCTAGCAGAAAGTAGCGAACAAATGCCAATATTACACTGTAGCCTATTGACATAAATGACACTGTAGAAACACACCAGAGCCCTGGAAGCACCAGGAAGGACAAGAGGCTGCCAAAAATCTGACTGTACAAATGAGCTTGTTCAGCTAAGAGGGTGTCTGCACAACAAATCTCTCTCCCTTCTCCTCACCTCTCTCCCACGAGCAGAGCCAACATCCATGCAGATCTAAGCTAATTCTACACAGCTTTAAATGAAACTTCAGTAACACAGAGCAGGTAACCTCCAGATTTTCAGGTCTCCCTCCACACTGGACAGCAATGGCAAATGTCTATCCTCCCTAAGGCAATAGGACAGCAAATCTGCCATAATTCCAAGTGAAACCAAGTGGAAGGAGGATAATCTGTATTGGAAAATGTAGCACATTCTTCCATTAGTTTGTCAGAATAGAAGGAGTTTGGTGAAAACATCTTTCATCTCATAACATCTCCTACACAGTGGAAAACTTGCCAGCTGCTGGGGAAGGTGCTGCCCCTCTGAAGCAAGGCAGGTCTGAGTGCTTGGGACCCATCGTGTCAGGAAGCCCTTTGGTCTGGGACATACCAAATTCAACCTGGCAGAAACCCTCATTCCTAGGAGCCTCTCTCAGCTGGGTTATTGACTCTGCAGGACAGTTCCCTACCCAGGACCAAAAGCAGGGAAGATGGGGGGAAAGCTTTCACCCCAAGGTGAGAGGTGACTGCTGTCCACCACGTTCTGAGGAGCCACTTCTTTCCCATCAGGGCAGTTAAAGCAGTGTAAAACCAGAGCAGAGCTACTGTCCAGCTCCTCACTCAGAAATATTTTGTGAATGAATCATCCCTCGTTTGTGTTGGCTGCAAGGACCTGTCAGACAAGGGCAGCTGTTCCAGAGGGCGGGGAATCAAAGGGAGACCTGGACACAGCTGAGGGAACGGCTGCAGCAAAGTGTGCAGCAGCTCAACAGTATTAACCAGCACAACAGCCCCAGGCACGCCTGGAAAACACACAGGAAGGGGAATTTCATTTCTGGCTTAATAATTCCTTTCTTTATACATGAATTTTGCTAGAGAACATCAAATCCCATTTTCTTTGGGGATGGCTGCATTGAATCAACAAGCTGAATGGAAGCTGTGTGACACAGCTCAGCAAAAGGATGGGGTTAATTCTGCAGCCCAGGGCAGGAGCTGCCCCTGTGTGGGTCAGTCCCAGCCCAGGACTCCCCAGTTTGCATTTTACCAACTCAACTCACAACACACTGAGCTACAAGACTCCTCAAATCCAATTTTTTTTTGTCTTTTCACCTCTGTCTTCACAGAGTGTGCAGTACCTTTCATCTGTAACTCTGGGATAATGACAGGTTCCAATAACCACTGCTGGCTTTGGGGGCACCATACAGATATTTCTCCAGTTCTGAGGTTCTCTGATGAACCATTGTTATACAACTCAGAGCTGGATCCTGTTGCACAGCAGCGATTTTGCAAAGTAAAACAAAGACCAATAAAGAGTCCATGGCCAGGCTGGGCAGGTTTGGAGCAACCTCGGAACTGAAGGATCCTCACAGTCCCTTCCAACCCAAATCAGCTGGTGATTCTTTGAAATTGGATCAGGCAACTGCAAGCACAGCACAACCATCACTCATCCCAGTCTAGGGAGAGTTGGTTCTTATCAACCAGCTTTAATCCATTTCAAAGAAAACACTATTATTCATATTTTTTTGTTGTTGCTTTCAAATAAAAATAAAAAAATTGAAACAACACACTTATTTGTCTAATACCCCCAGAAACTGTACAATTCTCTTCTAGTTTAAAATACACATGAATCAGTTACCTGCATCAGCTTCCCAGAGACCTGGGAAGAGCTGAAGTTGAATTCATGACTCACCTCTCTAAAGCCCTCCAAGGCTCCTTGCTCGCGGGTAATGCACACAAGCATTGCCAAAACCCGAAGCTGTAAACACATGAAAGCTGGCTGCTTCCAAGCAAGATGCTGTCCCGACCACTCGCTGCTAAATCCAAATCAGGGATGGATTTTCCATGCTGGCAGTGTTCAGAAAATCACTCAGAAACCTGGTGTTCATCCGAAATGTTACCATCGTGAGGCACACTGATACCAGTCACTCTCTAGTGAAGATTTTCCTAATGCTGAGCGGGGAAGCTGAGATTAAAGGTTCACTATTCCCTACTGAAAATTAATTTTCTACAGTTGTTAAAGAACTTGTTTTTCTAGGAAAATTACTCACTTGACTAGATAAACACTTCTATCTCCTCTAGGAAAACATGTTTCCTTGAACCCTGTGACCCAACATTATACAGTTTAGTATCATCACAGAACAGTATTTTGCTTTTCATGCAATTTTACAAGGTAAAATCCCAACCACCACTGGGAAAACATTTGAAATATTTTTTAACACTGCCTTAAAAGAATTAACACACTTGTTTTCCCCCCCAAACCTGCTACCATCTTGTTAATTACCAGGCATGTTTCATGTGCATTTTCAAAGTGGAGAACAAAAGAAGTGGAAGAAAAAAGAATTTAGTGATGCATAAGATGTTCTGCTGAAAACAGAAGGTGTTTTTCAGTTTTAAAACTAACTTGGATTTTAATTTGTACTCCTCACCTCCAGCATGGACACAGATTATTGTCTTGTGCAGCAACAGGCTGGGGGGAAAGGCAGAGCCACACATTCTCCAGCAACAACCAAAGCCAAAGGGAGGTTCTGATGTGGACACCTGAACTCCCAGGACGATGGCCACGATCAGAGCACCTTCCCAGGCCCATCTCCAGAGCTCCATCCGACTGCTAATGTTTTCCCAAAGCTTGGGAAAACAATCTCAGAACTGTCAGAACTGCTTTGCCTGTGCTCAGCATTCCTGTGGTCCGAGCTCCCTGTGGAAATCACAGGCCCAGCCCTGCTTCCCAAAGCAGGAGATGAAGGCTCCATGTGAGCTGGAGCCATGCAACAAACCAGGTGCCTCTATTTCAATATTTGGCTGATAGATCTATATCCAGCAGGGATAAAAAAAAAGTCCTTTAGAAAACACAATATTCAATTTCCTTTTCATCTCAGGGATGCAAGCCAGGCTTGGTACCTTAAAAACCTGGCACTGCAATAATCTTTTCTGTCCTTTTTTTACTTTTTTTTTTTTTTTTTTTTTTTTTTTAAATGAGGAACACTGCTTTCATTCCCCTCTGGAAGGCCTGATCTGAGCAAACAGGCACCAATGACACCAGTGCTGCAAAGATTTTTTGAAGGAAGCCAAAACCAAAGTGTAAGAGATTAAAGAGACAACTCCCTCACAAACCAAATGATTAAAGCCTTTTCTCTTTGAAACAAGCATTTCCTTGAAATAATAAAAAACAAAAGGAAGACTAACACTGCTCCAGGTCTCCACCAGTTTAGGCTGCCAGGTTTTTCTTGGAGTTCTCCACGCACATGGGACACCCCATGGAAATCACTTATGGATACAGCAGGATCTGGAGCTCTAATGTATTCTTTGGCATTTCCTTCACATGCAGATCAGATTAATAACAGTTTTCTTCGGGATCTGGATTATGCCCCAGAGAAGCAGAACTATCAAGAGCCTGCAAGCACCAGGATTTAGACCTTGTCATTCAGAGGGGAAGTTCTTGGGGATTCAGGATTTTCCCATGAGCCAGAAGTGATGTGGCTGCAGCAGCACACTGAAGATATCCATAACCAACCTCCCTGCCCCAAGCTGAAAATTATCTTCTGTTTGATATGCTGAGCAAATTCCTACGTGCTTGTTTGCCACAGGACAATTTGTGGCAGTCTATAAAGGTGAGATTAATGTCATCCAAGAGCTCATCCTGTGACCAGATCAGCTCCTTTGCTCCCAAACATGCAGGAAATGCAAAGCCAACATGTGTTCTCCTGGAGAAATCTTAATTACTTTACCATTTGGATTTGTATTCTTTTCAAAACTGCAATTTTCAGGAAAAAAAAAAAAAGTGTTTATTGTGAAAAAAACCTCACAAACAGTTTAGGGGGGGAAAATTAAAAAAAAAAAAATAGGTCAACCTCTATTTTGTAATAAAACCAGATGACAGTCCTCTCTTTTACAAAGTGTATTGCCTGGTGAGAACAATTCTGTTCTCTTGGTAACATTACTCTGTCTCTTTTAATACACTCTTCATCCATTAACTTTGACTCCCTCTGTGTCTAATTCACAGCTACACACCAAACAAATTATCTGGAATTAAAAACATCTCACTCATTTCCTCTTTCCACACCTCCACGCCATGTCTCACAAAATCATTTTGCCATGAGATGTCATAAGGAATTACTAATTCCTTTGCAGGGGGCTGGTGGGGAAGGCAGATTCCCCTTGTGTGACACAACGGTCCCATGGCCAAGGTTTGCATTTGGAGGATTTGATTCAGTTCAGCACCCCCAACAAAGAGGCTGCCCCTATTTTCTGCCTACATGATCAACAGGGAAATGCTGCTGATTCCTGAGCTGTGGTGTTTTTCCTCCTCCCCTGTCAGCCCAGCCTCCCACATCCAGCATAAGAAATTACTGTAGAAAAGTCCACTTAATCACCTCCAAGCTTCATTTACATTTCATATCCATATCTCATCTACCTAGCTCCTCCCTCTTCTACAGCAACTTCTCAATCCATCACCTGTTTTTTTCTCTGCAATCATCACTTCTGTTTTTAATTTACACCATGTTTTCCCCTCAGGAATTCTGCTCAAGGAGGGCACGTGCAGGATGAATAGTACTGGTGCACCCTTGGGACTTGCTCCATTTTCTCTGGACCTCCCACCATCACTCTGCAGCCTTTTCTGCCCAGCCACCATCTGTGCCCACGACCATTCAGCTACCTGTTGAACACTAATGGATTTCTCCTTGACTTGCCCCTGTGAGCATGCCAAAGTTGCTTTATTGGCTTCCTGCAGCTCCAGCTCCAGCTCCTCCAACTCTTTCACTTCCTGATCATTAGTTTTTGTGCAGTTTCCTTTAACTGGTTTCCATCCTAGCAGCATCACTTCCCTACAGAAGGGGAGTGATTTTTCTCTCCAATAACCCCAGCTCTGCTGTGAAGGAGCAGATCTGTTCTGGGGCTTGGGATCAGACCCCACTGTGGCAAGCACATTTCTCTCTCTCAGGATTTTTCATAAAGGTGCACAGAGAGAGAAATGTTTTTGCCACACCCCACCACTGGATGACAACTGCTGATGGACTGAAACCATCCCAGCTGAGCCACATCCCATGCACTGACACAATCTCCTGCTGCAACACTGACTCAGCCTGGAGAAACCTCCATCACCTTTGCCAACTCACACAAATTCCAGTGCAGCAGAAGGACAGACTGGAGATCCTTTCACCCAGCAGCCATGCAGCCCTTGTGTGGCTGCTGCCCAGGTGAGAACAGCACACAGCAGTGCAGGAGGTGCAGTGGGACCACAAGTGACAGCAACATTCATTCCTGGTTCCTCGCTCACTGCACAGACTTTAAAAAGTCACCTGAGCTCTCAAGACAAAGAGCAGAGGTGACAGCAGGGCCAGCAGGTCCAGCAAGGAGCCTGCTGGTCTTTGCACAAGTGTTGAGGTCCTCTACTCCCATCGAAAGATTTTTACATAAAATTGAGCATAAAACTGGAAAAGGGGAGAAAAATCAAAACAAAACAGAACAGATTATGTCATTTCAGCTAAAATGATGTTCCAGTTCCCTGAGCTATGTAAGATCTCTGAATCTGAACAAGATAGCTGAACTCCACAGAGAGCCTGATCTTGTTCAAAACGTCTCCACTCTAACGTGGAGCCAAAGACAGCAACCTTCAGAGCAGCCCATCCCAGGGGAAGGGCTGTGCATGGAATCACAATTGCACATCGTGCCTGAAGAGCAGGGAAGTGTAACAGCTTCCCCAAGCTGCAACACAACTGACCCTGCAAAAAAGAAAGGGAATGAACGACTTAACATCACCTACAAGGTGAGAAAGAGCCACTTCTGGGAGGTGATGTTCTGGGTGGGCAGATACATATTGGAAAGCAAACTGGTGGTAGGATTTTTAGGTATTTGTTTTTAATTTTGGACAAAACTTCAGCGGCAAACATTCTTGTTTTAAGAGGGTAACTGTTGCAGCATTTTTGAGAGAAAGAGGACATGAGTTATGGGATTTGAGCTACTCCAGTCTAGGCCTCAGATTTGGGCCTTGTGAGGCCTTCAAGCCTCTGACGCAGTTAGAAATTCAGAGCTTGTGGCGCAGATAGAAATAGTCTTAAGGTGTGATGGGGACCACTGGGTTGTCTGGGTGTGAGTTAGTATAGGTTTTATAGTGTAAGGTGTAGGCCGTTTTAAGGAAAAGGTAAACAATGTTGGCCTACCAATCAGAGTGTCTTTGTTTTTGTAAACTATGTAGAAGCTTATATAAACTACCACCTTATCTTGAATAAAGGGAGAACGCTTGATTAACCACATTGGTTCAGACCTGCGTTTGTCTTGTCCAGCTTTCCGTTTTTCTGAGATTCCCTGGCTTTTGGTAACCTTTCCAAGACTCATTTTCAGACCATGGATGCAGATCCTTCTGCAGGGCTTCCTGCCCTCCAGCAGATCAACACTCCAGCCACCCTGGTGTCACTGCAGACTGATTGAAGGTGCCCTCGATGCCCTCACCCAGACCACTGATAAGGACACTGAATTGAGCCCAGGGAACAGCCAGCACTGAGCCCAGGAACACACCTGTGGCAGCTCTGGCTGGGTGCACCTGCACTGCCCAGCACGCTGGGCCATCTGCAGTGCTTTAGGCAGCACACTGCAGCTGGCCCATGGCTGACAGTGTCCCCAGCAGAAGGCTTTCCTGACCTCCAGCCCTTCCCTCAGCCACCAAGTGGGTCACCTCATCATAAAGGACAGGCTGGCTGTGCAGGGCCTGCCTAAAGCCCTGCTGGCTGGGCCTGATCCCTGGGTGCCCTGTGGGTGCCGTGGGATGGCACTGGCAGGGATCTGCTCCATGACCTTCCCAGCACAGGGACCAGGCTGCCAGGAGCACCCTGCTGGCCCTTCACGTGGTGTCCCACTGGGTAACTTCAGTCCCCTGGGGCTCCCTGTTAGCCAGGGGTGCTGATAAATGATGGGAAGTGGCCCTGTGGGCACTTCCACCTGCTCCCTCAGCCCCCTTGGGTGGATCACATCGGTCCCATGGGATATTTGTGTCTCTGGGGTGCAGAAAGTCCCTGATCCTGTGGAACAACCTCTGGAATCACCAGAAACAAGTGTTTGGGTGATCTTAGCCAAGGCAGCAGACTCAGATTCCGTATGTTTGTCTAATCTGGAACCAGAAAAGCCTTTCTCAACCTGTCTAGTTTGATGTGCCAGTAAAGGATTTGCCCTTGCTCACAAAGCAATTCAATATTAAGCCTGGTGAAACTGACAATTGGAGCACTCCTGTATTGGATTGGAACATTTGGGCCAAAGAACTTCCCAAAGCAGTATCTGAACCCAATAATTAGAAATCCTCGGTTTTTAACAATGTGTTTCTGCCTTATGTTTACAGCTAATGATTGGTGAGAAGGTGATCCTCCAAAGTACAAAGTTACTCCCCATTATTCTGCATACAGGAATTCAAGTTTTTGGTGTAATTATTCAGACAGTTGGGATGTGCTTTCCAAGGCTGAACAATTTCCATAGCAATTACCAAAAGGATACTGGTTCATTTGTGGACATAGGGCTTGGCAGGGCAATCCATCACGCCTCGAAGGTGGCCCATGTGCATTGGAATGCTCACTGTGATCGCTGCCTGTGGATTATGGGATTATTTATTCTGCTCCCTGTCTCTGTATTCCAGCTCAGGGCTGGGTCTTCTGAGGACAATGTGTCTTGCTATTAAAGACTGAGGCAAAGAAGGCATTAAGTACCTCAGCCTTTTTCTCATCCTTTGTCACTGTGCTTCTTCCTGCACCAGATAAAGGAATGAGAGTCTCCTTGGCCCTCCTTTTGCTGCCAGTGTTTTTATAGAAACATTTCTTATTGTCTTTTGTGGCAGTAACCAGGTTAAGTTCTAGTTGGGCTTTGGCCCTTCTGATTTTCTCCCTGCATAACCTCACAACATCCTTGTAGTCCGCCTGAGTTGGCTGCCCCTTCTTCCAAAGGTCTAATGCAGAGCATTAGAGGAGATTTATGTTTACTGCTGAGTGAAAGGTCAGGAATGGAGGTTTCCTCCCTTCCCCATCTCTCCCCTCCTCTCTTCCACGAAGAGACTAAGGCTGCATAATCTGCTGCGTTTGTTTTCATACAAGAGCTGCTTTTAAGCACTGCCCCGATGATCACACAAGGGTAAGCAGATGAAATCCAATAAGTGGCTCTACAGGACAAGACACATGACGAGACAGCCTGCCAGACTCCTGCTCTAATGTACACGCTGAAAAGAAGCTTATGCAGAGCCTGGGTAAAGAATGCTTTGTTAGGGAACACAGGCAGCTCACACTGCAGTGTCTGTTCTCCATTAGCCATCCATTTAAAAACACTTCTGATTATTTTGGAAGTACTTGCATTGCCCTTTCTCCAACTCAATATTTGCAGTTAATTGCATAACTAGTGCAGTTGCCTCCAATTTAAAAGCACATTAAACCAAATTTTTATTTAAAACAGCCATGTTTCCATTCAAGCGCTGAAAATGAGATCCAGAAGACAACGTTTTAAAGAAGACACCTCTGCTTCTGACAGCATACACGTGCACTTCCCAGTGCCTGAGTGACTGAAATATGATAGAAAACATGGCAATCCAGACCAGCACCTCCAGGGTTAAAGAGGAAACCAGACAACATGTGCTCTTGTGCAAAACTCTAATCTAAGAATGCACTGCACAACAACAGTGGGCAAGGGACTGTTCTTTGGTGGCTGGAGCTTTCCCTGTGCTCATCTAAGCACCCTCCCACACCTTTTAGAGGAGGCTGTCTCCATCCTGGTCATTTATCCTGCTGGAGGCCAGACAGCAGCCACAGAGAAAAGCAGATCATGGGAAAACATTTTGGGGTTTTTTTGTATTTTTAAGTGTCTGTTTATATAAAACATAACTATCAAATCTACCATCAGGATTTATGGGGTTTATTATTTGCATTTATGGGAGTGTTTAACATGGACAAGGCATAACCATGACTCTGACAGTGCCTGTGCACCTCTGGCCCATCTGGGCTTGGGGCAATCACCACTCTGGGTTTCTAGACCCCCAAACCCCTGCTGTTCATGTGCCCTCTCCTCCCAGCCAGCTCCTCAGCATTCTGCACACACAATCAGCCACCCCAGCACTTACTCCCTGCTGCAGCCTTTGAAAATCACAGCCAAACAAGTTTTATACAAGCAGCATCTCAGGAGTCATAAATCTCCCCCTGGAAACTTGACTGAAGTGCTGACATTACTGGCTTGGTAGAATGATAAGTTTTGTATTTACTGGTGCCCTGGTCTTTTCCCATTTAAATAAAAAGTGCCCAAAATGATCAGCTTTCTGCATCTATAGCAAGAATTATTTCTTCAGCCAGTTCAAGCTCCCCCAGCCTGTCTAGAAGCACCAGAATTGCATCAAATATCACAAATTCATGCAGGGACAACATCCATGTCAACTGGCATGGCCTTACCGATGGCACTGCTGCCACCACCCGTGGCACACGAGGGGACCTGACCCCAAAAACAGAAACAGCACCAACACCCACCTCCTGCTCCCCTGTTCTATTAGTAGCTAATCCATTGACTTTGCTTTCTTTAAATACTCTTCAAAAGCTTCTAACATAAATGAGTAGAAATGCTTAATTATGATACTGGATATTTTAATTCATTTTAGAAAAAAAAAAAAAAAAAGAGTAGCCTAGAGAAAGTCCAAGTATTGCATTTCAAAAGGATGCATTCCCATGAACTAATTAAGATTTAAACCATGACAAGCTGCAAGTATCTCAGCGTACTCTATCCAAATGCAAGCACCAGACAGGCAAAGGACCTAAGAACAATTTGGAAATTACTTTTGGGAATTAAGAGAGCTTCATAATCTGATTTAGTTGTTGCTTTTGTCAATAGAAAGATATGAAATGTCTTGAATTTTCATGAGAGTCTGAGAGTAAGTGGGAGGGAAAAAAAAAGAAAAATAATCAATAACCTAATCTATAATTTCATTGATGGTGAGGGTGACAGCTTGTGCAGGGCAGGGGAGGGTTTATTGTCAGAAGAATGATTTGCTCTTGAGACCCAAGGCTATCTCAATCTAAGTATATAAAGCTCTCAGTCAATGCAGAGAGGGTACGTGTGCCTTACCAGGGTTCAGGCTGATCTCTAATGTCCTGAAAGGATAGATTTGCAATAAAAATATGTGAAAACATTTAGAGACATTAAGTTTACAAGATGACTCTGATCCTGTGGATTAGTGTCGAGTCTGCAAGTGTGCTGAAGCCTGCCAGGGAGAATAAAGTACTGTACTGTCCTTACACTAAGAGCAATTTAATTTGTATGTCCAGATGTTCATTTCAAGATTTTTATCCATTTTGAAGAGTTATATCTCCTTTGCCTTGGAATAAAAACATAATTATGTGCAAGCCATTTACAAGATTCCTGTGGCAAATATTCCTAACCCTGCTGGGTTATTTTAGGGCAGTGAAGCCATTGTTAATACAAGGGAGGAGTAATGTTTGACAGAAGTATTGAAATAAATAAAAGGACTCACTCAAAATGCATGTCAAAGCATGTGAAAACCTGAAGGTTACTGAAGCCCAAGAGATCCCTCCATCTCTTGCCAGGCCCCGAACTGTTGGGAAATGTTTCGAGCAGCAAACTGTCCCACTTTGCATTTCTAAGAGGCTGAATCCCAAGAATAATAATGCACAGAAAATTGCAGCCCTTGGCTTTCCAGCCAGACAGTAATTCAATGAACAATGCGGCCAGCCCATCAAAACATCCTTGCCAAGTTACACAAGTACCACTTGTAGGAAGAGCTTTCTACTAGAAAAAGAGACAGCAGAGGAGAGTGTGCTGGCAGAGAGGAGCTGCTGGGAAGGGCTCCCTGCTGATGGGGGGTTAATCACAGCACCTCTCCGAGGGGACTGCTGGTGCCCAGGCACACGAGGGATGTGAGAGGAGCAGGAGTGCAGCTCATACCAAGGATAAAGAGGGATGGAGGGTCCAGGACATGCCCCACTCCTGCCAGGACCCTGCCCTCTCCCACCACCCCCGTGTGGGATGGTGGTGGGTTCCTTAGGGACGGTGCTTGTCTGCATTCCAGGAGAGCCCAGCCAAGCACAGTCCTGCAAAGCACCGAGTAAAAACCACCCAAAACAAGCTGCAAATTACAGCCCTTTGCTGAAAGTAGAAGGGCTTTGAATAGGCAGGGCACTGATCCAAAGGCTGCTAAGAAGCCTCCCAAGGACATAGGACATATTTCAAAAGGAAACAAAGATAAGTGTTTTCTATTTTAAGTGTCACCTGCCCCACTGAGTCAAGTCCCTAACCCTTTGGGTTTGTTTTTTTTTTTTTCCCTTACCTGAAAGTCTTCATGCAGCTTCCCTAGATTATCTCCTCATTTCTGGCTACATAAAGGCTGCTCAGAGCAAAATGCCTTTGTAATTCTGTAACACTGCTTCCCACTGCTCCAGAGCTCAGCTCCTAAACCACACCAGCCAGGGCTCCCTGCTGGATCCGGAGCACCGGGATGGGGATGGCTGCTCTGACCTCCTCCAAGGAGGAGATCCAGAACACCCAGCCCTCCAAGGAGATCCAGAACACCCAGCCCTCCAAGGAGATCCAGAACACCCAGCCCTCCAAGGAGATCCAGAACACCCAGCCCTCCAAGGAGATCCAGAACACCCAGCCCAGGCAAGGGCATGTGGCCAGAGCTGGACAAGCCCACCAGGCTGCTGCCAGGGAGCTCCATGAGTGATCCAGGACCACAGAGGGGGCACAGACACAGCTGGGGTGGCCTGGCAGGAGCACTTCTCACCACACAGCACCCTGGGCTCTAACACCCAGCCCAGCCCAGGGGTCCTGTTCAGCTGGGGATGCACAGTGACCCCCAAGCAAAGGGACCCAGCCCTGGTGCCACCGTCCTGGCCATGCTCGCTTTTCAACCACTGGTATCACCATTCCCACAGCAAACACTGTAAAGAACAGTTTGTTTTCCCCTAGCAAAGACACAAGTGCCTCATTTAGGTGTTGAAAATAACCCCAGAAATCCAAAGCTAAATGCACACAGGCTTGAGCTGGGTTCCAGCTGAATCTCCAAAGGCTTTACACTATTTGCTCCAAGATCACACCACTAAGCTTCACTACAAAGCTCCAAGGGTGTGTATTAATCACCTCTGTCTCTGGTGCTGCTTGCTTAATGACACTTCATGCAGTCAGGGCCTCAGGTTGCCCTCACCTCTGAGAAAGGTGTTTATTTTGAAAGATAGCTTGAAAATGTCCCAGCAACACCAATTTCTAAACCACACAGTCACCAGGAGAAAGGCAAAGCAAAAAGATGCGATGTATCTGAAATTTAGGAAAGACAAAACAGACCAAAATGCAATAAATATTGCATTTACTTGCTGTTCCACTTGATTTTGTGTTCAATTTGGCTAAGATGAAATGAAAATGGGCCCAAATCAGAGCAGCCTTGAGCCAGCTCTGCTGTGCTGGGCTGAATTCCTGCACTGGAGCCCTCGAGAGCAGGACACCCTCGGCCCCTCTGCTCTTCCCCCTGGAAATTCCACGCTGTGAGGCAGTACTGAGTGTGCAATGAGGGTAGAAGCAAGGGAGTTTTCTGATCTTGCATTCAAAACCAAGCACGCTCAGTGCAGCAGATGTAATGCTATGTCAGCTTGCCACCAAACCCTGGGTATTGTGACGATTTAAATTGGAATCTCAACAAAAGGGAAATCATCACTCAGGTGTCAAATAGAAGGTTTTCTTCAAGGCAACTATCCCTTTGACATGATAAGGCCAATCCCCAAACAAAGCTGTTCAAAAGGAGTTCCTGAGAAATTCTCTTTCAGAAACATCAGCTGAAAGCAGCAGTGCTTTGATTTCAGGGTCAAATCTGCTTGGATCAAAACAACAAATTAACTCTTGTGCTACAACCAACATCTGAAACGCAAAATACATCCTAAAAATGAGCACAGCCTCCTTTAAAGAAAACACAATTGTGCTAACACAGAAATAAAAATATCTTGGGAAACTGTCAAAGGAGCCATCTGGAGACTCCCACCACAGCAGCAGCAGAACGCAGAAGGCACCAAAAGGTGCACAGCCACCTCCATCCTCACTGCCCTTCTGCAAAGCTCTCAAACACAGCGGGCTGAGCACAAACATCAGTTCCTCACGGGGCAGAGGAGAATCTGTGCCATCACACAGGATCCAGCTGAGCCCCCTGCAGCAGAGCCATCCCTGCTCCCCAGTGGGATCAGGTACCACAGCCACTCTCTGCTCTCCCTAAGAGCTGGATGCTCCTTTCCCTGCTGAGCACAGCCCACCCTGCCCAGCACAGCCACAGCTCCCTGGACCTGCTCAGCTCCCTCCCTCCCCAGCACTGGGGGCTCTAAGAGATACAATAAACTCAACAGCTGCACTTTACAGCTGTTCCTTTCTAAAATACAGAGGGGTCTTTTTTTTTTTTTCTTTTTTTCCTCTCTTTAAAAGTGGGATTGCGGGATTTTCTTAATAAATATTCAGCATCCTCACCAGAATAAAATGGGAGTGAAAGCAAGGCCGCTTGCTTTTGGATGTGCTCTGTGCCTCTATTTTTCTATGTAACCTGCTCTAAAAGTATAATGATCAGCATTAAATCCAAGCTTGAAGGCACAGTGCTAAAGCCCAGGACAACAGTTACATTTCTGTGAGGATGAAGCATGAAAATTCAGTGACAAATCCATTTTTCTTATGCAGAGTTGTGGCTCCAGAGCATTTGTAAAGACAGAAGAGGCCAGCGCTGGGAGGATAATAAAACTATTGGCTACACTTCTCAATCTCTTATAGGTAGCACTCCATCCCCTTTTAAGGAAACAAAACAAAAAAAAGTCCCACAAAACAGAAAATACTGATATTAAATACTGCAGCATATTTCCTACAGAAACACACACAAAGTAATCAAGTAATCCACTGCATTCTGTAATCATCTAAACATTAAATCACTACAGAAAATGCCTTATTGCACAGGAGTTTGGTGGATTCTCATCAACCAGCTGCCAGGACATATGGCTCAATATGTGGGTGATGGTATGGGAAAACAGGAGGAACCTCACTCCAGAGACCATCACAAGGTTCCTCCAAGAAATAACACAATTCCTTTGTTGATATTTGACAAGTATTGCAGTTTCCTCCTTTCTTGTGTTTCCCCCATGGTGCTGTGGAACCAAAGCTATGCAATATTCCCCCCTGAGCACTGCACTGGGCTGTGCACCCGTGGTGAACTTGCAGCATGTTCAAAGTACAAGTGAGTCTTCACAGCACATCAGTTCAATGGACCAAATAATTCAATGGCTCTTCTGCTGCTCTAACTACAGAGGTTTAACAAACCCAGAGAACACTGTGGGGAAGCAAATCCCCACACTTCTCAAGCACAGCTTTTAAGCCAGACACATCCATTCTCCAGGTGAGACCCCACCTGCCCTTCCTCCACAGTGCAGGAGCTCCTGACTCCTCTCTGCTGCACAAAAGCATTTCAGGGAGCACAGCTTCTGAGCCTTACATTGCACCTGATGCCACTCCAATCTCACTTGGGCAGCCCTGGCCACTGTGTAAGAGCCCCCTAAAGCCCCCTGGAACCCCAGGTGTGCCACCTGCAGACATCAGGGCTCTCCATCTCTTGGGTCACACACACACACAGTGCAGAAGGACGCTCAGGCAGTCCAGAGGTCAGGTTTACAGAGATACAACAGATAGTTTAGGAATAAAGGCAGACTTAGGAGGTTAGGAAGTCACTCTCAGCTCTCTGACAGGCTGACAGTGAGGTCTCACAGAAGCTGCATCCTTCTCATTTCTAAGGGGGATAAATTTGGACAGCCTGGACCTTTGGAGTTTTTAAGTGTGAAGGGAAGGAAGCATCGCCCATGGGGAATTTATCAACAGTGCACCAACACAAACACGCCCAGCTGGGGCCTGGGTGCTCCTCAGTGGGCACATCTGAGAGCTCTGGCCCAGCCTCTTCCACCAATCCAGCAGCAAATCAACAGCAATTAGAGCCCTGCTATGGAGGCAGGGTTTTAATGTGCTCTTCATTACCATTTATAGCTGTCTACAAACTGCAAAGCTGCACACATCCCACTGTCTGTGAAAGAACTGAACCATATGTCCTTTTAGAAATTTCTGATTACTCATTAATGGATAATAAAAAAAGCATTTAGTGTGAGGAGGAGGAGGAGGAGGGAGTACCCCTAAATCTTACACAAGCCTGAGCCCCACTGGTGTTAATGGAAAAACACTGAATATCATTCAAGGTCAGAAGCTACCTGGAAAAAAAAATAATCCCAAGAGAGTCTGGAGAGCATTTTTTCCTTCTCTTTTCAAGACTTGAGTTGTGCATAAAAAAGCAACCTTTGTGCAAACCACAATGAACATTTGTCCAGCCTGAAATGCATCCCACAGCCAGGAGCAGCAGCACACTCGCTGCAGGTTTGGCATGCAAAGAGAAGCAGAAAGCTGGGGCACGAGCCAGCACAAATGGACACCACTCCTTCCTCACAGATCAGAAAGAGCCTCAGTCTGGTCCTTCATCTATTCTGAAGCACTTTGCTATTTCCTACTTCATAACTCCAAACATGCAGCTTAATATTTAGAGGAAGATCCTGCTACAAGAAAAGAAGGAAAGAAGACTCCCTACATATGAATTTATTCTGAAGATTTGTTTATAAATAATTCCACATGTGGGTATTGCTCAATGCAGAGAAAAACCATCTTGTTCTGGTTTAGTTTAACCCATCTTGGAGGTGTGAGACCCAATTCTCCTCTTTTTTGCATTAGTTTTGCATATAGAGATATGATTTCAGTGACTGCACAGAGTGACTCCTTAAATCAACCCCAGCCCCACTGGTACATCTCTAGCTTAACCAGAGCAGTCACCAGTGCAGATTGGCCTCCCCAGCACAATCTGCTCCATTTAAATCACTTCTGCTTTGAGGCTGAGAGAAATAATCCCCCAACAGAGCTGACTTCACCCCTCAGTCACCCCAGCCTGAGCCCAGAGCGCTGTGCTGATGCCAGAGTCACTCCACAGGTACAGTCACAGCACCAGGAGGGATGGTGCCTGGAACAGACAGCAACTGAGCCAGTGTCCCTCTGTGGGCCAGGAGAACCCCTGGACCTCCAGGAGAGCCCCTGGACCTCCAGAACAGCCCCTGGACCTCCATGAGAGCCCCTGGACCTCCAGAACAGCCCCTGGACCTCCATGAGAGCCCCTGGACCTCCAGAACAGCCCCTGGACCTCCAGGACAGCACAAGGGACAGCAGCTGCCTCTGCCACCCAGGTATATTTTTGCAGCTCACTTAATCCCTGCTGAAATAAGATCACTGTTAAGGCTGGTGAAACAAGGACATCTTAAAGACTTCTAAAGCACCTCTGCAGCCTGTCTTAGTGCCTTAATCAGCACACTGAGATCAGGAGACTCTGTTTAAGAGTTACTGCGTTACACTGAAATGTCTGCTCCGCTCTGGAGGGCAGAAAAAGCACCCCGATGCCTCCTGGCAGAAAGTTCTATTTACTTCATGAATTTTTGAAGCTGCCTCATGAATTAATGCACAAAAATAACTTCCACAGAGTCCTCATTTACAAATGCTCTCTGGAAATATTGGTAGTATTTTAAATAGACACCTAAAAATAAAGCAAGTGAAAGTTTAAAACTCTCTTTTGGCAATGGCCTGGAAGAGGAAGCCCATGCTGACAGTGGGGTTCAGCACAGCAAGAAGCAATGTGAGGGCTGAACAGAAACCCCCAAAAAGATGGTTACAGTGCAGGAGCATGTGGGAGACAAACTCCCCACAGGAATATGGCCCCAAAGGACAAGTCCTATCCTCTTCTCATCCCTGTGGATTCCTGCCTCCCTCTGTAAGGGTCTGGAAAAGTACTGGGCAAGGGCTGCAGCTCGGACCTAGGGACCACTAATTGGTCATCCCACCTTCCTTCTGTGAGACACTCATAAAACACCAGGTCACCTCCGTCCCTCCTGCTGCAGGAACAGATAAAGAACAAGACCACCAAGTTCTCCACATCTGGTATTTTTCAGACTGGATCTCAGTTACAAGGTCCAGCCAGGTGTGCACAGGATGAAATATTTGACCGGCTTCCCCAAAACACCTCTTGCTCAACACAAAGCAAGTTAAGGTTCATTTGTCCTGCCTGGCTGGCTCCCACCACAACCAGCTCACATTGCTGTGATGAAGCCCCTGGGTATTTTTGTCTCTGAGGCACTCTGAGATCCATCGGGATGAAAGAAGCTATATAAATGTAAATCATCCTCATTAATGTAAATTGTGGGACAACGCAATGTTTACAGTGAACAATTCCAGGGCTGAGCTTCAGAGTGTGTATGTTTATGTATCATTTCACCAGTGAAGAGCACAGTCCTCAGGGCCTGGTAGCTGGACACCAGACAGACCATCCATGGAAGATCCAGTTGGGAACTATCACACACAGTGACCAGGTCAGGCTCTGAGGGCAGCACCCATAGCCACAGAACATTCATCTCCCTTGAAAGACTTTCGAACCCCTGAAATCCTTCTCTTGCACAGTTGTCCACAGCTGAAGTTTCTCTGTAACTGCAGAAGGTTAATTAACATTTTTAAGATCACTCTTAAAACCCATGGTGACTCCAGTTCAAACAACTTGGCTGCTAAAGAGGGAGGAATTCACATTCGGGACTGAAATGTGCAGCTACAGCTCAAACTGTGAGACACACTCAGACCCTACCCAGTATCCATGAGATCCTCCCAGAATTATCCCACTGGTTTGGGGTAAGCTGTGAACCAGCTGGATTGGTTCAGGCGCTTCTCTGCACCCATTTCCCAGCCTCTCCATGTTAAGAGATAACTCCAGCTCCTGTCCATGTTACTCTCATCCCAAGAGAATATAGTCTTTCCTCCTGGATAGCTAAACCAGAGCATCAAAAATGTGAAGAGACAGCTTAATGCACAACCTAATTGCGTTCACTGGGCACAGGGAATATGACTTGAAGGTCCAGCTGAACCTTTGCTCAGGTCAGAAAGTGTCAAAATCTGCAAGCCATGATGAAGCTGGAGGAGCAGAGCTGTCCCTTGGTTCTGCTGCACACCTTCACCTGCAGACTGAGGGCTGCAGGTCTGCACTTAAGGAGGGAACTGTTCCCCAGGAGACGTGGCCAGCAGCCTGCATGTCCCTTAGGGCACAGCCACAGCTTCTGCAGAGTTTAGAATGGAGTGTGCCCCTGTGCAGGTGGAGCCCCCACAGAGCTATATTTACCTCAGTAATGCCAATGCAGGCCAGGTTCAGTGCTGGGAGCTGTGATGGGATGAGCTCCCACAACAGCTCTGGGCTCCCACTGGCCCTGCAGAGTTTGCAGGAGCACAGAGGTGCACACAGGACACACACAACCAAAATGCCTGCCCAGACTGAACCACAACAGCTCCAGCTTAATCCCAGACTGAAAAGAAAGAGCAACTCATCAAATTTAAATTTCAGACTGTGCTTTTGTTTCAGTATTTAGAGCTTTAACTAACAAAGCAACAGACACAATGCCATCTCCTTGGGAAACACATACTCAGCTCCTTCCATCTGCTCCTTCCCCAAGCCCCCTGTATTCTGCAAAGCAGATTGTGCTGTGAAATATTAATATTTTGCTCTTCTATCATTATTTCCAAGTCTGAATCTCAAGGCTTGTTCCCAGCTTCTGTTCCCCTTACATTTTTCCAGGGATCACAGCACTCAATGGGTTATATTACAGCACACTGTACCACGTCTGAGTGGAGCTTTCATAAAAAGGTGGAAGCAGTCCAGAAGCAGCTTCTAGGGAGCCTTCCATCTGCAGCAGCATTTTATTTAGACAGCAGAGGGGAAATTAGATCCCTGTGCTGCTGATTGGCTTTGGGAGTCGACTCTTCAGTTGTGTAGGAGGAGTTCATTTACACCAGAGCAGCGGTGCTCCCCGGGGCTCTTGGGGAACAATGATTGTTCAGTTCAGGGCAGCACTGACAGCCCTGAACTCAAGTGATGCTTTTGCTCTACATTTCTTTGAATCTGACTCTGTGCTATTTAATCTGTATTTCTGCTCCATCTGGCTTCTGACTTACCACGCCGATTTATTCCGTGTGCTTGCCGAAGAAGCTTTTCTTTAGCATGGGAGAGTGGTTTCAGCAGAGCACCATCCAACAAGGCTGCTTCAGTCCAGCTCTGAACCCCCTTTCTCCAAATGTTCCAGCAAACATATCTGTGAGCAGGAATTTCTGTGATTGCAGATAATTTAGATAAAGAGGAGTGCACAGAAAAGGTAACCCTGAACCAGGGTCTCACCTAGGTTGCCAAACTGACACACAGATGTGTCTTGCTCTCCTCCAAGATTCTGCACTTAGTGACATTTCTTCTTCTGAGTCCCTACCTGGAGCAGAGAGATGCCTATGCAAGCCCAAACCTACTATGTTTTTTAAGGCCACATTTAAACAGAGCTGCAAGGATGATTTCTCGGTGCCATTTCCAGGTTTTGTTGGATCTGATGGTAAATTAGCAACAGGCTTAGTCTTCTTCTAGGAAAAGAACATTATGGCTACCAAGGCTTTAATGAAACTTCACAGTAGACAGTTGTGCTTCATCTGCCTCCTGCTCAGTTGAGTAAGACAGGCAGCATCTAAAAGGTAACCCCACAAGAAAATAAGCTTTTTCCCTTCTCAGGCTGTTGATAAAAAGAGCAGCAAAGAGCAAGAACAAGGGGCACAGCTCCAGAGAGCCCTCCATTCGTGTTCTCCATGGAGACAGGGAGCCCTAAGACAGAGCTGGAGAGGTTCCCTGGAGCCACGACAGCCCCGTGCCACACAGCAAGGCATCCTGGCCAGGTTCCACATTAAACACACGTTCTGAAACCAAGGCTGAGAGCACAGCTCAGCCTGGGACGTGCCCAGGACTGGCTCGGGTACCGCTCTGGAGCCAGCACCCGGCGTCCCTGCGAGATGATGCCACGGGAGCTCATCTGCCACCACTCCTATCTGCCAACCCAGGCATGTGGCAAACCCACTGCTGGCCTGCAGCAGTCACAGTTATGGATGTTTATGTTTTTGCAGCACCATAAGTCACTTTGGAGTGTCTGGCATTAAGCAGGATAATTTAGCAGGTTTTTCCAACGCATTGGATTCCTCACTGCTGAGGTGTAATGGCCCGAGTCCCTCAGTAACTATATTTTTTCCTATTCACCTAAGGTCAGAGAGGGCCACTTAACCTTATTATTTCAGAAGGCTCAAAATCTTTGACAATTACAAACCGGAGAGTAAAAACAAGAGCTAAATTTGTGTAATACATTACTTATCATTCCCCAGCCTCTGAATCCAAGCAAGAAAGGTGAAGATGGCTCTGACACCAACTTCCTTTTCCAGGGCCTGGCTTGAATGGGACCTACAGAGCTAATGGTGGGAACAATTAACACCAAAGGCTGCTCCATTATGTGTATCCAAGTGGGTTTGTTCCTACCACGCTTCCAGACTTCACAAATTCTCTTCCAAGGCAACGCTGAGGTAATATGGGGAGAAATGTGCAAATATGTTAACAGAGGAGCAGACATAAGATCAAATGCTGCTGGGTACATGTTACCAGAGAACACAAGAAAGCACTACACAGTCACTGCTATTGTTACAATAAATAGACTACTTTTATTTTCTCTGACTCTAGCATTTATAGTTTTCTAAAGGTGACAGTGGATTGGAGGGTGAACGTGCTGCCTCTCCAACAACACTGGACAAACTACTAGTCTATTAAATTTCTCTGCCTCTGTGAAGGAATGCAAAACAATAGGTTATCTACAGAAAGTTGTGTGAGAAAGTTTGTTACTTACTGAATGTAAATTCAGAAGGCTTGAGAAAATCTAAAAAAAATAAGTAACAGGTACATTCTCAATGATCCTGTCCCCAAGAGTCCAGCCCCTCCTGGCAGCAAGTCTTTGCTGACCTTGCAGCTGACCACAGACCACGTATCCCCTAACAGAAACTTTCTGCTGCCACTTCTCCCGATATTTCCTTGCACAGAAAGTCATTGGCAACACCTGCACTGCAATTAAAACCTGAAGAGGCAGTGGCACACCCCTCCTGAGCATCCTTGCACTTCTGCCCAGCCAGTGTCCCTCTCCAGGAGAAGGGGTCCTGCATAGCCCCTCAGTTGCTGAGGGAGAAACAGTGCAAAAATCCCTTTTCCAAAAGAGTCAGTGATAAATGCATTTGGACTGGGCCATGCCCAGCTTGGACAAGGCAAACACGAAGAAAAAAAATCACTGCTTGATCTACACAAGGAGGAATTTTTAAGATAGGTAACGGCGATTCCAAACCTCCAGCTACACCACTCGGGTGAAGCAGCACTGCCTGGGCACAACTTCATGAGCTTCCTTTGCACTAAAGAGACAGGCAGAACAAATCCCTTCTTAAATGCAGCCCTGCAACCCATTTCAATACCTAGTGCTGGAAGATGAAGCTTCCGTCAAGCCAGTCAGGGCTGAAATATTGTTTATTGTACCTGAAAATTAATTTCATACCTTTTGGGGCATCACCAGATTGTTCAATCACTGACTGTGCACATGAACCTGCAAGTTTAGTGGCCAATTTTCTTCAGGCGTGCACTAAAGTGCACCCACGTAGTTAAGATCAAATTCAGCCCATGGTGTTGGAACATTATGGTACATAACTCAACAGAAATGTCAGACCTGTGACCGTTAAAGCATAATATTTACTGTGCACCACCACAAATTTACACAGCACAACACTGCAACCCTTCGTAGGTATACAATGGTCCAGGAAGCCAGAAGAATTAATTTTTCATACATTGGATGAGAAGCTGGCGTGAAGTTTTCCCTCTGGATCAGCCATGGGCTGTCAGTGCAAGGAAGATACCTGCTGTTCACAAATTCAGGCCCTGAACTCAGATGTAGGACACGAGGGCATCCTGACCAGACAGCTACAGCAACCCAGGAGTGCTGTATCCTAGAGGATATCACACATACTTGGCCAAAGTGTCCCACATGTATTTGTCAGGAACAGACTTGGACTGTCTCCAGTGGTTATAGTGGCAGGTAACCAGGAGGTCACGGAGACTCTGCTGGGTTACAAAGGTCTAGGGAAGAGAGGAGGTCTGACACTCAGCCATAAATCTGTGGTAAACTTACTGACTCCCCACTGTTTCTTCTGGGCAAACATGTTTGAAAGCAGGTGCAAAACTGAGTTTTAAAAATAAATATTAACTGTCAGAGTTCACAGACCACAAATTTACCCTGTTTCTTTTAAAGTAAGTATAAACACTGAAAGTGTTTATTCAGGCGTGCTTGCCCACATCCATCATGAGAAACATTGGGATGTGAGAAATATCAGTGCTGAGGAAAGATGCATCCATGTTCTCTGG
This sequence comes from Taeniopygia guttata, assembly GCF_048771995.1. Taxonomy (NCBI): domain Eukaryota; kingdom Metazoa; phylum Chordata; class Aves; order Passeriformes; family Estrildidae; genus Taeniopygia; species Taeniopygia guttata. The sequence goes on along the minus strand of NC_133044.1, from coordinate 9,048,153 downwards.
GCCAAGAGACCTGCTGCTTTTTGCCAAAGCCTTCTAGAAAGCCAGTGAGTCAAGGCACTGACAGCATCAGAGAAAAGAGGGATCACTTCAGGGCACCGCTGAAAGCCATCATCACCAGACACAAGCATGCCTCAATGCCACCCCTCAAATCATCCCAGCACTGCCAAGATGAGGCTAAATTTCCCCAGAGCAAGGATTTCTGATCCAACAGTCCACCAGGAACAGGGCTGCTGCCTGGCTTGAGCAGGCTGATGTACAATCACCTGTGGCAATGGCTTTGGGTCACTGCAAGCCACAACAGTGAGCGTGTACATAAATAACACCTGTCCAAATGTGTATTTATACAGAACAAAGTAATAGCTCCATCAGACCTTTACATTCTATCAGCCAAATAAGATGAGTTTTTAAAAGCATTTAGTACTTTTAACAGGCATTTTAACAGCTCTCATAACTCAACTGCATCTTTGCTGTAAATCACTTGACAGTTGAATACTCCACTATATGATCTAATCCCCTTCAGCATTTCAGAAATGAAGAAAAAACGTTCCTAGGGTTGTTTAGGAAGGCAAACAACTTGGCTAGGTGCTTGTAATGGGAGAAGAACCAGCCAGGCAGAGGCCAGTTAAACTCATGTGCCCTGCTTTGTGTGAGCACAGAGGCCAGAGCTGAAAGGAGCCGGTCCAGCGCCACCGAGGACAGTCCTGCCCAAGAGCCCAGTGACATCCAGCCCAGCAGGAGGAACTCTGAGCAGCAGATAGGAGACAGCTCATGCTGTTCTGAGGGGCTGCCCCCACTGCAGCAGCACATCCAGGGCTGGTACCAGGGGCCTTTCTCCCCCTGCACACAGGGGCTGTGGGGTCACACACACCTGAGCCCACCCCACACACAAAGGCAGCAGGTCCTGACGGAGCTGCTCTGGGGAACCCCTCTCTGCTGCCAGCCAGGATCAGGGCACTTAGCTTCAACTTGGCACCTGCTGAGGGGACAGGAACCCACCCACATCCCCTCTGTGACAAACAGGAGCCATCACCTCCCAGCCCAGCAGGACAGAGACCAGCTGAGGGAGACACAGGGAGCAGAAGATGGGAGAACAAGGACACGCTGAGGAGGGGGTGTCCATACACATTCCCACATGTGGGCATGAAACATCACACTTGGAGCATCCAGCCTCCATCTCACCTCACCTCCCCCAAAAGTGGTGGGTCAGATCCTGACAGTCCCTATCCTGTCTCCTGCCCCCAGAAGGAAAGCCCATATAAGCATTCTCTTATATATTTCAAAGTGCATACACAGAAGCAGGAGAGGCAATTAAGTCTGGATGTAGACAGAAAGGAGATCTGCAACAAAGCAGTGTTTAAGAAACACTGTCCCAAATCAGACATTTCACTCTGTTTCACTCTGCCTTTATGAGCTCTACTCCGATGAGCTCTTTAAAAAAACAAATACACACAGACTCTTACTACATACATAAGCTCCATCCAGATGAATGCTTTGGTTCACTTAGCAGAAGTTTTTCTTGGCTGTAAAAGATGGCAGGCTGGGGAGACTGAATGAGCGTGGGGAAGAGCCGAGACAGCTGGATCCCAGTCGTGTGGAGCCTGGACCAGCTCCGTGGAAAACAAGGAGCAAGCCAGAGACAACGCAGAGAGACTGACATCATGCAGGGCCCTGCATGGACAGCCACAATGACACAGTGGGTGTACCACATCGCCCAAATTGCCTTAAATAAATGCTTGGTGAAGCTCCTGCAGGCTTAGAGTATGGATTTATTCTTCCCCTCTCCCCAAAGCACATAATGCCTAAGAGACAAAGATTTCAGCTTCCTCATTCGTTCATAGCTTGTACCTGCAAACACTTCCCCAGCTCTCCAGAACTGCACAGAGTCAAATTTGCTGTGCTGGGACTCTGGCTGGGTCTGCTGCCATGAGCCTGGATGGCAGAGCAGGCAGGAGCCTGGCAGTGAGGTGGGGATGAACACCCTGTGTCCCCATGCCTGGCAGTGCTCCTGGACACGCCAGGACTGTCGGACTGGCCACCCCACCGTGACACTGTCCATGCATGGCTTTGGTTCACCATGTGCCAAAATAACACAGCCAGCCCCATGCTTGCTAAATAACAAACACCCCTGGAGCTGCTGACAAATCCTCCTTGCAAAGCCTTCCTCTGGGCAACTTCTGCCCCAATTCTCCCTGCAGAGCTGAATATAACATGGGCAGAACCTTTCAGGCTGGAGAGCATCCCTCAGCTTGACCCCAAGCCCCAGTAAACCAAATCATCACATCATGGTGAATCATAGAGGAAAACAACAGAAAAACAAGCAAGAGGATCTGCTGGGACATAACAAGGCCCCACAGAAAATCTTCCCCAGCAGGCTTTTTCAGGCAAAGGAAGGTGAAATACTAAAGGGTGGAAGAAGGTAAATTATCAGAGTTGAGACATTTCAAATGACTGCTCCCTGCTGCGTTCAGCAGCTTTTCTTGATGGAGTCACTAATCACTGTAGTTTACCGAATGACCTTGTTGTGGCCATCTCATCTTCAGGGGACCACAAACTGCAGCAATCCCTGGTGCAGGGAAATGCCTTTTGGGCTGTGCTAAATCACACTGAATGCTGACTGCAGACTGTCAGGACAGAGCAGAGGAACAGCCCACTCTGGGGTAAAATATCTCCACAGAGGTGTTCATCCTGCCCAGCACATACAGCAAGCTTTGTACTCCAGGCAGAGGTGGAGAGATTGGGGCAGAAATCTTCCTGTACATACATTTAAAATACTGGCTGCCACAAGCTGGAAAAATGCTATAGAAAAATTAAATATTTACTTCTTCTGTTTGTTAATATCTTTCATTAGTTACTCAGCTGTAACAGTCATTAAAATGCTGAAAGGGAACTTCATGAAAATTCATCACTAGCCTGGGAATACTCCTGCATTTGTGAGCAGGCTGCATGCTGCAGCAGGGCTTGGAGCCTCAATTTCCCTACAGGAAAGGCCAAACGTCTGGTTCACTCACAATTTACGAATTATTATTTTTCTAATTAATCATTCATCAAAAAACACAAATAGCAACAGGGCATGAAAGGCAGTGCTGGCGTTAACAGAAGGCAGAGTCGATCCATCACAGCCTCACCCTCAGCTGCTCACAGGGGAGACCCTCCAGTGCTGTAACTCCAGTGGCTGCAGGGAAGGAGCTGGGGAAACACCCTCTGTTCTCCCCAGGTACCATAAGGAAAGGCATGATGTATGTTTCTGTAATGCCAAACCTCATCTGTGTCAACTGGAGTTGCAACAGGTCTGTGAAACATATTGGGAGCTAAATATACTGATGGTCTCAAAGAGGCAGGTTGGGATCTGGGGATGAGGAAAGGAGGGGCAAGGCAGAAGTGTGGGAGGACAGAAACTTCAGCACCACAATGCACCAAGGCTGGAGAGACAGATAAAAACAACCCTGGGGGAAAGAGGCCACAAGAGAGATGGCAGAACAAGGAACAGGGACTTGCCAAATGCCTTCCCTGGCTCTCTGTGGCAGTGACTTGGCTACAACTAACCCAGCACCCCGTGGGGACCTGGACCCAGAGCAGCTTGGTCCTCTCAGCCCTCGTGCTCCCAGACTCTGAACTTTGACTGCAAGTGCCAACACACTGACCCCTTTTTGCCTCAGGTTGGATTAAGGATCTCTGAAACCACGAGCAAATCCTCTGACTATATAATGTGTCTGGGTATCACCTCTGCCAGTGTTCAGTTTGACCCGCAGCCCTCTGTGCAACTCACTTGCCAAATGGCTTGCAGAAGAAGACAACATATCCATATGCCTGGAGTTTGAAAACAACCTGTAAATGCACAAGATTTTCACCTTTCCACACCAATTCTCTGTTCTCATCAAAGTTAATCCAGGCTATGTGCTTCCTGCACCCCAAGGACAGCTGTTTGAAAGGTGTAACTATTTCCAGGACCCCAAACCTCTCCTTGCTTTGGCTCTGCCTTGCTCAGGCTGCTGGCCAACCTCTTGCCAAGACAACAACTCCTCAAAAGGCAGTATGAACTGGTAAAAGCAGGCAGCAGCATGATATTTCAGCTTTGCTATAGTCCCCTGCTGCTTTTTATTACACTTCACAGGGCTAGGCTTGAACCATATAATCACATTTCAAAGAGACTGCAGTATTGTTGGCAGTTGCTTCATTCTTGACCACTGAGATTGTGAGATCTGTCCTTGCTGCTCTGAGAAAGAGAAGATTTCCTCCTTCCAGCTATTAATTAAACAAACCCTACAACACAATAACAAAGCATATCCAAGATAACCAGGACTTTTGCAGGATTGGCTTTTACTGAAACACTGCCAGTGCAGCCTCTCCATGTGTTGCACAGGGGTGGCAAAGCAAAACAGGCCCCAAATGGGGAAATTATTCTGAAGAGCAGAATACCCCATACATCCTAATATCAATCATTCCCCAGCACCCTCAGATATAGCAGTGATCTGTCCTGTGAAGAGAGACTCTTGAGGATGACATAAAGCTAATGAGGCACGTGGAGAAGAGCCTGTAGCCCATCTCCTGGAGTTCTGGTGGATCTGTCCTGAATGGAGTTACCAGGTTCAGACCAAAGTGAGCTCTCAAATGGCCAAACCTTGGACTGCTCTCAACCTCATTCGAACACCCGCGAGAAATTTGCACTGACTCTCTGGACATGACTGACACAACAGTGCTCAGGAGGGATGGTCACCTCCCCAGGGCAGCACCAGAGCCAGAACTTGGGAAGCCTTGGATGAAAACCTCAGGTCACTGGTCCCCTCACGTTTCAGATACTCGAGTACAGCACTGGGGCCATTACGTGTTGAAGACCTGGGACAGGAGGAGCTCGTGGGAAGGAAGGAGCACATAAGCTGCTCAGAGAGCCAGGAAAGGATTTCCTTAGGAGACAAAATAGGAAATCCTGAGCTTATCAACAACACATACAGCACAATACCCAGCAACCTCCCAGGAGCATTTTACTTAATGGTATGAACTCAGCAAAGCAGGAGCAGTGGCAGCGCCTGAAGGGAAGATGAGCTGTGGCACACACGCCAGCTGCTCCCATGGCACCTCTGCAAGGGCCCAAACCCACACAGCAGCAGAACCAGCCTTGGAAAACCCTGCCTGCACGTTACTGATGGCACAGGAGGAGCGGCAAGAAACACAAATTCAAGCATAGTGTAAGAAGCAAATATGTGTGCAGCTGTGGAGGACAGCCAAACCCACCTTCCTACAGCCCGAACAGGCAAACATGGGCTTCAGGCTTGCCATGAGGGAGGAGAGAATCACTCCAGCATTTATATCCATTGCTGGACAAGTCAAACAAGAAACTCAATCCAGCCACCAGCATTTCAACAAGGAAGTCCTATATTAGATATAAGCACTAAACGAGGGCGGAAATCCATATTAACAGAAGTCACTGATAAGAAAGGATCAAGGGTTCCAACTTTTTCTGGTGGTTGGCCTCTTCTCTCCATTACTTGCATTAGTATTTCTGTGAAGCACCCACTGCAGCAACTGTAACTCAAAACATTTACAGGAGGTAGAAAACAATTCAGAATGAAGTCGCTTTGGGCCACAGATTTGGGCACTTTTAAAGGTTTTATTACTAGGCAGACTTCTCACAGGAAAACTATGACATAAACGATGTGTCTGAGTATTTTTTCTAAGTGAGAGTATTTCCTGACATTATTTTCTTGTGTTTATGTTCTCTCCAGTCCATCCTATTATAGCAAATCTGTTTGGAAGGGCTCCATTCCTAAAGATGACACAGGCTCCAGGAATGCCTTCTGCCCAAGCAATATTCTTAAAGAAACCAGATGTACCACTCATGTGCTTCACAATAATCAGATGCACAGGGGCACTACACAAGAAAACCAAGAGCACCAACACACTGCAGGCTGGGCTATAAATACCCAATTGTTTCAGTTTTTGAAGCTACCATTTTTTCTAGCCTATTTAGCAAAATCAGTTTCTGATCCAAGATCTGAATTTATGCAAGAGATCCCCCCATCCCAACTCCATGCTAAGGGACAGAGTGCTGAAAACCAAGATGAGTTCTCTATGAACATTTCCAGTGCCCATTCAGTACTCCAAAAACACGGCTAACCCACTCCCTGAAGGAGGACATGGTAATCACTCATATCCTTTATTTTTAGCTTTGCTCTTCCTTCAAAGCCCAGCGAGATATGTGGAGTTTTGCAGTGTGCAAAGAATCCCTGCTCATGATTAACATCTATGTGGATAATAGAGCTTTAATCTGGTTTCAGTCAGTTACCTACTGCTTCAGCAGTTTAACATCATGTGGGAGCAAGAGCAGTGAGGCTATCCATCCAGCTTTCAGAACACTCAAAGTAGTACTACAAGGCTTAATTAATTGAGATCACCAGATGAAAAAATCTCATACTATAAAAAAATCTCATCATATAAAAGGTAGAGTATCTGCTGATGCTCAGGCAGTCCTGAGATGGGATGCTACATGGATATCTCAGACAAAACTCCAAAGAGAAGGGACTGAGAATCATCTACCAGTCAGAATTGTGTTTCTCCTGCTCCAGAGTCCCATCCTCAGCTGGGGGATGAGTCTGAAATATAATGGCAGGAACACAAGCAAAGTTCAGTGTTTTAATCACACACCTATCTTCAAGCCCAGTCTTCCAGTAAGCCCAGTGTGGACTGAGCTGCTCCTTTTCAAACAGCACAAGGGTGAAGGCAGCTCAGGCAGCAGACCCATCTCTCAGCCCATGCACATGCTTTCTGTCATTGCACAGGTGGTCTTGCTGCCACCAGTCCTGGCTGAACAGAAGCAGAGAGGGAAATGCAATTCCTGCCACACTCTGGTATGACTGCAGCTCATTCTCCTTGCCTATGTACCCTTCCCACATTCAGAGAGGGGCTGATCTAAAGCCAGCCAAAGTCACTGTGAGAGCAAAGTACCAAACCTGGCATCTGAAAGGAAATCAAACCCTGCTGCACTGGTTCCTGCTCTCAGCACAAATCAAGTGAGAGAAACAGCCAAGCATCTAAAGATGCTCTGAAAGGGCAGCCTGGTATTTTCCAGGCCTCCCTGGACATAACTGACCCAGAAAAGGTTGCTGGCTGCACCAGCCAGTTACCCTTTGGGCAGTGACCATCTATCATCCCAAGTCATTCAGCCATGAGTCACAGCTGTGCTCAGACCCTCTTCAGACATCTGATCCAGATTCTGCTGGAGTAGTAGGCAGACTGCAAAAATCATTTTCAACTCGCCCTCCTCATCATGTAAGCCAAGCTCTTCTCCACTAACTTCTTACTCACCACCTTTTCTCCTCCTCTGCACCCACATCCTCAAGTGCTCAGAGGCAGGGATGGCTCTCTGTGAGGCCATTCTGATCCATTTCTGTAAGCCCTGCACAAACTCCTGGCACTCCAGCAGGCACTGAGAGCTCCCACAGCTCTCACACCATCCTCACACAGAAATGCCACCAACAGCATCAATTCCCCACAGGGACAGAACAACCAACAGCATCAATTCCCCACAGGGACACAGCTCCAAGCAGGGCACAGCCCCACAGGCTGGCAGTGCCTCTGTCTGTGCCATCACAGAGGCACAGAAAGATTTAGGCTGGAAAAGCCCTTTGAGAACATCCAGTCCAACCATTCCCCCAGCACTGCCAAGGCCACCACTGACCCAATTCCACCAGTGCCACATCTACACATCTGTTAAATCCCTCCAGGGATGGGGACTCCATCACAGCCCTGGGCAGCTGTGCCAGGGCTGGACAGCCCTTTTGGAGCATCCTGATCCCTTACCCTCACCTGCCTGCTCACAGCACCACTGCCCAACACCACTTCCCACACTCATGGGACACAGCTCCCAATTAAATCCAGGCAAACCTTTCCAGAGCCTGGGCTGGGTGAAATACCCCTATTTACTCTCCAGTTCACAATATCAATGTGATACTGACTTTTTTCCCCCCAAGTATATATTTAGGCATAATATATTTTAATGGCAAAAAGATGCTTTGTTCCATAGGGGATGTGTGTGTGTGTGTGTGTGTGTGTGTGTGTATTTGATTCCTGTGCTTCAAACAGATCCAGGAATGGAATTTCATACTTTCATAAAATTAGAAACAGATGCTGTGGACTGTTTAAACCAGCAGAGAAAATAATAAGAAGAACACTCCAAGGAAGGTGACATGGAAAAAATGCTGAACATTGCAGGAAAATGGAAATACAATAATGACTGTGGGACTTCTGGGACACATGGGTCCATGCCACAAATCCCTCAGGAAAGACAGCTCCCAGCTCAGGCACATTGAAGTTTCTTCTACATGAGCTAGAGAGAGAAGAGTAATAGATAACAGCAGCCAAATATAAAGTACACTTATCTTCTACTACAACAGAGACGCAGTTCACCTGAAAATACAAATCACGACACACGCAAAGAGAAATCCCTTCCTTTTCCATCAAGTTTACATCAAAATATTAAAACCAGTGAAAGGTTGAATTATGTTTGCCTGCTGCTTCTCTCTTTACTCCTTTCTGGCAGGTCCCTTGGCTGGGACAGGGGGTTTTCCTGGGAAGCTGAGGCACCATGAGGCTGCCAGCAACACACCAGGCACTTATGTATTTGTTTAGCGCTCTGTATTTCCATTCCAGCTTTCAAAAGTGATGGAAACCTCTTCTGATGGCTCTCAGTGCCCTGTTTGCTATCACAAGGTCTATCTGGGGCTGAAGCCAAGCCAGAATCCTTTTGGAAAGGAACAGGTTTGGAATGAATGCTTGCATCTCTCTTTCCCACGCTGGCTCGGGGGATACCTCACCTGGAAGGAACGGTACCACGTTTCCATAAGGACAGGCACTGCTCAGAGTGTCAGGAGGGCTTGCAGCCTCTCTCTCCAGCTCCATTCAGCACTGCATGTGCCACTGGCATTGTCACCCCCCTTTTGCAGAGCATTATGCCGAGGTACGGAGGACGTTAAACAACTTTTGCCTCTGGTCACAGAAATAAGGGCAAGAACGGGACTGGAATTCAGAGCTCGAGCTCAGATCCTGCCTCACACTTCCTGCACACAGAAGAACCCATATTGGACTTGCAGATCACACATTTGCATTGCAAAGTGAGGAGCAGTGCATAAATGCCTGTATGTACAAGCAGATGTGTATTCAGTAGGCAGATCTTTGGAAATTCACCACATAACATTCTGTCTACAAGTCAAAAGCCATCTCCAATTGCTAAAACTTAAATCAAAACACAAGTTGCTGCAATTCATAAGGAGCTTAATATTTATTACCATGTATTGCAAGCGTGCAGCTATGTAGAAAGACTCCCTTACTGTCTCCAGTGATTATTCAAGGGACTGAGAAAAGAAAGAATAGCCTTTGATAATAACAAAAAAAAGCAAGTGTGGCGAAAGCAATGTATTAAATCCTTTTCACAGCCAAGAGGCCAATGAAAATGCTATATATTTATAAAGGAAATGAAAACCTGTCAGGGACAAAATGAACTGAATAACAGAGCTGGGGCTGAATAAAGATAAGCAAGAACTCAAGAACGAAAAACACCACCGGGGTGGAAAATGCAGCATGCTCTGCATCCCTGGGAAGAGGGCTCTGAATGGATGCACCCATTTGGGTACAGGTCAGAGGGAAGTCCCCAGCTACTCCCTTTTTCTGATAATCTGCATGCCAAGTGAGGTCAGCAGATGTGCCACAGCAGATGGATGATGCTGAAACACCTGGAACATCTCCTGCACCTTCCCTGAGTAGGGGTACAGGGGAAGAGCACCCTGCAGCTCCCCGGAGCCGTGGGGTGCTCAGGACACAGCAGCAGTGTCTGCAGAGCCACAGTCACCCAGTCCAGGCTGAGTGGGCTCTGGTTTCACATCCTGGACCTTCCCCACCCTCTGCTGAGCCCCCAGGGGCTCATGGCTGCAGCAGCCTTTGGGCAGCATCAGCTCCCAGCCCAGGGGAGAGGAGGAAGCCTTCAAGATACAGAGACAGAAAACCTCTAATTTGCCACAGAGAAACTGCCCACAAACCAAAGATTTGATCTGTATTCTGGTCTGATTCTAATTCCACAACTGGAAGAGCTGGCCCATCATATTTCTAAATTCTTGATTTTAAAAGACTGCCTGAAAAATCACTGGGAAATAGAACAATTAATGAAAACTCACAAAAATTACGATGGTTATAAACCCTATCTTGATAGAAACAAGTGTTTTTAGTGTGCAGATGACTTGGATTCAGTTCCTGATATTAAATAATTTAGCTTTATGTATCTAATTGCAGGAAGTTTGTGTGATTTCGAAAATAAACAACATAAGTATTTCATAATTCAGATACTTAATTACTATTACCATATTGATTGTAGGAAATAGGATTAACCACACATTATATATCGTCAGAGGATAATGTCAACAATCTTGAAGTGAAGGCTACCAATGAATTAGCTGGCTGTACTATATTAAAAACAAAGTACAAACCATGGCCATCAGGAAGGAGCATTCCCAATTAACTGGCATGTTCATCATTCCACATGGATTTCCCAGTAACGCCAGGAGGGAGTAGAAACTGTGCACACATGCAAAATTAGACTCATGCTCAGGAGGAGGAAAGTTGGAAGGTCTTTATCTCTTGAAGCTTTCCTTTCTGAGATGATTCATCAGAGCTGTCATTAAATAGGTCCCAAAATGAGTCCTACAATGAACAATAATGCTCCTTCCCCCACCATCTCCTACAGAGGTGATGGTGAACCAGGAGGTGATGCCTTGTGAAGGCTGACCTAGAACAGAGACCAGACAGAGCTGAAGAATAAAGCAGGGAATTAAGAGGCTTCAATGGATCCACCTTGGGCAGCACAACCCAAAATGGTCACAAAAGGCACGACCAGTCACAAGGTCTCTCACTTTTATAAGTTTTGGTCAATTTGCATATTAGAGTTAATTGTCCAGTTACAGCTCTAGCCCATGCAGTCCCATCCTTCCTGTTTTTCTCTCTTCAGCCCATGTTGTTGGTGCTCTTGGGCCTGAGATCTGGATCATTTGTCCTTGGACCCCAGCTAGAGAAGGAATTGTTTTGTGTCCCTATTCTGTGAAGAGAGCTCACCATCCCCTAATATGAAGCCTAGACTTACACACTAAAGCAGAATAGAATCTGAAAAATATAAAAGTTAAAACTTGAGGCATCAGAGGGATCTGCTTGACTGTATTTCCTGAAGGACTCCTGAGGGTGGCCAGACCTGTGCAGCTCACCAGGTCACCTCCTCCTCCCTGTGACCCTGCTCTGCTGGGCTCTGCTGCCAGGGCAGATCAGTCCCAGAGGCAGAAAAGCCTCAGCATTTACACCAAACTCACCCAGGGCTCTGGCCCCGCTCCCCTTCCAGTACCTCACACAAAGAGGAGTGCCATGGGACATGCCTTGGGAAAGCTTCCTGAAACACTGTCATGGTTTTGCAAGAGAGCCATTTAGGGAAGTGATGCAAAGCTTTGCCTCTCTCCTAATCCTACCTCCCCATCTCACAGCAGGAAGCGAGTGCACTGGTGAGTGGCCAGCACTGAAACCCACCACACTCACCAGCGCATTGGTTGGGAAATCTCAGACTTGGGGAAATCTGAAACTGGCAAACCAAAAGCACTACAAACACTAACAAGCATTTCCTACCAAATAAAGCTCTCCAGAGCAGCCTTTTTCAGTCCCTGCACAGCCATACCCACAGCAGCCAGGTGCTGTGCTGTTAAACCCCCACATGGTACTGAAATGAACAGGGTCTGTCTATGCCTTTATTAATAGTCAGCTCTTTATTAAAAGTCAGCTCGACAGGGGTCCCCGTCTGTATCTGAAGTCCCAGCAGACCGTCCTCTCTCCTTTTCTCCTGGCACACTAGTAGCCACAGGGTGAAGGGAAGTCTAGCAACAGCTGTCCACTCTCCTTCCCTCCTGGTAACACCAGGAAGAGTGTATTCCTTTGTTCCTGCTTCCCACAGCCCAGCCCAGTCTGGTCCTCTGTAGGTTATGGTGACAGGTCAAACACAGACCAGGGATGGGGTTCCCTTTTCCCCAACCAGCACACCCATCCAGCCCCCTCCACTGTGCCCATCTTTTCCATTTAGGGGTGTTTTTCATCCCCAAAACCCCCTCCCGTGATTCCACTGGATTATTTTGCATCCAGGTCCTAGTGTAGGTGGGGTTGTAGCTGATTCCCAGGAGCAATTAGCTAATTAACATTTCAATGTGAAGTGTTCCAGCAAGGCTGTTTTGTTCATAGCAGTACCACAGGTACAGCCTGGACAGTCCACTCGGTTCTCTCAGCACAGACATGCTGTCATCTCAGATGGGAGCAGCAGAGGTTAAGTTGTGCATCAATGAGAAGCATTGGTCTCAAACCTGAAAAGATGCTTTTAAAACCAAAAACCACAAAATGCACTGGGTTTGCATCTTCTTCCCCACAGACTGCAGTTACTTCTCCTTACACCAACAGAAGGGAAAGGCAATAACAGGAAAGCAGCAGAGGCCTTTCCCTTGTACATGAAAAGTGGGTTGAGAATCTCCACACAGGCACTTAAACATCTCCTGCTGTATAGAACACAATGCTCTGATCCTCTTGTTATTTGCTTTTCATCATCTCAAGGATTCCACAAATCCTCGAGTGTGCTGGGAGCTGTTGGACAGATCCTGCAGGGGAAGGTGGCAGTGGGGGAGGGAGGGAGCCTGGTAGCACTCCATGGTCGGCACAGGCAGGGATGGCCACTTTGATCCCTGCAAAGTGCATCTCCAGGCATCACACACACAGCTCTCAGCAGCCCTGACACCAGGGCAGCAGGAGAACACAAACCCCCAGCTCAGAGTGAAGGCACAAAGCTGCTGCAGTCACCCACCCACAGACAAGGGAGTCCCCTCGGGCAGCTCTGCGAGCTGGGCAACAGCTTTGCAAAGGAAATTTCTCAATGCCTTTTAGCCCTAAGAGCAGAGTAAATCCCTTCAACCCTAACTAGCATCCAAATTAGCAACCAAAGGAATGCCAGTGGATGTCCCCAGAGAAACTGGCTCTGGCAGGAGGAATTAGCACTTTGCTCCTCCTCTCTGGACAGCGGAGCAGCACTCATTGGCACTCACAGCTCACACAGTGCAGGACACAACACATGAGTTGTTCCTTGAGGGGACAGCCCCTGACAATGCTTAGAGCCACCTGCCTCATCCATGGCTAATGCCACATTCCCAGGATTGTCCAGGATCTCCCACCATGGCTTCACACCAGGCTTCAGACCCTACAGAAATACTGCTGCCTTCAGAGCTGACCCTGACTGAAATCAGCACTTATATCTACCTGGTTTTGCTTTGGCTCCTTCCATGACAAGGTGGAACCACAGGGAAGTGATGTTAACCTTTCAAATGCAGAGAAGCCCTGCCTGGTTCCCAAGGCTGGCATCACTGGTACAGCACTTGCAGCCTGAGGTGGCTGCTGGGCATTTCCCACAGCCTAAAACAGGTGGAGAGTCCAGAAAACAGTGTTCCACTGCAGCCTTCCACAGGGATTTAGGAGCCAGGATTTGCATCCTCATCTTCCCCAGAGACAGGGCGGGAAAGCAGAGCTGGACTCGTGTGGGGTTGGCAAACGTCCTCAAATCCCCCATATGCACACTGAAAGGTCGATTACTGCAACATTTTCACATGCAAATACCTCAGAGCTAGCTTCTCTGATTGACTTTTACCAGATTGATCCAGAGCCCACAGGCACTGAACTCAGGCTTTAGCAAGCGAGAGCTGCGGTCTGATTTCCAGCAATGCCTGCTGAGTACAGCAGCGGGGAACAACAGACAGCTCCTGGCACTGCCATGGAAAACTCTGCTCATTACCTTTATAATTCTCTATTACATGATTCAGCTACAAAAGATCTCCCATCAGATGTGACAGAAAGAGAAACTGCTGTATTTACATAGAGCAGCACATAGCACATGTTTGTGTGTGTGTGTGTACACACCTTCCTTATGTTTTTTCCAGGAAGCTACAGGAATCAAAATCCATCTCCATTTGAGTTAGATAACCCTCACAGACTTTCTTGAAAATTCCTCCATTTCTCATTTCCTCAATGTTGCAAGATTAACCAAATATCCTAAAACTGAAACACAAATGAACACCAATGACTCTGCCCTGACTCCACCTAATCTACACATAAGGAGCATTTATAAACTCATTGCCAACACTAGGAGGATTTCCTTGCCCTCTCTGAAACCCAGCAAACCGTGGCCAGCTGCTCAAAGTACCACAAATCTTGGTAACTCTAAGCCACATGAAGTTTTAATAGCAATGCCAGGAGTAGGTAATGAAAGCAAACAGACACAGCCCCCTGCAGCCACCCTCCCACCAGGAGAAATTCCCACATTCCGAAGCGATGGCAAACACTCCTCAAGCTCCATATTGGAAAATACAAAGATGCTCCATGAGAATCAGAAAGCAAAATACTTTATGGCACATTCAAAGCCCAGATAACAATGCTGAACTGGAGGTAAGTGCATTTGAACAGAAGCACTTCCAAGAGGACCCAACAGCAGGAGATTTCATGGCAATGCACAATGTTTCCAGCAAACTCAGCTGAGGTTTTGGACCTTGCACAGCCAGAACTTCACTTATGTCTATTTTTTGGCATACTGTGTGACCACAGAAGCCATCAACATAAAGACTATTTTGCCCAATGCCAGTTCATAAAGGAGAACCAGCAAAACACACGAGGTACCACCAAGAACCCAAGGAGCTCTCCCACTTCAGGCAAGAAGCCACTTTCCCCACAGACTTGGGGCCTTTCCCACACTGGCAATACCAGCCACCTCAAAAACAGGTCCCTAAGGAGCTAAATTTAGAGACAACCTCTCAGTCCCACTTGAATGACACTTTTGTGATGACTCAAGCAGGGCTGTGAGTTTAGATGATGACTTGTTTAGTTTTTGGAAGGAGGACACCAAGGTGCAGCCCAGCTCTGCAATCATTTCAGCCAGCACACACGTCTGTGTGCAATACCACATGTCAAAATACTTCCAGCTAAAGAGGCACACTCTAAGGGCATGATACCCACACTCTGAAGCCATGGTGCCTCATCTGACAGCAGGAGGAGGAGGTCAGGCCTGGGCAGAGCGAGCTGCAGATCTCCCCAGCACACCCCAACCCTGCAAGACACGGCTCCTTGCACCCCCTGCTCCACTTCTCTCTAATATAACACCCCAGAAAGGCAAGGCATGATGTAAACATGGGAAGTTCAGATTTCCTGATAAGACAAGGAAAACCACAGTTTATGACATCTCTCATTTCCAAAAATCCCATGGCAGGTTTCCTTGTTGGAGGTGACCTGACCCCCCATCAGGCTCCAGCACAGGTAATCAACTTTTCTTCTGCCTAGATCAAACAGCCCCAACTGCTCCATCCCCACTGGAGTCTGGCACTTTGGAGATTTAACAGCTTCCAGCTTTGCAGAGGAGCCAGTGTGGGGTGAGCACTGGGGAGATGAACATGGCACAGCTTTAGGAGGTGCCCAAAGCAGCTGGCCCCAAACCTTCATTTTGCTTGTGGCATTTGATGCCCATTTTGCAACAAAATCCCTGTCAGCCTTCAAGAAAAACTGGATTATTAAATAGTGGCAAAAGCTCATAATTACCAGTCTACAGCAACGAGGCAGCATCGCTGATTAGGAAAGAGGGAAGAGAGGCTACAGGAGAGGTTGACAGCAGTGGGTGGGTGACCCCACAGTGAACGTGCCCACACCTTTGGTACCTCCTGGCTGCAGCTGCTGTGCAGCCACTGCTGCTCGGAGAACCACAGCACACTCTCCACGGTTAATGTAAAATATTAATGTCTCATTTGTTCAACAATTTTGTGGAAATTAAAACTTTTAGGTTAATCATATACTGAACAATTTTAATTAAAGCAGTTATAAAACAATTAATCCACGAGAGCAGGCTTGGATCCTTGCCAGCCTTATTGGTTTAATACATGTAGGCAAAGCTTATTTCTCCCCGTGTTTGACTTAATGAATGCTAATAAGTGACACAAAATATGCATGCAGTGCTCCTAATATAGTTAGTCCATCTGGTTTCACTTGCATTTTGTATTTGTCATTTTCCTTTGATAGAGGAATTGAAAATGAATTCTCTGTGCTAGAAATTAGAAGAACTTTGTACCCTGCTTAATTTAAAATAATTTTTGCAAACCTTTGGGGGAAAAAGAGACAGCAATTGAGTACAGCACATTATCCAGCTATCTTTTAGGTTGTTCCAAGGTTGGAAAAGAGCACAAGACCAAAATATAAGACTATGCCATAGCACGAAAAAACAAACAACACACACTCAGCTTTTTTTTTTTTTTTCACCAGTATTTCAAAATATGTTTTTTGCTTGAATAGATGGCAATATAAAGGCAGGGGATAAAATTTTATTTTAAGCATCTGAGACAAATCCTCTACTATTCCAATTTGTTCTGCATTACAACTTGTTTGATCCATTTGGGGATGTACTTGTTTGCCAAAGCAAGCAGAGCTCAGCCTCTTTGTTGAATATTTAATCTATGCCAAAAATTTTTTTACCTTTTAGCATTTATGTTTCAGTTACACAGCCATGTTACTTCTAGTAATGCTCCAGACCATCGCTGCTGGATGCAACCACTCAAACTTGCTATGTAAAAGCCATGGGCAAAGCCCCCAAAGACAGAGCTGAACTCCTCTGCCTGCAGGTCTAACCACGCTGTGAAGAGCCTAATCTCTCTCCAGGGATGTGCGAAAAATAAAAAATGGGTTCTTCTTTGGCTAAAATCCAAATAACACAAGTCATGTCACTCGGAGATCATACATGATGTGTGACAGCCATGGGAAGTGGCCTCTATGGAGATTCTCTACCCAACACACCAGAGCACCCCTCTGCATCCCTTCAGAGGGCCCCAATTGCCCCTGAGCAGTCCTTGCATTAATACCACAGGGGTCTGCACCAGCTCTAGAGCTCTAGACACATCCCCTTAACACCAGAGTGACACAGCAGGAGGCACAGCTTCAATTCTGCAGTTTCTTTCTTCCCTGCCTAAGGTCACTTCCTATTTCTGCTGCTGAGATGTCCCAAATGGTGACAACAGGGAGCCTGTTAGAGCCTGAAAACTAGCTCTGTTCCCAGGGTAGCAGTGTGCCAAATTCAGTCACATCAGGACAAGCAGGAGGAAGGGAATAATGTGTGTGCATGTCTATAAAAGTGCATGAAAGACAGGAGGGCAGGAGAGGTGAGCACCACCACTGACCACCACGAGCCTCATTGTACCCCCAAGGTGATGAAGGGGAAAGTTTCCTTTCTCAAGTGCTTCAGAACTGCAAGAGTGACAATAAATCTGTGCACCAACCACTGGCATTATCTGCTTAACCCAGTAATTGGTTTATGGGCCACCCTTGGGCTCACCTTGATCTGCAATTTCTGAGCTCAGGAAAGGTGCTCTGACCACTGCAGGAAGGAAATGTGGGCACATTGCCTGTGCCCTCACTCATCCCACACCTGAGTGCCCTGCCCAGCAGCATTTAGTTGCAGGTGACCTGAAGGCAGAAGGATAGAAGATGGAGCCTCAGTCCAGGTTAAATTTCTCATTAAAAAGGCCAGCTCAGCAAGGCAGCACAAGAGGAAGATGGAGTGTAGGGAGCGCAAGGAAAAGACAAAGAAGAGGTGAAACAAATGGGAACAGCTTCAGGTACATGAATAACTGCCTTACAATGAACTTCCTCACTGTTACTGAGCAAAATTTGGGAAGTGGTGTGTGAAAGGCAGCCCTCTGAGAGCCCAGGGTGCCGGGGTAGGGCAGCACAGAGCTGCCCCTTGACCAGGGCTCAGAGCCCATGAATTTGTCAGCCTGGTTAACCCCTCATGCAGCGTGGCAGGAGGGGCTGAGCCTCCCTGTGCCTACACCCCAGTGCAGATCCCCACCCTGGGAGCTCTCTGCACAGCGTGCCAGCTCAGATCTTAGTCACAGTTTATCCCGCAGCAGTCTCTTCCATGATGATATTGCACTTTTCTGCCAGAAAGGTCCCAAAATAGCTCACGAATCACAGGCAGGCTGCTGGAGCCCATGGTGTAGCAGCTCCTGGTGCAGCAGGCAGTGGAGCTGGGGCTCCTGCTGAGGTGATGCCCCAGCAGGTACCACAGAACCCTGAGGTGATGCCCCAGCAGGTACCACAAATCTCAGGAGGTGAAGCTGTCACAAAGCAGCACCTCCTGTGCACATCCTGCCCAGATGTTCCTGGTGGAAACACCAGGACAGGCAGATTCTGTGCAAAGTCCAAGCAGAAAGGAAGACCCAGCACCAAAATAAAACTAAAATAGAGTGTCTGGGTCGCCTCTACATCCCAAGAACTGAGAGCTTGCCAACAAGCTCTTTGAAAGTGCTAAATACCTTCTCTGTGTGTCACTTAGAAAAAAAAAGAGATGTGAAGCCAGCAGAGCAGATTCGCTGCTTTTTTTTTTTTTTTTAAAGTGTTTAAACATCCTACAAACACTGTTTAGGGAAGTCAGCAGGAGGTCAAATAGAAGCCTTGTGTCTCAGTGGATAACAATCCTTCTGTGAAATCATTCCAGCACAAATCAAGTCACTCTTACATCTCCCTCTCTACCTTTTTTTCTTTTATTTTAAAGGCATTTTAGCAAAGCTCACTTTGAAGTTTAAACCTTCTGCAACAACACTGCTTGCCAACAAGATAAAATATTTAGTACTGCTATATACTAGAATCATATCTCTAACAATACCTTCCATGCCTGACATAGCACAAAAGTTAATTCAGCCAACAATGCAATGCTTGCATTTTGTGTCTCGAGAAGCAGCAATTTATCTTTTTTGTATATATAAATTACATACACTATTGTGCCATTTAAACCTAAAGCCTCCTGTTGTTAAACAGAGAATAGAAAGATCTTTAAATACAGACAAAAAGATCAGAGTTCTAAAAAGAGCTGTGACAAATGCAGGATAATGTTACCAGCCTGGCAAAATAAATGGGAAAACCAAGATGCTCTCCAGCAAATCCTCCCTGCTCGAGCTGACACAAGTCCTTCATCTCCTTGGGTTGGTTGAGGCTGCCTCCCTCTCCTGGAGAGTTCCCAAAAGCTGATGGGAAGTACTCAGGATCATGGATTGAGGTTGAACAGGAAAACAAAGCAACTGCAGGTGAGCACCAGCCGTGCCTGCAGTGACAAGAGGCTGTCACAGCTCCTGCCTCACAGCAGGGTTAGCCAGGAGAGCTCCCTCTGCAAAGAGATGTGCTCCCAGCAAAGGCAGCACTGGTGCAAGGCTTAGGGACAAGAAGGGACACTCATCCTGCAGTCTGACCTTCTGGGTTTGTTGTTTGAGAAAACAATGGAAATGTTGCAATGTCTGCAATGCTTCATTGGCAAGGTTGTTTCTTAGGTTTTTTCTCCACTAGTGGTCTTGTCTTCTTTAGTCACCTCTTAAAAACAAATTTAAAGAACCAATAACTACTTTCTCCCAACAAAAATCTCACCATCTGTTCCCATTTCTGCCCTTGCTTTTATAATCTGCTCTTTACCATGCAAAGAGGCATCACCTCAGTGCCTCACGTACCACATCGCCTCTCCCAGCATAATTCAATGCATTTTACTCTTCCACATAAAATTAGCAGAAACAGTCCCAAAACGTCTGTCTTTTCTCATCTCTTTGCTGTACCTAGAGCTGACAAACTTCTCTCCAAGCAATTCAATTCCCCTTTCACATATGCTCAGCACACATGCACTCAGTAATGCCATCTCCACAGAACTGGCTCAGGGCTCCCAAACTCAAAAAAAAGGCAAACTAATTTAAAACAAAACCATAAATTCCTTGTCTATCCCTTTTGCCTCCACGGGATGCAAACCACAACCCCCATCTCTGGAGGTGTGTCTTACCCCAGACACGCTCCCCATCCTTCTGCTGCCCCACCTTACTCTTCTTCCATTCCAATACTGTCTTCAACCTCCATGTGCATCTCTCCAAGCCTTCCAACCACGAGCTTTAAGCATGTTTCACATCCTCCCCTGCACTCTGGTGTCTCTTCCATCCTTGCCTGGAGCCAAACCCATCCCAGCAGACTGGAGGAGGCCCCACTGGAAGCAGGGGGTGGAAAACCTCACAGCTGGGGGCTTTTTACAATGTGAGCCAAACAAAACCCAGACACTGCCAAGTAACTGTTACCTGCAGCTTAAATAACTGCTTTTTGTAGGTTTATTATTTTTTAAACAATAGTTTGTGTGTACACATCCATATATGTGCTTTTTTAAAGTACAGACAGCATTTTCATGTCAAGGATTTTATTTTGCTTCTCTTTGAAATTAAGACCATAATTCACCAACTGCAAAGTTCTACTAGAAACAAGCATTTCTAAAAATTCATCCTCTGCTTTCTCATTTAAAATTACACCATGGCAAGAGCCTCAATCTTTATCTCACTTACACGTGATGTAATTCAAAGGCAGAAGCAGAAATACTACTAATATATTCCAGAATAAATGCTGCCTTTGTATCCATGACATTAGGATCAGTGGCACAGAATCAAGCCCTCCTAACTCGAGTCCAGCATCAGGACAGCAGTACCTGTCATAAACTGGCCTAGACAAGTATTTAGGCAGAACCTCCAGGTCATTGTTTCCTCCCTGCCTTGTACAACTGCTGCAATGTTTTTTTAAGAAACCTGGCTCAGGGATCTGACCTGATGGGCAAGGCAAGAAGCAAGGTCCTGCCACCATGGGAGGAAGAGGAAGGTGGAGAGGAACTTGTCCCCCCTGAAGCCAACAGCAGTGAGCCCTGTCCCTGTGAGAGCACCCCAGAGGCTGGGGAGCACTGCTGCCCACGCCAGCCACCTCCTGCATCCCCCAAGGCAGCCAGGAAATGTGACTGAGAGATGGAGCTCTGCAAAATGATCTACGAGGAGGAATCAAATAACAGTAATAAAAAAGCACTCCACCTGTGGGTGATCATACTTTTTAAGATGGATTAACAAAATGACTGCTTATTTATTGAAAATAATGAATAGCCTAGTGCTTTTAGTTCAGAAAGGGATGCAGGGGGGAAAGCTGCTGCAGCAGGGTTTTAAATAAACTGAAAACTTATGGCAATGGCATGCATCACAGCCAGGAGGGGAACAGGGACTCTGGGGAACATGACTAATGGCAGCTCCTGGAAAGCACACCAGGACTGTAAGCAAAGCCAGTAAAAGAGCCAAATGGAGAGAAAGGGAAATGTAGAAAGAAAATGTAAGTTTTGCTTAGCCTGGCTCGAGACTGATGCTTCAAACCAGGATTTCAAAGAATTCTGAAACAAAGGGAAGGAAATGCCACCTCTGAAGTAACCCTTGCATCAGGTTCTAGCTTGTGTCTCTGGACTCGGGCCAAGCCCATGTGCAGGAGCATCTCTATTGGTACATGAGCTAGAGCAGAGACGGTCTAAAAGGAAGAGCAGCAACACTCTCAGCCTGGACTCCAGGGTCTATCAGTCAGCACTAAGCCATCGGAGCAGATTTCCAATTCTGGGTATTTTTCCTCTTAACAGATTCTTTAAACACCTAAATCTTAAAAGCATCTTTCACCAGCACCTATTAGTGATGCAGGGAAGGGTTCTTTGTTTTACAGAGCAGTGCAGAGAAAGCAAGGGATCGGATTTCTGGGACTAAATTCCCCTCCCTGCACCACGGCTGTATTTAATAGACCTTGTCTAGAGATCTTCAGGATGCTTTGCCACAGGAAACCTCAGGTATGAGGATTGAGGCCAGATTCAGCTGTTCTTTACATGACTGCACAAGACCAAGTCCCCTGCTAGAAGAGAAACTAAACCCACATTCCCCTGTTGTTCCTGCACATTACACATCCCCCTCCACCAAAAAACCATTACATCCATCCCTGATATTTCACAAGTGGTGAGAAACAGCTATCAGCAAAGGTACACTAGGATTTTAACCCAAATAACCAGCAGAGCAGTGCAACACCATGAAAGTAAAAATGCCTTTTGGAGATGGATGCTGTAAACCCAAATTTAACTTCACTCTTTTCTTGGGGTGTCATTAAGCAGCAGCAAGTAACAGGCAAAGCAAGTGTGACACTTCACCAGGGCCTATGTGACAATGGGATTAGGAATACCCCAAAGGTGGTAACACAGCAGCACCACAGACTTTTTAACACAGCAGTGTAAGAGGAAAGTGGGGTCATTCAGGACAATGCGCTCTCCAGTACACATGGGGGGAAAAGGAAAATGCTTCCCTCTGGATTAGCTTTCCTCCCAACTGTACCCAGCGAATCATGGAAGCAGATTAGTTCTGGGTGTTCTTTGCAACCATAATCCTCTCACCCCAGTGCCATTGCCTTCATGGTGCTAATTCACTGAAACAGAAGATTCCCTACAAAAGCCCTCATGGCTCATCTCAATTCCCAAGTGATGGCTGATAAAAAACAGGACTTTATTCAAATTTCAGCTACCACAATGCAGAAGCACGGAGTACGTTACTTAGACATCAACACTGCTGAACAAGAACCACCTGAAGAACTTACTAATTCCTTTTAAATGAAAAAAAATGCACATTCTTGGCTTTTCTGCCTGTCACATTTCTGTTTGGACATCCAGGACTTGCACTGCACTGAACAAAAAAAATATACCGTTCCTGACAGCTCATTCCTATACAAGGAAGAGTTAGATGAAAACTGAAACTCAGCATCCTAGCTTTTAAGAAACTAACCTGGCAGATTGCATGCAAACTTCCTTGGCAAACACAAACAACAGGAGCTGAATAATACATAAAAAAATATATTGACAGAACTGCTTCTGTGCACACCACTTTTAACGTATATGATGGAAGCACCAGAGAATCTTTATGGAAAGCCAGCACTGACTCGGCTTGAAAGGCACCTTAACAAACAAAGGAAGTACTTTTTAAAAAATGCAGTGCTAAGACATTATCAAAACATGCATTATAGCTTGTGAAAGCCCTCTGCCAGTGAGTGTGTCTGCAGAGGCCTGTGCAGAGCATTGATCTGTCTGTGTTCTGGGCGCTTTTCGGGTGATGCCTGACCGGAGTTTACAAGGGCAAGCTCAGAGGTCCCCGTTGTTTATTTCTCTGCAGTCTTTTACTTGTCACTGATAATAGTTTTCAAGCCATGCAGCCTGGGAGCATGCAGACAGGGGTTTGCCAGGGGTGAGAGGTCAAAGCAATAATGTGGCAACCAGGGTCAGAAATATTTATCTGCACCGAAACGGTTCTGGATAATCAAATAGTTGAAAATTAGGTTTGTGACAGGGCTCGTATTATTTGGCTGTTTTCCTTAGACAACAGAAATAAGGAGCAGGGCCTGTCTCCAGTGGGGAGGACACTCCACCACGTCTGTCTCACCTGCTGCACGGAGAGTTTGACAATCCTGCTGTGGCATTTACCAACCTGCTCCTGCCACCTTGGAAGGAGCCCCTGCTTGGCCCCAGCCCTTCTGAGCTTGCTGAGGGCACAAGGCTTCAGCTTCACAAGGCTTCAGTCAGAGACTTCAGGGACCAGGGGACAGCTATTCCCAGGCATCAGCCATCCCAGTGGTGAAGTCACCGAGCTCCCACACCTCTGATAGGTGGTACAGGGGGAAGATCAGACACCCAGCTAACAATAAATGTTGCAAACAAGACTGCTTCAGAACAGGCTGAGAGCTAAAATCTTCTGGACAGATAAAATCACTCACAAAAATACACCTGAGTGTGAGCCCTTCTGCAGATCAGCAGGCACACTAGTACTTGGTATTCTCTGTCTCCTTTCTACTCTACCAGCTGTTTTTCACTTTGTGTTTCCTGGTAATGCAGCAGATCATCAGCCCCCTGGATTTCAGTAAAGTATTCACTCACTCTGAAATGGGAAAACATTGCTCTTGTTAAAAATTTCCAGACTGAAGCAGATCTGCTCCTCAGATAATATAATGACACTGAGTCCTCAAGAGAACCCCCTCCAAAGCTAATAAAGTGAAAACAAATATAGTTACATCAGGTTAATTTAAAGAACTTCTCTTTTTTAAATGTACATGGAGAGAAAATGGAAGAAACCTTCTAAATTAATTCCAGCATTATAAATTTGATTTAGTGAGTGCAGTGTGCACCACTGTGAGAGCAATAACAATATAGGAATGTTTTAAGCAGAGAAAATAAATTATTTCAAAAGGGAGTGGTGAGGGAAGAAACAGCAAATGTGTGAGAGAGAACCCACTCCAATTTTAATTAGAGATCTGCAGTTCTGTTTGCATTGGCTTCATTAAATGATGAACTGGAATTAGCAGAGGCTCCAGACTCAATGGAGAGAAACAGCTGGAAACTCAGCCAAACCCCTCCAGATGTGCCTGGTTCTTATCCCCAGCAACAGAAGAGCCCTGGGTAGACCAGCTCATGTTCCTGCTCCCATTCTTTGCACACACAAGTGCAAAAGATGAACCCCATCTCTGGGGAGCAGCTGCACTCCCAGCTACTACCAAGGAACAAGGGAGACTTCATGCTTCAAATCAATGAGTCTGTCCAAGCTACAGCTCCCAGAGGGGGCTTTAAACACACCTAAAGTGAACAGTGATCAAGAAAGTGAAGAGCTTCAGCAAGCAAGCAAATGAACTGCAGGTTACACCACTGGCTTAGGTTGGAAATGCAGGATGTGGCTGGGGGTGTGCATTCGGTCACCATCCATGAGAGCTGGGGCAGCTCTCTGCTGTCCTTTGGGCAGTTTTCTTTATCTCTCCCACAGCCAATCCTCCCTCCAGGAGATCTCTGCTGTTCATGGCCACTGAGTGTCCCTGCATGGCTGAGAAAATTCCATCATCCCATGGGGAGATGCTCTGCCCAGGGGAGGAGCCGAGCATTCCTACCTGGATACAATCTGACCTGGGAACAGCACAGCAGCCTTTGCCCCCTGCATTCCCAGAGGAGCAGCTTTCTTCCCACTGCATTCCCAGAGGAGCAGCTTTCTTCCCACTGCATTCCCAGAGGAGCCCAGGCCCATCTCCCCCAGCCCTGGAGCTCCAGAGGAAAACTCCCCCCTTGTGCAGGATCCTGCTCCAGCAGAAGCACAGCTGGCACTGCAGGAGGGCTGAGCCACCCTGGGATGGGACTGCTGCCACCTCCCTGACCCACGGGGGTCAGGGCATGTTCTGACTCTGGCAGTGTTGTTTTGTATTACTGCATTTTTATTTTTCCTAGTAAAGAATTGTTATTCCTACTCGCATATCTTTGCCTAAGAGCCCCCTTAATTTCAAAATTATAATAATCTGAAAATATTACATTTTCCATTTCAAGAGAGGCTCCTGCCTTCCTTGGCAGACACCTGTCTTTTCAAACCAAGACAGCTACATAAAAGCTGGGGTGTGTCCCTGTGTTCCCCAGGCCTGGTACCTCAGAAGCCAAAGATGGAGCTGATTTTGGGATGTTCTGGGCACCTCCTGCTGGGACTGAATCTTGGGCAAACCCTGTGCTGGAGCAAGCAAGCAGAAAAATGCTGAAAGATCTGAGAACAGCAAGCAAGGACAGCCACCATTCTCCCAGGGTAACACCAACACAAGGGAGCTCCCAGCCAAACAATGCACCTACCTGTCCACAGGTAACTCATCCTGCAAATTCTTTCCTTTTCACAAAAACAGGGTTTTTTTCTCCCACCCCAGGAGATACTGATCCAAAACACATTCCCTTAATGTGTAACCCCACATCTCCTTGCAAAGCATTTGGCATGTTTTCCTTTGGCTTGGTATCAATCACACTGGCCTCTCAAGCCCTGGTAGCTGGCAAGCAACTGCTGTGTCTCCAAAACCTCCCCCCAAACCAGTGGGAGACTTGAAAGCACAAGAGACCCCTGCCCATCCATGTGGGAATTGCTGCCATTCCTGGAGGAGCCTTGCTGCTGTGGAGGCAACACTGGGGCCCTGCTCCTTGCTGGGGGACCAGCTCCTCCAGCACCGTATGGAAAAAGGAAAAGCAAATCTAGCAGCAATTTAATCCAAAGCAGATAACACCAACCATGGATGTATTCAATGGAAAAAAAAAAAAAACAAAACAACACAAAAAAACCCCAAAAGACAACACAAGGAACAGCAAATTAATACACAAGCTGAGCTCTTTTTTATATATAACATCTGTCAAAATACTGAAGTGTTTGCTTTTTTTGTACAAGCAGGAGGTTAGGACTGTGCAAACAGTCATAAAGCAGGGCAGTATTATAAAAATTAGGGATTTCCTTCATTGTCTCTACTGGTTTGCAGTTACTAATTATGAGCCTGCTAAGTGCCAAATGGTCAATGAGCAAATCTAATTGTTATTTAAGTGCAGGCAGCCAGGTTGTAGATACTCTCCCAACACACATATGTACATTTAATACACTGCTGGTTGCATGTGGAGCTGGGTCTAGCAAAGGGAAGACAGCACCACGTGTTTGGACACACTCTGCCAGAAGGCACATCAAGGCAGCTGAGAAACAGGCTCAGTTTTTCTGACTTGGGCTCCTTATTGCAGGAACCAAGTAGAAGGAGGAAGAATAGAAAACCAGTGAAACAAAGAGTGGTTTGGGCTGGAAGGGACCTTGAAGGTCACACAGTCCAATCCCCCTGCCATGGGCAGGGACACTTAAACAAGATCAGGCTGCTCAGGTCCCATCCAGCCTGACCCTTAGAGTGTCCAGGGATGGAGCATCCACCACCTCTCTGAGCAACCTGCGCCAGTGTTTTATCACCCTCACTGTAAAAATGTCTCCCTTTAATTTGAACCAGGCCTCTGAGTTTAAAACAATTCCCCTGTCCTACAGGCTCTACTAAAAAGTTTCCTCATCTTTCTCACAAGTCTCCTTATGGTATTGAGGGGCTGCAATAAGGTCTCACTGGAATACTCTGAATTGCTGTAAAAATCACAGGAGACATCCACGCAATGCAGACTAGGGACCACAACTGAAGCTTTAATCTCTTATAATGCCAAAATCTGGCCCCTTTCTACAGCAGAGCAGGGCATGGGAACTGACTCATTACTTCCATGAGATGGAAAGGGGGGGAGAGATGGCAGTGGGGTACAAATCTTAAATTAATGGTGCCACAGGGCCACATCTTGCAAGTCCCCAGAGATGCAGCAGAGATCAGTGCCTTACCCTGGGGATGGACAGGGAGGGAGCAGGGACTGGAACTGCTGCCACCCCACCCATCACAGCCCAGAGGGCGGCTGTGTCACCAGGGCAGGTGATACAGCCACAACAGGAATGGGGAGGAGGAGGTGAAGCACCTCAGAGTCCAGCAGCCACACTGCAAGGGCTGGGTCCATCCCCCAGCAGTGCCCAGCTGGGAGCAGGGTGTAGCACCCAGGGAAGGAACTCACACCTTCCTTTTGCACAGCCAAGCACTGAGCCTGAATTCCAGCACTGCACTCTCGGGGTGATTCCCATCTGACAGGGACTGCATGCTGCCAGGAGTCCAGCACCTGGCTCTGCTCCATCTCTGCACCCTGGGGGCACACCTGCCCAAAACAGCCAGTGCTCAGTCACCATGTCCTGGGGCAGGCAGTACACACCAACCCCTGAGCAAAGCAAGGAGGGTGGCCCAGACCAGCAAGCTCACCTGAGCCTCTGGCATTGAGGGAAATTGTGGCAGCAGCTCTCTGGCCACAGAGGGCAGGCACAACTTTTCCAGGCATTGTCCTGGGGCAGGCTGTGAGAAGATCAGAAAAAAGAATGAGAAACAATTCTTATCTCCCCTTGCTGCACCTGCTGTTGTGCACATGTGGGATGTGTCATGGAGATTTGTTTACCAGAGGGTGATTTGTTAATTGGGCACTGGGTGGTGTTTGGATGGATTGACCAGTTAGGGCAAAGCTGTGTTGGACTGGCTGGGAGGGTTACTGAGTTTCTTAGTAAGTACAGCATAATATACTATAAGATGATATAATAAAGCAATTGATCAGCCTTCTGCAATCATGGAGTCAATGCTAATTATTTTCTGGCTGGGGGCCTGTGGCAACAGTAAATTTACCCTTTCTCCAAGCCCCAGTTCCCCAGAGCACCCCTGGTCAAAATGGGAGAATCTCATCTATGTGACCACCCCTCCATGAAAAGGAGACATGGAGGATCCACAGGTGAATCAAGCAATTCTTCCCAAGTGACACAAACAAAATAGAGCATGATGATGAGGAAAATACCATTTATTTTTGTCTATTTGCAATGCAGTTATCACCTCAGATTTGCAGCTCAACTTCACCCTGCCAACTTCTGAGTTATTTTAGACTTTGGGTCAGCTTTTTACGTTTCATTTTCTTTTTTAACTGCATTGTTTTCCTGAACTTTTCTGGGGCACTGCATTACAATGGACTCCACAGAGCTAGTCTATGACAGTTCACCTTTAAAGGATTAGGCAGCCACAGAAAGTATTATAGCAATGCAGTTTATGTAGACCTGGAATGTATTCTCCGATGAGATTAGCCTATCTAATAGGATTTGGGGAAGCTTTCAGGGCCATTAGGATGCCCCCTACATGCTAAAGGCTCCAGATGCTGTACCCATTTGATTTAATCTAATCAAGACTGCCTAGGTGTATTTTGTCAGTGGATGTTTCTGTCATTTTCTTACTACATCTCAATAGACAACTTCCATCCAAGTTCCACTGTGTACAAACAGGCAGACACATTTGAGGCTGATCTTCAATTATAAGAGACACTAATTATTAAAGCCTGGGTTTATAAAGTCTAATCCTGCAGGGTATGGAGCATTCCCCTAATGCTGCTGAAGGAATGCTCTGTGGACCCACTTTTCTTTATTCTACCCTAAAAACCATTCTCCCCTGTCTCTGTCACCCAGCCCTAGGAAGAGCCCTCAGTGCTCCTGGCTGCCAGGTGCTGTGCAGAGCAGCAGCACTGAGGATCAAAAGGAAATAAAATCCTTCTTATCCCAGAGCTGTGGCTGTGCAAACACACACAGCTGGACACAGCTGCAGGCCAGCACAGATGGGAGCTGCCTGGGAAGGGAGATGCAGGGGCCTCTGCAGGCATCTCCTTTGATAAGCAGAGATGATGCCATAAATCCACTGATGAGCACTTACCCTCTGCAAGTGAGCAAGGGCCCTGGGAGGGATAAGCAAGTGCAGGAGTTACCATCTCCTCAGGGGCTTTTAGCCCTAGCAAAAGCATTTCCTTTCTCCACAGGTTAAACAGAGATTCTCAGGACACATTCTTTAAATCCAAGCCTGCAGAGGAAAGCAAAGGTCAGCTCCCAGGTGGGCACTGCTGGCTGAAGTGTCCTGCATCCCTAAAAAACATCCACACATCAACTGAAGTCAGCTGTGCACACACAGCTCCCACCAAGGAAGGAAAGCAGCCACGAGTGAGAGGGGCTGGAGCAACATCTGGAGCATCCAGGTGTGACTTTTGCAGTTATCTGCTCTTTTGTCATCTACGTCCTTGTAAGTACGAAGCAAACATAGATCTTTGGAATTCAGGAGGCTGCACTGGAGAAGTCCTGAGTACCAGATTCACCTGAGTGTCACTGTGACTGTCACACATCCATCTGTGTCATTTTAAGCTCACAAGGAGCAGCTGTAGTGCCAAGTGACTTTAACCTGAATTGGGCTGGCTCAGCAATGCTGCAGATCTAGTCAAGCCCTCCTTTATGTTTATTTTAAAGGACTAGTTCAGGCATCTCTTCCTCAGTGATATTCATCAGAGGAAAGGAGCAAAGATGAAAGCCTGCAGCAGCCTCTGGGCAGGATTTGTCCAACCCTGTAATTCAGCCCTCCCAACAGACCAAAATTTGAGAGGTATGGGCACACCAGGAAACATGAACCATTTGAGCTGATCCTTACTTACTTACCAGGCAATGAGGAGGGGATTCCTCACTCCCCAAACACCTTTTCATTGACACTTTTTTTCTTAAATGAGTATTTTTCCCATTATTTTTCCAGTGGAAACAATTATTTTTAGAATCAAGGCTAAAAGGCCTGTTGTTTTTTACTGACAACTCAAAAACACAATGTTCCTCCAAAAGCCTTCAACCCTGCCCCTACAGAAATCCCACTGTCAGCAGCTTGGCCCTCTTGGATTGTCTGTTCTGCAGAACAAACACCATCACTCATCCCATCAAGCTTGTGTAAAATCAAAATACACCACAGGCACAGCACAAGGTATATTTTTGTTTTAGAGACTGGCTCATATGTAGCAATTTGTGGTTTTGAACAGTGAGTGGAGGTTACAGAACCAGCATTTCAGGAGATACCAAAACAAAGTCAAGATGGATGGAAGGCAGCAGATGCTCAGCTCTGTAATGCAGAGAGCCTCCACTGATTTCAACAGCTTTATATTCAGATGCAACCATCACCAGTTTCTGGCCTGGTGCATGCTGCCAAATACAAGGTGTTCTCCAGTCCCATGCCAAGGCACAGGAGACCTCTGAGCAAGTGAAGTGAAATCCAACACTGGCATATACTAATAACTTCACACGTGAATTGACTGACTCACTGCAAATCTTTTCCCCTTGGTATTCATGAGAAAAGCCAGGTTTATCTCTCAAATTCCCTCAAAATGCTTAAACACTACACTTGTTTTAAAATGAGAATTAAATCTGCATTCAGGAAGTTACTTTGGATGTAGGTTGGTGCTAGCTCAAATTAAATTATAGTTCCATTTTTCATAAACAAAAAGTTTTGTCACTTCTAGAAGCCCTGCCAGAAATAAGCGGCCCCATTGTTTAATTAAATCCACGGAGTCGAGTCATGCAGATGCAAGTCTGGCTCTGCAGGTGACCTAAAGCAAGTCACTACACAGTCCCCAGGCTGCCCTGTCCCACAGGAGAGCACCCCATGATATTTCATTTGTACTCAGCAAGTCCTGGTAAGTCTTTGGGAAGACTGAAGAAATGCAAATATCTTCATGCTCATTCTCATTGCTGCACACCAATATTTCTTTTTGCCTCAGTGTTTTTATAACACTATTTTAATTCCTTCTGCCCTCCCTGTGCACAGGGTGCCTGTGCAACAAAAGCAGGATGAGCTGCTCTAGGTTATATCTCGATTCCTTTTAACTTTCTCCAGTTTAACATTTCCTTGTTCCACAGAGCTGCTCTGGCTTGGAAGGAGGGACTGGAAGGGAGTAAGGCTCAGGACAGAACCCCCATTTTGATGGAGACTAACGACACATCCCTGACCCACCATTTGGCCACAAATTAAAAGCCATCCTAGTCTGTAACACTTTCGGAAAATTGCCTAAATGACTGAAGCTGAATGCAACTCTTGTAACAAATCCAGCTGCTGCTTTAAAAAACATAGTGATAACAAAAAATACCTTACAAGCCCTCCACAGTCCCATCAGTGACTAAAGAGGGATCAAGTGCAAACACAGAAATACAGGAAATAATCTCTGAAAATTAGTGAGAATAGACATAAACTGAAAGGATGACCACCGCTGGTTTAGACGTTAAAAATCCTCATTTTCTTATTTTATGTCAACTTTGCAGATTCTCCTCTTTAACAAAGCTGAGATTTAAAAAAAAGGAAGCTATATCTGATCTCATCAGCCATTCTGTCTTTAAAGCATTTGACTACAATCCACACCAGACATACTTAGCAAACTTTAAAATACAGCCTCTCAACATTGTTACAATTAAGTCACTCTGAAATGTCATGAAAAGCAATCTAGTCCCATTAAAATCTTCACACTCATTAAAAAAGCACTTACAGACTCGAAAATGTTCCTAATACATTATTTAAAGACACAAGATGTACAGTGACTAAAAACCTTGTACAGAAGGAGAATAGCAACAGTCTGCTTTAAAAAAGCCTGTGTGCAAATGTGTATTATAATTAGCTAATTGGGAAACTGCAGGTAGAAGGCAGTTTGTCATCTACTGGGTTTTGTCTAGGGGTTTTATTTATTTAACTCTGTTCTTATTAAAGGAAGAAGGAAAAGGGTGCTTTCTTTTTATGGAAGGAAAAAAAAAATCCCATTGTAGGCAATTTATGATCATTATGCAGATGACATGTGCCAAAGCCACCTCTTTTCCTGGAAGGGGTAGGGAAAACCACAGACATCCTCCAACACCGGGCAGGCAAACAAAGAAGGGGTCACTGGAAGTTGTGCCTGTGAGGACCAGAATCCCAGAACAAAGACAAACGAGCTCAGGCTCTGACACAGCCACTGTCCTCCTATAAAGCTGCATCTTTTTTTTTGATGTTAATAGAAGATGAAGGTATAAAATTTGCATCTTTATTGAACCCACTGCTAAATGAACCATGTTATCACAGAGTCCCAGAGCAACAGAACAGTGGATGCTTCCTCCAGGAAGGCTCTCACTTCTCCCTGCACCTCATCCCATTTAAATACTTGAATTTTACTGAGGCTTTTTCACAGTTCTGATCAGTGCAAGAAGGAAATCAGGCTGCAGGAAGGCATTCATCCATCACTTGAAGGAGTTGGAAGAAAAGAAAGAATCTGGAAAAATGGAACATTGTGAGAGGGATCTCCCTGTTTTCAGCAACACCAGGACAAAGCAGTAATTTAAAAACTAATTTGGAGAAGAGGGCAAAGAAAAACAGTATTTACTTGCAGAGAATGAGGGGCAAGAATTCTTTAGCATCCTACAGAAGCTTCCAAGCAATCAATAAATAAATAAGAAAAAAGAATCCAATCTAAGGCAACTTTCTGAACAGCTCCTTCTCCCCAAACCATGACCCTCTAGAGAGGAGTGTGTTCAGGGAGAGCACGAGGGCTCAGCTCAGCCTGCCAGATGCTTCCAACCACCCCTGTGCCTTTTCCCCAGGAAAACAGAAGGCATGACACTGACCCAGTCAGAGCAGCCTCCCGCTGGGGGCTCTGCCAACAGCCAGCTGAAGGTCTAAGGAAGAGCAGAACAGGCTCAGAGCATAATGAGTCTACCCAGAATAATCAGCCACCTGCACAAGTTGTGACTAGGGATCTCCTGAGTCATGCTCTTTAGCAGCCTTGCTCAGTGTCTCTTCCACAAATGCCTCCAGCACATTTCCAAACCCACAGCAGTTTCTCACACCCACCCAGAGGTGATGATTTCCACAGCTTGCTGCCTGCTTGCAGGAAGAAATATCTTCTTTTGAGCCTCCACACTTCATCTGCCACCTCTAGGTCTGGTATGAAGAAGAACTTGAACAGTCACTCTCCATCTACTTTATTCATGGCTGTATCAATGTTTATCACACTCCTGCTTAATCATCTCTTTTCCAGAGTAGAACCCTCCTCTGTTCACCCACTCTGTACACGGAAGGGTTTTTTTCTCTCTGATCACCATCTTCACAGCCCATCCCTGTACCTCTTCCAATTTTATTATACCCTTAGAGACAGGGAACGCATTCCAGACACAGCAATCCATGGATGTCTACAGCAGGATGATGGCATCTTCTTTTTCTCCTGTATTTCTGCTCAGCCAGTCCTGATACCCCATTTGTTCTGTGAATGCTCTGAACCAGTTATTTTTTTAGGATTGTCCTCAGAGGGCAGAGGAAGGGATGTGTGCAGGCTGTGTATCAAGCAAGGGAGTGCCCTTCCTCTGCTCATCCACGGTCCAGGAGTGCTCAGGCCCATGGCCCAAAGTCTGGGGACAGAGCAGGTGTGGGTGGGACACAGCAGGATTGAGATCCATCACAAACTGCTCTTCCACCTTCACCCAGCTGGGCTAAGACATCACAGCTGAAACACACTGAAACACACGGATATACCCCAGTGATCTGTTATTCCAAATCTCCAGTGAACACGCTCAATGGACAGCCAAAAACTTCATGACTGTAGGCACCGAAAGAGTGTCTGGTTCAGCCTGCAAACCCCAGAACTATAATGCTCATTATAATACTATTAATATGTAGCTAAAGTGTCAGAATAAGATTCTCTATTTGATACTCTCAGAAGGGGGCTACAAAAGTGATGAGCAGACTATGTGAATGAGTTTATCTTGGAGAATAATGAGTTTATCTTTAAAGAAAAGCTCATTGTAGGCAATTTATGACAATTATACAGGTTAGAGAAGGGGGGAGGCATGGGAGAAAAGGAGATGAAAGAGAGAAGCAAGAGCATCTTTTACAAATGCCTAAGACCTGAAATAATGTCACTTTAACTGTCAAATGCACTTCAGCTTTCAGGCAAATCAGTCATGAGTACAAGCAACTTCTCCAATCATAGCACAGCTGCTTCTCAAAAAGCTCTCCTTAGCTCCAGTCCTCCCCCTGCAAATTCTGCTCCTGCTCTCAAACATGTCCCAGGCCCTTTCTGAACAAAGTCATCAGTAAAGGGACACCAAGATCCCATTGTGGCACAGACCATAACTCACTAGGGACCCAGTCCACAGCACCAGCTGTTTTCACTTGTGAAATGGCTGTATCTGAATTTGGGCCTCTGGAAGCCCAAATCTCCCAGATCTTCCCCTGTGAATGCTCCAGCCCCTGCAAAGCTCCTGGGACTATTCTCCCTGGAAAGCCAAAGGAAGGTTTCTGACAGAATCACTGTCCTTGTGTAAGGTTTATCTCATGGCAACATCCCTCCCAGCCACGCTGCTGCCAGTACAGAATTCTGCCTGCCCAAGCCCATCCTCTCTCACACTGCCCCATCAGGTTTGGTTCTTTTGGTAGACCTTAATAGCTGATGCAAATAGTAGAATGTTACAGGGCATAAAATAGCAAGAACAATCTGTACATATTTTATTACAGTGCTTTATCATTTAACACACAATGGGGGCAGGTATTATAAAATACCACACCACTGAAGGTGAGATATTCTACTTTGATACAACTCTATGGCTTTCACAGGAGAACAGATTGTTTTAACCTCAGATCCAGTAATTTCCAAATATGCAAAGATAAATGCTAGTCCTGGTACAAAATGTGCTAGTGTTTAATATTGAACAAAGGCAATGCTCAGTGAGAATGCAGGGAACTAACTATAGTTCTCACGTGGCTCCAGTACCTGAACTTGACTCTCCAAACAAAAAGACAGGGGCTGGTAAACACACAGCTGTTTGTTTCTCTCCTAGAGCCCTCTCAGCACTGGGGGATTCCCAGAGCTCTGAGATCAATGCTCTGAAAAAGGCTTTCAGGCAAAGGTTTAGCTCATCACTCCACCAGCATGTGAAACAGGGACTGCATCCATCAGCAAAGCCCACACTCAGGGTCTGGGTGAGGGTTTGGGTGCTCAGAGGGTGCCAGCACCAGCAGTGGGCTCAGGCTGGACACAGCAACCTCTGGGAACTGAACACGGAGGTCCCACTGCAGGTGATGGTTGCATCTGAATGTAAAGATGTTGAAATCAGTGGAGGTCCCACTGCAGTCACCTGGAACTACCCCCAGTTCTGCACACCTAAAGGGAGGTTAAAACTTGCCTGCTACAGACAGTCTACTTGCAGAATGCCATCACACATGCACTTTTAAAACATCAGTTAGTTAACAAGCACTGTCAATGGAACAGGGACTTAGTGCCTTGTGCTCTGAGCAAACATTTGCACTGAGCCCATCCTGTACGTGCACGACAAAATCACAAGTTTTCTACAAATCAAAGTAAGTACAAAACAGAAGGGGAAAATACCCTAAACAACACATCAGTAATGTTTGGCCTCATTCTGCTCCCCATTTCCCCCTTCTCTCAACACATTTAGTCTATTGCTTTCATTTTGCTCCTCTGTACTAGAATTAAAAGGATATTCATCTTTAGTGGCCAGAAGAGGACAAACCAGGCTGTCCACAGCAGGAGACAGCCTGCAGCCTCTTCCAGAGACAGCAGGAAATGGCTCTGCTGTCTGAACAGGCCATTGCAATCAAACTTGATAAGAACATCCAAAAAAACCCCACAAAATTTGGGGAGACATCCTGCCTGAGCTCGCTGTGAGCAAACTACACATGGAAACAGCTGCAGTGGAAGGGAAGAGCTCCCACTGCTGCAAGGAACATCTGGGGAAGAGGCTGGGAGCTGAGGTGAGACAGGGACACTGGACACTGCAGTCACAGAGCCCTGCTGTGCCACCAGCCCAGCCACACAGGGCTGGCAGCACCCTCCCTCCTCTCAAAGCACCTCCTCAGGCCGAAGGCACCATCCTCTCCCTCTGCTCCTCTCACCTGGGGACTCCCTGTTCAGAGCTGGGGGAATCCCGCCAAAATCACAGCAGGGAAGAGCCCAGACATCAATTTGTGCTTTCGCCCAGCCCATATAAAAGTCATTTGTTACATTTATTATTGCTATTCCTTTGATCCCTTCAATTTTAAACACTCCTAGAGCCTCCCCTTCCTATTGGGACCCTTTGCCCTGCAGGCAGCACAGAGGCTGAGCACTCAGCAGTGCTCACAGGTGATGCAGCAGCTCCACATCCCACTGGGGAACAGGGACAAGAAGGGTCTGATCACACAGCAGTGCAGGCAGCACAAATCTGTCTGTGAATGCAGGCAGCAAGGCTGGCCACTGATAACCCATTCATCCCTCAAATACCACAAAGGACTGTGCTTTAGCCTTTACAGCAAATGAAGGGAATCCTTGCTCCAAAGGGAACACCCGTGCCCAAAGGAATCCTCACTCCTGAGACTGGCAGTGCTCTGCACCATTGGAAAAAATACTGAGGGCAGTGAGTATCTGTGTGTCCTCACAGCCCCGGGGTGGATTCTACCACAGAAGGCTTTGCTGAGGTAAAACGAGAGAGTAAAGCAAACACAGCAAAGCCCAAGACTGACCAACACAGGAGGAAATGCTGGAGAGTAGCATTTGCACTGTGTGTAGGTGGAAGTGCAGCTCTCCTATTCCTACAGCCACTCATATCCATCCCCTCCACCCCCAGTCTTGCCCCCCGTCGTTCATTCCTGATACTCCCATTTACACCAACAGATTAATTTGCATCCTTCTCAAATAATTTATTTTTATGTGCTTTTAAATCTGTCATGCTACTAAAATACTTGCTTTGTACGTGTGTCTTTTCCAGGAAAGCAAGGTGAGGAGCAGGTCTATGTGCCCCAAAGGCACCTGCCAGTGAAGCAGCATCTTCACCTCAGCAATGTGTCCCAGCAGAGCAGGGCTGCTCCAAGAGCTGGCTGGCACACCCAGAGGGCAGATATCTGCCTGGGTCAGTGCCACGGGAGATCCTGTTTCATGGCAAAACAATTGCTCATAAAAATTCCATTTAAGTTACTATAACTTAACATTGTCCAAATGAAAACCCAGAGGCTACAGCTGAACCCCGGGTGACTCTATTGAGTAGAAGGGCATTTTTTGTATTTTTGTCTTGCCTTTTTTTTTTTTTTAATATTCATTGATCTGAACAAACATAATAATCACCATCTGTTGTGAACACAGTTGGAATGGGAAAAAAAACCACACAAAACAAAACAAAAAAAAAAAGAAGGATCATATAAAGGACTGGTGTAAACCAGCATAATTCCTCTGACCCCAGCAGATCCATCAACACTCAGGTAAAGTGTTTCATTCAATTTCTGTCTGAAATTGCTCATAACATTAAAAATATACTTTAGCCAGAGGGGTTTTGGTTTGGTTTCTTTTGTGAAGCAGGGCTGCTTTCTGTTTCCTTTTGTTCTAATGCTCTTGTACACTAAGTGGAAAAGGATTTCAGATCTTGACATCCCACTTCACTAGAAAGATGTCACAGACAGCAACATCCCTGCCTCTGCCTGCCGAGTCAGGCAGTCAAGCACCTCCTCAGCCCCTGCATTACCGGGCTGAGACACTGAATAAATTCCCTCTGCTCCTACACAGAGCAAAAACAACAAAACACTGGCAGAAATGTTTAATGACTCAGTGCCACGGAAAATAAATGGCTTAAAAACATAAGTGCTTTTTGGGAAAGCAAGCTCTTCAGTGCTGGAGAGGAGCTGAAGCTGAGTGGATCCTTTCATCACTGGTGGTGCCCTCAGCACCACGTGTCCAGCATCCCACCAAGGAGATGTCCCAAATGTTTGTGATCCCAGCCCCTTCCCCAGGCACCTGCTGGGGCCCTTTGCTGAGCTGGGGGAGCACAGGGGACCCTGCTCTGGGTTCTTTTTGCACATGCAAAGGCTGCAGGCAGCTGGAGACTCATGGGTGGAGGGTGAGCAGGACACACCATGACCATGGTCACTATCAGCATCATAAAACCAGCATCACTGAAACCACAGGTTTACCCAAAATCCACACAGTCCTGGCTCATGGGCACAGTCTAACAGGAGGCATGGACCAAGTCACAGCACTCAAGGATAAATCAGGGGAAGAGGCTTTGGAAAAGAAGCCCTGTCCCCATGTATTTTGTATTCTTCTGCTTAGCATCTTGCAAAATCCCTGGAAAACTCCAGCGCTGCTCACGTGAGCAGTGGGGCTGGAGAGAGACAGGACAGGCTGGGCAGGGGTGTCAGGAGCAGCCCCAGCACCCCTGAACACAGCACTGGACAAGGCCATGAGCAGAACCTGTGGCAGCTCCACACCTTTTACACAGCTCAGGACACCCAACACAGTGCAGAACACCACAGCATCTCCACAGAGCTGTTCACAACACAGGGAAAAAAGCTGAAAAATAGAGGTGAGGTTTTCCATCACTCACATGTAATGGTAACAGGTTAATAAGAGATGGATAGTAAGCACTCATCAGTGCTTAAAAAAAACCAAAACAAACAAAAAACCCACAACACCTCTAGCTTCCCAAGTGCCATTTTCCTTCTCTTCCCATTTCAATGGAACTTCTGCAGCCACTAGAGAATGGTACAGACCACCTAGAATCAGGATGAAACTCTTCAAATAGAGGAATTGGTTCTGAGCAATATGGGAATTGTTGCTGGATTTGGAGTATTTTTCTGGGTTCTGGTGGAAGCCAGCAGTAAAATGATGCTAGACTTGAAGTGGAAAGGGGTCTCATATCACTGGAGCAGGAAACAAACCGTGGAAAAGC
This sequence comes from Taeniopygia guttata, assembly GCF_048771995.1. NCBI lineage: Eukaryota > Metazoa > Chordata > Aves > Passeriformes > Estrildidae > Taeniopygia > Taeniopygia guttata. Next base: position 9,009,304 of record NC_133044.1, on the reverse strand, counting down.
TCAGATGTGATGCAGGATGAAAAGCAATTGGTTTCTATCTCTGGTGACTTGCGAATTTATTACTGTATTCTTTCTAAAGCATCTCACACTGATCTCAAACCTTCATATTGTCACGAGCTTCCTGGACAAGCAGGATTATTTTGGTATTAATCCTTTGCTAGATTTAGCAGTGCCTCAGACACTGAAACTCTGCATGAGAGCCACTCTCCCTGATTTCTCCACCTGACTTTTCCTGGCTCCCTCTATGAGTACTGGTAAGTATTTCTAAGCCCCTGGCATCACTCAGCCCAGGACAATTAGCATTGTTTTGTCAAAAGGGGCTTTAAGTGCGTTCAACTGTACCACACCACCATTCACATCGTGCTCATCAGGCTGACAGACAGGGGTTACATTACCTACTACTTTATAATACAACTATTATACACATTTTTCCTGGATAACACTAAGCCTGAGTCTTTTGCAGTCCTCAGGGAGCCTTCCCACTGATGAGGTGGATCTGGCTGTAAAAAGCAGAGTGACCTAAAATCGGAGGCTTAAAGAGTTGCATAACCCTTGAAAGAAAAAAAAAAAAATTACAAATTAAATTTCCAAATAAACCAGAACCCCAAGGGAAGAGTCTCAGCTTAGTATTTGGGAGCCTTTAGCCACATGTTTCCAGCTAACATTTCATGTAGCTGGAAGGGTAAATCCCTCTCTCAAGGAAGAATATGGCCTTTAGGTTTCCCATCTCAAGGGATTAAGAATGTAGAAGAGGTTATTTGCATTTACATTTGCTGTGTATTTCCAGATACTGAAAGAAAAAAAAAAAAAACTATATAGTAATGTCTGCCCTCAACTGTACCTTGCAAAATCAAGAAAGTGGACAGGCTGAACAGCCATCCAGATAAATCATTCAACACTTTAAAAAAAAAGAAAATCCAGCACAAAACCAACCCTAAATTTCCCTCTTTGATGTTTTCATATCACATCCAGGATGTAGCAGTAGGTACAACAAGGCTTCCTGCAACCCAACAACATCCACCATGTGGGTAAAACCTCATTTTTAATTTGGTGGGCCAGGTTACTTCCTGGCATCCAGCAGCAATGCCAAAGAAAAGGTTTCCCCACCTGTTCACAACCCAACAAAATCCCAAACATCACCAGGTCAGGACCCTGGTTTCATGTTGATTTAGGAGCTTATTTGCTCTAAAGAAGGGGAGGGGAATCCACAATAGTTTGTCATCTTTGTGCACCAGGAAAATTAAAATCCCCAGTGCATCTGAAACATGAGTTTGCTTATGTCTCTGCATAGTAACAAAGAGTGGACTTTATCCTGTACAAAAAATGAGCACAAAAGCAAAATTCACTTCAAGCTGTCTGTTTTCACAGGGATATTGAGAATAAAAGGTACAAACAACCCAGACAGAAACAGGGCTGACCTGTCCCTTAGTCCCTCTTCAAACACAAACTTCATCCAAGCTCTTGGCACTACAGACTTGTATCAGCAGCAGATCTGCCTTATCCAGGGTACCACGTAGATATCGTGTCTAAATCCAGGGACAGATTAAAAAAAGGCTGTTGGAAACACTGCTCCCCCTCTGCATCTATGGGCTGAGCAAGACAGCGAGCCCAAGCCCCAGGGAGGGTTTCCATCAGCTCAAGGCAATGGTACAACAACACAAAAGCCAAAAATGAGACTTTACGTACACGCACGCACATGCACAGACACACAGGGAAAATTGCTATCAATTATGCTAGTTAATTATACATTATAATAGAATTAGAGTAAACCCTCCTCATTATCTCCTGGTTCAGCCCCTGCTCCTCAGCGAGCTGACCACATGCTGCACTAATGCCAGTAGCCTTTCACATTAACCTTTATCTGTGCCTCGCAGCTTCGCTGTTTGCTGTGTACCACGCTTGTTTTGACCTTGTTTCTGGCTGACCTTTCACTGAAATATAACATTTGTAGCAGTCCAGGAGACTGGCTCATCTCCCGTGGCCTTGGAACCACGGTACATTTCTGTACAGGATCTCAAACACAGGACGCCTTGTTTTCAGCGTGTTCCTGGGATCCTCGCCTGCCCCTCGTCTTCTCAGAGATGCTGTGACACCACCAAGGCAGTTTACAACAGCTGCTGTGTGTTCAGTTATTAAAAGGAAATCCTGAGGGACATTTCATTACAATTATTATTATTACTATTTTGCACAGAGGCTGTCCAAGAGCGGTGATCACAGCCATGCCTGTGAGCAGAGCACCGAGAGCCCTGGCTGTGCATCTCGTAGCCACAGCAGCCGGGGCACAGAACCCCCAAACCAGCCTGCAGCCCCCCAACTGTGGCTGCAGCAGGTTAAAGGGGCCTTTCACGACTGTGATTCACTGCTGGAGGACGCAGTTTGCTGCTGGATATTCAGTGATGGTGTTTAAAGCAGATCCTGCGTGGGATCGTGGGCTCCTGCGAGCGGCACATCCTAAAGCATCGCTGCCAAGTCCTGACTGCACAGACTTGCACTGCGGGGACAAAGTCATCTTCACGCACAGGAGGAAGCTGTGACCTGCATAATATTTTCTCTGCAAAGTAAACCTGCTCTATTTTAATTTTTTTTTAAAGAAAAATAGGGAAATGAACCCAGAATACAGTTCTCTTTTGAAGGATTACAGAAAAATCCATCAGGAGGAGGAATCATCTTTCCAAAAAGGGCAGAGTCCCAACTGCCACATAACTGATTTGACACAGCAGTGCAGAGAAGACAGTAATTTATACTCCCAGGAGCACAGGGAGTGCAATTTAACAGAGTTTCCTCTTTTTTCCCTACAGTAATAACACAAAGTGGCAAACAGCTTCCTGGTTTCAATCTCTGCTGTGCATTCCCTATGACCTTCCCCACCGACTTTCATGGGGGCTTGAGTGTCAGAGATAAAACCTGAAAATCCCATTTGTAAGGGAAGGTCCAGGTAAGATTATGCTAGGAAAAAAAGAAAAAAAGGTAAAAAGAAACAATTAATAAAAAAAAGATGCACTGAAGATTTAGTTCAGAAATGGTTCAAGCTTCCAACTCGGTCAAGGGAGGTATTAATAAAAAACTAACAATGCCCTAAGGAAGATCATAAAAATTATTAAGCTAAATTCACAAATAAAGAGCACGGAAAAATTTGGTTCCTGAGAACTTCCTCTACAAGCACACTGGACACAGGATAGAATCAACGTGGCTGCTGAGAGGTGGTGGTGGCAGCAGGTGACACACACCTCAGGAACAGAGGAACTGGCCTGATGAGCAGATCTGGTGATGCTCACACATTCCCACCAGGCAGAGCACCCTGGCTGCCTCCCCAGCTCTGCTGTGCCCACAGCAGAGCCACAAACCCCACTGCTGGGGACTTGTGACACACCAGGACTGGGAGTGTGTCTCCACCTGCCCCCAAACACCCACCAGGGACACAAGGTCCATGGACACCCCTCCTGGTCCCGTGCACACACAGAGCAGTAAAGACCACTGCCATGAAATGCTCTTCTGACAGAGAAAAAGATTTGGGTTCTTATTTTTTTTTCCCCTGACCCATACTTCTCTGGAGATATGAAGCTTAAACAACTCAACATTTAAGGATCATCAACGAAAGTCACAAATAGCTGTATTTTAAAAAATTGCTTTAACATTTTAAGCCCTCAAATGCCATCCAAAATAACTGCGTTCAGCTTTAAAAATCGTATTTCTCACTTTGCAGATGTCCAGTGCAGGGTTTGTGTCGCACTTTCAAACAGCATCATTTCAGCCTTGCAATGGAAACTTCTTTCTGAAGAGAGGAGTAGTGACTGGAGAGGGAGAGATGCTCTGAGCACAAAGAAACTGAAGGCCATGGCAATCTGTCCTTAGGGCCGGGGAGCCCTAGAAAGAGCCTGTGGGTGACAGTGGGACACAAAAGCCACCAACCACTTCCAGCAGCAGCAGAAGGAATGAACACAACCCCACGGGGAAGGGCAGTGAAGCTGCTGATGCCGTGTGCCCTGTTCCTGCTGCTGCACTCCCCCCAGCCCCTTCCTAGGAAATAATCTGGCTTTTAAATAGGGATCACAACACCTGACCCCAAACCTGCCAGCAAGGGAAAGCAGGACGGCGTGCCAGCTGTTGGGGTGAGATGTCCTTTCAATACCTGCTAGGTTTTGAAAAGGCTTTTATGTGTTAGATCCACCCCTTTTTTAATACTATGAGGACAAAACGGCACTTACGAGGGAAAGGAGCATAAAAAAGGTAATAAACACTTAATGATCCAATAATTGGTTATATCAGAGTAATCACTGTTCAGTAATTAACTCCCATTCCTGCTTGCTCATTTGATATCTTCTGTACCCTTTGATAGGTTCCTGTGAATATCAGCATTCCTTAGAAACTCTTACACTGAAACCTTTTGATGAAGCTAAAAAGCAACGACACCATTAATCACTGCACATGTCCCAGCGGCTTTCAGCTCCATCTGAGACAGGGCCTTTCCTCCTGCACAATCCTCCTCAGCTGCCTCCAGCACAGCCCCTTGGCCCTACAGTCTGAGATTTTCTCTCTTGCTTCTTCATGTTCCCAGAAAAAATGAATTAGCTGTACATTTTCTGTGCCAAAGGGTTAGTGGGAAAGCACACCAACATCTTGAAAGATAACAAAAAAATAATTACATCGCAGTGTCACGGAAGAATACAGGGAACAGCTGGCATGTTGTTGCAATGTAAAACTAGAATTAAACTCAGGTTAGTGTCACTTCCAACTAACTGCCTATGGTAAGCAGAGCAGACAGGCACTGGGCTCCTGCCACAGCCTTGCACAGCCAGTCCTTCCTCAGCCCCAGCCAACACAGCTCTCTGTCCCTGGGGAGAGCAGAGAGCGCTGGCACAGCTTCATTTCTACCATGGCAATCCCCACACAGCTCAGGCAAAAGGGAAAGTGCCCAGATCAGCTTTATCCAACAGGTCTTTCTCCAGCCCTGCTGCTAAATCAAACCAACTGTGGCAAGTATTTTAAGACAAACTCATACAATGAAAGGAGGCTTCATGTATGGTCTTTAAACTTTAAAAAATATATTACACAATTTACTTCTCTTGAGTAACAGCTCTGTGATTTAACTGCTCCAAGTTTGTTTAAGAAAAATGATGATATAGAAATGCTGACTACAGTTTTTTCCAAAGTAATAGATACTATTGGCTGCAGGGAGAAAAAAAAAAAGCTAAATTTGAGTTACTCTCTTTGGGGTGGATTTTTATCTCTATCACATCAATGCAGAGCCAAAGTAAATCTATGGTATTTCCTTATAGTCTACATTTATTACAGTGAGACATTTGTTCAATCAGAAGTTCTTTCTTGAGACAAATATCTACTGAACTTAAAAACTATTGTTAGTAGTCAAAATAGTCAAGCTATTTATACCCCTTTACCCTATATTTATTTTCAGATGCCACCACTGTATAGCAAATCAGATCTGCTGCTTGCAGTGGAGCTGCCTTTGGCTGCCAGGCTCTGAGTATGAGGTGCTTTTCTTCCAAAACATACACACATCTCCATCAGCACAAACCACAGAGCAGTAACTGCTGCCTCAAAGGTTTTAAAAATCAGGGGGCACAGAACAGCACAGAAAAAAAAAAATGTTCAGAAGTCAAATATTCTGCCCCAGTTGTCAATACTATGCAAAATGCTGGTATTACAAAATGGTATCTTTAACTGCTGCTGTATAAATTAATGGAGGTCAGTTAGCTCAAGGAATGCTGAGACTGAACATGAAATATGAAGTTAAATAAAACCACATGCATGGAGCAGTCAGTTCTGCCCTGCATGGGCCAGAGGGATTTCCCAAAACACAGTGAGCTGGAGCCACAGCATCTGCAGATCTGAACAAGAGGGATTGTGAGCTCTTTGTATGTTACTCATGCACTTCAAGGCATTAGTAGTGATGGGAAGGGAGGGAGAAAGGAAAACAGATTGAAAGGGGCAGGAAAATTAGAGAGAGCTCCTTGCCATTAATGGAAAAATAACTACAGAGTGTTGTAGCAGATTTCTCCTCTTTTGTATGCATAGGAATATTTATTTAATCAATGTTCTGTAACAAAACAGGCCTCTGGTGAGCTGTTGTGGAGAGCAAACTCCATTCAGAGAGTGGTGATTTGAATCTTGCCACCTGTTTAGCTGGTACTGGAGAAAGCAACAATATGTGGTGGGATGGGAAGGTGCCTGCCCCAGGGAGAGGAGGAAACACCCTGCAGAACTTTCCAAACTAATCACCCAAAGTGGCATTCCGCCACTTGCCAGGGAAATCTTGATGACTCGACACTACCAGGACTTCTGCAAGCAAAGCTGCAAAGTTCACCACTTGTCTTAGGGAGGGATAAAATTCAATCCCATACAGCAGAGATTCCTGATGCTGTGTGTTACTTCCAGACCTGTGCTTGAATCCAAACTCATCCAGCTAAGGGATGGAACAAAGCTTTTGACAAACACAGGCTCATGCCAGTGAGTTATTTCAGTCCCACTGTTACCAGTGGCCTCCCAGGCAAGCTTTCTGTTGGGCATTTCCAGCATGGCCAGGGATGCCCCAGCGTGTGGCCACTCCTGCATCCCACAGGATGATGCTGAGCTGCATCACGAGGCAGTGCCTTGGCCCTGCAGCTCCAGGAGCTGTCCCTCCAGACTCAACCTCCTGAAGGCTCCAAACCAAAAAAATCCCAAGCCATTCTCCCAACCTTCCCCTCAAAATAAATGATTATTTGAAAACAAGCCAGTGTTGGGGAGCTTCATATTCAAGTAATGTTTCTGTATACACTGTATAACATCCTGCTCCTGAGTGCACTTCAGCATGTCCTGATTTTAAGTGCACTGTGCTATGGTTGTTAACATACTCAAACACTTTCTTAAAGACAGACTGATTTAAACACCTGCATAAATAAGTCCTTAAATAAAACCCCAACAAAGGCCCACAGCAAAACCTGGGGATATGAGGGAACTTCTCACTAGACTGTTTGTTTCTCCCTTCTGCACCGTTTGCTGCAAAAAGACACTATATACATGAACTTTGTGTTCACCTGACACAAACCTTACGGTTAAGCAGCTTTCCTCTTTAATTTGCTACACCAGGATTAAAAAACCCCGTATTTATTTATTTTTATAGGCCAGCTAGTGCCAGAGATATACCAATTTTATGACATATTATACCTGCAGACCCTGGCATTAATGACAGATCTAATTTGCTTATCACCATCACAGCTGCCAGAGTTAGTAATACATCCTTTAACATTTCTTGCAGGCAGAATGAGAGTTTCTTCCCTATTCTGCAATGGATTTAAAGAAAGATATTACCATAAACAGCCATGACACCCACCACAGCTGGGATATATAATGTTGTAAGTGATTTAAAACTGAAGCAAGCCATAACTGAGCAACACCAACTTTTACACACTTAATAATCATAACAGTATAAAGAAAGATAAAGCATTAATCAGAATTTCATTGTGTTACCCTTCACATCAGATTTCCTCAACAAATTTGGCTGTTGTCAGCAATTTTAAGGCAAAATTATAGCTTTATTTTAAAACGTGGTTGACAACAAAAAAAGTGCTTTCAGTTATTTAAATAAGTGTTCCAGGCAGGTCCCTGCTACATATGTACAGGCACTGGTGCTTTATTGTACTACAGTAAAATTATGTAGATATTTTATGTTAACCACTTACTATTTCAGCACCCTGCAGATGCTAATTAAGTAGCCAGGCAAACTCAGAAGATGGACAGTATTATTAAACCTATTTTGTGGACAGAAAAACTCAGCTACAGCAAAACTCACACTCCAGCTCAAGGTGATCCCTAAGCACATTTTTGACTTCACACTAAATACTACCTCACACATCAGCACTGTCCCCACATGCCTGCTCTTCTCAGTAAAGGAACCTAAATCTACAGGCTGGATCTCAGCTCCCCAGAGATACACATGGATCCAATCCCGAGTCCATCCCTACTCAGCCCAAGCCCAGAGCAGGTGCACGCACAGCCGTGCTGAAATGGGAAGGGAGGGACTGCTCCAAGGTTACCACCCAAGGATGGCTGTGACAGCACAGAAACCAGCCCCTGTCTCTGAGGGACCAGCTCAGCACTTTCAATAAAAGTGTGTGTTTGTTTGAGGGAAAAGAGGTATCAAAGAATTGTTTTGGAAGCGACCTATGCAAACCCAAATACAACAGGAAGTGCATGTGGTGAAGGTGGCCACGAAAAAAGCCCCCACCTGCTTCAGGGTCCCAGACAGGCAGAGCACAGAACTGAGCAAGCTGCAAAAAGTAAGACAAAAACAGTAACAAAACTAAAAAAGAAGGATCTCTTTTATGTGTATTTTCCCTTCCACTCTCTGGCTTTCCCCTTTAGATGGTGTAAAGAGCATGAGCATCACTCCAGGCTGGGGACAGGCTGTGTGCCATGTCAATGCCATGTGCATCCCATGATGAGAATGCTGCACAGGCCTTTGCTGACAGAGGCACTGCAGACCTCCAACCATCCCAGAAAACCCACACCTCAAACAGTGAAGACAGAAAACAAGGTAAAAGCTGAACAGATTGCCCTGTACTCCAAAATGTGTGGAGCTGTGCAGTGTAAAATGAACACAAAACAAATACACGAAATGTTCCAAGTAGCAGCCCAGCATGGAGGCCTTAAAAAAAAACCCTTAAATTTTCAAAGCCAGTTTTGTGGTGTTTACATTCTGTGTATTTTTCCATGTTGTAAGTGGCATTTCCTGATGAGATAACTTGTCAGTGTGGATGGTGAGCCGTGACCAGTGTGATGCAGGGTGAGGTGCGGCCACAGCCCTCAGACAGAGCTGCAGCTCATGCCATGCACGAGAGACACTGCCTTCCCCATGTATGTGACAGGATCTTATATCAGATATGTTCAATAAACAAACAAAGCCTTCCCTAACCTGTAACATAAACCAACACATTGCAGCAGAGCCTATCCCCATGAAAGCGTGGTGACCCACACTCTAACTCTGTAATCTAATCCTTGAACTAAAGACAGTTTAATGCCTTTACAAATCCATATGTTTTCTAATACCACCATTGCTGTCAGCAGACTACAGGAGCGCCTCTTTGAAGATGGAAGGAAAATGACAAAGCACATCATTGTGAAGGCAATTATATGCTGCAGTAACCATTTTACAATGGCCCATATGGGCTGTATTTCAACAACGCAATTTCCAAATCTGCCTTAGCAAACATATATCTCTGTCCCAATCCCAGGTAGATTTTGCAAAACAAAATAAGACCGCAGCCAGAACAAATTGAAAATATGCATAACAGATGTAAAAATATGCCAACAAGGACACCAGAGCAATTTTTTGTCAGAGTACCAAACAAAGAGAGCAGCCACAGCAGACCTCACGAGGCCATTCACAGCAAAGCTGCCCATTCAAGGGACTTAGAGACCTGGGTTTATCAGAAATCTGATTATACACTCGTGTGCTCTCCTATGCAGCTGCCCAATTCACTGCTGCAGCCACCAGCCCATCCACCTCCCCAGGGACCACAGGGCAGGGGAGCTGCACTCCCAGTTCAGAAGCTAAAATCAGACATGAACCAAGGCTGTGCACACTTACTCCAAATCCTCTCTGACATACAGGACCAGGGCCCAAATAAAGGGAAACACGGGGAAAAAAAAAACAAAAGAAAAAAAAGGCCCAAAAAACCCACAAAACCTCTGTTGATCTTACCCTTGTGATAGCACTTTCAGAGGCCTGCTCTGCTTCCCTTGCTGCCTGTGGTAGCTGGGGCCATGCCACCACCCCAGCATCACCTCCAGCAGCCACAGGGCTGCTCTCTGCCTGCTTCCTTAGAGGCACAGAGCAGTGAAACTGCAGCTCCAACCCAAAATCTCTGCCTCCTGTTGATGGAGAAGCAGGAGCCAGAGCTGAGGAGCAGCCCTCACAGGGCAAAATGATGCAAAAGCTGCACTCCAGTGAAAAGGGGGGTTTTGTGCTTCTTTCCTCTGCAGTGGTTCATTGCTTTTGAAGGCTCTGCAGTGGGAAGCTGTTCTGGGATGACTCTGTGCCAGTGCCACAATTTTCTAGGGGCTCTGGGGCCACACACTGGTCCTAGAGGCAGGATCCAGGCTGCAGGACACCAGTTGGACAGTCCTGCAGGTATTAGTAGCAGCAATAAAGACAGCAACAGACATGAACATATTTCTTCCGGAAGTGAAATAGTAATAAAAAATTTCTTAAGCTGCCTATAACAAAGACAGGAATGATAAAAGTTAAAACTTACAAGTTTGTTGCTAATTCATTAACAACAAAACATCTGCATCAAATATCTTATGTTTCAATGCCAAGGGCAACAAGCAAAGGAACACATACACAGCATGGAGCAAAAAATCACCGATGCAAGGGAAACTTGGAACTGGGGATTCAGTAGCCAGGTCCTGCAAAGTGCATGGTCCCGGTCTTATCATTGTCAGCTCCCCAAAGTGATCTAGTGAATCTGGGCAAAAGTATTTCAAAGACTTTAATCCATGTGAAATATTACTTCCTGGAACCGGAAATTCAATCCCTAGCAATGAAAACAAAAGCACACTCATAAATGCATCTTTCAACTCAGCCAGTATATTAGCCACATTTAGGCTCATGCATTCTCAAAAAAATCCTTTACTCATTAATATAAAGTAAACTTGAAATGATTGCTATAATTGCAGTTAAAAAATTAATCATGTTTTGAGATAAATGCAGATAAAAGCATGTTTTACTAATTATCTTTTGAAGCTTCGGCTCATGAAAGATTAAAGGTGGAAGAAAAGTTGTTGAAATATTGAAGACAAAAAATCCTACCATTTGAAATCACTTTGAAGCCTTGTACCTGGTATGAGTGATCCTTAATTTCCAGATGTACTAAAAAAGGAGTCTCTTTAATTCAGAAGAAGTCAAACCAAACATGCCATTTGGAGGTTTTATGCCGTCAGCTCTCTGGAAATTGGTGCATTTAGCAGCCCCCACTCTGCAGAACTCCAGATAATAGTGGGATTTTCTTGTGGCTCATCCCCACCTGGGACAAATAACTTCAAGCCCGAATTCAAAGCTGAGTTCCAGAATTTCGGCTTTCATTGAGCTCTCCAGAGCTCCCATAGTATCAACCTACTAATAACTAGTTCTACATACTCAAGCAACCATCTGAGGATCCCACAAAAGATAGCACTTTTCCCACTCAGGGAGGAGGGGCTGGAGGCACAGACATCAGGGTTTAACAGAAGACCCTCATCACCAACCACAGGCTTACTCACAAGCCACAAGAAGATTTGTTTCTGTGCCCAGGCACTTAAAGGAACGCAGGTTATCTGGGGTGCAAATTACCCAAAAGCAAGGCTGGCATTTCCATTCACAGCCCTGGAACTAACAAGGCAAGTAATTCCCTTCCTGCTCCATACCACCAGCCTATTTGACATCAGCAGTTTGCAGACTGAGCGTTAATTAGGAGAGCAGATCTATTGACCACAGGCTGAAATGGATGTCCACAACTCCACTGGAAATGTTTTAGGCTTCTGCAAATTGAAACAAGTTGAAAAATACTCTTAGGTAAAAATCCTAAGCAACTTTATAGCCATTTTAAATGACCCTGTAACAATTTCCATCAGATCTGAATTGGTGCAAAAGTATAAATTTTAGAAGTTTGCACCTGCAGCATGCCAGAAGCAAAGCCTGTTGTAAGAGGGCAGTTTTCAAAAGGCATTGAACTGTGCTCAAAAGCTACAGAGTGTCAATGTCAAGGACTCTTCAGTGCTCTGGAGTTTGAAGAGTCAGGGCAGATCTGAAATGGAGCAGCTGACACCTCTTTGCTAATGGAAGGGTCCCACTGTAAAGAACATTATTCCCCAGCAGCCCCCTGCACTGTATTTCTCCTTGCTCCTTTCCCCTCGCCCCACAGCCTTTAACCCCTCTGCCTATCACAAAGCACGGTGATGCCAAATTATTAAATTCTACCCTTGCTGTAAACCTGAGCAGGGCTAGGTAAATGATTAAATAGTTGGGTTTTTCACAACCACACATCCAAGGAAATTTGCCAATGTCTTTTTATTTGCATATCTGGCAGACTGCCCCAGACAACTAATACATAAGTGACAGCGTACAGGTGTATTAGTTTAGAGTTTGCCTTTAATCTAGAGGTGTCAATTTGCTTCTGTTTTAATTACATCCATCTTGATATGTTATTACAACCTCATGAAACTTCTTCATTATGTGAATGGCTATAAATACATACACATGACAAACAGTTGTTATAAATTTTCTGGTTCAGCAGTGGAGGCACAATATCTTAGCCTACACATCATGTTCATTTAAAATTGCTGCTCTCCCTCTCCTCTCTACCCCACTCCATTCCCTTCCTTCTCTTTTCTTTCATCCAATAACAAAATATTTTCCTCCTACATGTAATGGATTCTCTAATATTTACTAGTAGCTGCATCCCAATACAAATACTCTCAGCTTAGGGAGCTGTTTCACCCCATCTGTGTTCTGGGCTGCACCTCTGTGAGATGTCTGTTTGTCATTAGGCAAATATAAGGAGATTGCACTGAGGCCTTATAAACATGCAAAGATCCTCTTTTGTAGCTACATAATTCACTGAGTTTTTCAATACACATCCTGAGGTTGAAAACTTGGCTAATCCATCCACCAGATGTATCTTTATGATCCCAGAACTCATTAAAATTTACTTTTTTCCCCTCTTTTTTTAAAGTCCAGCAGACTCAGCTGTTGAGCTACATTAATTGCATTTTATTATTTTTTTTCCATAGTTAAAATGACTAATGCTAGCAGAGTCACTGCCTACAAGCACAATAGCCAGACAGCAAAAATTAGTAGGACTTCTAATCGTTCAGTAATATCCAAATCCCATAAAATTAAGAGAGGCAATTTGGTCCTCTCAAAACAGATGGTTTTGATTTTCAGTATTTATTTTGAATTTTCTTTAAGGGGAGAAAAGAGAGGAGAAGAGACAAATTCACACCAAAAGATTCCATTCAAAGGTCAAACTGCCCTTGACATGAATTAAACCCCATGACACCAAGAGAGTCACAACATAAATCGTCCCCAACAGCAGCACTTCTTCCCTTGCCTTCTTACGACACAGCCATCAAAAAGGTCAAAACTACTTTCACTGCCTCAGCCCTGCATCAGTGCCCCCTCTGATGGATGCCACGCCATGCCAGCCATTCCCAGAAATCTGGAGCAAGCTGGAGAGCGTGTGTTACCCAGCTCTTACAACCTCCCAGCTCCTTCCCCTGGGCATTCTGGAAGCTGGGCAACAGACCCCAGGTTCTGGAGGAGCCCTGAAGACATTCATGGTACCCTCTGGAAGCATGTGGTGCTAAGCACCTGGATGTGGAGGAGACAAGAGGAAGGTGACAGAAGTTGTCAGGAGCCAGGTGAAGACCAAAGCCACATTCCTGGCCACAAGTCAGGTTCTTTGGCCACCTCTCTGCCATTCCCACCATCCATGTAAGCAAGGAGCCAGGTCCTTCAGCCACCTATCCTCTATCCCCACCTTCTGCAGAAGTAGATGTCTCATAAAAACAAAGCAAAACAAAAAAATCAAACAGATTATCAGACTGAAAAGTCTATGGTCACTTACGACTTCCAGAGAGAAAATAAACAAAAATCAGTGCCAAGAGCAATTATCACCATGTTTGTAATTCATCTCAGTCTCAGAAATAGGAAATGATGTGCAAACAACAAAATATAGACTGTCAGGATTTGCCAGGAGGGAGAAGTTTCACCACACAGGTTTGGTTCCCTGCTCTCCTGTACCCACAAGCCACCCAAGCGTGGTCCTGGAGAAGTCAGTAGCAACAATTTCTGTCTCCCTGGTTCCACTCCACAGGCAAAGGAATTAAATTGCCTTTACTACACCAGGAGGGTGAGTTAGGAGCAGCTGTAGGACACACTAGAGCAAGCTGCAAGAGGGTCCCCAAGGATGGGCCTCCTGGGACATGGAAACCCATACCTGCACCTAGGGAAACAGGCAGCAGTGGCCTGGATTCCACTGACAGGTAAGTGGGTACCTGCACCAGGTATTATCACTGTTACACACTCTCCTCTAAAACACTGCTCCTCTCACAGTCAGCCTATGACAGAAAAAGGCTGCTCAGAAACTTTCATTAATTTGGCCTGATCCTGACCACTACGTAATTTCATGGGAGTGTACAACATGTTTTAAACTGTTAGTATTACTCCACAACACACAAATAAGTACCTCTTCAGAATTTCAGCCACCCAAATGTTAATCTAACCTAGAACCTCCTGGTGCCTACCTCTATTTGCTTCTGGTGTTCACTGTCAACCTGCACCATGCACAAACCTGCTCCAGGTGGCTTCACATAAATGATGCTCAGCACAGGGCTTGTCCCAAAGGTTGACAGTGTCTGCCTCTTCTCATGAGCTCATCCAACAAAGGACAAGGCTTGTGTCTGGATGGGGAGGATAGGTTGGCAGTAGTTTTAGTCTCAAACCATTAAGTCTCCTTTGGTACCAAGTAAAAGTATGAAAAGACACAATTTATAAGAGCACAAATTGTAGAGGAGAAGAAACTTCCACTTTAGGAAGCTGGGAAACACATGTGAGACAGATTAAAGGGTGATCATTCCTGGAAAGAACAGCGAGCTGAACACCTGCATGGCTCTGAGTAACTACTCCCGTGTGGAGCTGGTATGTTAATCATACCAGTAATACGTGCATCAGCCAGCATTACACAATCAGAAGTTCAGCCAGCCAGAACTTGGGCACATCAGATATCAGCACACCTCTGCACATCTCCCATGCCTTTGTCTCAGGACATTTTAAAAACAGCAGGACTGAGATGCACACCAAATACCAAGTAAATCCACGTGGAGCATATGCACCATGATCAAATTAAACCTCATGAGTAGAACCTCACAAACACAATAGTATGTGCAGGGCCAAGGGATAATCCACTTCTTTTGCCGACTTACTCCACCACTACTGCACAGAGGATGACTGAACTGAAACTCCTGGCTATAGTATTTACCAGACTGAAGACATAACCTTTTGGTTAAAACCTTCTCTCTCCACCACATGAGTGTGTGAACTTCAGCAGCAGTGTTGCCAAGATACAAGGAGAAAAATCTCAAGACATTAAGGTAACACACTATTTAAAGGCAAACAGTACAGCAGAGCTGAGCTGGGGATCTGACAAATTGCCACTGCACGTTCTGCTGTTACAGCAAAACAAATCCCTACCTGCATTAGCCATTCCTCATTACTTACAAAGTGGATTTTCATATCCATTTTACAACAAAGGAGTTTAGAGGACTATGATGTTCTGAAGTGGTCTTCACCAGGGCTTGGCATTGAGTCAAAACGACAACAAACGAACTATACAAAAAAATGCACGCAGCTGGTAATTTGTGGCACATACAGAGCCAAACCCCAACAAGAACACAAGATACTGAGCTGATAAATTATAAGGATGATGTACAAAAAGACAGAGAAATGTTGGAAGCAATTTTCTCTTGCAGAACCAAGGCAACACTGTAGTTCAAGTGCAGGAAAACTGAGAGTTAAACATTTCCACATTTCAGCCTGCAACTTCCTAACTCCATTACCTTTTTATTAATTGCATTTGAGACTTCACTAAACTTGAGCTTGGGCTATTTTAAAAACCTATCTGACTCAACTTATTGTTGCTCAGAACAAAGATTAAACTTCTAATTTAGCTGCAGATAATTACAACGCTGCAGGTCAGACCCCCAGTGTAATGTGGTAGGGTGTCCCAGTCAAACTGATAGGTGTTCAGAAAAACCCCAAAAAACAAGAATGGCAGAGCTGGGGGAAAGAGGGATCATCTCCAGCAAGAGAGGAATCTTTCTGCCTTCCTCCCAGTTGAAGTTACCGGGATTAATGACTCCTAAAGTAGGGACAGATTCGGAGCATTTTCCTACACAGCAATGGATCTTTCCTGAAACTTCCTCTTTTGGTAACAACATCCCCCTCTAGTTCTCTGCATTCCCATACAGTCCCTGCTATTTCTGTATTGATCTCAGTGTTGTAAGTCAATCTTTCAATTACTCAGACCCTTGATGTCTTTCTGATGATTTTTTTTTGCCTTTCCCTAATGATCATTTTCCGTCCAAGTTCCTGATCCTTTACCCTTATTTTATAAATCATAGAATCATATAACTGTTTAGGTTGGAAAAGGCCTCTAAGATCACAGAGTCCAACCATTAACTCAGCACAGCCGGCCCCACTGCTAACCATGTGTCCAAGTGCCACATCTACACTTTTTTTAACTCTCTACTGGGATGGTGGCTCCACCACTGCCCTGGATTTTACACTCCTTCAATGCCAGCAAAGGCCCCAGGTATTTAATCAGAAAGGGCTTACTTATTACCCCAAATAGCAGGAAAAAAAATATGCCAAGATAAGGGAGAATATGGGTGTCTTTTGTCTTTTGATGTGCGGCCTATTTCTCATTAATGCTAATCTTAAAGAGCAGTGCTAGTGGAGATTAATTGAATCACATTCATCTAAAAGAACTTGTCTTATAGTTTAAACTCTTCCTTCTTCAACTCAAGGCCATTGTACCTCCTACTACCACCTGAGGGAATAGCAAAAATTCCCACTTTCATTACATGGTTACCTTCAGGAGCTTAAAAGAATATTTATGCAACAATCTCAATCCTTGGTCATTATCTGCCCAAAGAGACAGCTTCAGCTCTCCAACAGCTACAGAAATCAGCTAGAGTTAGAAGTGCCTTGCCTCCCAGAAAGGTACCAGGCTTTGCAAAATAATTTTAAAGTATTTTTAAAGTATTCATGTACCCAAATGATAGCAACATATGTTTCAAACATCACCCTAAACATTCCTTTTGTGGAATATGCATGCTGCTGTTTTCAGTCCCACTTTCAGTTTGAGTTGCAGTTTTTTCAGGTCTGGTCACTGAGGTTTTCATCAAGATAGTCAGCTGCTCTGTCAAGGTTATCTCGAGATTTAATCTCAGGTCAGTTTACTGTTTCCTCTAAATACACAGTGAAAAAAATAAATGCATTGCTTCGTATGATATCCCAGTGTCACAAAACTTAATGCCTCTCCTCATCCCCAGATATCTTTATTTAGTTACTCCCTTCTTTTCTCTGCTGGTCTAAATCTGCAGACTTGCATGTGCAAACAGAGACTGGGACAAACACCTAAGCATCTAAGCAGTCAATAAACACAAGAAGGGCCACCAAGATTTGCTGACAGCACTAAACAAACATCTGATGTTATGACGTTGCTGTGGTAAGGCAGAAAGATCAAATTCCTTTTGAAATATGAAGGGATAGAGACAAGACAGAATAAACTTGCTTGAAATCTCAAAGAATTTAAGCAAACAGGCTAATCAGGCCAGCTAGAAGATTGGTGAGAAGAGAATGATTTAGGGAGGAAAAGCACACAGCAAGCCAGCCACTCTGGTGTCCAACTCAAAGCTTCTGCTGTCACACAGCCAAGCTATTTCTATTTTCAGTGGGCCATGCCTAGAGATGAGTATCACACACCAGTTATTAAAGCAAATTCCTGCATTCAGATGCATACACAGAGCCACACTGTCAGTGCACACACACACACAACTGAGACCACAGGACCTTCAGAACCTTCCTGCTACTTGCACATTTTGTTTCTGTAGTGTCTCTGTTTTAAAGTCCAGATCAGCTGTTAGGCTTGACTCCATCTAGTCTCACACTACCTGTGCAACCTGTAAAAGTGCTGCAGCTGACATCTGCCTAAACCACACAAACACCATGGAACAATTGCTTAAAAATTATTTCCACTAGGTGTATGGAATCATCTGACACAGAATTTGAAGCTCATTAAACAGCTCCTTGACAAATATTTGTCAGCATTTCTCATTTGTAATTAATTATATTGGGCTTTACCTGACGATAATTTAGCATGGTCTCAAAACAGACTAATGCCTGTGTACTGAACAGAAATTAGCTCAGCAAATGCACACTGAGAAATTGTGACAGTTTTATGAAACAAGAATCCCCATTTAAATGCGAGTCCCCCGCTTCCCACCCCACTTCTATCTGTGCTTTATAAATATCTGTGTCCCATTTCAGGCTTGTCAGATGAGCTGCCTGAGTTGAAGCTAAACAAACATCCGCAGAAAAAACTCATTACCTTACTCAGTGTTCAGAAAACCTGAAACCAACTGCTTACTCCATAGGGATGGTCAGAGCTGACTCAGGAAACATAAAGTACTTCCCAGGCTTTAAGCCATCTTAACATTCAGGTCAGATTTCCTTTCTCATCACAGCAAACCATCTTCACCACAGCACATCAACAGCCATGTCACGTCAGTCTCCTGCCAGGACACCTCTGCACCAGGGGGTAGGAGGGAGACAAACATCTTCCTGAAATCTCACCTCACCAGACAGCTCTGCAGATGCCTCCTTGCCAGCACTGCCAGAGCACATCATGGAGAAAGTCACTCCAACAGATTGATTTATCACATTCCGAGAAATGACCTTTCCCTGTCAAACTGGTGTCTAAAATTCCCACCTGGGTTTGGAGAACCTCATGCTATTATTGCTGGCAAAAAACACACCAGCAGTGCAGCACAGGCTCCTTCAAGCTGGGAAAAGCCACAGCTCGACAAGCCACTCACTGGTCACACTAACACAGGTACAGAGTGTCCGTGCCCTCCTGCTTTTCCAGGCTGGCACATTTGGGGAGTTCAGGGCAGCAACGTGTGAGCAATTGCTCTGGAGAGAGCCACAGAGCTGCTGTCAGTCCAGCAAGACCACCCATGGGAGAATCTGGTGAATCAGATCAAATTGCAGGACCACATCTCAGCTGCTTTACTACAGATTAAGGGCTGGTTTCTGAAGGTCAAGGTTCCAAAATGCTCCCCAGTGTAGGGGACAGGCCCCTATTGAACACAGCTACACTGAAGTCTCGCAAGGCCAGGCAAAGATCAGTCTGGCTACATCTGCAATGACACTGGAATTGCTCATCTGTCACTCCAAGAAGGAAGAAATCCACAGTGAGATCCCACTCTCTTCATTTAACTCCCTCTTCCTGTGTATTCCCCACACAAACATTAGCAACATCAAGGTAGGGGGTGCCAGAACTGCAGAGACAGATAACCAGAAGCAGATGGCCTCTATTTCAACACCAAACAATTTACACTTGAGAAGTATGACAAGTCTACTGACACCTGGACAGAAAAGCAGCTCCCAGAGTGGGAGCTGGTTAAAGTTTTGCTTCAAGGGATGGGAACTTTTATCAACATAACCACAACAGATTGGATGGCTCCTCCTGAAGCTATAGTGGCATAGGATCTGCGTTCTTGTGCAGCACCTGTGTCCCTGTGGCATCCACAAGCTTCACACAACCTGGTATTTTGCACAGGTTGGGCTTTTTCAGTCACCCCAACAAAAAGCAAAAGCATTTAGCAAAAGACAGCTGAAATCAAGCTGTGTGGAAGTTCTTGGTCCTTTTTTTGCAACTTGATACGTAAGAAGGTCCTGGGTGGCACCTCATACCCAGCCAACACACACCCCTGAAGCTGCAAGGTTGTCCCCAGAGGCAGAGAGCTCAGCCTTGTCCCTCCACAGTGGCTGTCCCCTCCTGTGTGAGCCACCATCCACCCGTGTCCCCTCTTCTGAACCGTGGGCTCAGATCCTCCAGTGGGTGAAATGTTCTGCAGATTCCCTCTCGCAGTTTTTCACACCAAGCAGACAAAACAGTCTCTGCACCCTTTCAGCGGTGCTAAGCCCAAGAAAAAGCTGAAGCTCCAGCACAAGGCATGGGCTCGGAAAGTCTTGTCTGCATTTTGGGCACGAGTGTCTTCTGGAATCTGGGGACAATCTCCATGGCTCTAAGGAGCTGGGGGCAGACCCACAGCAGGAGGTGTATGAATACCAGAACACCTCTCCATAGCACCCAAAGCTTCTTGACTCAACTCAAACACATTAACACCTCAGCATCTCACCAGGGCTGGGGTATCTCACTCCACCAGCCACTCACAACCTCCTCAGCAACACCAGAATTACAATAAAAACTTCAGGCTGCTGCATGCAACACACGGAGCAATTTCTGCCACACTGGGGCTGTGCCTCAGACACCTTCATCTCCCTCTGATCTTCAGAAACAAGTTTCTCAACGCACATACGGAGCTGCAGGAAAAAGCACCTAACAACGATTTTGTGACATTATTTCTTAACGCAGCATGAAATCGTTAGGTCAAAACGTGCCACCTATCACATGAACATTAAAAGTATGTCAAGTCTCAGTGTGCAAGCTATTGTTTTATCTGAACGTGCTATTAGCTGGCAGAACTGGGTAATGTATCTGTGCTCCTTTTTAGTGATACAGGATTATGAGAGGATGCAAGTAGTAGCCATGCTTGGCTTGGCAAAGAGAGCACGGCAATTATTTTCAAGTAGAAAATAAACAAATAAGAAGTGAAATAGAATAAAGACATTTTCTAAAATGCCCTACCAAGTTCTAAACTTGCTCTTCACTTCCTTTCCAAAAAGAACTACAGCCAAATTCTCGAGTCCTTATTCCCATAAAAATGCTTAATGACACAAGCTAGGGCATTGTTTGAGGAAAACCATAATTTTGTCCGAAACAGAAGCATACAAATTTCTCTCCTGCTGATAAACACATATTCACACTTTTGGTCTCTCTGGTTTGAGCAGGGCACTTGCAGATGGGCTCACCAGGTGAGAAATGGTGGATAAATTGAATCTGGACATTACCTCAGCATTTGTTCCTTATGGCTCACATGAGTCTAACACCAACCATGGAGGTTTGTTGGAGTGAACAAATCCTCCCTTAATTACACCAGAGTAAGTTCTGTTGGAGCTATGGTGTGGATGGATGCAGGTGTAACCAAGGACAAAATCTGGCTACAAAACAAGAAACAAAATAAAACAAACAAAAAAATACCCTGAAAATCCACTAAGTATTCCTGGCTAAATATTCAAACATCTTAAAAGCTACACAGAATTTTTTTTTTCTTAAACAATCCGCTTCACCTCCACATTTATTTTGACAGTTCATCATTGTTCCAGTTGTGCCTCCAGTGCACGTAAACCCAAATAAATCTGCTTTCCACCACAGCAAACTTCTCCTGATCAGAACTTGCAAACAACAAAGCCCTTCAAACACACAGGCTGGAGGTTCCCTTCCACGGCAGCATCACCACCGCGACCCTGGCTGGGCTGACAGCGGCTCCACGCTCGCGAGTGGGCGGGCGGAGGGAACACGGAGAGGCGAGGCCGGGCCGGGCGGAGGGAAGCGACGGCCGGGGAGCCCCGCGGGGCTTCGCTTCCCTCCGCCCGGCCCGGCCTGGGCTCTCGCAGCCCCGTCGCTGGCGCTGGGGGATGCCCAGAGCCGCCCAGCGCGGGGCCCACGCGTGACACGCCGCAGGGAGCGCGGCAGGCCGGGCGCCCCCCGCCCGCAGCGGCGCCGCGACCGCCCCGACAAACACGCGCGGCTGCCCCCCCCCGCCCCGCGGCCCCGCGGACACGAGTGGGCGGCCCCGCCGGGCCACGGCGGCGCGAGAAAAGTTTGATCCGTGGGAGAGGAGGGGAAGCGCCGCCGGGGGACCGCGCACAACTCGCCGCTCCCCGCGCGGGGGGATGGCCCCGCCGCCCGCCGGGAGCGGCGCGCCGGGCTGCAGGTGTCGGCGGCAGCGGGAGAAGGGAGGGCAGCGGGGCACCCCGGGGACGGGAGGGGGCGGCGGGACCGCCCCCGCGGGCACCCCCGGCGGGCCGGCCCCGGGAGCGGGGTCAGGGGCGGGGGGGGTGTTCGGGGGGCGCCGCGGGGGCTCCCCCGCCGCTGCCCCCACACAATGAGGCGCACACAAAGCGCCGCCGCTCCTACCTCCAGCGCCTCGAAAGTGACGAAGCTGGACATCGCGAAACCGTCGATAATGTCCTCTTCGGCCGAGGAGGACTCCCGCCGCTTCCTCCGGGGGGGCCGCGGCCGGGACGGCGGCGGGGGCCCATTGTCTTCCTTCTCCGAGCCCGAGGAGGAGAGCGCGGCGGCCCCGGGGCCGGCGGCCCCGCCGGCGGCACAGCCGCGCCGCCCGCCTTTGGCTCGCCGCTCCCGGTCGCGCTGGGACCGCGATCGCCGCTTCTTCCGAAGCCCGTTGCATCGCGCCGGGCCATCCATGTCTCTCGCCGGCTCTCCCTCTCGCTCTCGTCCCCCCCCGCCCCACCGCAGCCACAAATCCGGCTCCCCCGGCGGAATAACGGGGGAGGGAGGGAGGGAGAGAGGGAAGGAGAAAGGGAGGGAGGAGAGGACAGCAAGGGGGTGGGGGGGATGAAAGAATCCGAGTGCGGTTCCACCACCACCAGCAGCAAGCACCAAATGTAAGAGATTCCTATAAGCGAGCCAAGGAAAGTAATGGCTGATCTCAGGTCGCCTTTGTAAAAAAAAAAAAAAAAAAAAAAAAAAAAAAAAAAGCCACGGAGAGAAAGGAAAAAAAAAAAAAAAAGCCTCACCGAGCAGGCAATAAATCAGAATAGCGGAATGCTTTGATCAAGGGGCTGGGAGGGCGAGGATCTTCGAAAGAGAGGAAAAAAGGTTGAGAAGAAGGGGGGAAAAAAATAAAGAAAGGAGACCCGCTGGAAGGAGGGAGCTGAAGAGTATTTCCTTGCACAAAATTTATTTTCTTTCTTCCTTTCCTCCCCAACTAAAAGAAGTTCCAGGGGGGGAAAAAATATATGTAGATGTACAGAACTCCCTTTCTGTCTGCGTGTGTGTGTGTGTGTGTGTGCAGGGAAGGGTGCAGCCTTCCCCTCCCCACCAACACGCACTCCTCTCCCCCTCCTCCTTTATCTCCCTGGATCAAACACAATAATAATAATAACGATGCATCCAGATGCAATTTTCTCAGACACCGACCAGGGATGGACCCGGGAGTGGAGATCAGATCCCACCCCGGCCCCTCCAAAAACAAAACCAAACAATAAAAAGAAAGAAAAAAGGCAAAAAGAGAAAAAAAGGGCGAGGAAAAAAGAGCCCCAAAACACGCCCACCCACCCCAGCTATTAATACGGATCAATCATGGCAAAATCATCGTATTAATTGTGACGAGGAATAGGGGGGGGGGGGGGGGTGCTGGTGACAATAGATCCGAGCGGAGGGGAGGCGGCCCCCGGGAGCGGCGGCGGCCACAACAACGCGGCTGGTGCCCGGGGGCGCGGCGGAGCGGGGCCGGTGCCGCCCGGGCGGAGCCGCTGCCGCTGCCGGTGCGGGGGGCGCCCGCCGAGCCCCGCGCGGGGCGGTCGCGGTGTCGCCCCCAGCGGCCGCGCGGCCCCGCGCCGCTCACGTGACCGCCGCGCCCCGCCCGCGCCCCGCCCGGCGGCCGCGCGAAATGCGGCGCCCCCGCCGCGCGAAATAAGTCTCGGGCATGCGCGGGGGGCCTGCGCGGTGGGGCGGGTGGCACGCGCTGTGGAGCCCCTTCAGAGCGCCCCTCATGGCGCCCTCATAGCTCCCTTCACAGCGCCCTCATAGCTCCCTTCACCGCGCCCCTCACAGCCCCTCATAGCGCCCTCATAGCGTCCCTCATAGCGCCCTCATAGCTCCCTTCACAGCCCCTCACAGCGCCCCTCATAACTCCTTTCACAGCGCCCTCATAGCGCCCCTCATAGCGCCCTCACAGCGCCCTCATAGCTCCCTTCACAGCGCCCTTCACAGCGCCCCTCATAACTCCTTTCACAGCGCCCTCATAGCGCCCCTCATAGCGCCCTCACAGCGCCCTCATAGCTCCCTTCACAGCGCCCCTCATAGTGCCCCTCATAGCGCCCTCACAGCGCCCTTACAGCACCCCTCATAGCGCCCTCATAGCTCCTTTCACAGCGCCCCTCATAACTCCTTTCACAGCGCCCTCACAGCGCCCCTCATAGCGCCCTTCTCAGCGCCCCTCATAGCGCCCCTCACAGCCCCTCACAGCGCCCATCATAGCCCCTCACAGCGCCCCTCATAACTCCTTTCATAGCTCCCTCACAGCGCCCCTCATAGCTCCCTTCACAGCACCTTCACAGCGCCCTCATAGCGCCCTCACAGACCCTCATAGCGCCCTCACAGCGCCCTCACAGCCCCTCACAGCGCCCCTCATGGCGCCCTCACAGCGCCCTCACCGCACCCTCATAGTGCCCCTCACAGCGCCCCTCATAGCTCCCTTCACAGCGCACTCACAGTGCCCCTCGTAGCGCCCTCATAGCGCCCCTCATAGCGCCCTCATAGCGCCCTCACAGCGCCCCTCATAGCGCCCTTACAGCACCCCTCACAGCCCCTCATAGTGCCCTCACAGCCCCTCACAGCGCCCCTCATAGCACCCTCATAGCGCCCTCATAGCACCCCTCATAGCACCCTCATAGCGCCCTCATAGCGCCCTTACAGCGCCCCTCATAGCGCCCTTACAGCGCCCCTCATAGCGCCCCTCATAGTGCCCTCATAGCTCCCTTCACAGCGCCCCTCATAACTCCTTTCACACCGCCCTCACAGCCCCTCATAGCGCCCCTCACAGCCCCTCACAGTGCCCCTCACAGCCCCTCACAGCGCCCCTCATAGCTCTCTTCACAGCGCCCCTCACAGCGCCCTCACAGTGCCCTTACAACACCCCTCATAGCGCCCCTCATAGCGCCCCTCACAGCGCCCCTATTCTCTGGTTCCCTGATGCTGTGTCCAGCTCTTGTCCCCCTGCCCGGTCTCCTTCCCTCATGGCCCGTGGCTGCCCATGTCCCTCACAGCCTCAGCCCCTGCCTGGCCTTGTGGTGAGTTGTGCTCCTGCTGTCCTGAGGGGAGCCCGCACCCCTCTGCCCCGGGATGGCGGCTGTGGCCATGTCGGGTGACCCTCAGACATGACTGGCGCAGATGTTGAGGCTGCGGGCAGAACAACTTGTGGCTGCCCACCTGCAGCTCACCTGTCCTTGGCTCTGCCCTTCCCACTCTGCTTTCCACCTGTATCAGCCTTGTCTTCGTTGTCTCCTCTCTTCGTGTTCCCATCTCCATGGTATTAGGGCATATTCCCTATGTGACCTCAGCACCAGGAGGGCTGTGGAGCAAACAAATTTGCTTTTTAAGCTGGTTCTTACGGTCACCCTTCTCACCTTGTGCTTCTGTCTCCTGCCCAGGGGAACCTGCTGAGGGAATAGGCATAGAAGGTGAAGGGCGTGTGGAGCTGTTTGGTCTGACTTTGGGGAGAAAGCATTAGGAGCAGAGCCCTGGGGAATCGGGACATTTACTGGGAGGAGAGAAAGAGAAAGGAAGAGCACGGAACAAGATGAAGAAACCCCAACCCGTGAAGTCTCTGAGTTCAGAACGGAGAAGAGGGGCTCTGGAAGCACAACACTGGTTTCCCTCCATCTACTGGGTGATCATGCTGTTGTGTAGCTTGAAATATATTGGGGGAGATTGGAGGGGCAGGTAGAAAAAGAAAAATCATGTAATACTCCTCCACAAAGAACCTTCTGTACAAGAACCAAGTCTGTCTCCTGTAGCTGCTAATCATTCCTCCACTGAGATCCCCAGCAAGGGGAACACACACAGGCTGAGTGTATTTTTCCAATATTCTCCCTCTGGGCTGCTCTGACTCTCGGGGGATGAGGCTCTGCTTGACTGCATAATACGTTGTTTACTCTGTACCCTTAGGCCACCAATGGAGCAATTTTTTAGTATGTTTTCTATGAGTATTGAGTGATTGTGTGAAATAGTGGGAATCGGATACACCCTCTGTATCCAGAAGGCAAGTGACACCTTTGCCACCTCTCTGCACACCACATCTAAGTGACTTCTAAGCTGGTGTGAGCCAGAGGAGGAGGAAGCACAAAGCTGTCGGTAACCCGAGAGTGTGGGAGCGTGTACCTCACAGAAGGCCACGCTGCCCATTGCAGAGGCACATGGCTAGTTTTTAAACATTCTCAGATATCAACCTAGAGACCACCTCCTAATCTGACCTTAGATCTCCCTGTTCAGATTTTTTTGCTGTTTAACAAATGAATTTCTCTATCTTACTTTGGGTTCTTTTGTCTCATAGCTGCCTGTCAGTTCTATACAATCTGACTATACAGAAGCTGCACTGGTATTGCTGAAGTGTTACGATTTCTGTGTACGGCAAGCTCAGATATTATAAGATCTCAGTGTTCTGAAAAATATTAAGCTGTGCTGTGTCAAACAACTGTTACCTGTTGGGTTTTTTTGAAAATAACTGTAATTTTCAGGGCAAAGTAATTGATTATCGTTTCCTGCATATCCATCACCATTAAAGTGACTTAAGAGATCTGTAGTCAGATACATTTCTATAGACATTCATTGCATGGCTGAAAGTCTGCTCAGTCTGTTTTCTTCTGAATGCATGTTTGTGGATAACGGACATGATATGTGATTCATTTTGCATTCTTTGCAGAAACAAATCCCCAGGCTTGCATATCTATGGAAAAAAAATAAGATTAAAACCCATCCATCTAACTCATCCTCCATTGCAAAACATTTTTGTTCTGTGTAATATTTATGGCAAGCATTAGAAATCGCAGGTCACCTTCTTGGGTACAATACAGGTGAATTACCACTTTTCTGGGTCTGATCCAGCAGGAGCATTTCCACAACCCCTAATTGATTTGGGAGTACCAGACAGATCCTCAGGAAGTTCTTTCTCCCGTGTGCTCTTGCCTCCAGCTGAGTATTTCAAGTCATCTTAGCAGAAAGACTACCACAGACCTCCACGCACATTTGTTCTTAGGCTGCCTGTTAGCTTTCCTCTGGAAATACATCTTGCCTGGCATCTGGTGTGAGAAAACAGCCCGCTTTTTCCCTCTTTTTTTTTTCTCCTAGGCTCTGGTACCTTGCTGAGTCACTGTTTTTGAGGTTAATGACTAGTGTACTCAACTGGATACTCAGTAATTAACACCCACGGAAAGGGTACTTCTCCAGCATGTAGTAGCAGACCTATAATCTTCTGATTTGAGACAGATATCAAAAGATTTCAGTTCCTAAATAACAAAGACAGAAAGGCTAACACAGACCAAAAGCAACAATTACAATTTCCATGTCACTATTACACATTGGAACAAAATAAAATTTGCAACTGTAAAAACACTAGAAGCCGTTTTCTTAGGACTAGCCCCTGGCATACCTAAATGGAAAGGATATTTTGAACTAACTTGAATATCAGGAGATAATTCATTGCTTGAGGAAAAGGCAAGAACCTTGCTTCTAGCAAGAGTAACTTGCACTGTGCTTTGGCATTAAGCTCCAAAGATGGAATTTTTAAGTTCAGTTCACATAGGAATCTCAGCAGAGGTAAATGTACATTTCCGAGGTTATGATCCTTTTAGGAGATGGGTAGTTTCAAACAGCAGCGTCTGTCTTGCAGACTATTATTTTTGTAGAAGGAGTTTGATCTGGGAACACAAAATATCCAAGAGAAATGGAGAAAAGAGCCTTTTTGTTATTGTTTCCACCCCACTCGTGCAGAGCATTTTTAAGAATAGCAAATGATGAGAACCAAAATTCTAATACAAAATAAAAGCCGGGGTGATTGTGTGGATGGCAGAGGAATTTAAAACAGTTCCATAAAACTAAACCAATTTTATCCAAATTGTATTGCTAATCAGAGAGGATTGTCTGGCTTCATAGCTAAGGGCTGCACCTGTTGTTTTAAAAGGTGTTTCCCTAGAAGGAGGTTGGAAACAGAAACAGTTATGGAAGAAGGAGCATCCAAAGGGAACCAACAAGGAAGAATAGAAACCTGTGGCCTTTAAAAAACCCAAATAGCTCCAGACTGAAGAAAAAGGCAGTACTACAAGTAGTTAGTTGAAACCCAGAGGCAGGCAGGTTTCCAGAACAACCTCTAAAGAAAATCCTCAGAGAAGAGACAAGTGTTCCTTTCACAAATGGAGGAACTAACCCAGTCAGTGGAACTCACTGCCATGAGGCAGCTCGGAGGTCCAGAATAATGAGAACTCTCCAAGTAACCAGAATATTGGTTACAGAGTGGCTGAGGGGGATGTACATTTTAATGCCTCAGAACCTAAAACAGTTTCTAAAACAAAGAAGAGAGAGGAGATTGAACTGATGGACCATCAGCCTGATCCAATCTGCCGGCTCAGGGCTGGCACGCTTCTGAGCCTGTGTTCACTTCTCTGTGAAGTGTTTTAGTTCCTGTCTTTGGAGCAATCTATCCTCTCTGGTACCAGGAGATCAAGGGGCACGTGAAAAAGTTGGTATATTAACTGGTCCTGAAAAAGTTGAAGTTCAGATTTTTGTAGCTGGTAGAAATAATTGTGTAATGGGCAGCTATTTCTTAAAAATAGCTTAGAGTTCAGGAAATCTGGGAACTAGTGGGGGAAAAAAGAAAAAGCTGGATGGCATCAGTGGAAGTACAGATTTCCCCAGTAAAGATGAAAAACTAATTCATCTGTATGTCTTGTTTTTCTAGTTGGTTATAATACAACTCTGAAGTATCTATGACTAATTTTATCAGGGAAAAAAAAAAAAAAAAAAAGAAAAATCAGACCATGCAGGGGATAAGAACTTCAGAGTCTTGATTTATTCACTCATGTGGATCTATAATAATTTACCGCAGGGGAAAATGTGGTCCCTGGAGAACAGGTCAGTCATGAGCAATAAAGCTGTGTATGTTTATCATGTATGGTCAGATAAACTAAAGAATTTTTGGATCCTGCTAATTCCTTGGGATTTCTTAATAAATACCCTAAGCTGACTAAACCTGTGTTTCTAATGGCCTGAGATTCCTTATCCCACAGCCCGAACATTGGTGAATGGCACCATTCATAATACAGGGTAAAGCAGGTGTCCCTGGGTTTCAGGAAGCTTCATTTGAAAATGTGATTCCAAGTTATGTGGATAGAAAAAATACTGTATTGATTGTGAAATTGTAAAGATAAATGGCAAGATCAGAGTTTGTGTCATCGTGGGTGGAGTATTCTGAAGGGTTTGATGCTGCAGCCCTGTTTTACTGAATGTCTAATATCCAAAATATCAAATAAATAGTACATTAATGAAATTTGGAGACCACACTGGATTTGGAAGAACCATGAATATTCACATTAGTGGAAGAACAAGTGAAGATTTTCACCAAGAACAAGATTTAAAAAAAAATAAAAATCATAGAATAGAATCACAGAATCATGAAGATTATAAAAGATCTCCAAGATCCCTGGGTCCAACTTTACACCAATCACTTCCTTGTCAACCAGACCAGAGCACTGAGCACCACGTTCAGTTGTTCCTTCAGCACCTCCAGGGATGGTGAAGCCACCATCCCCCTGGGCAGCCCTTCCCAGTGCCTGACCACCCTTTCTGAGAACCTATTCCTGAGAAAGGTAGTTAATTATACTCACTGTGGAAACAAAGCACCAACTGCAAATTACAGTTCTGCAGTTAGCATCCTATGAGATGGACTGATCTTCTGGGGTGAAATTCTGACCTCAGTTACATGTAAATTAGAAAACTATTATTTTCTTCAGGAAATTCAGATGGGTTTACACTTTGATGATGGGATTTTTTTTTAATGTGACTAAGAGATTTAGGACCTGCCCTTTGGTCCCTTCAAAAATTGTTCACCAAAGCATATTGCAAAGTAGGTATTACATCTCTGCCCTGAAAATTGGTCAGCTTTTATTACCAGAAAACTCCAACTGTTTATAATCTAGTGATGCTGAGTTCAGATTGAAATATTGCATGCTGTACCAGTTCTGCTGATATGTCACAGGAAACAACCAATTTACAGCTTTCCTTCTTTCTCACCTTCACCAAAAAGCATGTAAAAGAAACACAAGAATGGGTTCCACCATTTAAAATGAATGTTTAAGAGAAACTATGTTTTGGCCCAACACAGGTTATGATATAGAGAGAACTACACGAAATTTAATAGCCTGGGTTATCCAGAAGGTCAGACTACCTGATCCTGGTCTTTTCTGGCCTTTTAAGCCTACGAATAAATTAGAAACCTGATCTCTGAAAGTTTTAATTTCAGAGCAGTCTTTGTGAGAAGGGGTGGAGTAGAATCCCTAATGAATTACATCCTCCTCCAACATCCATTTTTCTCCCTGAGAAACGGTTTCTTTTGAAAAACAGTGTTTAGTTCCCCATCTTCTAAATTACAAAAGAATTATATCTCTTTATGTCTTATACTGTACTGTGTGCCAGCACAGCAATTATTAAAGCATTTTTATTGATATTACACAACTCTCTATGAAATGTGAATTAAATTTATCATGAAAATTGATTTTTAATGACAACTCAAGTTTACATTTCTGAAGTTCATACTTTTCCACTATTTTTCGTTGGCACTAGAGTAGTACAGCTACAATACCTTTATTTGTCAGAAATTGATTAGGAAATATCCTGTAGTTTACTCACATTTATCAGTGTGATTCTGCTGATGAAAACAATGAAGTTTTCTGTTGGAGTTCATCTGCAGAGATCAGAAGTGAGCTAAGTGGTCCAAATCTGCACACCCAAGTACCTGAAGTCCCTCAGCTGCACTTAGGCATTTATTCAAGACTGTCTTGATTTTTAAAGCTGTTGAATGGGCTCAGCTTTCATTCTGGTTTTATGAGAATTATGGGACACACATCCCTGGAATCAATCTGTCATCCTCTCTTTTTTTTCCCTACATATTATCTTTCCTTATTATTAATGACATGCTGAAGGTAACTTCTGGGTTAGCAGCCTGAACATGGCCCTGGATGCTAACCCAGTTACACTGCAGGGAATGCTGCTTTTTAACCTGCCTGGTTCTTCAGCTACTCCCGATGGAAAGGGAGAGAGAATTTTCTGGGCTTGTTGTATTGGTGTGTTTTGATGACAACAGTGGTCTGACACAGAACATGCAGGAGCAGAGTCTGGGCTCACAGCATGACCAGGTGTCCTCTGGCCTTAAATAATCTCAGGACAGAAAAGTACAATGTGAAATCAAATGCAATTATTGACTACTCCAAACAACATTACACCAACTGAGCATCAAGTGTGCTTAGTGCTCAGGTAGCTTTCAGAAGGAAATTAGGGCTGTATCAGTGTAATTTACTGTGGATAAAACCCTCAGCTTGGCAAAAAAGTCACTTATGCATCTCCAGAATTGTTGTATTTCTCAGTTATGCATCTCCAGAATCATCACATTTCTGTAAGACATATCTGTGCAGGAGCTGGGGGGAGGCTTACCTTGTTTTTCATTGGCTGATGGGGAAGGATTATTGTTTGCTGTTAAAAATGCTCCCAAGCAAACTTTTACAAGGTCTTCTGTGACTAATAAAACCTGAGGAGTTGCAAATGTACTACAACTCAAGTTGTTGTTTAGAGATAATTCTCTTAGATCCAGATGCTTCCATCTGAAAGTGCCATGCAGAGAAAAGGAGGGAGAAGGAAATTTGATGGTAGGTCCCAGAAAGCAAAGGGAGAAGAAATCTGCAATTTCTCTCATTTTAACACGTCATGTGCTGGACTTGGGCACTGAGGAAGTCCCCCTGGGCTGTGTGCTTACCTGTGCTAAGGTCTGGGAGGAGGATAGTCCTGGCCTGGCTGGGTGGGGTAATGACACATTGGAATCTCTTCTAGAAGGTGATCTCAGACACAGTGAGGCTGTCTTATTCTTGGTATAATCTCTGTAACAGTGAATACATGGTCATAGGTGTGTGAAAGTGCCCAGGAAGAGCCTCTCTTTACAGGAGTGCCCTGAGATTCAGGCAGAGGATTTTGATCATCCTCAGCTAGTTTGGCATATTCTGTAGATGTAAAGGACAGTTAAGTCCTTTCCTCTCTAGATTATACTGTGTATTTCCAGCCATTTTTTCACCTCTTCCTACACTCAGGCCCAAAGTCATGTTCATGAGCAAATGATGAGACAAGGGGTGGAGGCATTTTCTCACAGTCCTGCAAGATGTGGTATGGCTGCTGCTCCTACAATGATGCAGCTCCCTCCAGGGAGGAATGAACATATTTTCCTACCCTCCCATTTCTTGCATTTTTAATCTCAGTTTTTCCAATCTTTATGCCCTTTTACCTGTGCTCTCTTACATCTTGTTCATGACTACTCAACTTTGCACTTTGTTCTGGAGAAATGGAGATTTCAGCCATCTCTGGAAAAGCAAGTTGGTTTGTTTGTTTGCTCGTAAGCAATATATAAATCACGACTGGCAGCCTTGTGTCATGGGACACCAAATCCTTCTAACTATTCAAGATAACTGGAAATCTAAGGCACCTTTAAAAATCCCAGAATGGTTTGGGTTGGAAATGACCATAAAACTTATCTTGTTCCACCCCCTGCCATGGGCAGGGACATCTTCCACTATCCCAGGTTGCTCCAAGCCCATCCAGCCTTGCCTTGGACACTGCCAGGGATCCAGTGGCAGCCACAGCTTCTCTGGGTAACCTGTGCCCAACCTACAGATCTGATAATATTCTGCAGATAGTGTACAAGCAGCCTTGATATTTACAGAACTTCACTGATAATGTCTCATTGTTTGCTTGCCCAAATCTAAAATATCCCATCAGCAGACACTGTATATATTCTGTTCTGAGAATGCAATCCCTTTTTATCTTCCATTAATTTGAAAATACACCATGCTCCTTGCACAGAAAATAAAAATAATAATGAGGCAGGCACAAGCAGGATAAATCAATATAGCACTATTGATGTCAACAGAGCTATGCAAATATATACTCACTGAGGATGACACATAAAATCAAGCCCTAACTTTATATGGAAAAAGATAGAAACTACAGCAGCAGTATTAACTACACTTTCCAGCTATGCTCAAAATGGATTTTGGAATAAGTCATAGTTGTAATAAGTAATTTGAGAGGGTTGTGAATTCTTCTGTGAGCTTGTTGCATCAGGAGACAGAAGAAAAATCAAAGCACAGGCTTGCAAGTAATATTCCCCCCTGATATTAACAATAAAACTGTAATACTTCTTGGTTTTAAATAACAATTCTAACTAGGCTTTGCAGGTTGTTGTAAATTCTGCTGTGCCCCAAAGAGTCAGGGTTGCAAAGGGCCATCAGAGAAGCCACTACAGGTAAGTGATTTGCATCAGCATTGGTCAGCTTTAGAGTTTTACTGAAAACATCATTATTGCAGAAATAATTTCTGGCTGCAATGAGCATTGTGGTCATACTGCAGGAGAAGTTCCCAGTGAGGGAATAAAGAGCCTAAAGACTAAACACCAAACATACCAGTGTCATTAGTGCACTGCTACTCTTCTTAGCAGAAGAAGCTGTTGGATTCACACAAAGCTGTGGTGGTGACAGAACAATAAATCTTTTCATTAAGTTGCCAGTCCAACACTAGTTGACGAGCACAAGACTTACCATATGTGTGAAGCCACTCCGTGATCTGATGAGCTCCTCCTGACTCTGAGGTTCTCTACTGTCAGAACTGAACATAGAAATGAGTAAACAAAGGGTAAATAAAGCAAAGAACACAAGAAAGATTAGTTAATAAATGAATATCTTAGCAATTAATGCATGCAACTACCCCAGAAGTTCATGTAACAAAAATTTTATGAGTTATATATAAATCTAGTATTCATTTCACAGATGGAATTACACCTCATGCACATTAACAGAGATAATTACTGAAACACCAAGATCACCTTGGCTCCTCTATCCTGAAAAGAACAAAAAAGAAAAAAAAAATCATTGCTGCAGCAAATTGTAGAAGTGTTAAAAGGCTCCAAAGAATGTTCAACTAGTAGACAATTTTAAGTAATGCTAATAAAACATGGCCACTTCATTATTCATTCATGAGAAAAGGCTGAGTTCAGACACTGTTTCAGTGGAGAAGCTGCTCTATGATATCCTGTCTCTTGTTCATCCTTCCCACAATCTCCGTACATATCTTGTTTGTGTAGCAATTCTTTCAGTGCACTGAAGATCAACCAGCCCAGGGAAGTTAAGGAAGAAATCCCCACTGTTTTAATACACTTTAAATCCAGCCTTGATCACCATCTTCCCAGTTCTGGGATGGAGCAGTGCACAGCACAGAACCTCATGCTGACAGCATTCTGCTTTCCAGGGAATAACCTCTCCCTTCTTTCCCTGAATCCTTATGAAAATCCTGGGTCTGCTCCTCATGGTTCACATGTGAGATTCTCTTTGCCTTTAATTTACAGCAGGACTGCAAGATCAGATGAAGAGCCACATCAGGAGATTTATGATCTGTTTTCTGGCTCTGGTTCGGATACATGTCGTGAATAATGGTGTGCAAATTACTCCAGTCATTTGTTCTTCACTCAGATGGTCATGGAAACAGGGATGGAATTAATTTCCCTGTTTGCAAAGTGCCTTGACACCACTCACAGAGCACAGGTGAGCCAAGGCTGTGGCTCTGAGGACAGGCTGCCTCAGGCACAGAGGGCTACGGTGAGCAGAGCTTTCCAGAGTCAGACAATTTGGATACAATCTGTGGGAATTTTCATAGGCATCCACATCACCAAGACAAGTTTAAAATATCTTCTTTAAGCATTATCAGTCATAATCACTCCAGCATTTTGTCCCAGTCATCTTCTCATGCTTAGCCAGTTCACCCCTTTCTCTTTGCATTCTTCCTGCCTCTTTTCAGGCACAGCCCTTTGAGCCATAAAACTTCCAGGAGTGTAATCTGTCATATGAGAAAAACACCAAATAATTAAATAAACAAGGAGCAGGGTCCATTGAAGAAAGAGTTTGGTTGGGCAGAAACTAGTTTATAATTTTACTGGTCTGATGCACCTTATTTTCATCTCCTTTTCCTGTCAGTGTTGTTATGTTTTAAAATTCAATCCGTTGATTTGACATTTTCTTCTGTTCTCCATGCCACTTGCTAAAATTACTCTTTCACTTTCCAATGAAGCTTTTTTTTATTCCTGGACTGAAATTCACTTGCAATTTCTCAGAAAAAAAAATAAAAAATCTCCCTGTTAAAAAAACAAATGCCATGGATAATTGAAGGGGAAAGAGGAGGAAAATAGGAGAGGGAGGATTATTGTTCGGGCACAGTTGATGTAATAAAGGAAAACAGCAAGTTCCAGCTGTAAGGGTTGGTCAGATGTGTCCAACACCAGACAGAGGGGATCATGACCCCCTTGAGGTGGATATACTTGTGCAAGCAGTGGTTCTTGCTTGGGACCATTGTTTCTGTAGTCTGTCTCAAATCAAATAATAGCAGCAATAACTTAATCAAAAGCAAATACCAACAATTAGATTGTGAAAGAATGGTATCTAGACCTTTACAGCACACCTTAGAAAGTTACAGCAGCAGGTGGATCAAGGACCAGCCTTTGAAGGTCCCTTTCACAGAAGAGCTGTGTCCCAGCCCTGGGGCACCACAGAACCATAGAGCAGGTTAGGCTGGTAGAGACCTTTAGTATCATTGAGTCCATACACACTCACAGAATCATAGAACCCCAGAATGGTTTGGGCTGGAAAGGGCCTTAGAGCTCATCTTCTTCCATCCCCTGCCATGGCAGGGACACCTCCCACTGTCCCAGGTGCTCCAGCCCTGTCCAGCCTGGCCCTGGGCACTGCCAGGGATCCTGGACAGCCACAGCTGCTCTGGGCACCTGTGCCAGGGCCTGCCCATCAAACAATGGCTGATACTACATGCCCTGAATTAGTCTGGGAACACCACAGCAAACCAGAGTATGGAAATGCTAGACACACTTCCAGTAGGAAACACCTTTTGTAACATTGTAACTTAATAGGGCTTTATTATTTCAGCCAACTGCAAAATCAGAACATGACTCAGTAACCTGACATGTTATCTTGTCAAGATCCCAATTTGTTGACTGTTGGGGGTTTTTTCCCTTCTGTTTTCTATCTGCTTTGGGTTTATCTTCAATTCTCTTTTTGTTTCCCTGTGTATTGATTTACAATTTTCCTTTCTGCTTTTCACATTTCACACACTTAGATTGCAGTGATTTGGCTTCTTTTCTTCCTTCACTGGTATTTAATATGTGCATTTGTCTCCATGCTTAAACATATGGAGTCTCAATAGCTTATCAGCTTCTCAGAACTCCCACCAAGACTCTTCTTCTTTTGTTTTTGCTTGGGTCACACTAATGGTGTTCTGGCAGCTAAATGCTGGGACCTCTTTTCAACTAAAATTAATCAGACAAAAAGGCAGAGTTACAGGGGTTCCTTTGATAACTCCTCTGGTCTTTAAGCAAGTTCACAGGCTCAGAGATTACAGCCATATTTATAGCACTGCTGAAGAAATGTTAGGGGTTTTAGCAGAAAGTCTTATTCCTTTATTTATTATTAACATATTAACATTAAGGGAAGTACAAATGCAGGAGTGTGAAATACGGTTGTCACTTGGCTCAGCATTTCAAATGGATGCAATATTCATGGGCAGCAGCTCAGAAAAGAGAGGGTGCAGCTGCCTCCAGGCCTGGGGTTTAACACAGAGCAGCTGGGCTTGCACAGACCTTTCCATGAAGCAAACTTTGAGCTGCTCTCCAGATGCTTCATGAGCTTCTGGCACAGCATTTTTTGGGACTGTGGGACACTGCCCATCCTTCTGTGTCGTGTCTTGCCCTCAGCCATGGGCATGAATTGCAGCCCAGAAGGGAAGGCATCCCAGCTCCTCTGCATAGTACCTCTCAAAGGGCTAAATGGTGTTTGTGGTGTCCTCCAGTGCAGCTTGTACCCAGCACCACAGCTGGAGGGGAACATGTACCTCCTCCTCCACACAGGATGGCAGTAGATGGTAAAAGCTAATCTACATCTGTTTAATCTTAAATCCCATTCCATAGAATCCCAGACTTGTTTGATTGGAAGGGGTCTTAAAGATCATCCCACTCCACCCCCTGCCATGGGTAGGGAGGGACACCTTCCACTAGAACAGGTTGCTCCAAACCCTGTCCAACCTATCCTTAAACACTTCCAAGGATTTCAGTATTTGATTCTATGTGATTAATCTGAGGCAGAATTTTCAGTGTACAAATTGGCATGGACTGGACCTTCAGTCCAGGCTGAATTATTGGAGGTGTTCAAGAAAATAGGGGATGTTTCTTTTTCAATTGGAACAACTGGATGTAGCATTCAGTGCCTGGTCTGGTTGACAAGGTGGAGATTGGTCAAAGGCTGGACTTAATGCTCCTTGGAGGTCTTTTCCAATTTGAATGAGTCTGTACTTCTGTGATCCCCTCACTGCAGTAAGAAGAAGTTCATCAGAAGAAATGCAGTGCACACCTTTGCTGAAAGGCTGTGAGTGGTCAAGGTATCTCTTAGATTGCCATGGAGAAGCATGAGTTTTATCCAGTCTTGTTTTGGTCCTTTTATAACCATAAGTTGTTACTTTTGTTCAACACCTTCGCTTAGTCATTCTGATAGTTTCAACTAAAAATGAAACAGGCAGTTTCAATGTCTTGGCTTTGTAGACTGGGATATGATTGGCTCTTACCTCAAATATTTGTTGTCCAACTCCAGTATTTCTAGGATGACAGCAGCTGAAGAAAAGTGGCTGTTCAGTAATCTCAGCTTTTAAATAATAATAGGAAAAAGACATTACCCTTCAGCATTTTGAAAAATAGTTCTACAAGCCTATAGTATGTATTATACGAATTTTCACAATCAGTTGTTCAATAACATAGTTTTCATAAATCAGCCCTGTAATTTTTCTGGTTGTTGCCTTGATTTTAAAAAATTTGGATTTTAGAGTTTCAAGCATATTAAATATCTATATCAGTAATTACTGAAAATCCATTTTTAAAAGACTGATTTTTGAAATTGATATGAAATCAATTTACCTATGTCGAGTCTCAGAAAATTAATCCTTTGTTCACAGAGTTAGTAGAAAATTTGGGGAGGATTTGCTGTGCTCATCATACAAATAAGAGTTAATAGCTGTTTTGAGCACAGTGCAGAGCTGCAGAAGATCCTGAAGATCTGTATGACACAGAGGTTTGGGTCAAACAACATGAATTATTATGTTGTGGTTTTTCTCTTTTTTGTTATTTCAATCCTCATAGGCAATTTGAGATGTTGCATTTTGCCAGGAAGCTCTTTCACAAACACTTCAGCCATTGCTCTCCATGGAAGGAGCTGTTGTTTTCTAGGAGCAGCTCTCCATCAGTGGGGTGTAAACACAGCTCCAGGTTTGGGAGCTTGGCTACACTAAGACTGTGAACAACAAGGTTTTCACAAGAGGATTTATTGACTGATTAATCATTTTTTTCCCCAGAGTAGAAAAGATTATTCTGCCCAATTTTATCTTGAAGAAAACCAGGAAACCTCTCTGGCATGAATCTAGAACACCCCTTTTTGTCAGTGTGTGGGAGCGCTGGGAACACTGCCACTGCCTCTGCACTTCACAGTACTTCTGGAGAGCTTCAGCAGAGAAACTTTTTTCCTCCAAAGATCTGGATGCTCCTGAAGAGACAAGCTGATCCTTCCAGAGCTTGGGAGCGATATAATAGTGGGAACAAATGAGCAAAAATGACCAACCTTGAAACAACCAAAATCTGAGGAAAGCCAAGACTGCACTTTTGTTGATATCATAAGCAAAAATGATGTAAAAATCAAGTCCCAGCGGTAATATAACAAGACCAAAAATAATCTCCAAGCACAATACTGTACATTTTAGACAATCAAAATTACAATCCACAGGAGTACAAGATTAATTAAACTGTGACAGAAGACAGTAATTTCAAAATTGAGTGAGATTATATACTTTGAAGAATCCTGAATGATATAAATGACATCAAATTCAGGAATGCCAGCACTTTCAGATTTATTGATCTGCAATGTCAATCTCTCTACTTGCTTTACATAATTGGCCATGCTGCCTGCCTGTAGACAAAAAAAAGAGACAGAATAAGGCAAAAAACAAGTGGTTCATAAAGGATACCCAAGTTGAACAGGGCTGTGTTTTCTCCTCTTCTGCCCTTTCTCTAATATCCCTTCCCTCCCCCCCAAGCTCTACTAGGGGTTGATGAAGGCCTGTCTGGTTTTTTTGTTTGGTTTGGGGTTTTTTTGTTTTTTTGTTTGTTTTGTTGACACTTAATTTCACCTCTTTGTCTGGACTCCCATTTTCCTGTATTAAACCTTCACCTAGCTTCTCCCTTCTGAACTGGGGGAGTTGGATAGTGCATTTCTTGAGATACCCCACTGAAGAATTAACATGTGAGAGGTTTGACTGAATCACTGGAGCCCAGGGGGAAAGTCTGGGGACAGAAACCCTAGATGATGGGACAAGGTAGGAGCTGTAATCACCCAGGCAAAGCACTGACCTGCAGAAAAGTAACTGCAGAGACCACAGCAAGTCAGTGCAAATTATCCCCACATCCCACCTGGAAGGTTTCACTCAATGGGTTTACTCTCCCCTCTCAGTAAGGATGCCGTAACACTTCTAGTAAAAACAGAACAGATCTTTGCCTTTTTAAAAAGAGGTTCCCTCACCCATCTTTTCCTTCCATCACCCTTTAAAGAGCTGTCAAGCAGCAGGTTTTATTTTTGCTGAATCCAAGTTTAGAGTGTGAAGAAACAAAGCAACCAGGGACACATTTAAGAGAGACTCCACATTTTCTGCACGGTGCATGGGCAAACCAAACTCCCTCTGCACACCTACGTGCACCACCATCTTTTCTTCCTACCCCTCTCTGAGCTGAGTCACCTGAACCAGCTATGTTCTGGCAACAGAGAAAATAAAACAATATTAAATATAATAAATGAATAAAGCACCATGTCAATAAATGTTAATAAAGCACTATGTGGCTCCCTCCATTCCATGGGCCAGATTCCCACAGAGATTCTCCCTGCAGGGACAGAGTGGCTGCCTCATTCTTTGTGCTCCCCTGCCTGTGTCCACTCCCTCCCTCTCCTCCTTATCAGAGCAGGTGTTCCAGGGCTGCAAACACTCTGTTTGCCACGTGCACAGTAGCAAGTACAGTGCAATTCCTGCCCTCAGGCACTCACACAAAACAAATCTTAAAAGGAGTATCATGTTTTTGCTCTCCATATGGCTTTGTGTGGAACGTGGCTGGCTCTGGGCTCGGCTTGGCCACAACCATCTTCCCTGTACAAACCAGCCAGAGGAAAGCAAGCCCACAGGAGCTTTAGGAGTGGGCAAGG
Source organism: Taeniopygia guttata (assembly GCF_048771995.1). NCBI lineage: Eukaryota > Metazoa > Chordata > Aves > Passeriformes > Estrildidae > Taeniopygia > Taeniopygia guttata. The sequence goes on along the minus strand of NC_133044.1, from coordinate 8,969,238 downwards.
AGAAGGACTTCAGGGTGGTTGCACAGAGTTCTGGAAGGCTCCTTGACCTCTGGAATGACTTGTGGAGGAATTCTGGCACCAAGAGGAGACTGGATGATTGAGTGCTTGGAATGTTGGTCACTGCTGAGCAGTGCCAGCATCTGAGACCTTGCTGGGTCCAGCCAGGCAGTCAAGCACAGCTCCTGCGAAAAGCTGAGCACAGACAGCAACCACCCCTGCCCCAGTGCAAGAGACAGCAAGAAAGCTGTCAGAGGCCACCACTTGGGTGATTTTGACAGCTGACAAATACCCTAGTGGAGAATGACCCTTCATCAAAGGCAAAATTAATTATGGATGAGATGTGAAGGAAGTGTTCAGGAGTGCTGTGTTGGTTGTTAGGTACTGGTGGTCCAGGCTCTCAAGGTCACCACTAAAGGGGATGTTTAATGCCCAGCTGACACTCCCCTTTGATTTCAAGCTCCTTTTAAAATTAATTTGCACACTTCCTAGCTAGCTCAGATACAGCTTGGATTAGTAACACACACCACTGCTCCTCTCAGCTCCCTTTTCTTTCTCTCCCTTTCCTCTTGCTTATCTGAGATTTTCTATCTATCTGCAGTGTTTTCTCTCTGTGCTGCTCTTATTTCCCTTCTCTGTCCCTCCATGTAATCCTTATCCTTCTCTGTGCTTCATTTAATCCTGGCTGCCCAATTATGCAAATTGCACATTTACATTTTTACAGAGCTCCTCCCCCCTTTTTCAAATCTTAATTTGTAATACAAATCATTCCCCCTTTCTTCCTCTCATCTTCCTCACTAGGATGTGGTGTCAAAAACGTGGGGCTTGGACATAATCCTTCCTGCAGCCCTGTGCTGGGAGGCACAGCCCCAGTGCTGCACTGCACAGGAGAGCTCAGAGGAGCACACCCACCTCCCTCTGCTGTGCTGGATCAAAGGAGAATCGAGGAATCACAAAATGCTTTGGGTTGGGAGGGACCTCAAAGCTCAGCACATCCCACCCTCTGCCATAGCAGGGACAACTTCCACTGTCCCAGGCTGCTCCAAGCCTCGTCCAACCCGGCCTTGGGCACTGCCAGGGATCAGCCACAGCTGCTCTGGGCACCTGTGCCAGGGCCTGCCCACCCTCCCGGTAAAAACCAGATCTCACCTGAGCACTCCCAGCCATGAACTGCAGAAGGGCTGTTGTTACAAGAAGCTGAACTGGGAATCTTGTCCCAGGTAACCTCCCTCTCTCTTCCACTTTGTTCCAATTGATGCAGGTTCCTAGTAATTTTTCCAGAAAGTTGTGGGTTTGCATCTATCCCCCAGAGATTAGCTGCACATGCCTATTGCATGTCTAAGGGAAAAGTCATAGAATCACAGAATTTTTAGGAGTTGGAATGGACCTTAAAGATCCTCTAATCCCAACCCCAATGCCATGGGAGGGACACCTCCCACTGGAGCAGGCTGCTCAAAGCCTCATCCAACCCAGCTTTGAACACTGCCAGGTTGGGACCTCCACAGCCTCCCTGGGATACCTGTGCCAGAGTCTCACCACCTCACAGGGAAGAATTTCTTCCTAATACCTGACCTGAATTTCCCCTCGTTTACTTGGTGCCCATTCCCCCTTGTCCTGTCACTCCAGTTCCTGATGCAAAGTCCCTCTCTGGCTTCCCCGGAGCCCCTTCAGGCCCTGGAGGTGCTGGGAGGTTTCCACCCAACCTTCTCTTCTCCAGGCTGAGCAGCCCCAGCTCTCTCAGCCTGTCTGCACAGGGGAGGTGCTCCAGTCCTCCCATCGACTTCATGGCCCCCTCTGGACCTGCTCCAACAGTTCCATGTGTTCCTGTTTTGGGGACACCAGAGCTGTGCCCAGGACTCCAGGTGGGGAATCGGCTGCTCCCTCGGCCTGCTGGCCACGCTCCTTTGGATGCAGCCTGGGGCTCGTTGGTTTCTGGGCTGGGATCACTCACTGCAGGCTCAGGGGGAGGTTTTCCATCACCCATCAGCCCCAAGCCCTTCTCCAGGGCTGCTCTCCACCACCTCTGTGCCCGGCCTGTGGCTGTGTCTGGGATTGCCACCACCCAGGTGTAAGACCTTGCACTGCACTTTGCTGAACACAGAGTATCTTCAAAAACAAAGTTTGAGTAGAAAAATAAAATGCTACATCTTCCACAACTTAATTAGTAAACCTCCCAAGATTTTACAATAACACCTTCAACCTTAAGTTTCATTTACTACTACTGTACTCTGAAGCAGATATTATCTTCCTTCATCTCTATAGCATATATTTTTTTTCCAGCAGAGTAGCATTGGTTTCTGCTTCCCTTCCCCTCTTGCTTGGAGGAGATTTGTTTCTGCAGACGAGTGTTTTATTTGGGTAAGGCCTTATTTATCTTTATTCTAAGTACATCCTGCTCTGCGTTTACATTGGAGAAGACAAGGTCAAGGAAGCATAGATCTTATTTAGACTGGAAAGTGCTGAAGTCTGAGGGTTCCCAGTGAGAAGTCTCCCAGCAGTAGGCATTACTCTTACTGCTCTCTCAAGATGACCTTCATTAGCTCCCACATTAGTTCATTACCTCATCTCCCAAGAAGCTTCATATCTCTGACGTGGTACACAGTGGCAAAAATTATATTTAAAAGTACAAAAGCCATCTTAGCTTCACTAGGCTGGACCAGATTTACACAATGCACCACTGGCATCTCCAGTCTTCACCATCCTCACAACACTGCTAATATAGAGAGATTATTTTCATTATTTTCACGTTCCCTACAGATGTAGCAGCACAGCCCCAGGATGGCCATCACCAAAGGTCAGAGAGGCAAAGGCTGGGAGTGCAGCATCACCCACAGTTCACAGAGAAGCATTAGAGATTAGCCCGAGCTCAGGAAAGCCTGGGCCACCGAACCACTCACCATGGAGTTTGCTGTGTGATTCACCTACATAGGAATTTTTATAACAGGAAGGTATTTTTCTTCTTCTTTCTCTGTCAAGCTTGAGTGAGCACATGGTTACAAGACAAAATTGCCTTTGCTTCCCAGTAGTGCTGTCCCTGCCTGTTTTCCATCACTGCTCCCACACCCATTCTTCTCTGTCATATCAGGTCTGTTCCAGCACCCCATCTTTGGTCTTCTCCTCTTGGCCAAGACAACTTGGAAAGCTCACATTGCTGAGGGTGAACTGGGTACGTCAGAGTATTTTCTTCTCTCCCTACAGTTCCCCATGTTTCCAAACACACACGTTTACCATTAAACATTTGTTTTAATCTCTCTTTTATCAATCTCTAGATAAAGCCTCATTGGTTTTCTATCCAGTCCAGCCCCTCATTTGAATTCCCAGTGTATGGCTTTTTTAGATTCAACTTCCTTCCCTCTCTTATCACCCCTCTTATCTGCTACTTCCAGCTTCACATCTTTTATCTCCTCTTTTTCCTCCTGTGATAGATTAGCAATGGGAAGGTTGACTCAATTAAAAGGCAAATATCATGTATATATGTTAAGAGAAGTTTTATAGATTTATAGTTATGTTTTACCCCCCCTTGTGTTGTTATCAGGGGTGCCCTGGGTTTGGGATATTTGGGAGGGTCGGCTCATTACTGTGGCAGTACCTCCAGTCAGGATGTCAGAAGTGATCTCCAGCACTGTACAGAGAAGGAAGAGTCAATGGACAGAACTTTGGGAGGGGCTAAAGGGTTAAGAAACCTCCATTGTGTGGGTGAGCACATGGTGGGAAAAAATATTTTGCTCCCCGCGCTGTAATATTTTCTCTATTCAGTCTTCTGTTGTATTTTTGATAAGGTTTTAATAAACCTTCTGAATTTTTTGAAAGTGAGGATCATTTTTCACACTCCCCCTCTCCATTTCTGCCCATGTTTAAGTGAACTCTTCACGCACCACTGAACCCAGCCCAGCAGTCGTTCCCAGTCCGGAGCTGTGGCTGGCTCTGCTGGCCCTGCATGCACAGCTGGATAAGTGGCCAGCCCGAGGAATGCTCGGAGCCACGGGAGCCCATGGCAGTGCTAATGTGCCACCACCAGTGCATCTTGCTGCAGCCATCACATCAGTCCTGGGGGAAATTACAGCCAGATGATCTACGGTGCTCGCCTCCTGCTTTAATCCAGGCAGCTTTGCATCCTGCTGGAGAGAAGTGCAGAAATGCAGAAATGAGCGCCTTTATCACAACGCTGTGCCATGCTTGTGCCACCCTGTGCTGGCTCCCGTGGCCTGCTCCATACCCAGGGAGGACTGGAGGAGCAGGGCTGGGCTGGGCTGCTCGGGGATGGTCAATGCTGGTGGCCAGAATGGGGGAGCTGGGCTGGTAATGGCTCTGTGGGGTTCTTGGCTAGTGGAGGAGGCAACAGCCCTGCGAAGAAGGGAAAGGTCACACACCGAGGGAAAGAGAAGGTACTTAAAGCTAAATGTCAGAACATCAATTTGGTGAACTAAGGAAATGTTTCCTTCTTTGCAGAGGGCTTTCAGAAGGGCTTGGGAGGGGTTGGGGTGCCACAGTGGGCCCTGGAAGTGTTTGTCCAAACAGCTCCTCAGCATCACTCAGCACGAGCGCTGAGCCACACTCGGGCGGGATTGCTGTCGTCACGGATCACTTGCTTATTGAGACTTAGGGGTGAAAACCTGCCTGTAATGATTCCCTGTCACAGGCACTGCCACCCCTTTGGTGCAGCTGTAAGCATTTTGTCTGGAGCAGTGGGGCCTTCGAGTTAAAAGCTGGGCTGCAGCTGCACCTCGGGCTGCTGGGACCTGCATTCCCAGCACAGCAGTCACGGGTCAGGCTCTGGAGCAGACACGTCCCAGGAGGAGCTTGAGAAATCCTGGACACCGCTTTGAACTTCAATTATTAATAGCCACCTCAAGGCTTCCTGGAGAAGATGAGCTGAAAACCACAGTCTGTGCTCCACTCTGAGGATACTCCACCTTTATGTTTGTGTCAAAACAGGGGGACTTTCACAAATGGCTTTGTTGCCAGGGGCTTGAATTATGTACAGGGAACTTGGTGTTCTGCTGCATCGCAGTAAACAACAGCACATCTCTTTGGATTTATTAATCAGTTTTATATGCATCTATTTTTCTGTAGTGGTTTAAGCAAATAAAATGCAGTAACAAGAGGATTTTTACTGAGTTAATTAAAGAGGAGAGCAGTTCTAGGCAAGCATGACATTAAAGACTTGCCAAATACCTCTTTTCTGAAAATACTACCAGCCACTTTTAAGTCTGCTCCAATTCTTAGACTTTAATGGAAAGTCCTTTCCAGACCAACTTGTTTGAGTTTCAAAAAAAGTTGGCTGTTGGCAAGTTTGTAAAGGCAGTGGGCAGGAGGAGAAAGGGGGGCTATGGAGAAAATAGAGAAAAGAGTGCATCTGAGATAATAGTTTAAAATTTCTGTGAATGTCCCCCTCCCAAAGCATTGTCACAACTTTGTTCTGTCTGAGGCTCCCAACTCAGAGATTGTGTGGTAATTTCAGCAATTTCTAAACTCCAGCTGAATTTGGCCCTTAATGTCAAGAATCTGTTTGATTTAACATTCTTGCTCTTTCCCCAAGTTTTAAAGCTCTGTCCTGCTGTGCTGGCTTTGACAGGAAGCCCAAATCAGTCCTCAGTTTCTATAACCAAGACATTTGCCACAAACAGCTCTGTATTAAAATCAATGAGAGATCTGACCTGTTGATTTCTGAAGTAGCCTCTGGTATGCAGAGAGTCTCTGCAATAGTGTCTGGCTCTCGGATATGAGAAATGACACTTTGTATTGCTCATGGGGTGTTAAAAATGTATAGATGTGAAGTAGATTGGGAGGTCTGCCAGTTCAAAGTTAATGGAAATTCTCATAATTTCCCCAAGTGACATTAGTGACCTGGGCTTGAAGTGGAGCCAGGTCTGGTTTCACATCATCTAACATTTCACTAAATGTTAACTCATCGATATACAATTTTTATTAGGTATGCCAGAATTTCACAATTTACCACAACCTCTAGACATATATTTTCCTTTTACAGTCCAGAAGATGTTTATTATGGTCTTTTGAGATGCATTAAAGGGGCGTTAGTACAAATAAAGCTCCCTTCCTAATCTCCAGGCTAGCTGCAAAAGCAATTTAATCTCAGCACTCTGGATACCCGTGTGCTGCTTTAGCACATAAGGATCCAACAGGTACACTCCAATGCTCTCGAGGGCAGATGCTGGATGACCTAGAGCTGCTGCAGTGGGAGAAGGCAACACAAGGATGCTGAGGGGAGAAAGCCTTTCTCAAAGGCAGCCCACCAACAGAGTGTTATTTTTCAAAATGTACCCACTCAACCCAATGGCACCCACAGCGGGGAAACATAAGCTAAATTAGTGACCTTTCAGGCCCAGATGTTAAGAGAGTAGAATAGCTGAGAAATCCAAGGGCTAAGGTCAAGATAAAGAGTGCTGCATAAATGCAACAGCTGTAAGGCACTGAAAAGGCAGCAGAGACAGTGAGCACCAGGAATATATAAATCACTCGGAGCAATCTGCTGCAGCAAGGCGTGCTAGGCTAGACAGTCTCTTTAAACTATTGCCAACACTTTCCAAAATGCGTGGTTAAAATTAGGCTTTCCAAGTCCATATTTAGAAATTGAAAGGCACCAGAAGTACTGAGCACCCATTGAAACATATGGGCTCACAAACCCTCTGGAAATCAGGTCACACACTCGAGGCAGAGCTTTCTGTGCTGCGCTGTCCCTGAACTGAGAATGGTCTTGGTCTGAGAGCAGTGTTACCTCCACTGCTTTTCTGATCCAGACTAAAGAAACAGCTAAGACTCAGCTTCTCGATTATGAAAAGCTTTGACCTATATAGAAAACTCAAGAAGCCTGAGCAGCAGAACTAATGAAATACGATTTCCAGCAGTTGTGTCCACCTGGATTTCCCAATACCCATAAGGAATGACTTATAACAAGGTCTGTCTCTTCTACAGTCCCCTAATTTTCATAGAACTTGCATAACTTTAGTGTCTTCATCACGGGTGCTTAGAGCTAGCCCATATTTTCAAACATCTCCTTGCTTATTTGGAAATATTCTTAAGGGTTTGGGGACTCTGTCACTTACTGTACAGGTTATACAAACCACATAGAGACAAAAAGTCAAGGGCTTGTTTTTGATGTTTCTGCAGCTTCTCTGATGTGTTACAGGACTGTTACAAAGTAGGGCCCTTCCAAAGGCTATGTGTATGCTTACAGAGACTTTTTGGAATCTGGTTTTGCCAGTCTTTTTGTTATTTAGGCAAAAAACAGGAAGCTGATTTGTGCTAAAATATGTACTATATTCTCCATTTTGCATTACCAAGATATTTAACTGAAACATTCTAAAATCTGAGAGGTGGAAAAAAAAAAAAAAAAGGATAAACCACCCTTAATTGCTACATATGGCAAAAAATCCCTCCCAACAAAAACCAGTTAGTTTACAAGTCTCCTTGTTTACTCACAGACCAGAGCCAACTCACAAAGGATGTAACCCTTCATCTCAGATGGGAGATAAACATTATTGCACTGGACTAAGACACACATATCTGTAAACAACAGTGAGTATTCCTTTGGTGGATGCAATACCTGTGACCCAGCAGCTCCTCCTGCTCTCTGCAGGCAGAGGCTGCAGCAGCAGCAGCGTGCTGCGTTCACAGGAGCAGCAGGAACAACTGATTCATTTGGGCACCAGAGAGCCTGAGCTTTATTGCAGAAGACACCAGGCTCCAGCAGAAAAATCTCATGAACCACAGGGCTTTTTGCTCCACCTGATCCCTGTTTGGTCAGGTAGAGTTCTGATTTATTTACTGCTCATTAGTTTTTAAGGCTCTGATTGTGTAAACACTCGTGTGTTTGTTTCAATTTTTGCCCAAACCTTGCAGGAATTTCAGTTGCTGTGTTTGTCTTTCATATTGAACTGAGTCCTATCAATATGGCCTAATTAAAATGAAAATTAGGCAGCGATTAACAACTATTTCCCAAATCAAGAGGAAACATAAAAGCCCCTTTGAGACAATACAAAGCCTTGTGCCTTCTGACAAATTTCTATGTTCCACAGTTTTTGTCACATTCAGGCTTTACTGGTAGGAAAAAGAAACTCATAAAAATACTCTTTTTTTCTCAGAACGGTGTGTTTTTCCATTTAAAATAGCTTTGAGAAAATACCCCACCAGCAATTTAAAATTTGTTTTCTCCAAACAAAACAAAATGTACTACAGCTCATACATATGTACATATAAACACAAAGCCATAAACAAAACACTTATAGAATCCTTGATTATTAAAGTGTGTGTTTTGTAACATTACTGGCTTCAAGACAAACTTAGCTCACCTGAAGGATCTTTGCTGCTCTGACAGATGCTCAGAGCAGCTGCAGGGCCTCTTGCAGAGCCCCTGGTGCTGGGTTTATGCTCAACCCCACCCTGCAGGAGGGTCACAGGGGTCCTGGCTGCTTTAAAGAGCCCTGAGCAGGGCGAGGAACACCAGAAACATCCTTGTTTGAAGCAGTTTGAGTTGTGCTGTCATTTCAGAGCTGCCCAGACAGCCGAGTCCCACGCAGGGCAGGGCTCAGGCAAGGTGGGTCCTGCTGCAGTGTTTGCCAGGTGTGTCTCTCCAGCAGCTGTCAGAGCACAGGGAGCAGCCGGCGCAGCCACGGGCTAATGAAGCTCATCTGCTACATTAGGTACAGGAGGTGTGATGCACAAGATTGCATGTTCAAGCCCTGCTATTAACTCATGCAAAAGTTGGCCGTGTGCTCTTCCTGAAGATGGAGTGGAGGCTTGCAGTGTCATTACTGGGAATAAAGATGATAAATGACACTTGCTTTTCTAACCATGTGCATCTTTCCCCTCCAGTGTGACTCGAGTTCCTCCTGTGATCCACTTGGGGCAGCTGCCACTCCAGGTTTTTATTCTCGTGCCATTTGAAAGCATTTGCTCTTGGATGAGAGCACCTCTTTCTTTGCATGCCCAGTGGTTTGCAATTCTGCATGTTCCTGACTGGGTGAGGAGGCCTGTGGTGGTTTTGTATCCCTGTGTCTGGACCTGTTTTATCCTCCCCTGTGTATACACCAGCCTCTAGGGCCCTTAATGTGACTCAGGGATTGTGCAGGGGCTCTGGCTGGTTTGGGTGAAACCACTCAACAGGAGCACTCAGAATCTGACTCCTGCTCTGTGCCCTGCCACACGTTCCCTTACAGACCAACAGCAAAGGGCACAGAGGGATGAAGGGTTTGGCTTTGACCCAGAGCTGATTCCCAGGGGCTCAGCTCTCCTTCAGGCAGATCCTTGGGGGATCCAGCACTCAGGAATGTCCCTGCTGATGGCAGAGCAGGGCTGTCTGGAGAGCTCAGCATCCACTCACTGAGCTCCCCGTGGAAGTTCCTCCTGGTTCCTCCTTGAATCAAAGCCAAACTCACTCTGCTGTCTGCTCCTCATTGTGGGGAAGCACTGGCCTTTGTCTCTCCAAATAAAACTCTCAATCCACTGAACTCAAGAGGACTTTTGCCTTTAGCTTTGATGAAACAACAGGATTTCTCCCACTCTGCCTCCATGTTCACTAATGACCTTGGGAATGTCATACATCTCCTTTGGTCACACCAGGGCTCGGAGCTCTTCTGGGTGTGTGCAGCCACAGCCTCGATGCTCCCAGGTCTTCTGAGTGCTGAAAGAATGAAAAATACTTTAAACAGTCAGGGACAAATTTAATCTTTTCATGGGAGTCCTCAACCAGCTCTTGGGATTCATATAGCAGACTGAATTTCTCTGTAAATTAGTCCACAAAAATGCTGATTCCCCTGGGGTGCTAGTGATACGATTCAAAAGTCACAGATAACGCCTTTGCCAATGTTCTGTAGTATCAATGCTGTTGTCTATCTTATTTTCTCCCTTATAATTTCTTCTTATTGGTCTTTTACGTGGAACCAGCATTTTTGTCCTAATTAGACAATTGCACATTATAATACACTAATTTGTTAACCTATGTTCACAAATCTTTTAATTACAGCAGTTGTCTTTGATGTGCTGTTATTATTCAGCTACAGCAGTAAACAATTCAAACAGCTAACTGGAAGGAACTCATTATTTTCTGAGAGATGTTGTCATTATTTTTCAAAGTATTTTTTTCCTAAATAACAGACAGTGAAGAACCAGAGAAACACACAGTCACTTCAGAAACCAAACACTTCATTTCACCACACTGATAGTTATTACTGAAAACACAAATATTTTTAAAGCATAAATAAATTGAGGACTTATCCTTCACATTTGTAATCCTGAAGCTTCAAATCTGCCAAGGTGACCAGAAAGACTTCTCTAGAGTCAGCACAGCAACAGGTACTGGATATGTGACCTTTCACAGGTCAAGTTTCAATGTAAGCATTGTGTTAGATGGGACACAGCCACGTGGCAGAGGCTTTTGCTAGTTTTTAAAGGTGAGGTAAAGATTCCACATGCTTAACTACCATATGTACTCTTAAAGAGAGGGTCTATCCCTTCTTTTGTCCTCACTTCTTGCTTGTAAGAATCATAGCCAGATGATGCAATTTTTTCTCTTTCTTTTACTGTCATTGAGCTGTCTTTAATCTTTTAAGGATTATATTAATGTTTTCAATCATTTTTCCCCCTCTGGAGCAGGGAGGTGTGGCTTCAGGAATCCCTGCCTGTGGTGATCCTTCACTTGTCTGGACGAGGTGTTTGCCTCCTAAAATCCTGTGTTTTTGATGATGCTACCAGCAGCATTCATGTGTGAACACCATAAAATCCCAGAACAGTCTGGCTTGGAGGGCACCTTGTTCCACCCCTGCTATGGGCAGGGACACCTTCCATGAGACCAGGCTGCTCCAGGTCCCATCCAAGCCAGCCTTGGGCATTTCCAGGGATGGGACATCTGCTTGGAAGTTACCTCCCTTCTGTTTTCAGTGCAAGTCATTCTTCTGATCTGTCTCTGCTGTGACTGCAGGAATGGTGCTGCTTGTTTGGGGGAGCCCTGCCTGCAGCCTGCAGGCTTCTCTGTGACCTTCCTTTCCACCACTCCTCTGAGCATCTGCAGGAGATGAAGGGCTTCATTTGTGGGAGATGAAGGCTTCGCCCTGGTGCTGGTGTTGGCTGAGGCTGTCCCAGCCTGCCCACTGCTCCCAAAGCCACACAGATATTTCACTGAACCCGTGAGCCCTCACATGCCCAGGCTCCAGCCCCAGCAGCCCTTTGTGTTCCCCTTCCCTCCCCAGGAAGAGAGGCATTGCATACAGGTTCGGATTTTAGCTGGAACTATCCAACTGTGGAGGTTTGTATTTTAGCACCAAGCACAGCATGAAGACACCACAGTTGCAATGTACAGATTGCCAGGAACAGACTGTCTTTCTTGAAGATCAAGTTGTCCATGTGAATATTTGCCAGCTGCAAAGGACAGATTCAAATTTCTGGATGCTCCACTTTCCCAGGCCTGGAAAAGACTTTCTCCTGATTTTGCATCCCTCAAAAGATCAGCGACAGCTGCTGAGACCTCTTATAAGAGTAGGAAGGGGGAAAGGGAAGCATAACCAGGCCATCTGTTGTAAAACCACAGCTCCTTATTGATTTCAATAGACTATTTTTGGTCCAAACAGTTCCAGCACACAAGCACTCACACACCCTTTCTGCTGAGACCAGGAAAGTGAATGGCACAAAGCAGCATTGGGTCTCCAAAGCAAAGTCAGCCCCCCCTCCTCATTCCTGGCAGATGTTTCCCTCACCCCTTCTTAAAGCCTTGTAATGATGGAGGTGTTACGCCCTTTCCAGCAAATCTCCTCCCGTGCTGAACCCTTCCTGCCCTCCGGTGCTTTTTCTAATGTGTAATCTGTGTCACCTCTGCGGCAATTTAGGGCCATTATTTGTTGCTCTACCCACTTTTCTGGAAGAGAGGAGCAGAGCAGATGAGATAAGAGCAAGAGGAAGGGAAGACATCGGCAGAGTTTCCTGGGAAGCAAGCCTTGCTGACCTTTCTGTGGTTTTCAGCCCGTCTCAATTCTCCTACTCTGATTTCCACTCCATAAAACCCAGCAGCGAACGTGCCGTGCTGCAACGACTGGGGAGAACTTTGAGGGTTCATTTTGTCACGGTTTTAAAATGTCAGATTAGGCTGCACAGTCGCATTAGTACTGTTAGCTTTAATATACTCAATACCTAATCTGCCAGGGCTTCTTTATTGACAGGCTGCATCTCTATTTGAGCTCGAATAAACTTGTGCATAAAATGTTATCAGCAATGACAGCTGAAAAGAGGTCTATTGCTCTTTAAATTTTTGATGGGAGGCAAGCATTCTGTCATTTGTGATAGCATTATGTGTAATCCAACATAACAACTTGATAGTCTGATATAACAACATTCCAGCTTCCCTGCTACCATTGTAAAGAGATGCTGTGAACAAGCTGCTCCTACATACAATAATATCAGCACTGACAGCTAGGAAAAGAGCTCCTCTCTTTCCATTTCTGGGAAGCAACCCTCATCTTTAGTAATATTTTTTTTCTTGGGTGTGGACAGAATCTTTGCCCAAAAGTCCTGGGGAATTTGTGCTGGTTTGGAAATTCATTATAGGACAGAGCTGTCTCATGAGATAACTTTATTTTCACAGTGCTGCCTGCAAATGTGGTAGAGTGGGGTGGAGCTCTGTCCCATGTCACAGCACAGGAGCTCCTCAAAGCCTTTGCTCCCTGCATGTATTTCAGTTCCATCTTCCACGTTCTCTCATCACTGTTGGTTTCCACTGTTGCCCCAGCCCTGGAAGTTTCCCAGGCCAGGTTGGATGGGGTTTGGAGCAACCTGGTCTAGTGGAAGGCATCCCTGCTCATGGTAGAGGATTGGAACTGGATGAGCTTTTATCTTTTATCTTCTCCTGCTTTTGTTCTCAAGAACCCCAGGATAATCTCACCCAGCAGTTCTCAGTACAGCACCAGAAGAGGTGTGCTCTGCCACCCTGCAGGGACTCTGCATCCCGTTCCTCCAGAGAGCACCTTTCCCTTCATGCTGGACACCCCCTGCATTCACACTCGTGTAAAGGAAATGTAATACATTAATCAAATATTTGGACCAATACTGATTTATTAATTGAATTTTAACTTTTTGTATTGCAGTATTTTAACTGCTTGAGGTCAGGTAATTTGGAAATAAACTTCAAGTTAGTTCTCACAAGAAAAAGTTCAATACACAGTAAAGAAGTTATCCATTGGATTATGAACAGATCCTGTCCTAAAGACATATTTACTCTGCTTTTTCTTTTGATTTTCACTCTTTTATACCTCCTCCATGCTTGTATAATTAAGTCAATGAAAATCCAGTAGAGCAATGCAGTTTAATTTAGCTGAGCTGCACCAGTGTGAAGCTGGTATGGAGTAAGGACCAGTGCTGGCTGATAGGGCAGCACCAGCTTTGGCAGTCGTGTCCAGAACATGTCCATCTTTTCACATACTCCACTGCACAGTACAGCAACATCAGCAAGCACCCAAGTGTCATTGAGAAATATCCAAAGGTATGTTCAAATGGAGGAGCACATTTTAAAATTACACCATATGTTCCTAAACGAGCTGTCAGGCAACACTTGCAGGCAGGTGGATACCAGACCCAAATGTAAATAGCTGAGGTGTATTTTAAGGCACAGGTTTGTGGAGGAGGCTGTGCCTCACCTGATCTCTGGTTGGCAGAGAACACTGTGATAACCTCACCTGACCCTGGATAGAATAGGAACCACAGAATTTCGCAGAGGGTGTCTTTCCCTTCTGTTCTGGTTTTTATTCCTGTCTGTACATGCTAAAGCATTACTAATTGTGGTTAAATCTCTCAGCACAGAATCACAGAATGGGTTGGGCTGGACCGGGACATTATAGTTCATCCCATCCCACCCCTGCCATGGCAGGCACACCTCCCACCATCCCAGGCTGCTCCCAGCCCTGTCCAGCCTGGCCTTGGGCACTGCCAGGGATCCAGGGGCAGCCACAACTGCTCTGGGCACCTGTGCCAGGGCCTCACCCCACTCATACTCCAGACTTTTTTCCTAATATCTAATCTAATTTGACCACCTTTTAGTTTCAAACCATTCCCCCTTGTTCTAGCATAAGAGGCCCTGCTAAAAGGTTTGTCCTCATCTTTCTTATAGGCTCCCTTTACATACTTGAATGTTCTCTAAGGGCTCCCCAGAGCCTTGTCTTTTCCAAGATGAACAATCCCCTTTGCAGAGGTTTTCCTCACAGGACATGTTCTCCATCCTTCTGTCATAGGCGAGTAATGGGAAGGGTGACTCTCACAATTAATTAAAAGGCAAATATCATGTATATATGTTAAGAGAAGTTTTATAGATTTATAGTGATGTTTTACCCCCCTTGTGCTGTTATCAGGGGGTGCTCTGGGTTTGGGACATTTGGGAGGGTCGGCTCCTTATGGCAACAGCTGACCCCAAATTAGGATGTCAGAAGTGATCCCAGCACTGGACAGGGAAGGAGGAGTTGATGGACAGAACTTTGGGAGGGACCAAAGGGTTAAAAGGTGAAACCTCCATTGTGTGGGTGAGCCCATGGTGGGAAAATCTTCTGCTCCTGGCGCTGTGATATTTTCTCTATTCAGTCTTCTGTTCTTTTTTTTAATAAGGTTTTAATAAACCTTCTAAATTTTTTTGAAAGTGGGTGTCCTTTCTCACACCTCTGGCCTCACTCCACCCGGTCTCTGTCATTCCTTCACTGTAAATACAAACACCCTTCTCTTGTCCAGAGCACCATTACAGATGTTTGCCTGTCACTGCCCATGCACATGGAATCATAGAATCGGGTAGGCTGGAAAATACCTTTAAGATCCTCAAGTCCAGCAGTAAATCAAGCCCTGCTGCAAGCACCACGAAGCCATGTCCCTAAATCCACAACCAGAGAAGCATCAGGGTCAGGCTGAGGCTGTGCTGCAGAGGCACACACAGCCAGGGAAGAGCAGGCTGCCTTCCCAGAGCATCTTCCACAGCATCACTGGCAGCTGCTGCTTCTGGGGCAGAACTGGAGCACTTGTGTAGTGTCAGTTCCTCCTGGTGTCCAGGGGGCTGAGCTGGCACAAAGCTGGGCACAGCCCTGGAGTCAGTTTTGTCCTTGGACAGCCTGGGCTGGACCTGCTCGCTCGCTGTGCCAAGGCAGAGACTTAATCAAATTGGACATGGTGTGGAGAAGGTGTTATTCCCTGCAGAGCTTCACGGCAAAAGGCCTTAAGGCAACAGTGCTGTGCACATGATACAGACTGGAAACCTGCAGGGTAAAGAAATATTCCAGTATTTGATTTACAATGCTGCCATTGTAAATCAAATATGGTTTTATCCTGATCAGTTCTCTAGCAGGAAGTGGTGGGAAGATCAGAGCTTCTTGAATTAATTGGAGATTTTATTATCAAAATATATATTTTTGTGATGCGTTCTTTTCCAGCGCTTCCCAAGGCTGTTGCTAAGATAGGTAACTCTAAACACCTTTATGTTGCTTTAATTCATCGTTTCCAGACAAGCTTCCTAGGCTTAGACTATGGGAACACAAACGTGTCTGTGATACAAAATAAAAGCATAAGTGTCAGCAGTTAATGGGGTAAATTAATAGTTAATTGGACCACACAAGTACAATTAGTTCCAGGTTCTAGGATGAAAGTAAAAAAATACTTCTCTTCTAAGAGAAAAAATTGCAGTTATTAAAATAATCCCAACATGTTGTAACCTAACCCTGGGCTTCTCTGTTTTACACAGGGCAGAAGCTGGATCTGAACGGGTTTCACCAGGGTGGCACCAGGCTGGACCAGGCTTCACCAGGGTGGCACCAGGCTGGACCAGGCTTCACCAGGGTGGCACCAGGCTCCTGGGCAGCAGGGGCAGAGCCCTCTACTGAGCTGCTCCCATCACATCCCAAATTGTCCAAGATTAAAAAAAGAACGTTTACCTATTTACCATCTGAGTAGGAGTTGCCTTGGGGCAGTTTTCCTTATCTGCTGTTTATAGCCCCATCAATGCCTTGCCACATGACTCAGAGATAACACCGTCCAGGAGCAGGTGATTAAGGACACACCTCGTGACTCATAACGACCCATTGTAAGATGCTCTGCCCAGGGGGGAGGAGCTAGGCATTCCAACCTGGATAAAACTGGGGATTTCTAGACAGAGGGGCAGCCTTTTCACAGGTTCTCCAAGAAGACACAGCAACTACATCTGCCATCCCAAGAGGACTGCAGCTACTCCAATTTGGACTGCTACCAGCACGCTGGCCAGGTTGTACTCTGACTTTGTCAGTAGTCTTTCCCTTTGTATTATTGCATGCATTTTTGTCCTTTTCCCCTTTTCCTAATAAATTGTATTTCTGACTTGGAGTCTCTCACTGGTTTTGTTTTCAAACCAGAACACAAATCCCTGCTCAAGCTTTGGGGGTTTGACCCTTCACAGCTCTGCTGAAAGGCTGTAATTGTGGACTGAAGCTCGGCCTGGGGGCGTGGTGGGTGCCGATGGCCACGTCTCCCTGAACAGGAAATTTGGGGAGCTCCAGAGAGGGCAGTGATCTCCTTCCCCTCTGGATCATCTCCAACCACACACAGAAACCCCTCCTGCCATTAGCTCAGCACCTCTCTCCCCATGGAGTGCCAGGTGCTCCCTGGTGCCGTGGCTCCTGCTGGCCCCCAGCAGCCCCTCCCCAAGAGCACTGGCCAAACTGGTGTTTGCTACTGGGGTGTTTGGGCTGAGGCTGCAGGGATTTTGTCAATCTCTGTGAAATAAATTGCTTAACTGCAGTCCAGGGAGGGCCACTGCATGAAAATTATATCTCCATTTGAAATGTCAGCAATGTGGCCTTTGCTGGAAGATCAGTACAAACACAGGAGGAGTATTTTCAGTTTTGCATCCTTCATTCATCATTATCTTCATTACTTGCCTTGCTTGTGGGGCTGCCCCCAGCCAAGCAAAAGAGACACAGTCTGTCATTCATCTTGTGATAAATGAGTTTTGTGATGAGTGATTCTCACAATTAAAAGGCAAATATCATGTGTGTATCTGAGGAGAAGTTTTATAGATTTATAGTTATGTTTTACCCCCCTTTATGTTGTTATCAGGGATGCTCTGGGTTTGGGACATTTGGGAGTTACTATGGCAGCAGCTGACCCCCAATCAGGATGTCAGAAGTGATCCCAGCACTGAACAGAAAACGAAGAGTCCATGGACAGAACTTTGGGAGGGACCAAAGGGTTAAAAGGTGAAACCTCCATTGTGTGGGTGAGCACATGGTGGGAAAATCCTCTTCTCCTGGTGCTATAATATTTTCTCTATTCAATCTTCTGTTGTAATTTTGATAGTTTTAATAGACTTTTTGATTTTTTTGGAAGAGAGTAGCATCTCTCACAATCTTTTGTCTTTTCTGAGGTGCAATCCATCAGTCTTTCCCTGCAGCCTGGGCCGTGTGAGGAGTGGTTTGGGCCAGAACTGATCTCTGCAGGAGGAGATCCCCTTCTCTCAGTGGCTGAGAAGGGGTGCAAGCCCTGGTGACACCGA
Organism: Taeniopygia guttata; assembly: GCF_048771995.1. Taxonomy (NCBI): domain Eukaryota; kingdom Metazoa; phylum Chordata; class Aves; order Passeriformes; family Estrildidae; genus Taeniopygia; species Taeniopygia guttata. The sequence continues at coordinate 8,951,747 of NC_133044.1, read as the reverse complement.
GTGCACTGAGATACCCACAAGGGACAGATTTTTGGCCATAATTTGTCAACACTGCTGATATTAAAATATCAATAGCAGAGCAGAGTGGTGGGAGGAAGCCAGGAGAGCTGGAGCCATGCAGTGACCCCAGGCTGGAAGCTCCCTGCCTGCTAAGGAGAAGTGAAACACCACAGGGTTTGTGCAAGGCACAGCTCAGAGTGTGTAGATGGAGCTGGACAGCTCATCTTTGCACAGAAACCAAAGTGGCAACTGTGAATTAAAGGTGCATGAGTGGGTTTAAAATGGAATCAAACCGATGTTAGGGGCAAAACCAAACTGGGTTAGGAAAATGCCTGATGGAGAGTAGCCTTACTGAGACTTAAAAGACTGATGCTGTTCTCATTAGAGCAAATCCACCACCTCCACTTGGGGGAAACTTCCTTTTAGAGACAGGATGGTCCCTCCTTACCCAAAGTCCACACCTGTCCTACTGCTGATCACCTCGGGCTGACACATCCTCATAATCCACTACCTTTAACAGCAGCTAAGAGAGCTGAGAGAGGGACCAGAGGTGTGTATTCAACTGCAGAGAGCTTTTAGTAGTTCATAAAATGCCTTTTCAATGATAAATCAGAGGGTGAGAGAAATAGAGGGAATCCTGTGACTTTTTCCCTCTTCCTGTGCACCAAAGGCAGGCTCTGAGGGGACAGCCACGGCACCTTAACACTCATGGGTTAATTGAGTGCTGCTGGTTTAGGTCTCATTTATGCCGTATTTTTTTCTGTAAACACACATCAACTCTGAAGATCTTAATTAGTCTTTGGAAAACCCCAATATGCTATAATTCTTCCACTGAGGTCTATATGGAAAACAAGGAACATATTTCACATGCAATGGCAACAAACAAACAAGTGTGTACAGCCCCAGTCTATAGACCCAGTGCACACACATGCACTTCCCTAATATGCTTGCTTAGGCTTTACAATCTGTTTATTAATTCGTGAGTAGACTTGATATGCCCTCTGGAAAAAATACTAAAATAATATCTCTCAATTGGCTTCACTGCTGTATGCCTCTAATTAAGTAATGTACACCTCCACTTGCTATTAAACAGTTCCATGATTTTTAACACCAGTGTTGTTTGGTGCCAGCTATAAACATTTTTAACAGCTCTCCTGTTACCACTCTTCTCCTAAGTACATGAAAGTGGCTTTACATATTTGACCTTTCCCTTCCCTGCTCCCACATTTTAACCCTTCTTTTCCACTGCAGCAAGGAGCTGAAGCATTGAAGGTCTCACAGAGACAAAGATGAAAGATCCCTGCTGCTTGGCACAGGAATTCCCACCAGCTCTGAGGGCAGAGCACTCTGGGCTTCCCCTGAGACTGCCAGGGACAGTTTGAGGAGCAAAGCTCTGATTTTGTGAGTAAAACTAACCCAGAGAAGTAAAGCTGACCCATAGCAAAGGCCAGGAGAGATGCTATGGCGGCAGATTTGTGCCAGGAGCTGTCAGCCTGGCACTAAACTATCACTTTAACTCCAAATAATACAGAAACCCTTTAGCCACCCCACAAACTAACACCCAGTAATCTCCAGCGAGGCAAGAACAAATCCACGGGATTATTTTCCTTTTCAAGGTAAGCAGATTAATGTTCTCAGCTGGAGTTGGGCCATGAGGCTGACAAATCTGGGGATCCTGCAGTTAAGAGTCAGGTGGGTCCATCCAAGAATCACTCACACAAAGGGACCCTCTGGCCCTGTCCTGAGCCAGTGGCCAACCAAAAACCTCACCTGAGGAAAAACTGACTAGTTTCTCATGGCCAGTTATCCAAGGAGGAGCAAGGAGCAACAGCTCATGGTGGCTGAGGAAGCTGCAGAGACCTGCCTGGAGGGACCTGGCTCTGGGCCACCAGCATTGTGTGTATTTTCCTCTTACAATTCACAGATAATGAAAATTCTGATTTTTACCCCTAAGTTGAAGAAAGAAAAGCAGATCTGTGCCCTGCCCACAGGGAAGGCAAGGCAGATAAGCAATTTCTTCTGACCACTGCCCCCATGACGCTGAGTGCTGTTAGGAATTCTAGTCTGGATCATTCTCAAAACACCCAAAAGCCTGGTCTCTAAATCAGCACTGTGTGACCCCAGTGAGCAGGTCAGAGCAGTGATTGCCCCGTGGAGGCTGCTGGACACCCTGCCCAGAGCATGCTGAGTGGGACAGGCTGCCAGCAGAGCAAGGGGAAGGTGCAGCCCGAGCTCTTCTGCTGATGCCCCAGGCATCAGCCCTTCTTGGCCAGTAATGGATCTGTGAATGATCTTACCTGTCTGTGAAATCCTTTGTAACATCCTGGGAGCGTCACAGTTTAACAATACAAGTGTGAAAAACCTTCCTTCTGTTCTCAGCAGTGAGGAAGTCTGGCAAGAGCTGAAAGCACTTGAAATTAGATCCTGAAAGGTTTTTGCCAGCAAGCCAGCATCCATCCACCCCAAGCAGCTCTCTGGTCATGAGGTGCAAAAGGCTCATGGCAGCTCTCTGCACAATTACTTGTCCTGGGACTTATCAAGCCATGCCACATAGGATGTACACCAGATCCTGCCACAGACCTATGGAGTGTCTTTGTGGCCTTAAAGCAATTTTCCCTGCATAGTTTTCACTTCTGAAGGAAAGGGGAGGTTAGTGTCACAGCATCTGTCATGGCACTGGTTGCATTTGCTGCCTGCTGGCCTCACGCAGGAGGGCTCAAGGGTGGGGAAGAGCCTGTCCTGCTACAGTCATGCCTGTGCTGCTTCCCAGAACTGCTCCCTCACCAAATTATCTTCTGAACTGCACACTGGTTTGTCTCGGCAAAGGTGCTTGTGTCTTCAGAGGAGAGCCAACACCTGGGACTGTGGTGGAGGTGATCAAGGGACCCACACTGATGAGCACAGAGGGCACAGGGGTGCGGAGCAGCACAGACCCACCCTGAGGTGTCCCTCAGGATCCCCAAAGGTCACTGGAGCAGCGAGGGGCTGCCACACCTGCCGGGGGTGGCACTCATCAATTCCAGCCACCTGTGCCAGCTGGAGGCGTAGCTGTTGGCAGGCAAGTGAATGTGAAACAGGCAGACAGGTGCCATCAATCCAGCCTCAGCCCTGGCCAAGTCCTGCCGTTCATCCTCGGATTCAGAGCACCAGCCACAGCCTGGAACTGACTGGAGTCCTTAGAAGCCAGTGCTGAAGGCAGGTTTTGCTTGAAGGAGTTGCTGTGTCCCTGCATTGCCACTATCCCTGCAAGAGAAGTGTGCCTAATGGGGGAGAAGGGTAATCTCATTTGATATGAAATTATATTAGTGACAGTTCATTCCTGGCACTGCTCAGAGGGCTGGGCGGGTGGATGGTGCTTTCATGGTACTTACTGATCCAAAAGTAAATAACTGAAGTAGCAAATGTCACCAGGGTATGGGGAATGAGGAATGGGGAGAGAGCAGCAGCAGCAGCACATGGGGATAAGGTCAGGCACCATCAGCAGTCCAGCACACAGATGGAAAGGAGAAAAAAGGGCAGCTATCCCCCAGGGCAGGGATGAAGATGAGCACAGGAAGAAGAAAAGGAGGAGTGGACAGCAGCAGGGTCTGTTTGGTTATCCCAGGGTGAAGGAATTTCCTGTAGTGGCTTTGCTGCCCTCAGTGCCTGTAGCTCAGAGCAGGCAGGGGCTGGCACCCACTGTCTTTGCTCTGCCCCAGGAAAATGCCAGGCTCCAAGCAGGACAGGCACGCCACACATCTCTGTCCTGTTGCATTTCTTCACAAGACACTTCCACTGAATGGAGAGCCAGCAATTTGTATGCAACTCTACATGGCAATCAGTGCTGTAGAACTCAATATATACACCCTTATTGTAAATGCAGACAAACCCAATGGGAAGAAATGACGATGTCTGACTCAATTCAGAAGGCTGAATTATTTCTTTATTATAACTATGCTAAAATACATCTGTCAGAATCTGTGCTATTGATGATTCCAAGGTTGTAGAAAGTCTCTGTCTTTCAGCCCCGCTGCCAAAGCAGAAGCCATAATTCATCTGTGCTGGTTTCAAGGGTGTTTATTCTGTTTATCTCTGACATGTTCTGCTGCCCTGCCGCAGCTCTGTCCTGCAGGGCAGCGTGTGGGGCTCTGCCCTCAGTGGGATGGTACAAACATTAAATACCACAAACTACCTGTGCTGGATTTACAATAACGTGCCAATATCTGTCACCTACGTTGGACAGTGTGTCCCCAGCCTGAACCAACAGAAAAATGCCAACACCACAGTGAAACATGGAGGGCATGAAGAAGGAGAAAAAGGACAAGACACACCGAATTTCCTCCATCTTGTCCCCTTTGAACCCCTAATCTAGAAACCTAAAATTTTACTTTTGCACCCGTGCCACACTTAATTATGACTTCTATCAAACACTCAGAGCTTGTAATTCATCCTGTAAGATTGAAAACTCTTTTCCATGGACAGAGATCACAGACAGTGTCTCTGGGGGCTCTGTCCAGGGGGGTTCCTGACCCCTGTCAGGGTCCCAGGCCTTCCAGGGCAGCCAGAGGGAAGCTCTAGATTCCCACATATATCAGTATACTATATAAAAGGAGGATACTAAATTACATACTACTTCCTCTGACTCTAACTCTAATACAACTCGTGACCCTCTCTGAGAGTCCAGCCCCAGGTGGGTTGGATTGGCCATCAGGCTCAAACAATCCTCACCAGAATTCAATCAAGCACTCACTCCAGGTAAACAATTCTCCAAACACATTCTACATAGGAAAAACAAGGAGCAGAAATAGAAATTGTTTTCTCTTTCATTTCTCTCTGTGCATCTCTATGAAAATCCTGAGAGGGAGAGAAATGTGCTTGCCACACACCCTGATAAAGACCTCATAAACACCAGGTCACTGCCAGATTTCAGAAACAAAACCTCATCATCTGGCGCTTTATCATGTAGCACCGAACTCCCGGCAGGCAGGGTCAGGGTGAGCAGAAAGCACCAGCACACCCCATCACAGGACAGCTCTGGCCACACCAAAACTTCAACCCATGGTCTGGGTGCACTGGTGAAAACTGATGCAGGTGTTCATGACCTGCCAGCACACCCCCATCCCTGCAAGGCTGCTCAGAGATGATGGCTGCAGCTGGGGACCAGCCATGAGGAAGATGCTTCAGTGCAGAGGACGAAAATCTCTTCTCTTGGGTCCATGGACTGACCCTTGCCTTGCTCCTGCTGTCAGAACATAGCACCTGCACTGTCATTCAGCAAACAGATCAATAATTAGTTATTTCTGCTTAAAAGCAGCAATAAAGTACATTATTTGTGGTTTATTACTTACAGTTAGTAATAGAATGACATGAACTGGCAGTTTAAAGATTTCGGGAGCTAAGACTGCAGAGACAAAAATCCATTTTTCACATTAAAGTATTCCAGGGAATGGGAAATGACCCTGTTTCTGCTTTCAGGTGTCCAGGGGGCAGCAGGCCATATGAAGTGCCCTCTCCCCCAGCCATGGTGGTGCTGAGCTGCAGTTCCTGGCAGAGCAGCAGGTCCTGCAGGGCTGGGTTACCTGTCCCTGGGCTGGGGTTTGCAGAGCTCTCACATCAACTGCTTTGTTGCAGGAGGTGGTGAAGCAGCCAAATGGACTGAAACACAGCCAGGCCTGGCACTCCCCAGGAGCAGAGGCAGTCTCTCACTTTCTTTTCCAGTCTTGTCCTTGCTGACAGCTCTGCTGCACCGCATGCAAATGTCAGAAATGTCTTGTTTTCTTCTGCTCAGAAAGGAGAGCTTTGCCTAGTCCACAGTGAGGTCCCACTCGCTCCTCTCCTCCTGATCACTTCAGGCTGACTGTGGTCAATAGACATTTCTTGTGGCAGCCTGACTTACTTTACCACAAGCCCAACAAACAGCCCAGAAAACAAAACAAAACAAAAACAAACAAACAAACATAACCCCCACAAAAAACAAACAAAAAAACACCCCCAAAACAAAAAACCCAAACAAAGTGGGGGAGATTTCTTTTGGTTAATGCCTTCAACTGGCTCAAAGTGGATCTGAGGACCACCAGAGCTAGCACAGATTATCACAGACCTCAGTGGTTTCTCCTCAGCAAGCTGAACACACACGTGTATCTCCCATTTTTCCCTGTGTTGAGCAGGCTGGTGGAGGAACTGACACTTTCCATTTTGTCTTGGTTTGAAAAGACAGGTGTGTGCTAAGGAAGTCAGGAGCCTCCCTTGAAATGGAAAATGTAAACCTTCTCCCTCCGAATTATTACAATTTTGAAAATAAAAGGCTCTCAGGCAAAGATGCGGGAGTAGGAATAACAGTTCTTTATTAGGGAAGAAAATAAAAATAAAATTTAAAAATGCAGTAATACAAAGCAACACTGTCAGAATCAAAACAGTCCCTGACCCCCTGTGTGTCAGGGAGGTGGCAGCAGTCCCATCCCATGGTGGCTCAGCCCTCCTGCAGTGCCAGCTGTGCTTCTGCTGGAGCAGGATCCTGCACAAGGGGGGAGTTTTCCTCTGGAGCTCCAGGGCTGGGGGAGATGGGCCTGGGCTCCTCTGGGAATGCAGTGGGGAAGAAAGCTGCTCCTCTGGGAATGCAGTGGGAAGAAAGCTGCTCCTCTGGGAATGCAGTGGGCAAAGGCTGCTGTGCTGTTCCCAGGTCAGATTGTATCCAGGTAGGAATGTTTGGCTCCTCCCCTGGGCAGAGCATCTCCCCATGGGATGATGGAATTTTCTCAGCCATGCAGGGACACTCAGTGGCCATGAACAGCAGAGATCTCCTGGAGGGAGGATTGGCTGTGGGAGAGATAAAGAAAACTGCCCCATGAACAGCAGAGAGCTGCCCCAGCTCTGACAGATGGTGACAGAACACACACCCCAGCCACATTTTCCAAACTAAGACACATTTCCAGGGTTATGTTCTAGTGAAGGCTCAGCTGTGACTCACAGAGGGGACAGCTTGGTGTCCACACTCACTCTGTGCCACTGCCACAAAAGCTGCCAGGCCCAGCTCTGCCCATTCAGCCACTTCCAAAGCTCACAGAGCTCTCTCTGTGCCTTTGTGCACAGCTGTAAAAGATGGATTTGTGGATTTGTTTTTCCCATGCCCCCCCCAAGGTGACAAATCCAGCTCTGCAGTGGGTGCTGCTCCTCTCGTTGGGCATGCAGAGGTCAGCCACAGCCCGTGCTTGCTGTTTGTAGAGCTCACTGAACGTGTGCTATGGAAGTGATAAGCATCAAAGAAATTATTTTAAAAAATGCTGTTTATTGGCATGCCATTTCAAGACAAAGAGGTTTTCTTCTTCCTCAACGTTATCACAGATATCACAAGAGGAACAGACCAATTAGGGCTATTCCCTGAGCCCTTCCCTCAAGGGTTTTGTGCTGGGCAATGTATTACAGGAAAGCAGCACTGCTGGTACTCTAAATCATTTGTACCTGTGCTGAAATATTACTGAATTAATTCCTTGTGCTGGGAACAGTTCCCACATGATCCATCTGGGATACAAGAGCATGTGGATGGATCCTCAGTATCAGGCTCCTGGTCCTCACCACGGGCTGATGTTTCTCTCCTGCCATCACAACATGCTCACTGCAGCATCATGACAAAACACTTAATTCTGATCAAATACACCTGGGGGAATTCTTCTGCGGCAATTAGAGAGGGACACCATGATTTGACTGTAAATTACAGCCAAAATATCTACAGAAAGTGGGGGCAGAAAGAAGGGGCCATGCTCAGGTACGTTATTAGGAAAGACTGGTTTTGCTCATCCCTAATAAACCATCTGCTTGTGATGCTGCACCCAGGTGGCCACGAGGTGCCCTCTGGAGTCTGCCCAGTTCTCAGGGGTTTCATCTGGGCTGTGCTGGGCATGGCCAGGTCTCTGGACCAAGAGAAGATGAATTCAATGAGTTGCATCCTAAAACAGGGCTTGGTCTGGGCAGGGCTCAGCAGTTCCTTGCAGGAGTCTCCTCTGCCCCAGCAGCAAAACCCCAAAAGCTGAGCTGTGCAGGGAACACCCCCAGCCTGTCCTGGGCCAGGCACAGCAGCAGGGCAGCTCCAATCTGAAGAGCATAAGAATTGCATGAGGAACATCTCAGCAGGGCTGGATTGGGTATTTATGGTTCTTCAAGGCTAATTTCACAAGCAGAGCCAGCCAGCCAGGAAGAGACTTCAGAGCAGCACATAACCCCAAAATTCCCAGAGCAATTAAAACATGGACAGAGGGCACACAGTGGTTGTTTGGATGGAGAAAGGAGACTGCCACATTGAAATAGAGATGCAGAGGAGCCAGGCCAGGCTGAAGGTGTCCCTCAGCTCAGCTCAGGATGGTGTTTTGGGTCTTGCTGGGTCCCTGCAGAGACACAGTGTCGAGCAGGGGAATATAGCAGGCATCACACCCCACTTATGTAGCTCAGCAGTGCCAGAGGCAGGGCCCATTAGCTACAACACCTCCTCATCTCTTTTCACAAATAATTGCTCACGGTTTGGGTTGGTGCCACTGCTCTCTGTCCTGCTCAGCAGCTGCCCCGTGCACCCATGAGGTCACCCCCAGCACTGGCCACATTTCCCTCCCACAAGGACCAGGCTCTTGCAGGGGTTTTTGCTGTGTTTTTAGTTACAGGCTTTGATGTGAAATGCTCCTGAATATGTGCTAGAGCAGCACTTCGCTCCCACCCCCTTCCAGCCTTTCTTGGTATCAGAGGCCAAACCACAATGAGGGAAATTTTTTGTTCCATATCTTTACGGTGCTTCTTCCAGTAGCACATAAAACAAATTAGCCACTTAGGCCATTATTAGGCACTTATGGCCTTTTGATGTTTATGATTTATAACAGCAATTTGCACTTATGTAGCACATTTCAGTTGAGGCTAATACAGCAATGATAGTGCTTTGCATTGCAGTCTCGTCCTCCCTCTCCAGCTCTTGGAGAGCTCTGTGAGACCACGCTGGGAGCAGCAGCAGGGAGCTCCTCTGGGGTGCCAGGAGTCCTGTGCTGCTGGGCATCTCTCCATCATCTCTCCATCTCATTCCCAGACTGGGATCCATGCTCAGGGCCAGCATTTGTGGCCAGGCACCGTGGCCCTGGTAGAGGAAAATGCTGCAGAATAGGCTCTGCAGACCACGAGAGCTGGTTCGGCTCTGTGGTACACACAGGAGAGTCTGGTTTTCCCTTAGCTGCTGTTTTTAGCTGCTCTTCCAGCAGTAATAACAAGCTTATTTCCTTGTGTGAGCAGGTGCTTTGCTCCAGCCCCGGGCTGGGCAGGAGGGTCAGCTGGGCACTCCTGTGCTGGGCTGGGCTGCAGGGCTCAGAGCAGAGCAGCTCTGCTCTGCCCCTTGTCTTGGATTGAAAAGACAGGAGTCAGTGAAGGAAGGCAAGAACCTCCTGTGAAATGGAAAAGGTAAACCCCCTCCCTCCGAATTACCACAATTTCAAAATTAAAAGGTTTTCAGGCAAAGATATGGGAATGGGAGTAACAGTTCTTTACTAGGAGAAAAACTAAATTAAAAAATAATAAAAATGTAATTAGTACAAACAAAACTAGTGATAGAGTCAGAAACCTGACACCCTGAGGAGTCAGGGTGTTGGGAATAGTCCAGTTAAATGGTGGCTGCTCCTCCTGGAGTGGCAGATGAAATGCTGCTGAAGCAGTGATCTGTAGAAAGGTGGAGTTTTTTCTGAAGGTCTGGGGATGGAGTAGATGGGCCTGGTCTTCCTCTGGGGATCCAGCAGGGAAGAAGCTGCTCCTCTGGGAATCCAGCAGAGAAGAAACTGCTTCTCTGGGAATCCAGCAAAGGGCTGCCCTGGTGTCCCAAAAAGTGCTGATTTTATGCAGGTAGGGATACTTGGCTCCTCCCTCTGGGTGGAGCATCTCACCACGGGATGATGGAACTTTACCAGTCATGCAGTGAGTCATTAATGGCCCATTAACAGAAGATATCTCCCCGGAGGGAGACATTGTTCTTGGAAGAGATAAGAAAACTGCCCCACCAACAACAGATGGCAAATAGAATCCATGCTTATCTTACAAGCCAGGACACCCTGCATGTGGCACCTGGGATGTGCTCCTGCTGTTTGGGTCCCCAGCCCCAGCACAGCTCAAGGCAGGAGCTTTGTGCAGCTGAGCCCACACTCAAAAGGAGTCAAACTCTGCTGGCCTCTTCAGAAACCCAAAGCCCAGTGAAATGTGGCAGGAATTCTTGGCTCTAGGCATGGTTTATATCCCAGAGCATGCTGAGTGCTCCTGTGCAGAGCCCAGCCCACTGTCACCTACAGCGTTTCCTCTCTGGATTTACAGGTGACTTGGAAAGAGTTATCTGCCTGTCCTGGGATCTTATTTTCTCCCTCAGCTTTGGCATCTTGTTGCAGCTTAATTTAGCTCAGTGAGGAGAGCCAGAAGTGCATCTGGGGCACAGGGAGGTGCATCTGGGCTATCTCCTCCAGGCTTGGATGATTTCCCCTGCAGAGGGGTAGGGGGTCATTTGTTTGGGTCTTGGTTCCCCCAGCTGAGAGGTGAGTACATCCTTGTTTCTTCACAAGGATGCTCTCACAGCTCCTGTTACTTCTTTGTGAGGTGCAAACCTCCCAGGGTTCTGTCTGAAGGGCAAGGCCAGCTGGAATTTGCTGCAGAGGATGGAAGGTGGGAGGGCAGGTGGAGGGTGCTGGGGCTGGGGCTATTTCTGCACTGTCTCCACATGTCCTCGGAGCTGCAGGTTCTTTCACAATCCATGGATAAATGTCTCAGTTCTCTTCCCAACTCACAGCTGCCCCTCTGTTAGCTCCTGGGCACCCCTTGGCTGCCTTCCCTCCTTGCACACTCATGGGGAGATGCTCAGAGGCAGCAGAAACAAAGATGTTCTGAGCCAGTTCGCCAGGATACAGGTCTGACAAAAACTGCTAGTGATGCAAACTCATTATCTGTTAACATGCCCTATTTCTTGGAGATGTTTTAGAAAACTAAACATGCTGTTGACTCAAAAGTTTACCTTTATGCAAATCAAAATGTCAACATCTGGCAGGAAGACTCATGGATTTTTTTTCAGCCTGTCTGTAGCAAGGGGCTGCCTTCTCTATTTTGGTTTTGCCCAGACACTCCTCATCATAATCATGCTAAGCACATCCTGAAGTGATTTTTCTGGTAAAGGCAAGTGTAGAGAACTAAGCATTAAATGCTCTTTCAAAGCCACCAGGAATATCAGTGTTTGCTTGTTTTCTGGTCTGTGACAGATGCTGGCATTCAGCATTTGGAGTGCCTCCGGAAAAAAAGGGAAAAACAAAGATTGCCACGATGAGGTTAGCAAATGACAGCGATTTGTCAGCAAATCTCCTCCCCCCACCGTGAGGCTGCTGCTTGTGAATGGGAGCTCCTGTGGGCTGTGCACAGAGGGGCACAGTGTGCCAGGCAGGGCTCACCCAGAGCCACCAGGTTACAAACAGCCTCCCAGGTGTGCTGCTCACACCCAACCCACTCTGGCAACCTTTGGCAGCTTTAAAAGGCACTTGGGAGGAATCAGTAATGGCAGGTACTGCCTCCAACAGACCCTCTGCTTGCTGGCACTGGCAAAAGAACTCAGGCAATAGAATTATAAAATCAGAATAACTCTGATGAGTTGAAGGGAGCTTTAAGAGATATTTAAGAGTAGGCACATTCACTCACACACACCTGCACATTCACACACAGGATCCAGTGCCAAGTGTGAGACCCTTCTGTCCGTGCCCAGCACAACCTGCTGGTGGCTACCCTGCAGAGGAGAGATGCAGAAGTGCCCAAACATCCCCCCTTGGCCTCACTTGCCCACTGTGGGTGTTCTCCTTCCACCCCAGTCTCATGCCATTCCCTCCTGCCATTCCCTCCTGGATTTCCTTCTCTCCCTCCTTTGCAGCCTGGGAATTAAAAATGCCAATTTTCATCAGCTTCCTTCCCTAAAGTGGGTCTTAACCATGGTACAGCTGCTTTTCTATTCCTTATTAACCACCATGCAGCTCTTTTCTCTGGATTCCCTCTTGGGACAGACCTGCTGTTGGCACACTGAGCTCTCAGTCATTCCACGAGCACCAAGCCCTTCCCACATGCTGTGCTCCAATCCTATTCCTATGGAAAATGCAGGGGAAAGCAGCTCTGCTGTGCTGCTTGGCAGTGTGCAATGAGCTTGAAGCGCTTATGTATAAATAAAAAACAGTGGACGTGCACATAAACAAAATCTATTGCATCTTCTGCTTTCTGGAGTCAAGTGCTATGCTGGGAAAACATCGCCTCTTCATCAGGTTTTATCTCTGGCGATCAATTCATTGGGCCAGCTGAGAAGCTTTAGAGGAAAGACACAGATTTTCCAAGTTTTGTTTTCAGAGCTGGCCAATCCTCTCCATCACCCTGAAAATGAGTTTCTGAGCAAGGCTGGCAAAACCCAGTGGGACCCATCAGAACTTTGGTGCCCCCTCCTTCCCCCAGCACATGCCAAGCCTTACCATGGGGTTCCAGTCACATTGCTGCCAGCACTGCCAGGACAGGACAGTGTCCCCAGGCTGGCTGCCAGCAGAGGGGTTAGTGCAGAAACACCGGACTCCTGCAGAAGAAAAAACATTGCTGCAAAGCGTTCACAGCCTGCTGTTTTGGTAGTGAGAGTGTTATTTTTCCCCCTCATGGCTATAAATCTATCAGTTACATTCTTCTCAGTGCCACAGGGAAAATGCTCTTTTATGAGGAAGGAGAAGAGCGGAGTGAGCGAGCTGATATTACCCTTAAAGGAGGCTGGGGCACACTGGTGCAGTCAGGAAGCCTTTGGGCCAGTTGCAGAATTGATTTTGCTTTTCTCAGACACAACACATGCTCCAAACCCTGGCTGGCTGTTGGCTGAGCACACGCTGGTCCCACCAGGAGAGTGGGGGAGTTTGCTTCAGAGCAGAGATCAGCGATGTGCTGCAGCCCTGCCTCTTTCACCTGGTCTTCTCCAGGCATCGTGGCCTCACTGGCCTGGCCTGAGCAGCCCCCGTGGTGGCTTCTAACAGGGCATTTGAGGTTGGTTTAGGCCAGAAGAAGGCAGAACTGCCCACACATCCCTGTTGGCTTCACCAGAGTTCCTGTAGCTTTGCCAGCTCTGATGGTTATTATTGATGCTGGGACATCTTTCAGCTGCCCTCAAAAGCTCCAGGAGAGCACTGGGCTCAGCTGTGCTGAGAGTTTCCCACCCTCACAGCCACACCACACCTGCCAGTGTCCCCTGGGGCTTGGGCTGAAACAAGAAATGATTCCCTGGTTCGGAGATCACCAAGAAGTTGTGTCCCCAGCGCTGGAAGGACACAGCTGGTGGCTTCCTCAACATCGTGGATGGCTTCCTCATCAACCCCCATCCTTTTCTTCCCTAAGCACTGAGGTTTGGGTGACACTGGTGAAATTTGGTGCTTTTTCCCCAGACCCTGAGGCTGCAGTCCAGTGACAGGTTAAAATGTCTCTGCAACCACAGGAGCTGGCAAAGGAATTTCCTCTGCAACACCTGGTACAGTCCCAGAATAACAGGAGCACAGGTGCCAAAGCAGTAAGAAAAAGCATTAGAAGATATCACAGTGCAAATAAACTGCAAGAGAAGATGAGGCAGGAGCTGCAATAAGCAATATTTGAAGGTCTGCCCTTCTCTAACAGCGTGTATGTCCCAGCAGTGTGCTGATCCTGGCGCTGGCTAATTCCCTGGTGGATGATTTCTGTTGTGGTCAGAAGGCAAGCTCCAGACTAGCCCACTGAACTTGCAGGCAGGCTTCAAGCTATCTACCACAGCAGCTTTGGCAGTGAGAGCTGACCCAGGGGGCCATGGAAGGAGCCAAAAAATGATGTTACCCATTGCCAAAGAAATGCATCACAGCACACAAAGCCTCTCTGCCAGATATACCTTGGGCTGGCCACAGCCAGGAGCTGCAGAGCTGGCCCCGTCACAAGAGCTGCTGACAAATGACAAATCCAGACAGATGAGGAGGAGGACCAGCAGCCCAGGCCACAAGAGAGGCCATTGTGGGGCTGGCAGGGAGCGCGTGCCAGGCTCCTTTGTCACCCTGCTGCCACTCAGGGCAGGGACAGGAGCTGACAAAGGCTCCTCAGTGAAAGAATCATCTCTCTGTGTGTGAAATGCAGTTTGCAGTTGTGCTGGGCTGATGGGATTCAAATGCAGCTTGTTGTACCAGCACTCCAAATAGAAAGCCTTGCAAGGAAGGATTCTTAAAATGCTCCACTGGAGATATTGTGGCTGTCTCACTCAAAGGGAGGTGGAAGGTGAGGGTGGCTAAGGAAGAGGGGTGGCAAAACAGAGAAAAGGAAGAATAGATGAGTTCTGTTATGCAGAAACTAAAACCTAGAAGAGTCTGTAAACTAAACTATACTCCAGAAAAGCAAGAGACTGGTGGTTATCCTGTGAAACCCCTCATTTTGCAGTGTGTCAGGTCAAAAATGTAATCTGAAAGGTTTGCCTGTCTTCTAGGAACTGGGCTGGGACACAGCTCACAACCTGTTACACTTAGATCTGCTCTCTTTATGGCCTGGGTCTCCAAATCACTCACAGCAAATACTTTTCCATCCATATATGATAACACTCATCCTTGTGACTGTCTGGATCTCAAAAGGATTGTGATTTTTTTTTTTTTTTTTTCTGTTTAGTTTCACGTAAAGAGAGATTATACCATGGAGTTTAGTAGAGTTGGGCTGCCTCTTACATTTATAATATATTTATTTAATATATTATATATATATTATTTTTTGTTTTAATATATTATATTTCCTTTGCTTTATGCTCAGGATGAAGGTGATACTGTTCCCAGCCTCGTGGCAACCCTGGTGCTCAGGGCTTCCAACTCTGCAAAGCACTTAAGCATATGCTTAGCACCAGGACTAGCATGTCAAGCACATGCTCATGTTCCCTTGACTTAACTGGGATTAGCACGGGCACTGAGAGCTGGAAAGGCTCTGAGGAGGTGTGTGCAGAGCCTGGCTGAGAGCTCGTGTCAACAGGAGACACAATTGACCGCGTTCTTCAAATGAAGCATGTGCTCAAGTTACCTGCTCAAATTAACTCTTATTCTGTTACTGTAGGGTGGCAATTGACACCAAATCTTCAGGCAAGGTGCTCAAGTAGCAGGAAACCAGCCCCAAGAGCAGCAGGAGGCTCAAGGGGAGCAGGGCAAAGGACTGGATTCATCCAGGGGATGCAGAATACAAGAGCTCTGTGGGAAGCTTTGTTACTCAACATGTTTATTCCTTGAAAAAAACCCTCTGCAACTACAGTGGAAGCTGAGCCAGACCATCTTTTGCCCTTTCTGAAGCTTAAGCCTGGTTTACTTTGCATTTTCCTGTCTAAAAGGTGTCTAACATCTTAGGTAATTCACAGAGGTACAGAATGGTTTGGGTTAGAAGAGATCTTGAGGATCATCTCACCCCAGCCTCTGTCATTCACAGGGACACCTCCCACTGTCCCAGGCTGCTCCAGCCCCAGTGTCCAGCCTGGCCTTGGGCACTGCCAGGGATCCAGGGAACAATTCCTAATTCCCAATATCCCATCCATCCCTGCCCTTTGGCAGTGGGAGCCATTCCCTGTGTCCTGTTCCTCCATCCGTTGTCCCCAGTCCCTCTCCAGCCCTTCTGGAGCCCACTCAGGCACTGGGAGAGGCTTTGGGGTCTCCCCAAAACTTTCTCCAGGCTGAACAGCCTCAACTCAACTCTCTCAGCCTGTCTCTGTAGCAGAGCTGCTCCATGATAGCTTCTGATAGTTTCACCTTGTAGTAACTTTCAACCCAGACATAAAATTCACATTTAACCGTGCCATAAAGACATCAGCCTTCCTTGCCCAATTTTGCCAAGTGTGAGAGTTAGCTGTGGGCACCCTGGCACACCTCGCTGTGTGTGTGCATGTGTTTTATTTTTGTGTTTATGGATGGCTTCAAGCAGAGATACCAAACACCAGAGTAGCACTTTCCAGCATTCTGCTCTGTTTGATTTAGAAATAAGCTGCTACATGACCCATAAAACACATGAAGCTTGGTGACCCCTCACCTTCTGCTGTGGGGACCCTTTGAAGTTTAATAGAAGTGGAAGCTGGGAGCCTTTCCCTTGCTGAGCAAATTAATGCCACCTCACTTCTCTGCCTGCCCACCTTTTCCCATCATGTAAGAAACCAACACGTGTGAGTGTCCCCCTCTCTCTGTCAGATTTAGCTGGAGGTGGCCAATGCTCCTTGAGGCAGGACACTGTGTTTGCTTCCTGAGGCTTGTCAGAGTCCAGCACATCCCTCTGGCTGCCCTGGCTGGCTCCAGACCCTGGCAGGGGGCTCAGAGACCTTGGCACGAAGTCAAAAACACCTGTAGCTTCAATTTCAGCCCGTGGAAAAAACTGCCAACTCTGTATGAGGAATTACAAGCCACAAGGGTTTGAGTAGTGTGGCAGTTGGATTAACACAGGGTGAAAAATAATGGATTTTTTTGGTTTTTAGAATGGGGTTCAAGGGGACAAATGGAGGGATTTGGGCGTGTCCTGACCTTCTTCTCCTTCTTGTCCTCCATGTCTTGCTGTGATGGTGACACTTTTCTATTGGTTTAAGGTAGAGACACACTGTCCAACATAAATGATAGATACTGGCAAGTTATTGTAAACAGAGCAACACGTAGTTTTTGGTATAAAATGCAAACACCGCCCTGAGGGCAGACAAAATACCATGGCCGACCTGCTAGACAGAGCTCAGCAGGTCAGAGAAAGAATGTTATAGATAAGGGAAAATAAACAACCTTGACAAGCCGACCTTACACATTCAGACTCCTCCTTTGGCTGGGCGGGCTGGGAGAATGAGGATTTTTACAATCTTGGGGTCACACAGACACCCAGACCCTGAGAAGGCTGGTTTTCTCCAGCACTTGGGTTAACAGAGGAGGAAATGTGGCTGGTTGGGAGTGTGGCAGCAGACAAGCAGGAGGCAGCCCTGGCTGGGGCTGGTGGGAAGGAGTGGGGTCCTTGGGACACACCTGGAGCTGTCCCACAAAAAGCAGGAGAGCCAGCTGGGAAGGTGAAAGCCCTGGTCTTGTCTGTGCCATAAATGATGAAAACACAGGAATAGCAAGAGGCTCTGCTAAGGCAGCTGCTCCTTTCTCCTGACTTTGAAACCTCCACCTGGTGTCTAGGGAGGAGCTGGAGGCCCCTGAACCCATCCTCAAGGTGGGAATCCCCCTTTTCCAGCCACACTTGGCTGTGCATGTGTATGTCTGCATCCAGCAGTGTGAAAATACAATGGTATTGACTGGACCATGCAGGAAATACAGTGTCTCAGCCCAGCAAAGCCCAGATCAATCAGCTAATTGCTTCATAGGAGGTTTGCAGCAGGCAGCTGCTCGTCCCTGACCCTCTCAGCTCATCTGCTGCCAGGCTGAGCGTTTTGGGCTTTCCTGGCAGCCCTTTAGTGCAGACCCTGAGGGGATCTGCAGGCTGCAGAGCTGTTCTCTCCTGCCACAGCCAGGGTGGATTTGCTGCTTGCCTCTCTCTCTGCCTCAGTGGGCTCAGGCAATCTCACTGAATCTGTTCTTATCGATTTAGGAAAAGGCTTTGATTCTGAAAACTGCAAGCTCTTACTCACGAAACTATGACAACTTGGTATTAGCTGCAAATCAATGACCTTTTTAAATGCAGTCTAAGCAACAAAACTCACTTACTGCTAAACCCTGATAAGCCTGGTTCTGGGACAAGTCAAACCTTTATCTTAACTGCCATATGATCTTTTCCAGCTTGATAGTTCCATTTACTGTATCAATAAGGATTATAACCCCTCTGCAGTGAGATTTTACCCTCCCTGGAAGCTCTTGTACAGCATATGATATTGAAAAGGAAATTTTTTTTTTTAAACTTCTCTTCATACCAAGTATTTCCCAATATATTATTCTTATTCCCTGTTTCCTTTCCAGCTCCTTCTGTCTGCTTTCCTGATCTTGGCTGTTCTCAGGCCCAGCAGAAGCTGTGAGCACAGCAGAGGAGGTTGTTCAATGTGACAGAGCTGTGGTTGGGATGGGGCTCGTGCTGCTACACGAGTGGTGGCCACAGGCTGTAGTTGTCTACCTGCAAACACCAGCCTGGGGACACTTGTGGGGTTCCTTATCCACATATCCCATCGGTGGGTGGGACTAATCCACCAGGACTGGCATTGCTGGGCTTGCACTGTTCCAGGAAAATTGGCATCATCAGGCTAAATTCACTTTTTTTTTGATGGAGTGATCCATAACATAATCCCTACCCTTGAATTTTGTTTCCCCCCCCTCCTACATCAGTGCTGAGTCTGTCCCCCAGGGTAAGTCCCATGGGGATCCTTCTATCTGGGCACCCTTTAGGTGGCATTTAGCCCCAGCTCCCTGTGTAGGCATTTGGAATGAGACCCCTAAACACCTTCCCAGCGTGGCAGCTTCAGCTCAGCAGCTCAGGAATTTGGGAGGCTGCTCCCAAATGAGAAGCTGGTGCAGTCAGATGCCACCTCAGGCCAGCTGGGTGTCACCATAAAGCAGCAAGGCAAAGCCTGGAGACTGGAGGCACTGGAGCATCCCCACCCAGGCTCTGCAAATGCCAGGGAATCTGGTAGAATAATGGGCCCATTTATACCCCCAGGGGGGAAATGTCAGAAAACACTGAAATGAGAAAAAAATTGCCTCTTTGTTCTGCAAATGGTCCTCATTGTGAGAAAGTTTATCCACCCTCTGGGAATTCATTTAGCATCATCAAAGAGAGGCTTTACAAAAGTGACTTCTTATTTACTCACAGCGATTTTACTAAGTAATTTCTTCACTGGAAGAAGGAAGGAAGGTGAAGTGGAGTTACCCACGCTGAGAGGTGCTGTGTCTCTGCTCTGCAGAGGTGCAAAGGTACATGCTAGGGGAAGCTGCTCCTATTCAGGAGTGATTTAAACCACCGTGAAATTCTGTAGGAGCTCCCTTAGCCATGGGAAGGCACTCACAAGGGTCAAGCTGCTCAATGGAGCTTATTTTTCCTCCCTTCCCATGAAAGGGTGGTTAATAAGATGTTTGTGTATACAGGATTTAACAACTTTCAAGTGCACTGGCCAGCCATGAGCAGCCTGTGGGAGGCCTCGGGGACAGCACAGAACAGTGTTTTTAGCAGGATGTTTTATTTATGGCATTCATGGCCCTGCAAAGATCAGACCTTGCTGTGAGGATATATATTCACTGAGGAAATCATTCTGGCCCCAAAAACCTTACACTGAGCACCTCAAACAGACATGTTCTCATGCAAAGCATTTTCCTGCTCCAACAAAATGTTGGTTACTGGTTTATATAAAAAAAACCTTCTCGTCTTTTTGCCAGATTCATACCTTCACACTTCTAAAAATTATTACACTGAATTAGCCAAGTAAGAAAATAGATGTTTTTTCAGCTTCTTGGAGATCTTGATTTTTTTTTTAAGCTTTGAGGCTGCATTATAGCCAAGTTTTGGTCAAACCACAACCCCACTTCTTACAAAAGATAACCAAAGGCTGCAAAGTCAGCCTTTCTTGGCAATAATTCTGCCTTTAGCAGCCCTCCCACTCTTCTCCAAGCCATCCATCAGCCCCCACACAGTCACCCCAGAAAGGCACCAGGAATGAGCACCCCAGGGCACGTGGGGTGCCACAGAGGCTGTGCTGGGACAGATGGGTGTGGGGCTCCTCACACAAAGCCAAGTTCACAGCCAGGCTTCAGACAGACATTAGCAAAAAGTCACTTATTTTCCACACTGAAATCAAATTCAAAGGGGGAACCCCACCCCCAGTTCTGAGTAATTTTGCAGCTTAGGAATATTTCACATTCTTCTCTCACCCATAATGTGAAGGCCAGATATAACTTACTGATTAATGGGGGCCATGGAGTGCAATAAATGCAGCTTTAAAGGAAATTCATTTCGCAGCAAGCACAATCAGTCTTTCAGAACCCCACCCCCTGTATACACTGGGTGTTTTTGGCCTGCAAATTTAAGAGTGCCTGAGGGAATTAGGTACCCAGGTCCCATCCAGAGTCTGTGGGGTTTGGCTGTTTGGCTCTCAGAAATGCCTCTGTAACCCTCAGCCCCTGGGGGTGTGTCCTGGGCTGCCCTCTCAGTTTGGGTTCTTGCATAGGTGGGATCTCTAAAATACTAATAAAAGATTTTCACTCGTGTTTTTTGCTTTTTTTACTGTTTTACTAGTGGAGGGGTGGGTGAGCTGAGGTCCCACAAGCACCATGTGAATGCTGTGGCTGGCCTGAACTCCCCAGAGCACCTTCAGCTGTGGCCAAAACAAACCAAAATCAGGAAGGGAAGTGCTGCTGCTGAGGAGCATGAGCACACTTGTTACTGAAAGGAGTTTTAGTGCTTGGGGAAGTAGCTGATGGGACTTGTCTGGTGGTTCATGAGAGGAAAAAGTGACTTATGATATAAGGGATGAGAAATGTCAGAAGAGGAGCAGAAATTGTGCACTATAATTACTCACTGAGAGTCACACAGTCAAAACTGTACCCCCAAGCTGCTTTAATGAATTAACCAACACCTCCAAATTTACTAATTTGTAGATCCATGAGCTTTTCAGGCAAGTATTGCACATGTGGGGGAAGCCAGACCAGTGCTGGTCACCCATCCCTGGGAATGCTCACAGCATTGGGGGGCATCTGAGCACCTCACATGGTTTTAAGTACTAATTGGTCTTACACCTTGGTGAAGTAGGATCAGAGAATCATTTACATTGGAAAAGCCCTCTAAGATAATTTAGTTCAACCATCCCCCCAGCCCTAACCCACGTCCCCAGGTGCCACATCTCCAGGGTTTTTCAATCCCTTCGGGGAAGGTGACTCCATCGCTGCCCTGGACAGTCTGTTCCAATGCTTTACAGCTTTTCAAGTGAAGAAAATTTCCTAATATCCCATCAAAATCCACCTTGGCCCAGCCTGAGTCTCCTCCTGTCCCTGTTCCCTGGAGCAGAGCCCGACCCCCCGGCTGTCCCCTCCTGTCAGGAGCTGTGCAGAGCCACAAGGTCCCCCCTGAGCCTCCTTTTCTCCAGGCTGAGCCCCTTTCCAGCTGCCTCAGCTGCTCCTGGGGCTCCTTCAGACCCTTCCCAGCTCCGTTCCCTGCCCTGGACACGCTCCAGCCTCAGCAGAAATGCCTGTTCTGTAGTGAGGGGCCCAAAACTGACCTCAGGATTGAAGGTGCAGCCCAGGTAGGAGGTTTTAGAGAAAAGCTAGGGGGATAAAAGAAGCCAGGACATCGACCTTTAAATAATAATTAGGGAGGGAAAGGAATGCAAACTCCTATTATTGAAGATGCTGCACTGGGAGCTGCTGGTCACTGAGCACTTGGGCAGGAAGGTTCCTCAGGTCCCTGCCTGGCTTGGAAGAAGCCTCCTGCCATTGAAAGCTCAGGTGCTGGGCTGTGCAGTAACCCTGTCTTGGTTTGAAAAGACAGGAGTCTGTGGAGGAAGGCAAGAGCCCCCTGTGAAATGGAAAAGGTAAACCCCCTCCTTCCGAATTACAACAATTTCAAAATGAAAAGGCTCTCAGGCAAAGATATGGGAATAGGAATAACAGTTCTTTACTAGGAAAGAAAAATAAATTTAAAAAATGTAATTAGTACAAACAAAACTAGTGCTAGGGTCAGAAGCCTGACACCCTGAGGAGTCAGGGTGTTGGGAATAGTCCAGTTAAATGGTGGCTGCTCCTCCTGGAGGGGCAGATGAAATGCTGCTGGAGCGGGGATCTGTAGAAGGGTGGAGTTTTCTCTGAAGGTCTGGGGATGGAGTAGTTGGGCCTGGCCTTCCTCTGGGAATCCAGCAGAGACAAAAGCTGCTCCTCTGGGAATCCAGCAAAGGGCTGCCCTGGTGTCCCAAAAAATGCTGATTTTATGCAGGTAGGGGTGCTTGGCTCCTCCCTCTGGGTGGAGCATCTCCCAATGGGATGATGGAACTTTCCCAGTCATGCAGTGAGTCATTCCATGGCCCATTAACAGAAGATATCTCCCCGGAGGGAGACATTGTTCTTGGGAGAGATAAGAAAACTGCCCAACCTCCAACAGATGGCAAATAGAATCCATGCTTATCTTACAAGCCAGGACAAACCCTCTCCTCTCCTGAGCAGCAGAGGTGTCACAGACACACTCAGGCCAAGCACAGCTCTCAGGCTGTGTTTGGGGTCTCCAGACAGAGCCTACAGACCCTTCAAGACCGGGCTGGCTCTGACAGCTCTGAATCATGGCTAGGTGGCAGAAACAGCTGCTGTTGATGAGATGAATTCACTCTGTGCTCCCTTCTGACAAACAGGAGTGCTTGGGTCATGTTTGGAAGCAGCACTGTGCCCAGAAGGTGCCACGGAGCATCCTGGCCCCCGTTCAGCCAGAGGGTCTGTCCTCCTCTGGGCTGCAGAACAGCACTGCTAGTTCAGATCTTCTGTGGCAAACTGGCACTTACTAAAACCTGGTTCCAAGCTGTATAATTTCTATGGCTTTTATTAATGCAGACAGTATAGGCTCCATAAAGAAGAAAAATTACCAGTGGAAGATAAAACTAAAATACTAGTTGCATTACAATCACATTCTAGTGCTGCAATAAATTGCATGAAGCCAATAAAGCAAAACTAACTGAAGATATTTGACACAAACCAAAAATGAAATGAGAGTCATTATGCAGTCTGCTACAGGAACCTGCCTTGATGTAGTTAAAGCAATAAACTACCTGGGAGTAATCTTTACTTATTTTAAATTGCATATTCCAATTGCAAAGCTGTTTCTGGCATTTCTGCCACACTTACTTTAGTCTGCTCAGAAAAAAAATTACATGTCTGGATAAGTCATGTCCTATTAAATGTGCATCATATCTGCAGCACTCATAAGTCACTTGAGTCATAATATTGTTTATTCTAACATTAGTCATTATTTTCTGTCGTAAATTAGCTATTCTCCAGAAGAGTGGAAACGAGATGGAGCCAAGGTTGCAATTATTTCCTACATCCATGTTGGCACACGGAATAGATGAGGTGGCCATCACTACAGAGGAATTATCATCATCGGGCCATGGGTCAATTATAACAAATGTATTCATGCCGTTAGCCCCCAGGTATCTTCAATAATAAGAGTTTGCATTCCTTTTCCTCCCTAATTATTCTCCTCCATGGTCTGGCTGACCCACACATGTGTCAAAATAAGCAGCAGCAGTGCCTTTTGCAATATTCAAGGTTAAACCCTCCCAGCCATCATTTCCTGCCAGCTCCTCTAATCCTCCCTGCCCAGGGGATATTTGCATGCAGATAGGGTGCACGGTGTGTCTTTGCCACGCAACCAGCCCTGCTGCTAATTAATTGTCTGCTGTGCTGCCTTTTTGAGCAGAGGGAGCAGCCCTCCCCCGCTGCTGCCAGGGAGGGAGGGGATGTGGTTCCACTGCCCTCCAGCCACCCCAGTTCCAGTTTGGCTGAGCTGGTGCTGGAATTTCCCTGTCCCCCAGCAGGACCAGGGCACATCCCTGTCCTGGACCTGCTGTGCTTCACCACTGGGCTCGGGGCCCTGATGGAGCATTTTTGGTTGGGATGCCTTAAGTCTTGTTTGTATACAACCCCCTTTTAGTTAAAATGGAGTGTTTGGCCCCAAAGGGAGCAGGCCATTATAGCAGTGAATGGTGCTTCATAAGACAGCTCATTCCCTCAGGGAAAAGGCAATCAGTTGCCCCAGCTGAAGACACATTCATACTTGAATTAAAAACCTTCAATAGCTGTTTTTCTAAATTGCCTCTCATACAGAGCGAGATGCCAGGCTCAAAAAAAAAAAAAAAAAAAAAAAAAAAAAAAAAAAAAATTAAAAAGAAAGATAAAACCAGCCAACTTGCACATCAGTTTGTTCCCTTAATAGCACACGTATCCCCCTGGGAATCTGTGTCTGTGGAAAACTAGAGCTCTGCTTCATCCAGGCTTCAGGTGCCCTTCACCCATGTGGGACCAGCTGTGCAGAGAAGAAGTTGGGCTGCCTCAGACCCGACAGCATCCTGTGCCAGGATCAAGTGGAAAAAGCTCTTTACAAAAATCACAGACCAGTTTGGGTTCAAAGGGACTTTAAAAACCACCACATTCCATCCCCTGCCATTGGCAGGGATGGCTCCTTCTGTCCCAGGCTGCTCCAAGCCTGGCCTTGGGCACTGCCAGGGATCCAGGGGCAGCCACAGCCTCTCTGTGCCAGGGTCCTCTGGGCTATTTCTGCTCCATCACAGCCAGGCTGCCTTTCCAAGGGGGCAGGAACAGGTCCATGTACTGTTCCCTCCTCTGTTCAGCACAATGGAAAGGACCAGAAGTCTGTACAATCTCATTTTGGACACTGGCTGAAAGAACGAATCTAAAAGAGATTGTAAATCCAGGGCAAGCCCATATGGACAGATTCCACGTGGGATTCCCTGCACAGTCTCTCCACATCTGGTGATCCACAGCTTCCCACCTCCAGAGACACAGATAATGCCATCACATTTAACAGCTGCCAGCAGATTTTTGTCCCACAGGTTCAGACTGTAATTGGATAAAGCTGTGTCAATATTTTGTGTCCAAGGTGTTGTGTGACAGCAGTTTCAGCTCAGCAACAAGCAGGGAAAAGCAACATCTCCACTGGGATTTTGGCCCCGCTTTGGCTGTTGGCTCCATGTCCATGGAAAAGAGTGAGAAAAAGGAACACAAGCTACCTATTCAAATGTTAAAGGTTTTTTTTTTAGTCTTTAAAAAATAAAACAGCTCTCAGGCATTGAAGTAACACCATGAGCCCATGTCCCAAGGACACACCTTGCCCCTTTTCCCATGGAGCTTGCCCTTGCCAGACTCAGACTTGGTGCTCACTGCCTTCCCTTCCTTACCCCTCATTATAATTAAAACATAATAAAAATGACCAAAAAGTGTTTTACACCTAGAAAATACCTTCTTATTATACCTTACAATATACCTTAATATTATAATACCTTGTAATATAATATACCTTAAATAACTTAGCCTTATCAAAAGGAATTTAATATCCTTTCTATGCAGCTTTGGCTTGGTGGGAATTCAGAGCCACCCTCCTTCCCACTGAAGCCAGAGGCAGGACACGAAGCAGCTCCTGCAGAAAGGCCCTGGCAGAGCTGCCTAACACACCTCATGAGCTGATGGGAGCCAAAAGGAAAAGAAAGAGAGGAAACCCAAGCAAATTTGATAAGAGAAAAACACTGCTTTTCACAGCCCCTCTGCTTGCTTCTTGGTGGGTTTGCTGATTTGCATTTGATATGTCATTTCCATACAAACACACATGCACAGACATTGCAGGGGGAGGTTGGTGCTGGGCTGGAAAATGCCACATTTTCTGCATTTACACAATATTTCCAAACTTTCTGAACACGGGGGCTCTGTTTCAAGGCTGGGGTTTGTTTTACCTGGCCATCCCCAGCCCATGCTGTGCCAGGCCTTATGTCTGCAGCTGCACCTGGAGCTGCTGGAGGCTGGAACCACCTCAATTCTTGATAAATCACTGCCTGCTTGTGTTATGGAAACATTTGCAAGCACACAGCTATTCACCCCACCTGAAGCAGCCTCACAGGGTGGGTGAGGGCTGTGGGTGCACTGCCCAACCTGCCAGGACACTCCCAGCCCCTCTTTGCTGCAGCACATCCTGGCAATGCAGCCACTGTCCCTGGGAAGCAGGTGGGGCTGGGGGTTTTGCTTTCTGTTTGCAGAGTAAATAAGAGCCAGAAATGTATGATTCCACTTCAGTGCAGAATCAAGAGGTCTCATCTTGTGACTGAAGCATTCACAGTGCTGAGCACAGATGCCCTCCTGTTCACCTTTAAAGTCTGCATCCTCTCCGTGCTTCCCACGCGTCCTTTGCCTTCACCTCCAGGATGTCTGTCTTGCTTTTGAAATATCACTGCTCTCCTACTGTTAAAGTATGTGGAAGGATGAATCTTTTATCTCCCTTTTCTATTTGGGAGGTTGATTCTGGGTTCATTGGTTAGTTTTAAGATGTTACAAAAGCATCTGCCTGGTGGGATTTAAAGAGGACAACCCTCCAATGTTATTTCAATGCAGGTAATGGCAAGTAGATCCCCCTGCTTTCTTTACACACTGTTAGGAGGAAAAGCCTGTCTGGAATAAGGATGTAGAGATAAGAAGAGATTAGGGATTCAAGCTGAAGGCAGCTTGCTTGCATGGAGAGCATGGGGAGCAGCAGAGCTGAGCCCAGCTCTGCCCTTCTGCAAATGATGCCCCAGAGCAGCTGTGGCTGCACCTCCTGGCTTTGGAGGATGTTCCCTCGAACAGGGAGGCTTCCTGCAGCCCCCTGGACTGAGCCCTGGCTGCAAATCCTGGCCTGAGCTCTGTAAGAACATGAGGAGAACTGTTTGTGCTTCTCATGGAGACAGGTCCACACCAGGCAGGCACAGTTTGGGCTGCAGGCTCCCCCCAGGGCTGTAAAGCACCCCATGGAGCTTCCCCCTGGAAAAACGTGGGGCTGGATTGGACTGAAACTAATCAAAGCTGGAGAGATTTCACCTGTGTAAAAGAGGACTTGTAACAAAATCAATGATTTCTGAAAAGTGCTGGTGTTGTTGCCAACGTGCGCTGCTGTTTCACAGGTAATTTGGGTGGAAATTTTTCAGTTTTACCAAGTTGCTTGGCAAAACTCAAGAGCTCTGCAGGTCTGAGGTACCAGCCTGAGTCAAACTGCTCAGCTCACTCCTGAGAGCATCCCCTGCTTTACTCTCCTCTGCTTTGTTTCTCAAACACTGAGGAGAGCTCCAACTTCATACGAAGTTGAAGTCATCTCATTTTCTGGATCAAAGTGTCTCCTGTGTTTGTAGTAATGAAGCAATTTGACACTTTTGGTAATACAAACATTCCCAACTCTAATTAGAGGGGCAGCTGTTCTTAGTAACTCCAGAAAACTCTTCCAGATTAGCGCAAGAACATGGCCAAAAATCACAGAACATCAGAGGATGGGGATATTTCCTTCCAGCAAGGCTCTTCTGTCTGCTCCAGTTCCCCATCCCACTGCCCCATACTGACAGAGGAGCTACAAAAATTCCTGGGTTTTGTGGTTGCCAAAGCCAGCAGCCAGGCCACTGGGGAGTGCTGGTGCAGGCTGGGGAGCAGCACTGAGCAGCTCAGTCCCTGCAGCCGCTGCAGAGGAGGAGCAGGGACCCAGTGCCAGGTGAGCTCTGCGCTGCTGCTCCACGCCTGGCACCCAGCAGGACCAGAAGCAGACCCAGAGGAGGGAAGGGGAGACTGGCTGCCTTCGTGCCATGAAGTTCTGGAACTGCTTGGGAGGTGCTTGAGGTGTCCCCTGCTGGGCTGGGGCCGTGTGCCAGGACAGGGTTTGGCAGTGGGTCAGTTCTATCACACTCTAGAGCTGGGGGAGCAGAGCCTGAGCTCAGCCTTGGGCAGGAGGGAGTGTTAAAGGAACCATTGGTGCCAAGACATGGAGCTGTGAGCCCAAAATTACAGACAGACAGGTTTGGCTCTGCCTTCCACGGGTGTGGGAGTCCAGGGCTTCCCTCTGGCTGCCCTGGCAGGTCTGGGACCCTGGCAGGGCTCAGGGACCCCCCTGGACAGAGCCCCGGGAGACACTGTCTGTGATCTCTGTCCATGGAAAAGAGTTTTCAATCTTACAGGATGGATTACAAGCTTTGAGTGTTTGATATAATTAATAATTAAGTGTGGCACGGGTGCAAAAGTAAAATTTTAGGTTTCTAGATTAGGGGTTCAGAGGGGACAAGATGGAGGAAATTGGGTGTGCCTTGTTCTTTTTCTCCTTCTTCATGCCCTCCATGTTTCACTGTGGTGTTGGCATTTTTCTGTTGGTTTAGGCTGGGGACACACTGTTCAACGTAGGTGACAGATATTGGCACGTTATTGTAAATCCAGCACAGGTAGTTTGTGGTATTTAATGTTTGTACCATCCCACTGAGGGCAGAGCCCCACACGCTGCCCTGCAGGACAGAGCTGCGGCAGGGCAGCAGAACATGTTAGAGATAAACAGAATAAACAACCTTGAAACAGCACAGACCAATTATGGCTTCTGCTTTGGCAATGGGACTGACAGACAGAGACTTTCTACAATCTGGGAATCACCAATACCCACAGATTCCGACACACGGGCTGGTCAGGGACCAGCAAGCTGCAATCCTGCCTCAGTTCCCTCATGGAAATTGGGGAGACAGCAGCAGATTTATGGGAGCTGCTGTGGTGAGGGCTTGGGGGGGCTGCATTCAGGTTGTGTCCTGTCAACTGTGACATGAAATAACTCACAGAAGCAGGGTAGATGGAAAAGGAAAGAAAAAGAACCCAAAAAAGCCCACTTTATTTTCTGACTCCACTATATATACAATAGCAATAATGACAGTGGATTGGAGGGTGAAAGTGCCACCTCTCCAACCACACTGGCCAAACCAACAGTCCATCAATTCTCTCCACCCACAAAGAAAAATGCAAAACAATCATTATTTACATGAACACATGTGAGAAAACTCAGTTGAAATATGTAACTATCAGAAGGCATAGGAGCTTTTAGAAGAACTTTAAAACTCTCAAAAGAACAGGGCGACAGTGTCCATCCTGCAGAGCCTGAGGTGGTGAGCAAAGCTCCATCCTGACCCTGCAGTACAGGAGAAGATGCTGTGTCCAACAGCTGGATCCAGCCACAGGCACCATGGGCTCTTCCTCACACCCACGGCACCAAAAAGCAATTTATTCATTTTGTCTCCTGAACAAGTATTAAGATGAATATCAAAACATAATTGTCTCAGCAATCTTTGGGCTTTTACTTATCAGCTGATGATAAGGCTATAGAAGGATATGTTCATTTGTCTGTAGATCTCTGTAATCCTATTAAGTTTAGAGTGATAAGTGTTAAACTGTACATGCACACAGCCATGCACACGTTTCTTGGGGAAAGTGTTTAACACACACAGGCACACAGCCTCTCAGTACAATTCCCTGCTGCACAGCCAGGCTGAGTGCCTCTGTATGGACAACCCACCTCGATTAGCCAGGCATCACTCAGGGTCAAGGACCCCTCCTAGCAAAACATCAGGAATGCTGCTGGAGCTAGACCAGGCAAAAAGGAACATTTCCCCCTACATTTTATTCTGAATTTCCTTCTGAGAAGAGGCAATTTTCCTGGATCTGTGTTTCATACCTGGAATCTGTGGTACCAGGCTGGGGCAGAGCTGCCCTCACCTGATGCTTAAATCTACCACTGGTGCCTCCACCAGCACTGCAGTACACTGGGACAAACCCACAGGGAACAGGAGGTTTCTCCCCTCTTCTAGGCTATATCGAAATCAGGAGAGCCCATCTGGGGAAAAGCCACAGAGATTTTTCACCCACAAAAAATAAATATCCTGGGCTTCAATAGCAAAGGAAGAGCAAGGCTGATGCTTTCAGCCCCAAACCTGGCAGTGGCACAGGTTGGCTTTTTCTCCAAAAGCTGAACTTCAGTGGCTGCTGCCCAGGTGCAGATATGTGGTGCAGTGCATGGCCTGGTAGGATGTGACACTGCCCATGGGGACAGGGAGGCAGCCCTGGCTGGCTCCAGGGCTCGGGCAGTGACCTGGCCATGCTGCCACAGCTGTGGGACAGTGTCCAGAGCTGAGACACCACTGCCTCACCTCCCTGCTGAGCTCTCCTGACACTCGGAACAGCCCCCAGCCCAAGGAGATGTTTCTGCTCTGTGCCTCTCTGTCCTGGGAATTCACATGGCACCAACCCAGTGTCCCTGCCCTGCCCTCCCAGCGAGATACAGCCACAGCACCATCCCTGTTTACAGCCAGGTCCACCCCCTGCCCCTTCTTTGTGCTTATTCTGGAGCCCCCTCACACTGTGCAGGCACCCAAGACGCCTGCAGTACCCACCACAGACCATTCCCCCTCTCTAAATTACTCTGAATTCATGCTCAAAAACACCTTTTCCAAAACAAAGGTATGACAGCCAACAAGGTGGGAATAAGGACTCCCATCCTGAGTGTCTCCCTTGGCTGCTGCCTGCTGAAGGAGCTGGGAAAGCCTTGGGAGACCACCCAGCAGCACACCCCACTCACAGAGCATCTCCCTTCCTTTCCAGGCTTGGCATTTGGTTCCAGCTGGGCACTTTTCATGGAATCACAGAGTGGTTTGGGTGGGAAGGGATCTTTAAAGGCCACCCAGTCCAACTCCCTGCAGTGAGCAGGACACAAACCAGACCAGACTGCTCTGTCCAGCCTGACCTGGAACGTGGCCAGGGATGGGGCATCCACCACCTCTCTGGGAAACCTCTGCCAGTGTTTCACCACCCTCATGACAACAAATGCCAATGGCTGTCCATTTTTAACTCTTTCTGCCCCACACATGCACAGATACCTGCTGTGCTGTGGCAGCTGGGGCTTGCCAGTGCCTTGGGGCTAGCAGCATCAGTAGCAGACGGTGTGGGACACTGAATTTTGGACATCAGAAAACCTGGCTGTGCTGTACTTACATCCCTGGTAAGCCTTCACCCTGCCCTGAGGTGAGAAGGGCTCCTGGTGTCACCACTGAGTCAGAGATGACAGAGAGTCACAGCAGAAGGCAAAAGGGTAGCTCTGTTTACCTCAGAAGGTAAAAGCTCTGTTTATTTGATCCTCTCCCCTTTTATACCTTAGTTTGCTGCAAGTGGACCTGATTGATCATTTAATCAATGCATTTCACATGATTGGCTAATTAACATGACACCCATTTGTAAACACTTGAAACAGCAGATTGTTAAAAAACACCACCTGCAGATTGTTTTAATATTTGGCTATCATTGTTTATCTCCAGCTCCCTAAAGCTTCCCAGGCTGAATAATGGGAAAACTTATCCAGCTTTCTCTCTCTCTGACCAGGCTGTCACATCCACACCTGGGACCTATTTCCTTAATCCAGGCTGAGAGGCACAGGGGCCCACGAAAAGGAGTTGTCATTTATTGTGACTGGAGGCAGCCAGGAGAGGACTTGGTCCCTGTTGGGTGCTGGTAGAGGAGCAGAGGCTTCTCCCTGACTCTTGTTAAACACGGAGCTGAAATGCAAAGTGATGGGAAAATATAAGGAAAATAAGGCAAGAAGTACCATTAGATATATTGATAATTTGGGCAAATCACTCCTATGGACATTCTTTGATTACCTTATCTGTTCAATCTGCCTTAATAAGTGCTGCTATCACACAAGCATAATAAAACAAGAATATATAAATGGAAGGAATTAAGAGCCATCCTATTGGGACCAATTTAATCTTTGCTTCATTTAAAAGGAGAGCATGGCTCCCTTATCTAATGTACATAAAATTGCTCTTTATTCCCCAGGTTTACATAGAGATGACAGATCTATATAAATATGGATCTACTCCTTTTCCTCATTCTGTTGTGAGAAGAGCCACTTTCCACCACATCTCTTCCAAGCTCTGGACACTTGAAGGAGAGTTTCCTTCTTGCCCTATGGCATTTCTGTGCAAGGAGAATGAGGATGTGGCAGCATCCCTTGGAAAACACAAGCTCTAGCAGTGGATGTTGGAAGGTAAAAATCAACGAGACCAGTCCCGGGTAGCTCCTGCTCAGAGGCACGTGGTGCTGGGAATGGGCTGAAAGCCAAGCCAGCCCCTCCAAAGTCACTCCACTCCCATCCTTCCTTGCTAGCTTTGCTTTTGGGGAGTTACAGAGCCAATCCACAGAGGCTCCTGAGCTGTACAAGACAGGCAGGAAAACATAAAGTCTCCTGTGAAGTGTCACGTTCAGGCCACTCAAAAGTGAAATGCAAACACAATTTTACTGGGGAATTACCAAAACCAAAAACACCCCTGCCAGGACAAAGGTCCTGCTGAGCTGCCACGGATTTCCTCCCCAGGAAAGGCTGAACCATGGTCTCAAGGGTGTTGGGAGAAGATTTAGAGCAACCACCAGAAGCCATTTCTGTCTCCACAGGTTCAGGTTTTTAAGTTAAAACTCAGAAAACAGACTTTTCCACACCCAAAGATATAAACTGAAGCTGAAATCTGGATCTCAGTCAAGCCCAGTGGCCCTGCCAAACTTCTCACTGGTCCTGTTACCATCACTGAATAGGACCTGAGTCACTGTGGGTTCACATCCCTGCCCAGATGAAACCATGTCCTTTTCTACAGGACACATTCAGAGATGGGGATGACTTCCTCTCTTCCTCTCCTCTTCCTCTGAGCTGGGAAAAAAAGAGGTATTTGTGCTTTCTAAGATGCTAAAAGCATCAGAGGCCTCCCTGCTCTTTCAAACCAGCTATCATAAGTGCCATTTCAAAGTGTTTCTCTCTGCTAATATCCAGTGGCTTTTTAAAAATCAGCTGACAGCAGTGCTGGAATGGCTAATGCCTAATTAGCTAATGGGTAATGATGCTCCTGTGAATAAGGCTGACATTTCACTCTGTAATTATCATCTGGGCTGATACCACATCCCACAGTGGGCAGTGGAGGGTGCCTTGGGACAAGCCTGGGGAATGGCAGGTCTGGAGTGATGCTCCCTCTGGGCCAAGGACAACCATGGCTTTGGCATGGCTGCCCTTCCCCACTCACAGCCTCATTTTCCACCCCCAGGTTTCTGCAACTGAGCTGAAAAAGGGATTTTTCAGGGTGTTCCAGCTGCCAGGCAGCCTGCAAGCAGCTCTGCCCTGGCTCACAGGTCTGAGTCTGTGGGAATAAATCACACAGACTCCATTTTCTTCATGGTGGAAAAATTACCCTCTTTATCCACATAAATAACTCATTTTTATACAGTTTTACAGACCTTATATGGGACTCGGATTGGTCAGGAGCTTTCTTGTTAATTACTTTATTGGTCAGTAACGAGTCGCTGTTCTGTATTGATTGGTCACTCAAACTCTCCATGTAGGGAAAGTTGTTTGTGAGAGATAGTTTTCATTTTCCTATCTAATGGTGTAAAAACGGTTTATGCAGGTGCAAGTTGTCTTTCACCCAGGAATAGATTGTTGTGTTAATGAACTGCTCACACCAGGATTGCTTTCACATGGGAACTTGCAAAGGGCTAGCCTGACAAGGCCAGCCACTGGTTTTAGGAGAGAAGGCTTGATTTTATGAGGCCTTTCTGTATAATTTTTTCTACCTTACTGCAACATGTGTCTCCATCCAGGAGGAACTGGAGGAGCTGCAGAAATCCCTCTCTGCTTTGCAGGGAGTCACCATGAGGCCTTGAGGAATAACCATTTGGTAAAGCATTCTGAAGCTGAAGGCTAATATGCTGTATGAACCCTAAAAAAGTCAAAGTCCTCTCTGAGCAGATTTGGGGTTCAGCACACTGCTAGAAAGATCTGCCTATACCATGTTTTAGTCTCCAGATCACTGTGTCTTTTTTGTTTTACAGGAATGACTCAGTTTTGTTCCTGGGGCCACCAAAGAGTGAACACCAATTTATAGGTATCAGGGGGGTTAATTCCAGTGTGTTTAAGAGCAAAATCAACCCCTCTGGAGTCTCTGCTTTGCCTTTCCTCAGCCCCTGCCCTGCCCACCACACTGGGACACCCTCTGCAAAGACAAGCCTGCAGCTTTAGGGTCCATCTCAAAATCTCCATGCCAGCTGCAACTCTTAGGAAAAAGAGTCAGAGGATCTGTTAAACAAAGAGACTTTCAGCCATTTTCCTGGGGTTTTAGGGATGCCACCAGCCTCGTGCTCCCACAGTGCATGGAGGCTGATGGGGAGCTACTCCAGGTGCTGAGAGAGCTCTCACACGGACAGGGCACTGGAGGATCCCTGGGAG
Organism: Taeniopygia guttata; assembly: GCF_048771995.1. NCBI lineage: Eukaryota > Metazoa > Chordata > Aves > Passeriformes > Estrildidae > Taeniopygia > Taeniopygia guttata. The sequence continues at coordinate 8,918,015 of NC_133044.1, read as the reverse complement.
GTTTTTCTCCTACCAATCTCCAAATCTATAGTTTCATGCACTGCCAGTCTTACTTTTTAGACATGCAGTGCTCCCAGTTAAAGAACTTGCTGGAGCTGAGCACTTCCAGGGCCAGAAGGGAGGCACACACCAGCCCTGACACTGAAACAGAGATGCTCATGCACTGGGCAACCCTGACCCAGCCCTTCCTTCCACACCCCTTGTTAACAGGAGCAGACACACCCCCTGCTCACCTCTGCTTTTCCACTTCCATGTGTCTCTGAAAGGTGGGGAGATGTGCCAGTGCTGGCAAAGGCTGCTGGCGTCAGAGGGTATGTGTGAGAACAGGAGTTCCTGCAATACAGCACTCAGCTGGCAGATTGAAAAATAATAGCAATAAAAACAATAATAAAAATGGTTATTAATGAGCAGAAAGAGCCTATGGAGCCTTGGGAGACACATCAGCTGTTTGAACAAGCAGATATTTCTGTCCCTCCCTATGTAATCAATGTGTATTTATTTCTTTATTTAGCTCAATGCTCACCCTTTGAGGAGAAGATGAAAGTGTCAAGATGATCCTCTCCTTATCATGCCCTGCACAAGGGAAAGCTTTGAAGATACAATATGCAGAAACACTGGGCTCTCTGGTGACTTCTCCAGATTTAATTAGCCCAACCTTCTGTATGGATCCTGCCTCCCCCTCCAGACAGCCCTTTTTTCCCCCCTCCCCAGCCTCAGACAAGCTTCTGGACTCACTGGCAAAATAGCAGCTGCTCAAGCCTTCAGTTTAATTTGGAGCTTGGCTCTCCAAGACGAGCTAAAAAAAATGCCACCCCAAAGATGGAGCTGCTTTTAGCATTATCCACGAGCTGCAATTGCCAAGGAAAGTTTATCTTGGAGCCAATGTGAGCTCTGTTGCTCCAAGTTAAATATTTCCATTTAAAAAGTAGAATGAACTATACTGTGGGACTTCCAATTGCTTCCTGAAATATTAAGAAGGAATATCTTTAAACATTAATATTTTGTTACCGTGCTGAAGCCTTTCTAAGGGAGGGTTATTTTTTAGAGCTGTGTATTTTTCTCTGCATAATTGGAGCCTCTGATCTGTGCCTGTACTTTGTGCTCCCAAAAGTCGCTGTACACCAGCAACCTTCCTTCCAAAGCAATCAATAAAAATCCTTCTTTTTTTGTCTTCCCTGCTGTTCCTGCTGCTAGGAGGCAATGCCAAGGACACCTGTGTGTGAGCCCTTGGGGTAAGTGCCCCGTGATGTGCTGTGAAATACCCACCCCTGCAGCCCCCCGGAGTTACTAGACTAGCCCAGATCTGAGAGGGCTTTGGGGGAAATACTTCACGGGCATTGGCAAAAGATTCTAAAAGAGGCTTTAACCCCCGATGTGGTCCAAGACCACAGGGGAGAAAGAGGGAAAGAGCAAAAAAGGAAGAGCAGAGCCTTATCTAGACTCCTGCTCAGGAAAAGATACTTGGCTCTCAGACAATTAGGTCAAGAAACAAAGGAAGGGTTAAACTAACATTGTCACTGCTACAGGGGTCTCTGGGGGGTGGAACCATTTCCCAGAGCAATCCAACAGTGCTGAACCTCAGTGACCCCACAGGGCTGCCAAGAGCCTGGTCCTGCTCCTTCTGCTGCACCCACACCCACAGACACACCCATGATGGGCTCCCATTGCCCATCCCACATGGACCAGCACTGGGACCAGCTGGACAAGCTGCTTCCAGCCAGCCAGGCCCTCCCTGTGCCCCAGCCCAGGCCCATCCATCCTCTCGGGCACCAGGGAAGCTGCTATCAAAAGGGCAGATCAGGAGAGCAGATTTAATGCTGCTTTCATGGTGGGGAAGGGAAAAAAATTTAAAAGAAGAAGAGAGAGGAGAATTAGGTTGCTTCCAGGCCATTTGCATGTTCATTTCTCAAGAGAATGTGACACTTTATCCTTTTCCTCAAATTAACTTCTGTGTCACAGGTGGAATAAAAGGATTCTGTAGATGGGAACTGAAGGATGGGGAAACGAAAGCCTGGGAGCAGTGTGCACGGAGCGTGTGTCGGTGATCTGTAGGAGCCAGGGAGGGCCAGCAGTGCAGCCCTGCCATGTCAGCCACTGTTCAGCACCTTCTGCGTTGGCTTAACCTTACAAGGGGTCCCAGAGGTCCTTTCTTCCAGATTTTTTTCTCACCCCACTTCAGAGCGAACAAAATGCTTTCCTGAGCGGGCGTTGGAGCTGCTGAACCATTCACGGTCTCAGTGGGAGAGACCCTGGGGTGAAGGGCTGGTCCTCAGTAACTTTTAAAGTCAGTAACTTTTAAAAATCAGAGGGGTTTTTTGGGCATTGGAGTGGGGCAGGGAAGAGAGACCAGAATGGGAGCTCATTTCTCTGTGAGATCTGTCTCCCAGCTGCCTTAAGCACTGACCTCCTCAGCTGTGCTATGGGGCAGTCCAGCTGGTTTCTCTGGGTCACATATGGTTTGGGTTTGGGTTTTTTTTTGAGGCTTTGTGTTATTATTTTTTATTATTTTGCAGGCTTGTGCCCTCAGAAAGCAAAACTCACCAGCCTGCCTTCTGCAGGAACAGAGAAAGGATGTTCCAGCCCATGCCTCCAGCTTCACTTAAAGCTTCACAGACTGTAATACCCACGTCAACTCCATTCCCATTCCTGGACAGGATGGCTTTGGAAATCCAGAAGCTGTGAGGCAGCAGAAGCCTGTCAGGCCCTCAGGCATCCCCATTCCTCCTGGAATGCAGCACTCTGGCTGGGTTTGGGACAGCAAGTGTCAGCATTTTGGGATCTCCTGCAGCCAGGAATCTGTGCAGGAGGTACCAACACTGAGCTGCTGTGGGCTGACACCTGGGGCAGGACACCCTGAGGCACACCAGGCAGTATTTATTTCTGTCTAGGACTGCAGTTAAACCTCAAGGGGCAGAAGTATTTAAGTGTTTTGGTCCAGGGCTTTGTGGTTTCTGGGTGTGCAGCTGAAGGGACCCTGGACCTTGCTGGTGCACTCAAGGAGGAAAGGGGATGTCAGTGTTCCTTCAGAGAGATTCAGAACGTGCACATCACTGCAGCAGATGGATTTATTTCACTGTGAGTGGCCACAGCATATTTAGCTCTATCAGATTTCACCACTGCTCACCCCTAAGCACCTGGGGAGTGTGGGTGTGAGTGTGGGACGTGATTCCCCTCTCATAACATGGACATGGGGTGTTGGACCAGAGGACTCACATCCCTCTTTGCCTGTTCCTCCCCAGCACCACTGAGGCTGCAGGACATCCCTGGCTGAGGTTCCCACTCCACAGGGTCTCTTTGTCAACCTCAGCCTTTGCTTCACCAGCACAAAAAAAGCGAAAAATAATTAATTGTAGTATACAAGCTAAAGAAATTTGGGAAGAATTTCAATTTGGAAGAAGAAAATGTACCTGCCACAACAATTGCATTATTCTAGTTTGACATTTCAACTTTTTAATTTTATTTTGTTTTTTTTTACTTTGGCAAAAGCTTGAAAGAAAGAAGCCAAATCCAAATGGAGGACCCTTGCCTTCCCCACCAGCTGCAGTTATGTAAGTCAAGTCCTGCCTGTGCTTGAAGGGACAGGATCTGCTGTGTGGAAAATCAGGCAGTGACAGCAGATGAGGCTCCCAGTGCCCCTGGTTGGGCCAGGGATCAGGAGAGGACACGGGGCAGGCTCTGTCCCTGAACAGCCCAAACCCTGCCCCATGGACATCACAGCTCTGCTGGCTGAAAGGAGCCACAAAATCTTTTCTCCAGATCAATTTCAGCTCCTAATCAAAGGCAGGCACAAAGATAAACTCTGAGTTTAAAGCAGACCTTGAATCCACAAGATGCTGCTCCACTGATGGCACTGTGAGAGGGGAGAGTGTTAGAGGAGCTGGGGAGCAGCTGGCTGGGGTCTGTGCCTGCCCCAAGCTCCATCTCACCCATGTGGGGCAAAGGGCTTCCTGCATCTTCACCTGCTGAAAATATCCCAGTTATGGATAGTTCCATATGGAATATACGGAAGCTAAAAGAAATATGGAAGTTAGAAGAAATTAAATCTTTAGCAGTTGTGTGAAGGCACCTTGGGATGAAAGTGTGTGGATACAAAGCTGTCATCTTACCCCTTCATCATCATATTTTTTATGGAGCAGACATGTGTCTTGTTGGCAAGGTCACTTGTGTTTTAAACCAGCCTCATATATCTCATTAAGATGTCTTTTCTAAACCATCTGTGCCAAAAAAATCTAGGAACAGGTACATACTGGACATCACCCTGGGTCCCTTAGGGTTCTTCTCACCCAAGCTCTCAGCAGGAGCTCATGGGGCACCTCATGATGCCTCCTGAGATACCCACAGCAGGAGCAGCACACACCTGGCTTCGCTGGAAAGGCTCCTGGAGGTTTTCAACATCCATTGGGGCACATCCAGAATTTCTTTCCCCACTATAAACACAACAAAACAAAACCTCTTTTCAGCCTGTGGCCACCGAGAGCTGTGACCTGGCCAATTCATCTGGGCTTAACTCCAGCTGGGAGGCTGGGTGGGCAAACAGGAGATGTGTCTTGCAAAACTGCTCATGTTTAGGCCATGACACCTGCAATGCAACAGCCTCATCTCTGATGCCACCAGACCCTGCTCCTCTGGGACAGGGGGGTGGGCTGGACATCACAGGGCCAGGTTTTCACCCAGATGCTTTGGCTGCCTTGAGGCAGAATGAAATCAAACATCACTGCTTTCCTGGAGGCAGAGCAGAGCTGTGGGAAACACACAGTTAGGACACAGACATTTTATAAATGCACAATATTGTATTTCTGGGGAATCTTTTAATTCAAACTGATTAAATAATGATCCCCTGTAGTGATTTACCCTTTCAAATACCCACTCAAGGAGTAATTCAGTGTGCTGGCAGCACCACAGGCTCACTGCCCACCTCACATGAGCTTGCAGGACTGTGACATCCTCTCACAGGGGCAGTGCCTCCCTCTTCAGTAGCACAACCAATTTAATTTAGTACTGGCTTTGCTGTCCCACAGACACTCTCCTTTTTCAAGCATGCTGCCTCCATGACATTTGGTGGCATCTGGCCCACAGCTGCTTCTCAGGGGGGTCCATCAGCCTCTGGAGCAGAGATATCCCTCATTTTCCTGGCAGCAGGGTCTGTGGGAGCTGCTAGCAGCCTTGTCCAGGAGTGGGAAGGGAGGGATGGAGGGGAGAGGATGGAGGCAGCCCCAGGCAGCCCTGTGCTTGCAGCCCTGTGCAGGGTTCTTTTCCAGACAGCTGCCTCCTGAAAGTGAAAAACAACTACTCACTTTTAAACAATTTTATTAAACTTTAACAAAAACTACAACAAAGGACTAAATAAGGAAAAATTACAGCACTGAGAGCCCCCTGTGACTACCAGCCACATGCTCCTCTACAAAAGGGATGCTCTGCTTTTTGTACCCTTAGCCCCTCTCAAAGTTTTGTCAGTTAACTCTTTCTCTGCCATCCACTGGTGGAGACCCCTTTTCACACCTTGCTCGGAGGTCAGGTGTTGTCACACCAGCCCTCCTGGTACCAAGCTGGCCTGCTCTGAATGTCCTGACTACTGAGGCTGTGACAGGGGAAAGGAAAGAGGGCTGTGGGAGGAAATATCACAGTAACATCACTATAGATCTATAGAATATCTGTCTCTTAATTGACAGCCAGCTATTTAATTTCTTATCTATAACACTCCCAAATCAGCACAGGCTGCTGAGCCTCTCTGTGACATCTTCTTGCCACATGCAGGCCTGCCAGAAATGTGACTTTTCACAGCTCACTCCTTGGAGCTCTCTGACTGTATATTGATGGAAACAATCCACAAATAAGGATTTGGGGGCAGGGAAGAGGAGCATTTGTTCGAGTGCACACACTCTGCCCACCCTGGATCTGCTGGGAGGAGGCATTTCCATGCTGAGGGAGGAAAGCAGATTGCTCCTCATGGATCCAGAGCACAGGGCTGGCTCTGTGGGGCAGCCCTGGCACCTCTCTCTTGCTACACTGGAGCAAAAGGAGGCAGATTGGGCAGAGAAGAAAGGAAACTATGGTGCTGCAGTCAGTTCCTGATGAATCTATGGTATTTAAATGATCCTGAGATTATAGAAAGTCTCTGTCTTTCAGCCCCGCTGCCGAAGAAATCGTAAATGGTCTGTGCTGGTTTCAAGGTTGTTTATTTATTTATTTATTCTTGCTTATCTATAACATGTTCTGTCTGTGTGGGGCTCTGCCCTCAGTGAGATGTTACAAACATTAAATACCACAAACTACCTGTGCTGGATTTACAATAACGTGCCAATATCTGTCACCTACGTTGGACAGTGTGTCCCCAGCCTGAACCAACAGAAAAATGCCAACACCACAGTGAAACATGGAGGGCATGAAGAAGGAGAAAAAGGACAAGACACCCCCAATTTCCTCCATCTTGTCCCCTTTGGACCCCTAATCTAGAATCCTAAAATTTTACTTTTGCACCCGTGCCACACTTAATTATTACTCATATCAAACACTCCGAGCTTGTAATTCATCCTCTAAGACTGGAAGTAGCATTTGGAAGCCATTTATTCCTCTAAAGTGAATCCAGTTCCCTCCCAGTCAGGAGCAGGCACAAAACACATCCCGCAAATGGCTTTTGGAAGTTGCCCTCCCCCTGCTCTCCCTGTTGCAGGATTTAGCAGGTCCTGGGATATCACAGTCATTTTTGGGGATTTCCTCTGGGAGACAACAGTGGTTTTGCTGTTTCTCTCACCTATTTCATGTGCCTGGGAGTGAGGTCAGTTATTTTCCCCACTGGCACAGGTAGGATGTGATTTTGGGAGGAGAGGAGCCTGTTTGCGCACCAAACTCCTGCCCTGCACCCCACAGCAGCACCCCACAGCATCCAGAACCCCACAGAGTGACACAGGAAAATCAAATCAGGTGTGCCTGCAGAGGCAGCCCCCAGAATCCAGAGAGGTGTCCTGCTGAAACCCCTCACGTGGCAACCCCCTAACTCTCCCTCCTCCAATTTCCCTGTGTTTCAGTGCAAAAGCCTCGCTGCTTTATTTATTCTGGGCATAAACATTCCTGGCAGCATTCATCAGTGCAGAGACAGGTCTGCCTCAGCTCCCCTGCCCAATTAGTGCCACTCTGCTGTGTGCAGGAGGAGCAGCAGCCCCTGGCCACAGAAGGCAGCTCAGCATTGCCCGTGGCTACAGCATGCATCACACCTGCCTGCCTCTCACTGTCTTGGGTGAGCTGAACCCAATGAATATTTCAATAGGCTCTGCTTGCCCGGGATACTATTAATTTTGGAGTCCCTGTAATCCAATTCCTTTTCCTCCAAGTGGGTGGTGATTATTAATTTCACAAGCCATGCTTCCACTAGTTCCTTCCCAGTCCCTTGTGGCTAAGGAATATTAATCCACATTCATCCTGTCATTCAGCTGCCCAGGAGACTCTGGTGTGAATATTATTATTATTAATACCACTGCTCCACACGTGGTTACAGCAACTTAAAGGCATACAGGAGGGTTGCAAAGGTCATTTGCAGAATAGCACCTCAATCCTGATATTCAGACAAATAAAACAGGGTCCAGGCAGTTCTTTTTGGAGATGAGCTTCAGCCTTGTCCCAGCCATATCTAGTAGCCAGCAAGGAGAAAATACTTCTGTCCTTTTTTTGGGGGGAAATTGGGGAAAAAAATAAATTAGAGGATCCAAATATGATCTCTCTACTTAAATAAAATGCCATAATACCCTGGAATGTAATCACTTTTCACACCCCAACCTTATTATAAAATTTGCTTGAAATTAGGCAATTCATTTGTGTTCTGCTGGAAAGGCAGAGGGTGGAAGAAAGCAGCTGTTACATTTCTTTGCAGAGCAAAAAAGCCTTCCCAAGGCAGCCAGGTTTACCCAGGCAGGAGAGACACATTTCAATCAAACATCTCATGGAGGGCTTTGACAACCCATCAAGGTTCCCTTGAACGTGGGGCACTAAATGGCAGAGAGATAAACAGGGAAGAGAAAGCTGAGAAATGCAGCATTAAATGATAAACACCCCCTGAGGTCTGTCACAAGAGTCAGGGCACCCAGTGAGTGACAGAGGGAGGGAGGGCAGGGCTGAGGCAGTGCTAAGGGAACCTCGTGGGTCACAGCTCAGCTTGGGGAGCATCCACACTGCTGCTGAAGGCAGAGCTCAGCCAGAGCACCAGCAGGGCTGTGCCAGGGGCTGCTGCTGAGCAGAGCATCTCCAGAGCTGCAAACGCTCCTGAACCCCCCTGCTCCTCTCTCATTCCTCCTGAACACCCCTGCTCCTGTCTCTGATTCCTTCTGGATCAACCTGCTCCTCTCTCTCTCCTCCTGAATCCACCTCCTCCTCTCTCTCAACCCTCCTGGATCACCCTGCTCCTCTCTCTCATCCCTCCTGAATCCCCCTCCTCGTCTTTCTCACTCTTCCTGGATCACCCTACTCCTCTCTCTCATCCCTCCTGAACCCCCCTTCTCCTCTCTCATTCCTCCTGAACCCCCCTGCTCCTCTCTCATTTTACCTGAACCCCCTTGTTCCTCTCTCTCACTCCTCCTGGATCCCCCTGTTCCTCTCTCTCTCTCCTCCTGAACCCCCCTGTTCCTCTCTCTCACTCCTCCTGAACCCCTCTGTTCCTCTCTTTCATTCCTCCTGGATCCCCTGTTCCTCTCTCTCCTCCTGGATCCTGCTGCTGCTCTCTCAGTGTGCTCCTACCCCCAAACAACCCCAGCCCCACACCTGAGCCTGTCTCCTTTGCACAGGGGCTGTGGCACAAACCACGGTGCAAAGAGGCCCCTTCCCAAGGCAGTGAAGGGCAGCAGCATCTGAAGCCAGAGCTTGTTTCAGTTCTGTTACTGTACATTTTGGCAGCTGAGATGGGCTGGAGGCTTCCCAGATGTAACTACTTTTGCAGTTTTTCCCCCTAGAAGAATGCAGCCTTCCCAGTTTGTCAGCACTTCAGCCAGCACAAGCACAGCCCCAGCAAATGCAGCGGAGGGAAAGATTGCTCCCTCCCAGCCTTCATCCAGAAAGGACAAGAAGTCAAATCCCAGGCCTGCTGAGCCCCACTTTGGGTGGCAAACCCTTGTTTTCCAGATGCTGCACAGCCCAGGCTGCCAGATGTCTGAGTGCCAGCCCCACAGCCCTGCAAGCAGGAGCAGGGACCAGCTGGGTGCATCAGCCTTGCAGGCAGCCCTCACTGCAGGAGGGAAGGATTCCATCCCCCCATTTGCCCTCCCAAAGAATCAGAGAGGTTTGGGTTGGGAGGGAACTTTAAAACTCATCCAGTCCAACCTCCCTACAAGGAGCAGGGACTTGACCAAATTGTGTTCAGAGCCCCATCCAGCCCCACCTGGAACATGTCCAACACCTCTCTGAGGAACCTGTTCCATAGATAATAAACAAACAGCTACTCACTGTTGCCAGTAACCTCCTGTTCACTGAAAGCCATCCCCTTTCTACCTTCTCCTACCAACAGGGTTCACTCACAGCTTCTCACCTCAGCCTTTTCCTCCATCCCAAAGTACCCAAAGCAGAGGGTGATTTGGACCTTATAAGAGATTTGATAAGAAGATGCCTTGGCAATTGCAAACAGAACTTTGAGGATTAAATCAAGATTGCAAGAAGATTCTATCAGAGGGGTTTACTGGGAAAAAGAAAATTACATCAGATTTCTGCAAGTAAGAGATGTTTAAAATGTATATATTTGTGTGATGATTAGCTCAATCATTGTAGCTCTTTTGGGCCCAAAGAGCTCCTGTCCAGCAGAAGAGCTGTGCAGGGTGGCTGAAGGTGGCACAGGGGTTTAGCACCCACCCTCTGTAGGTGTCACCTGCAGGCTGAGCTTTGGCTCTGTAGCCCCCAGACAGCTCCTGGGCAACCTGGGCCCTACCTGCACTCCTAAGAATTCCCAAGGCAGCCTGGAATCACAGAAGCATGGAATCCCAGAATGGGTTGGGTTGGGAGGGATCTCATTGCTCTTCTTGTTCCACCCCTGCCATGGCAGGGACACCTCCCACTGTCCCAGGCTGCTCCCAGCCCTGTCCAGCCTGGCCTTGGGCACTGCCAGGGATCCAGGGGCAGCCACAGCTGCTCTGGGCACCTGTGCCAGGGCCTGCCCACCCTCACAGGGAACAATTCCTAATTCCCAATATCCCATCCAGCCCTGCCTCTGGCACTGGGGAGCCATTCCCTGTGTCCTGTCCCTCCATCTCTTGTCCCCAGTCCCTCTCCAGCTCTCCTGGAGCCCCTTCAGGCACTGGGAGGAGTTCTGAGGTTTCCCCAGAGCCTTTTTTTCTCCAGGCTGGACACCCCCAGCTCTGCCAGCCCATCCCAATGGCAGAGCTGCTCCACCCCTCTGGTGTCCTTCATGGGCTCCCCTGGGCTCTCCTGGACAGGTCCCTGTCCTTCCTGTCTGGGGACCCCAGAGCTGGCTGCATGGGGACCTGGTGGGGTCTCATGGATGAATTACTCCTGCAAAGATCTCATTCACCCTGTTAAGCCCATCAGGGTTCTGCAGGGGGTCCCAGGAAGATGTGTTCATTGGAGCCCCTGCAAGGTTTCTAGGGGAAAAGGAGAAAAGCTGTCCTGGGTTGTCACAGCACAGGAGCATCTGAACTCTGCCCTGCTCACTCACAGCCTGAGCTATGCCAGACACTTTCCCCCATGACATTATTCTGACAAACAGACCTAATCTGGATGATCTGCTGGTTTTGGTGTTTGGCATATAATGTCTTGCTCTAAATGCCTTTAATTGCAATTCACACAGGCTGCAGATTAATGCTAGGTGGAGAAAGGCAAACTGTTCCTGTCTGTATGAGTGCAGCTGCAGAGCAATGGCAGCCCTTGGTGGGCTGGATGGGCTTGGAGCAGCCTGGCCTTGTGGAAGGTGTCTCTGCCCATGGTAGGGGGATTGGAACAACATGAGCCTTGAGGTCCCTTCCAATCCACACCATCCTGGGGTTCTGTGATTCTTCCACTTCAGCTCCACCAGTGATGCCTCAAAGTGATATCTGAGGGAGAAGGATGGGTTTGAGAAGTGATTTAGAGACTAAAATGAACTTTTAAAGTGATACAGGCTTTTGGGAATTAGAATCACATTGAACATCATTTACATTAAGGTCCTTGTATTCATAAGTCATATTTCAGTAACATTTGAGGCTGATTCTGATATTCTTTTTGGGGTGGAGTGGAGACACCACAGTGTCTAGAAATCCTTCTGGTGAACAAGGGGAAACAAAGCCTTTGGTCCCTAACCTGGTGATTTCTCTTGAAAGATTCTTGGGAAGTCTAAGGATCTCTTAAGCTGTGTGGGGGACTTTGTGGGGGTTCTATTTTGACAGGGGCTGCATAGACACGGAGATTTTTGCCTTTGCCTTTAACCTTGCATGTGCTCCCTGGCCTGAGCCTGCACCCAGCACCCAGCCACAGGCCCGGTGCACCTCCCTGTTTTAATGGGACTTCACTGGTTCCAGAGTCTTGAAGGGAGAGGGTACCAGCCCTACAGAGAACCTCTCCTTTTGGTCCAGGAATGTGTTAAAATTCCCTCTGAAATGACACTGCCATTCATTAGGAGAGTGGAAGATTTGAACATGTCCTTAAGTGTTGGCTTAAGAGATATTTCAGCAGCTGATCATTACTTCTACATGTAAAAGGCAATAAAAAGGAAAAATTAAGCCAAGAGTGATGATCTCACTTGCTTTTATTAAGACAGCCATTAATTCTGGCATGATGTGGGTTGATAAAACCTGCTCTCACGTGAGCTCTGCTATTGTCTGCAGCAGTCCCAGGGAACTGCTGGTCTGGCTCCAGCCTGGAAATGCAGAATTCAGGGAGAGATCAGAGCTCCTCAGCTCCCTGTAGGCAAGAACCAAACTCCTCTGATGGGCTCTGCACTCTGAAAAGGAGAAGGGAGAAAAACTTGGGGAGATAAAGTGAGTTTTTGGACTTATTTTACAGGCAGGAATGAGGAGGTCTGAGGGTTATGGAGCATGTTTGGGGAAAGTGACAGAGATAATTCAGCTTTCCTTCTAACTCACCATGGGATCATAGCCTGGCTCCTTAAACCTGTCTCAGTGTCCCTTTACAAAGCAGAGATTATAATCCTAGCCTAACTCAGCATTAATCCTTGCTCGATTTAAAGCACTTTTTTGTTTTGTCTCTAAAATTAGCAACACACCCCCATGATACTATTACAGCAGAAACAGAGTGTAGATAGCAAAATACAAGAAATAACACCAGTTGCAAGAGCAGCTCATTTTCCTGCACCAGCACACCCTGGTTTTGGCACCAGAAACAATATTTCCATGGACTTCCAGGTGTTAAGAGGCTGAGTAAACCCTGGTTTCCTCTGGCCTGCCTCCCTGCCTCTCTGGATGGAAATGCCCTTATCCACATGTCTGACCAGATGGACTAAGGGGTGCAGTGTTGTTAATGCAGGCGAACCCAATGGGAAGAAATGATGATTTCTGACACAGTTCAGAAGGCTGAATTATTTCTTTATTATAACTATTCTAAAATACATTAATATACTATATAAAAGGAGGATATTAAAACTACATACTACTTTCTCTAACTCTTACAACTCGTGACCCTATCTGAGAGTCCAGCCCCAGGTAGGTTGGATTGGCCATCAGGCTCAAACAATCCTCACTAGAATCCAATCAAGCACTCACTCCAGGTAAACAATTCTCCAAACACATTCCACATAGCAAAAACAAGGAGCAGAAATAGAAATTGTTTTCTCCTTCATTTCTCTCTGTGCCTCTATGAAAAATCCTGAGAGGAAGAGAAATGTGCTTGCCACAGTGCAGTGTCCTGCAGCTCATGCTCTCTGCCCACTGAGCTGGATTAGGTGTAGAAACAGTTGTATGTTGCCTCCATGCCTTCCCAGTGCCAGAGGAAAACCAGGATGTTTTATTAAGCATATTACAGCACTGTCTTGTTGGGATATTTCCTGGCAGTTAACATCTTGCTGGATCAAATACCTTCGGCTTTGCCTGGGGCCCTCAGATCATCCAGGCATTAAACTGCCAGGAAAAATACCCTCTCTGCTGGCAACCACAATTTAATTAGTGCAGCTTTTCTAAGGCAGGGAATCAGGAGACTGGCACTTGAAGAAACACCTTCCCTCCTGCCAAATCATCCCAAAGAGTGCTTCTTACAAAGCACTGAAGGGTGTTAACAGCAGCGCCATGTCCAGGTAAGCCAGCCCAGCAAGGGCCAGGTACTGCTCTCACTCACTCAGCAGGAGTTGATGGGATTCCTGAGGAGTAGGGTTGTCCTAAAAATTAATTCTTTGCACTCTAAAATGTACCTTTGGTGCACTGTTCTCCTGTCAGAAGGGTTTTGCTGCATCAGCCTCGCACTGACCATGGCCTCAGGCACAAGGAACATGTTTGATGGTGGCTGAGCCTAAGGGACCCAAATTTCCACATCTGTGCCCTTTCAGTGCAGTGGGTGAGCAGGGATGGGGATGTCCCTGAGCACTCAGGTGGGTTCAGCCCTGTCCGTGGTCAAGCTGCAGTGCTCAAAGTGCTCTCACTGCCTTGATTGTAAATTCTACAGTCTTTTTAAAGTTTACAGACTTTTGTGGGTGTAGTACAAGATGTCAGGTGTAAGTTGGGATCTCTGTGTAATTCACATCTGTGTGCTTGTTTTTTAACTTGTGGAGTGGTCAGCATTTTCTTATGTGACACGGTTTTACCTGGAGCTGGCAAGTCACAGGGCTTTTCCCACCAGGAGTGCTGCATCCACCACCCCATTTCACAGGCTGCAGACACACACTCGGACCCTTACATGTGAGCTTTTGTGCCCTGAAATGGCCCAGGACACATTTAATTTGTTAATCTTGGTGCAGTACACCTTCCTCCAGCTATGAGCAGTGGTACCCTACAGTAATGTGATGGAAACATTGATTTTTCCTTATATCCCTTGGGTGAAGTCCTGCTCATATTGCATATATGAGGCAGGGAAAGGCCAAACATAACACATTCACCACAAAACCCCAAAACTTGGTCTCTCAAAGTCTCCTGGCATTTGTGGCAACAAAGAAAGAAGAGTAGGTTTAATATAGATATTGGAAGAAATCCTTCCCTGGGAGGGTGGGCAGGCCCTGGCACAGGTGCCCAGAGCAGCTGTGGCTGCCCCTGGATCCCTGGCAGTGCCCAAGGCCAAGCTGGACAGGGCTTGGAGCAGCCGGGGACAGAGGGAGGTGCCCCTGCACATGGGGATGATCTTTAAGGTCCTTTCCAACCCAAATCATTCTGGGATTCTGTAAAATACAATTCTCCAGGTTGCTTTTTCTGGCATTAGATTTAACAGGAGAAAAAGGCAGCCAAAGATTGCTGAGGGTAAAACTCTTACTAACATGGAGTCTAGAGAATGGGGCTGCAGCTTTACTTGCCCAGGCATGGAGAAGGTCATTAAATGAAATCCCAAAGCCCTGCTCTGCCATGCACCAAAATCCAGCTTCTCTCAGCAACTCTCCCAGATTTGGTGCTTGTAGCCAGAGGAGCCCATGCAGCCTCCCAGCACACACAGCAGAAATTACAGAATGTATGGGACTGAAGATTGTAATTTCATAGAGCTGAGCCTATCTGTTCATTATTTAATGATTTCATTGATAACCACAGCAGAAAGCTGATAAATGCATAGCCCTGGCCTGTAAAGCACCTTGTGCTCCACTTACTAAATGCAGTGTCACAACACATTGAACAGAATATACTGGAATGTAAATAGGGCATGCATACAGGTAATTATTGCACTAAGAACCCATTGCTGTTACAGGTGTCTTAGATTAAGTTAGCACCACTCACAGAGAGAGGGAAAACAGGGCGTAAACACATGGTGGTGTGAGCAGCTGCTCCTCCTAATGCACAGGAATCCCTTCACCCTGGCAGAGAGGAAGAGAACACAGCAGCTGCTTCATGCCTCTCCATCATTATATCTGCCTTTCCTCAGTGCTCTGACTCAGGCACTGCTGCTCCTAAACCATCCCAGGACCACAGCTGAGCCTTGTCACTCCCTGCCAGGGCTGTCCCACCACAGCCAGCTCAGAGGGCTGAGCTGCAAATGCTGTCAGACCAGCAGGAACGAGGTGGGAACCATAAAACACTTTGCTGACAGCAAATATGCTTTGTATTTGTTTAGAAAATGTACTGGAGGGTGCTTTGTTGCTATTTGCCTTGGTCAGAACTCTGGTTCTGTTTTCCCCTGCGCTGGTTTTGGTAGCTCAGTGCTGCTGGTACCACCTCAGTGTCCAGGGACAGGGCTTGTGTGCCCTGGGGCACCTCACTGGAGCACTCCCAGTGAAACACTGCTCTGCTAACACCAGGCAGCCACCCCAGATCAGCACTCCTCGCTCTATCCCACTGGGAGTGATTCTTACTTTTCTACTGCCTGAGCAAACAGCCAGCTTTTATTTTGGGAACAGCCCCTGGGGCTGCAGAGCTGGACATCCCCCAGTGCAGCAGAGAGGGCTGCAGGCACAGAGAGCCCACACAAGGCTGGGGTAATGCAAATAGCACTGCAGCTGCTGCAGCTCCCTCCTTCCCAGCCTGGCCTTCCTAAGAGCTGGTAAGACACCAGGGAATTTAAAGGCTTGTAGAACATCCTGTTGTTAAACAGGAGATGCTGCACCAGCAAAATATTTTGGGAGCATTGATGTTGCTCACACCTGTGTCCAGAAGAGGGTTATTCTGGTTATACCTTTAATGTCTCTTGAAATCTGAGTTGATGCTGTGCTGATGGAGTTGCTGACAATGTCTCTTCCCTCTTCCTTCCTCACCCCTGATCCTCTCCCTGCCCTCAGCCCTACTGCTGAATAAATTGCAATGGGTTCTCATCCTGCAGAAATTGGTAGGGAAATGCATTTGTTAGGAAGCACTGAGATTGTGTCAGACACCCAGATTACAGGTACAATCTGAATGGCAATACATTTTGACAAGATGCTATTATGTATTTATTTGCACATGGTATAGCAGAGATGACAATCAACAGATTGTGTCAGAAGTGGGGAGGTTCAGAAAGGATTTCAATTTAGCAGGAGAGCCAGTGCCTTGTTAACTTCTGACATCTGAAAACAGCTCCCAGATGCTCACAGGCTACCTTGGCTAGCGTGACACACCATCCTCATTTATCTTCTCCTAGTACAGTGGTCAGAAGGACTCACTCACTGCCTAATGCTTCACAGGAGAGAGAGCTAAAGGTTCACAGAGTCAAAGTAACCCTGTTTCAGCTTCCCTCTGCTTCTCCCTGCCTGGAGAGGTCCAGGTCCCCAAAGCAGAGGTGACCCTGTGACAATGCTATGGCTGGAGGAACCTGCACATCCTGCAGGCAAATATTCCCACCAGAATGTCAAGGTTACCTGGAAAGTCCTTTTGAGTTTGTGTCAATAGCTGAGAGTGACTTTCAGCTACAAACAGGAATTCCTGTTAGCCCGAGGTGACAATGCCACCTTGGTGGCCACTTCACAAGCAATTCCCTGGCAAGCACTCCCTTAGGGATGAAGGCTGCTGCCATCTCAGGGGGTGCTGATGGCTCACCCCAAGTATGATCCACCTGCCCAGGGATGTTCTTACCCCTGGCACACAGGTGGGCCCTGCTGCCTGTGCTGCTGGCAGAAGTGTCTGAGAGCAGCTGCATGTTGGGGAAACTGAGGCACTGCCTCTGGGGGTGTCTTCTTTAAATTATGCACATAGGAATTTCTGGTCTTTAGCCACCCCCAGAGGCAAATGGATGGAAATTCCTGTCACCCTCTGCACTGGACTGCAGTGGTGGCACCCAGGGCAGCCCAGCCTCCCTGCACACACTGCAGCAGCTCCCAGGCACAGCTGCCTGCCAGTCCCAATGTCTACATGATTTCCCAAAATTTGGACTTGTCTACATGATTTCCCAAACACTTCAATTT
Organism: Taeniopygia guttata; assembly: GCF_048771995.1. NCBI lineage: Eukaryota > Metazoa > Chordata > Aves > Passeriformes > Estrildidae > Taeniopygia > Taeniopygia guttata. The sequence continues at coordinate 8,901,097 of NC_133044.1, read as the reverse complement.
TCCAGACACATGATTTTCCAAACTTTGGACTTGTCTACATGATTTCCTAAACACTTTGATTTTCCAGACACATGATTTTCCAAACTTTGGACTTGTCCACATGATTTTCCATGACACTTTGGACAGTGTCTGCATGATTTTTCAAACTTTGGACTTGTCTTGCATGGCTGTGAAGTCCTCACTCTTCCCACAGTGTTCCAGGGAGGTGAAGGCAGCATCTGATCTTAGTCAGGCTCAGTTTCTGTGTCTTAAAGGAGAGACCATAATGCACTGGCCTACAGTACATTTCATTTCTTATCCTCCTAATGAATAAAGGCTAATTAGAAATTTCTAATTTCCACTGTTTATACAAAGCACTTTTGCTTTATTTCCTTTTTACTCTGTTTCCAGAACCCGTAGGAGTTCACTTAGCCTCTGGTGCCTCTCTGCAACAGGAAATACAATCAAATAAGGAAATTTGTGTAAACCTCGGCTTTGCAGGAGGAAGATGTGTTCCTGTGTGTGAATTGGCAATGAATAGGCTCTCATAATGAATTCCTCATTGCTTTCCTCTTCCTTTGCCGACAGTCAATACCCTTGAGAAAAGTTAATTAGATCTGCTTCACTCTGTTTGGTCCTGAACGCTGAATACAGGGGAGAGGGAAATCCCAGCAAAGCAAATTGACTCGATTAGAGTAAGAGACCACTGAACAATTGTTGCCATTGTCTGTGATCACAGAGGATGATCTACTTGAAAAGCAAGAATGAAAATGTTAAAACAGTGACCTAAAAATATTTGTGCAAAATCCCAGTTCAGAAGCAGAATGCAAGTGGCAGCTTGAAAGGAGCTGTTTTCAAAGGTCCTGGCATCCACAATGTGTTTGCAGAGCTTTGTGTCCCTGCGTGGAGAGGTTTGAAACCACTCAGTGCAGATATGAACTATCTCTAAGTAACCATTTGCATATCAAACTAATGAAGGTGATTGTGTGTACTCCTGGCTGTATCGGTGGGATGGACTGAAAATGTACAATAAAACCCCACTACATGCAGGGTTTTCCTGAAGGCTGCTTGGAAAGCTGAGAATTTGGAAATGCCTGCCTCTGGTTTAGCTGCCCTTGCAGCAAGCAGTGATTTTGTCAGCCCAGAATCACAGTATGCATCTCCTGTATTTAATGATTAATCCTTTAGGTACAGACTGGTCAGCTTGGAGATCAGCTTTGAGCTTTGATTAGGACCTACAGAACAGCTGTCTGCATCAAACCTCCCAGGTGCATTTTTATTTAACCAGCAAATTTCACATTAAGTCCCAAATCAGGACCTCATGGGACCTGTGCAAACACCTTGTCAAATCCCAGCTGGCTGTTGTTGACCTGGCTACACTTGAGGTGAACAAATATCAAAATGAGGGAAACCTGTCTCAAGTCATTGAGGAAATCAGTGGAAAAACCTCAGCTCCTGAATTCCACCAGCCCCCCTCAGCTGCCTCTCCTTCCTGGGACAGGCTGTTATGCAGTGCAAGCACAAAATACACTTTAATAGGGCAGAAGAGTACTTCTCCGTGAGGACAAACTTCATCTGGGGCTTTGGTGTGATCAGGTCAAAGACCATTTTAATAATGTTTTTTCACACCTTAAAAGCCAAATGCATCCAGGTACCAGGGAGATTCTAAAGAGCTGCCTACAGGTACCAGTACTCATTAGGAGAGATGAGCTGAGAGCAATTTTAACCAGATTTGATACAGGGCCAGAAGTCTCAGAGGCACTTAACTCCTACCAGTGTTGTAACTTGGGCCATGACTTGTAGAAAAAAATGCCAGCTAAAGGCCAGGGACTGTGTCACTGTCGAGTGCAAGCTTGCAGGGAAAATCCAGGGGAGGAGCCCAGCCTCTGGGAGTACAATCCCATTAGAGACAGTGAAATAAAACATTGTCTGAGAGGTACAAAGTGCTCACTGGTATTAAGAGGAAGTCATCTCTTATGAGATACTCAGAATATTTTACTGAAGCTCAGCTCTGGGAAACTTTGTTATTTCTAGTCATCTCCACCGAGGGGTAATGGAAATGGCCTCTGGGATTAATTGGAAATGATGGATGTTTGCCTGGTATAAAACACCTGGTGCAGACACAGAGAAAGAAGAATTGTGTGTCCAGCAGCTAAAGCTGAAGGGAGACCTTTTACCAGGAGACTCCACCCCATCTTCTGCCCTGGACCCCATCACTTTGGGTAAACACCATAAATTACCTCTTTGGAGGAGATGAGCTGGATGGCTCAAGAGAAAACAAATCACCTGAAAATACAATTCCTTGGATGCACAATATACATGTTCTGGTCTCCCTTGGTGTCACTGCTAATCCATCACCTGGCCTCCATCTGCTGCCTGGGGCCAGCAGTGCTGCAGCTCCAGCTCCAGCCCTGGCTGTGCCACCCCTCCCTCCCTGCAGCTCTCAGAAGATCCATGCTGGCACCAGCACTCCTCCAGGCACATTTATTACTTCTGCCTCTGCTTTTGAGCAAAATTCAGGCACCTGCAATCCATGGTTGCTGTGACAAGTGTCCAAAGGAGGTACTGGATGACCCCAGTCCCATTTTGTTTCCAACCTGTTCTACCCCTTTCCCTCCCTTCCAGGAACAGAGATTCTCAGCACCTGCCTGGCTTCTTTATTTTTTATAGAATCCCAGAATGATTTGGCTTGGAAGGAACATTAAAGCTCCTCTTGTTCCACCCCTTGCCATGGGCAGGGACACTTTTCACTGTCCCAGGCTGCTCCAAGCCCTGTCCAACCTGGCCTTGGGCACTGCCAGGGATCCAGGGGCAGCCACAGCTGCTCTGGGCACCTGTGCCAGGGCCTGCCCATCCTGCCAGGGAGGAATTTCCCTCCCAATACCCCATCCATCCCTGTCCTCTGGCATTGGGAAGCCATTCCCTGTGTCTTGGCACTCCAGACCTTTGTCCCAAGTCCCTCTCCATCTTTTTTGGAGCTCCTTTAGACACTGGAAGGGGCTCTGAGCTCTCCCTGCAGCCTTCTCTTCTCTAGGCTGACCTCAGGCAGCTCTTCCAGACTGTATTTTATTTATTTATTTATAGTATTTTTCTGTCCTTGCTTCCCATCAAAGCTTTGTACCAGCAGCCACTACTCCTCTGGAGCAGAATTACATCTGTATTTGTCTGAGCCCTTATTAGCAAAAGTTTCAAAATGCTTCTTGGAGGGCTGGAGCCCCAGCTCAGCAGTGCCTTCCCAGCCCTTGAGAGCAAACCCTGAAGATGCTGCTCTCTGGAAGGCAGCACAGCCATTAGAAGAGCTGGCTGCTTGCTTTTGCTGTTGTTTTCCAGAGCCAGGCACACGTATTCATTTCAAAAGGAATGCCAGAGGGCAGTCCTTAAGAAAATAAATAACTCACTCCGAACCTGAAAGGAAAGGCTGGGTCCTCTGGAACAAACTCAGTCCTGGAGAACAGGGTGAAAAAGTACCATCACCCTCAGGCTCAGCTTTGCTTTTATCAAAGCTTTATGTTGTAGAGGATTATTTCAGTGTTTCTGGGTTTTCTTTCTCTCTCTCTCTCTTTTTTTTTTATTTTGCTAGTAAGCTATCAGTTTCTTTTCTTGTGCCTGCAAATCCTACCTTGGAGAAGCAGTGTTTCTGGGCAGAGAGCAATAAAGAGAGAAACTGTTGGGGTTGTATTTGTACTTTCCATCTTGGCCTTTTACATTTCTGCTCTCTCACCAAGACACACTGATTGCCAAAGCTCATTTCCCCTATAACAGGCTCATCCCCTCTCAGGGGCATTGCACAGTGCTGGCACCATAAACACCAGGTGGGCTGGCACTGTGAGGCACAGCCAGGCTCCCCAGAGCCCTGCTCCACTCCTGGAGGCTCCTGCACGAGGCTCCAGCCACCCCTGAAGATGCCCTTTCCTCTGCAAGGCTGACAACACATCAGGTCTGTTCCTGGCACGGGGCATGTCACAAATATCAACTTCAAATTTCCATGTGTTCCCCAGCCCCTGGATTAGCAGGATGCTCTTGTGGTTTGCCCTTTCTAGCATTATGTGCTTTTTTAGGCTCATCCACCTCCTCCTCTACCCCCAGAGTCCCTCTAAACTCTGGGGAAAGGGATGCAACAGCCAATAAAACCAGGAAATACTGGAAAGGTCGAATCATGCTATTACAATAAATTACCATAATTCAGAGTGTAAATCAGGCATTACAATGATGATATGTTGCAAGACAGAGATTGGCATTGGACCTAAAAATGGCCCAACATTAATGCAGTCTGAGGTCAAAGATCTGACTGGGAAATGGTGCACATTTTATAACTAGACCCTCATCCCTATAATCGTGTGATCTTCTGAGACTGTCACGTCAGGCAGCACTGAGTGATGGAGCAGCACACTGATTTATTTGCCATACTAAAGACCTCAAAGCCAACAAGTGGGGGTAATTGGAAATAGAGATAGCAGCAGCACTGGGTAACCTTTAAGTGGTTACTTCAAGCCTCCTACAGCTCACTGAGTGGGGAGGGTGACACTTCTGCCGTGCCATGTGGTGGCATCTTCTGCAAGGGGATGGGTCAGCAGTGAGATCTGCACCAAAATGAGCTTCCTCCCTTGTGCCAGGCTGCTGATGTCTTTGACAAACCCAAGATATCAGCAGGAAACATCAAGGACAACAGTGCTGCTCTACTTACCAAGGGACAGTAACTGCTGGTGGCAAAAAATCTGCTGCCCCTCTTCTTTCTGGTTAGTATCAGGGGAGGGGGAAAAGGAGAAAAATGAAGTAGCTAATTTTCCACAGCAGCAGCAGCCAACAAGTACTTTAATCCACAAGTCACTCAGCTGCAGAAACCTCCTGTTCTGAAAGGATTTTCCATCTTTTAAAATTTTCTATATCCCAGTAAAGCTCTCTCATTTCACACAGATTAAGAGTTAATTCAGGTCAAATAAGGATTAATTAGTCTGTGTAAACCAGCCCCAGACACTGATGCGCTGGAGATCTTTTTTAAATTAGTTGCTGTTACTGTAAGTCTGTATCTTCTGATGGCAAGACCTCTGGTGTATTATAAATTTGCAATCAGGTACCCCACGGGATGTGAGATGAGGGAAAATGTCAGTCTTAACAGTGTTTAAATCCCTCCTGCCGCTGAACTGCAGCCTCTTTCAAATTAGGTCCTGTTGGCAAAATCAGATAAAGAGATGGAAATAAATGATGTGAACAAAGGTCATCAAAGAGTATCATTTAAATTGTTATTGACTGTGGGTACAAAAAAAAAAAAGCACAGCATGAAAACATACTTAATAAGAGGAGATAATAGGACCATGGAGACAGGTCTTTTTGATTCAGAGGAGAAACATCAAACAGTTGGTGTGTTTGTGTATGTTTTTTCATCTGGTTTACAGGTAAGGGGGAGATTAATACAGAATATATTTCACAGCCCAGGCCAAACCCTTTGATATACCATATGCACTAATATCAGAGATCATTTGCCCAGACCTTATTGCAGGAGAAATGCCCAAACCTGATGCTGCTGGAGGGACTTCCAGGACCTCACAGTAATCTAAAAATATTGACCAGAGTTACCAAAAAATCCCAAGTGATAAAACCTTTCAAACCAAGGCTCCTCCACCACTATGTAGTGATCTCCAAGTCATGGAGGTCGAAGAAATAAGGGAAGGAATACATCTGTCCTAGTCAATACTCCCAAAGATTTGTTGTGTAGCTTTAGGGATCAAAATCTGCTTGGCCACATCTCTGTGAGCGGGCACCAGAGGTGGGCTGAAAAGGGGGAGGAATTTAGAAACTTCAGGCCAAGGCATCTCAAACTAAAGCATAACCTTTTAGAGATTGTTGGGGTTTTTAATCTCCTGGGTGATTCAGAACTCTCCATTCTGGGTTTAGGCCCAGCCTCTGTGCAGAGCCCTGGAGCAGGCTGGACACAGAGGCTGCACAGCCCTTGGGACGTTGGGAGAGCCCCTTTTGAGCCTGATTTCTTTTTTTACATCTGTACAAATCCCAGGGGGAACAGGTTTCCCATTCCTATCACATTCCTGCAGGGGGTGACACCCAGGAACACCAGCACAATGCACACTTCCCTGACCCCACGGGTCACAGGGCTTCCCTGAGGGCAGGGCCACATCCCACAGCAGAAAGAAGAGCTGTCCCAGTGGCCCCAGTGCCCTAAAACCTCCAGAGCACACACCTGAATCTGCCCAGGGCAGCAGCTGATCCATGCCATAAAACCTGGAAGCTGATGATCCTTGTGGGTCCCTTTCAACTCAGGATATTCTATGATTATAAGAACAGTGCTTTTTTTCTCTCTCCTCCTTCCCCTTAGTATTTATAAATGACTTTCTACACTCCTAAACTCTTTGGAGAAAAAGTGTGAAAACATTTCTTTGGGTTCCTCATTGCAGCCTTCCAGTACATTATTGGGGCTTACAAATGGAGCAAGGAGGCTTCTTATATGGGCAGATAGTGATAGGACAAGAGGGAACAGCTTTAAACTGATAGAGAGCAGGGTTAGATGGGATATCAGGAAGAAACTCCTGCCTGTGAGGGTGCTGAGGCCCTGGCACAGGGTGCCCAGAGCAGCTGTGGCTGACCCATTCCTGGAAGTGTCCAAGGCCAGGTTGGACAGGGCTTGGAACAATCTGGGATGGTGGAAGGTGTCCCTGCCCATGGCAGGGGGTGGAAGGAGATGGGCTTTAAGGTCCCCTCACAACCCAAACCTATCTGTGACTGTGTGACATCTTGGGAGAGTTTGTGGGACTTTCCCTCTGCTGTACTGAAAGTGATGTCCAGCAGCCCAGGTACAGGTGATAAAGGGATGGGGGTACCTTGGTGGTGGTGCTAATGGAGAACAGATGATGGCTGCACCTTTCCTGGGACTCTTCATCCTCATCAATCTTCATCCTCTGAGTCATCACGAGAGCTCTGCTGTCATAACAAGGACCAAACTGCTCTTCTCCACTGTTAATCAGGGGCAGGTCAGGTGTGCAAATTTTCTTTTCAGTACACCAGTGTGATGCCTTAAGTTTTTAGCTTTTACATTTTTCAGATTCTGTACTGCATTAGTGTGTAACTCTGAACTCAATATAGAATGCTAGTTAGCTCTTCACATTTTGGTCAGACTAAACAATCCTTCTGGGCCTGGGAACCAAGGTCATCATCAGAGCCTCAGGCCTGGAAATATAAACAAAAGTGAATTGAGGGACAAGCAAACCAGGGGAATTTGACTTCATTACCTGAAGCTATAATTGGACAATTAACCTCTGATATGCAAATAGACCAAACTTATAAGTGCCTGAAAAACTCGTGACCCTTGTCCATCTTGGGTGTAGCCTCTGCCAGGCTTCTGCACTGCCCAAGGCGTATCCTTTAAGGCCTTTCAATAAATCCCTATTTTATTATTTAACTCTGTCTAGCCTCTGTTCTAGGTAGCCTCTCCAGGCATCAGGTGGAGACAGAATGGCCCAAGGTTTCCCACAGTCCATTGCTCACTCTGGAAGATGTCACCAGGAATGGAAAGGCAGCAATTAAAAGCAAAGAGTCCTGAGAACACAGTCCTGGTGGGGAGAATAGCTGACACACTAGTCTGCCTGTTAATGCACCACTGAAATCACTCAGTGCTGTCCCGCTTTGGGTACAGCCCCTGGAAAAGACAGGAAGAGCCATTCAAGCCAGGAATTTGCAACACTTCTCCAGACCCCTCTCCTCTTCTCCAGAGTGGGTAAGGCATTCATTTCTACAGCTTGTCTGCAAATACTTGCATTTATCTTGGAAACAGGCCCAGTCTAGGAGAGAGACCAAGAGACTTTCGTGCTTTGGAGACTTTCTAATCTGGTCACGACAGGAGTCCAGATGCAAATGCCTTTGTAACGTGGATGCACACAGCCCTGGATGTCACCAAAGGAGATGGGGCCCACTTCTCCTGCTAAGAGAGGCCTGTGGAAGAAACAGGATCTGAACAGTCCATTTTAAATGACACAGAAAATGCAAAAATCTCACCATGAGGCAGGCACACCCATGGTGGAGTCAGCTGGAGGCAGCTCAGCCCTGCTGACTGCCATCCTGATAGTGACAGTGGGAACCTGGGGCTGCAGGAGCTGGATCAGATGCACAGCTCCTGAACCACCAGAGAGCCAGCCTTGCAAGAGAGCTGTGACTGAGATGCCACTCAAGCAGCACCTCAGCAGCTCACAGAGGTTTTTTTGTCCACAGGTTGTAGAAAGATGCCACTTTTCTTTGTTTACCTACAAAGACAATGGGCAAAGCATTTGGCTTTTCAAAGCTAACCTGGGTGATGACAACACTTTGTGACCCTGGAACTTGTTATTCAGAAAGATCACATAAAAGCCTTTTCATCTTGAAAATAAAGAGTACTGCTGCTCTGGAGAAGGCAGAGACCAACCTGCCAGGCAGTGGCTGTGGATGCCTCTCCCTGAACAGATTGCAGCAAAGATGAACGCATTGGATTGGAAAAGCTCTCTCCTGAGATTTTTTTGTGGCCAAACACCAGATTTGGCTGCAGAAGGAGGTTCATATTCTATCTCTGATAGCACAGGCAAGCTTTTCCTTCCTGCCCTGGGATGCTATTCCAGACACAGGGGTGGATTAAGCCAGGCATTTTCTAGCCAGGTGTGCTGAAGTAATCCAGCACTGGCAGAGGCTGGGGCTCATATTGTGATTTAGGAGCCACTTCTTCTCCTGCAGCAAACGTCTTCTCCAGCAAACAGAGCTCCACAGAAAGCAGCACCAAGGACCACAGCCACTGGAATTTAATCCCCTACAAGCCCTTTTTTTGTAAAATATGGGAAGGATTTGTTTTCCTGCTGTGTTTGCAGAGATTTTAGACCCTTCCTTGTGGGTCTCCCTCCCAAATGTGCAATGGCTCCTGGCACAGGCTCCTTGAGCACCTCCAGACTACAGCAAAGCCTGAACAGCCATAAAGACACTACACCTGAAGTAGGAAAAAGGGTTGACTTGGAAAGGGACACATTACAAAGGAGATGTGAAGTTGTTTCCTTGCCCTTCAGGACCATGTCTACGTGAGCCAATTTAGTACCTATTACCACAAGTATTAGCTCAACAAGGCTTAGGTATTTCCATGGAGCTAAATTACATCCCTGAGCTGGCATTTCTTTTCCTTGCTCCAGCTGTAATGCCTGAACCATGCACTCATGGAGGGAGATACAGCCATTATCACCCTCCCAGCCTCCTGAGGCTTTTAAAGCCCAGCTGCCAGCCAAAACAAACTGCCTGGGGTTGCCATATAGCAAAGTGTCAGGAAATGTTGAATCATCCTTTGCACCAGGGCCATGCTGGTAACGCTGTGGGTGGTAGGGCTGGGAAGGGATAGAAGCAGCCAGCTGTGAGTCTGAGCCCTTCCACAGGGAATAGGGGAGCCCCAGCTGAGCCCCTGGTGAGTGCCACAGCACCCACAGTGTGGAGCAAAGGAGTTTGTAAAGCCTGTCTGTTTTACTCCCAGCAGTAACTCCATGGAAAGGGACCAAGGCAGCTCCACAGTGGCTGTGCTGGGTGTCTGTCCTGGTTTGTAAGATAAGCATGTATTCTATTTGCCATCTGTTGGAGGTTGGGCAGTTTTCTTATCTCTCCCAAGAACAATGTCTCCCTCCAGGGAGATATCTTCTGTTAATGGGCCATTGAATGACTCCCTGCATGACTGCTAAAGTTCCATCATCCCATTGTGAGATGCTCCACCCAGAGGGAGGAGCCAAGCACCCCTACCTGCATAAAATCAGCACTTTTTGGGACATCAGAACAGCCTCTCAGCTAGATTCCCAGAGGAGCAGTTTATTCTCTGCTGGATCCCCAGAGGAAGACCAGGCCCATCTACTCCATCCCCAGACCTTCAGAGAAAACTCCACCCTTCTCCAGATCACTGCTTCAGCAGCATTTTATCTGCCACTCCAGGAGGAGCAGCCACCATTTAACTGGACTATTCCCAACACCCTGACTGCTCAGGGTGTCAGGTTTCTGACTGTATCACTAGTTTTGTTTGTACTAATTACATTTTAAAAAAATTTTTTATTTAGTTGTTTTCTAGTAAAGAACTGTTATTCCCATTCCCATATCTTTGCCCAAGAGCGTTTTAATTTTGAAATTGTGGTAATTCGGAGGGAGGGGGTTTGCCTTTTCTATTTCACAGGAGGTTCTTGCCTTCGTTCACAGACTCCTGTCTTTTCAAACCAAGACAGTGTCCTTGGATGTGCCCTCATCACACCAGTGCACAGAGCGCTCAGATGTCACATAAGGTCAGGGAGGACAGGCCACATGTCCCCAGCCTTTCCCCAGCTACCCTGTGACGCCATTGAGGCAGGATGGAACGAAATAACTCCAGTTCAGAAGGCGAGAGAGTAAAACTGATTTATTTCAAATACATCAGTCTTTTATAGAGAGCATCATCTAGACAAATTCCATTGGTCCCAGAGTAAAAACATCTCAAACCATTGGTGTGCAGTGAATGATGCTCAGTGGCAGAACTTATCTATTAACAATGTGAACAATAAAAGAGATAAAGAATTATTTACATTCTTTCCCAACTGTTTCCCAGTCTCCTGCCTGGTTAGAAACCCTCCGTTTTCTCTCTGACTGAACTGAGAATATCCACAACCCTGCAGATCTGGGTCCTGCTGCAGGCAGATCTAGTACCTTTTTCTGCACAGAAGATATCAGAGTAGAGAGTTCAACACTCCTGAAACGTGGGGCAAAGAGCTTAAAGTGCTCATCAGGGCTGCTTGAGCAGTCACCAGGAAGCATTTGGATTGAATTTAGTCTGTCTGAGCCATGGCTGTCCCTGTAGCCCACTGCCCATCAGCTCCCACAGGAGATCCTGGAACTGCTCAGGATCCCAGTCCTCTCCCCAGAGGAAGATCTGCTGTGCCAAGAGCTGCCGAGGAGGTGCTCAGAGGTGGGAGGTACAAACTGGAGCCCCATAGGTCATCTCCAGACTTCTAAAAATTGCTTTTAATGACTCATATCATGTCCTTCACATGAGGCATTAAGCCAGGCTTCCTGGAGGGTATCGAAGTGGAATTTTACGGCTGCACAACAGTTTTTCAAAAGCAAAAAGGATGCAGCAGCAGCGGAGCAGAGTCAGAGGCACCACCTGACTCTCTCCATCAAGCAAGATAAAGCAGGACACTCTGTGCCTGAAGTGCTGCTGGCACCATGGGAGGCACAGCTCCCCTCCGTGCCTGAGCACAGACAGCTCATGCAATGGTAAATTGTGTCATATTCATGAGAGGCTGCCTCTCATGGGGAGTCCCCATCTTATTCCCAGGTTATTTTATCTTCAGCAGCGTTGTGCAGGCATGGGGAGATTTGAGAAATGCAACAAGTCTCCCTCAGCTGAACACAGCTGTGTTCGGGTAAAGGCTATCTGAATAAACCAGGAATTTCCACTGCAGGAGACACGATTTAATTTCTGAGGAGAGAAGCTGAATCTGTGAGCACTGGCTATTATTCAGCATTTCAGACAGACCCCCCCCCCAAAGCAAAAAGAAGACTGTAGGTGCCATTCATTCAGCAGGCAGCATCAGGACCTGCCCCTCCTCCACTCCCCGGCAGTGTGGAGCCAGAGCAAATAACAGCAATAACACAGGGCTGTAAACTCTGGGAGAAAGCAGACATCTGTTGCCCATCAGATATTGCACCTTGGTGACCATGCAGCTCAGGAAGTATGAAAGTGATTACTTATACTTTGACAGCGTGGCCGCAGCACATAAATGGGGAGCTTTGTGCTGCAGCCTGGAAAGGCAGAGCCACGAGCAGCAGGAGAAGTCACCCCTGCAGCTGGGAGGGTGTGCCTGTGTGGCACAGATGTGGCACAGAGCTGCGGGCTGGCCAGGAGCAGATGGAGCCTCTCAGGTGGCCCTGGTGTCACCTGGGGCCGTGAGCCAGCAGCATCTGCAGGGCTGGGGCAGGCAAGCTCATCCAGGGTGAGGTTGTGTCTCCAGCACCAAACCCTGACACCCAGACAAACATTTTATTGACCTGCCCAGCTGTAAGATTACTAGGTACTAATCTTATTTATGTTCAACACTACAGATAAGCCTTTCTTTCTCCCTGTTCCCCAGTACTGCAGATAGGGATTGCAGGAGTTCTGGCTGCTGAGAACTGGAGACTTTCTGTCTGACAGGCTCTAATCCCCAAGAGAACACTGCATCTGACCTGAGGCCTTGGAAAAGGCTTCCAAAATTAATTGATAGCACTGGGATTATGGGTGTGGAGTTGGTTAGAAGTGTATAATATCACATGGTGGAAAACTTAGAGTTTGGGGTTTTGGAATATAGTAATATATATGAAGCAAGATGGAGGTTTTAGGGCTGGGCCTTCTTTACCTTCTTCTTCATGGGTTTGGGTGGTATTTTGTAACTGGACAAATTGAAAGCAGAAAACATCAAGGTACTTCTGGATTACAGCTCGTAATGCTGAAATACCTGCCCTTGGAGCATTAAACACAAGCCCCCAGATCATTTGCAACAATGGCAGCAGAAGGGGCTCATAGAAAATTGAGCAAATCCAAGCATGGAGAAAGCCCAGAGGATGGGAAACTTTTTAGGACTGACAGTTAATGGAGATAAAGAATATGAGTCAGTAAAATCTGTGGAAGCTGGAAGGTTTTCTCATTTTTGATACAAAATTTAAAAAGTTTTCACTGGAGCTGGGATGAGTGATATATAACCCAGTAATTCATGGCATTCACTTGAGTGTTGTCTTCTGAAGTAGGTGGAGATTTCAAGTCTTCAAGGGAAAAACCTGGACCAGAAACCCAATCCAGCAACACCTTTGTTTTTATGCAAAGAAACCTGGTCTAGTTTAAACAGAGGCCCCAAGGCTGAAAGTATCATCCCATTGTCCAAAACCTCTGAAATAAGCCCTGAATGATGCACAAGTAAGACAAATTTAACATCTCATTTTTCTTCCCTCATTCTCCTCACAGGAGGAGCCAGATGCAAACCAACACCTGTAATTCCAGCCAAGCCCTTGCTCTTTTGCAGGCACTGCAGAGGGATTTAGACCCACACCCTGTCCTCTGCAGAGGAGACCTTGGGACAGCCCCTCCTGGCAGATGGTGTCACACTCACAGCTGATCCTGTCTTTGCTGGAGCTGCACCAAAAGACAGGGCTTGGAGAGGAGGTTCAAGAGCATGGATCCCTTTTCTTGTTGTCAGCTCTGTCAGATCCAGCAGATGCAGTGCAGAGGGGATACATGTGGAAATCTGGCTTCTGGTGCCACCAAATCTGAACTACGGGTGTGTGACAGGACCCCTGGATCATGCAACATTGATGTTCAAGCATCCATCCTTAAAGGAATGGGAGAATGGAGGTTTTATCCACCCTGTCTTGCAGCAGAGCTGCTCAGTCTGTAGGTTTTCTCTTCCCCACATCCCTGCCCCAAGCTTTGCAAATCTGTACCTGTGTTTCTCAAGGTCCTTCCCCAGCCAATTGTCCAAAAAGATTCAAACTGTGACCTGAAACTCAAACCTTTCCACAGGCATTAGGGGAGTATTAAATGGGAAATCCTAAAACTAAATTATAACTTCCCACTGCAAATGTTTAAAAAAAAAAAAAAAAAGTCTGCTTTTAATTAGAAAGAAAAACAAAAAGCCCTGCAGTTGACAATAGTCTCTTTTCTATGCACCACACACACAGGCTCTGGCCAAATCCTCACTGTGAGTAGAGCAGCAGAACTCCACTGAACTGGTGCATTTGCACGAGTGGGCTCTGGCTGAGGATCTGGCCAGGACAAGCTCGGAAAATCCCTGTAGAAGATCCCCCATCTCCCTCCTTCCAGGCACTCGGGTTCCTGTTGAGCACCTCACACCTCTCTGCTGGGAATGTGTGATTTATTTGGCAGCTGGGCTTTCCCTCCCGGGGAGCTTCCTAATAGATCCATGAAAGCAGAGGTTATGCAGAGGCAGCTCCAAGGATGAAGTCATTGGCTTTGCTCTGAGCCCAGAGATTTTAGCCAAGCCTGATGGTTTCAATAAAGAGGAGCTCATGAGTTTGCTGTGAGCCCAAACAGGGTGAGTGCTCTCTGCAGCACCAGGTGAGGCTGAGGAGGGAGGGGCAGCGCCTGCACAGCCTGGAGGGACAAGCAGGGCACTTCCCTAAGCTGTCTGAAATTGTGTGTCAGGCCTGATTCCTCGCTGACTGAAGGCACCAAAGCCATGCCTGAGCCCTCCTGCGGGCAGGCAGCCCAGTCCCTGCTGTGCCCAGAGCCACAGCATCACCCAGGGACTGCCTTGGGGCTCACACAGGTGCCGTCCTCTGCCTCAGCAGCAGCACCCTGTCTTAGGTGTGTGTTCTGCCACCATCTGTGAGAGCTGGGGCAGTTCTCTGCTGTTCATGGGGCAGTTTTCTTTATCTCTCCCACAGCCAATCCTCCCTCCAGGAGATCTCTGCTGTTCATGGCCACTGAGTGTCCCTGCATGGCTGAGAAAATTCCATCATCCCATGGGGAGATGCTCTGCCCAGGGGAGGAGCCAAGCATTCCTACCTGGATACAATCTGACCTGGGAACAGCACAGCAGCCTTTGCCCCCTGCATTCCCAGAGGAGCAGCTTTCTTCCCACTGCATTCCCAGAGGAGCAGCTTTCTTCCCCACTGCATTCCCAGAGGAGCAGCTTTCTTCCCACTGCATTCCCAGAGGAGCAGCTTTCTTCCCTACTGCATTCCCAGAGGAGCAGCTTTCTTCCCACTGCATTCCCAGAGGAGCAGATTTCTTCCCACTGCATTCCCAGAGGAGCAGCTTTCTTCCCCACCAGCCTGGAACTCCAGAGGAAAACTCCCCCCTTGTCCAGGATCCTGCTCCAGCAGAAGCACAGCTGGCACTGCAGGAGGGCTGAGCCACCCTGGGATGGGACTGCTGCCACCTCCCTGACCCACAGGGGGTCAGCTCCTATTCTCACTCTGACAGAGGTTTGGGTGGGGTTTTTTTGTTCTATTGCATTTGTATTTTAAATTTTCCTAGTAAAGAACTGTTATTCATATTCCCATATCTTTTCCTGAGAACCTCTTAATTTAAAAATTATAATAATTCAGAGGGAGGGGTTTTACATTTTCCATTTCAAGGGAGGCTCCTGCCTTTCTTAGCAAACACCTGTCTTTTCAAACCCAGACACACCCAAATCTAACTGCTCAGGTTTAGATTATGCTGCCTTCTCAAAAACTTCCCAAATGATCAGTATCAGTCAGTGTTACTGTTAATCCATACTTACAGCTGTTCATAGCGGCTGATCAGAGGTGAGTGTTGGGTTTGGTGTTAGAAGGAAATTCTTTACTGTGAGGGCGCTGAGGCCCTGGCACAGGGTGCCCAGAGCAGCTGTGGCTGCCCCTGGATCCCTGGCAGTGCCCAAGGCCAGGCTGGACAGGGCTTGGAGCAGCCTGGGACAGTGGGAGGTGTCCCTGCCATGGCAGGGGTGGAACTGCAAAATCTTGGTGGTCTCTTCCAACCCAACCCATTCCATGATCCCAAGAGTACAATCACACAAGAGAAAGGTTTTCCTTGAGCAGGAATACCTGTAATATTCTGAGAGACAATAGATACACGTGTGCAGAGGCACAGCTGAGAGGGGCAGTGGGCACAAAGCAATGAAATAAGTTGTCTTTTTGACCTCACCAAGTCCCTGCCTGCTAATTCATCTCCCTCAAGTCATATTTCTAAGTCCAAATCATTTGAAGAAATTCCAGCAGATCCTATTGGAGATGAGGGGAAAAGAACTAACATAAAATGTTCCTCTGTCTCAGGAAAAGGTACATCCATAGCCAGGACTACATTGGCTAGAGGGTCTCACAGGCAATTTTCAGGCCAGGTCTTTTTTCATCTTAATTGAGCATTTGCTTTTAATTTTGGAAGGTTCTGAGTTAATGCCTTTTGCTTTTTTTTTTTTTTTTTTTTTGGTATTTGTATATAACTACATGATGTTAGAGTAATTTAGGCCAGATCCACATCTCAGCGAAATGACTGTGAATATCTCCAGCAACTTCAGTCTGAAAACAGCATTCCAGCCCTCACAGAACTGATTAAATAGTTAAAAACCCAATCTTGTAAAACTTTTTGTGAATGAAAGTGGCTGGCTGTGACTCACAAGCATTTGGAAAACCACAGGGCATTAGGGAAATGTCTGCAATTCATAAAAGCTTCACACAAGTCAGCCTAAATTAGCATTCACCCCAAATTTCATAGTCTGGTACTCATTGCTCCCTAATTTAAAACAACATGGAAGCAGGGGTGATGCTGTGGGACTTCAGGGACCAGTCCCAGTCCTGTAAAGCTGAACTGCAAACACCAAGCACTTGCACAGGACATTCCAGGAACTGCCCTCTGAGAGCAGCTTTCCACTCAAAGTGCCTGAAGAATTATTACAACTAAAAACCCTCAGTCAAAAATGTTTCACTGAGACAAAAACTGCATGTGAGCTTGTTCCACCAGCAAGACCTAAAACCCTGTGGAGGTTCCTGAGGTCCATAATTTGCTGCCCTCCCTATAAAACCATTGTCATCCCATGCCAGAGCCAAAAGGATGCCCTTCCCATTCCTCTATCAAGGTTTCCAGAGAAGGAGCAAATGCCCCTGATCTTCCTCACTCTAGAGGGCAGGAATAGTTTTGACATGGTGTGTGGATGCCCTGGAAAGTGGCATAATGCATATGATCCAAGATTGGCTCCCAGCCAGTCAAAAAAATTAGTATTTATGTGAGTCATGATTAAATTTCACCCTGAGACCTGCAGAACAAAGGAGTCTTTCAAAGCAAAGACACCAAGACTGTGAAAAATGCCAGGTCAAATTTTTTCCACCAGAGAAATCGAAATTTTGATCATATTTGGTGTGACTGGTCCTTTCGATGACCCCATAACACAGATTATGGGTTTGAGTTGTGTTCTCCTCCTTGCCATGCCATCTCAGCCCTGCTCCAGCTCTCAGGTTATGAGGCCTGAACTCTGCTCCAGCTTTTGACAGCAATCCTTGGAAGAAATGTGAATATCATTCCTGCAGCTCCCCCCTTCCTGGAAGCACTTGCTGAGCTCCAAGAGGCATTATAAGGAACAGTTAATTAATAACAAACCTGGAGAACAGGGTCCAGTTATTTCTGTAAAGCTCACCCTCTCTGACACCTGGCTGTGAAACACAATTGTTGTGCTGTAACACAAACAAGAAATATTTGCAATAATTACCTTGCCTGGAGTTCTTTTTCACCCAGTGCACTCAGAGACAGAGCACAGCCATCAAATCCAATTAATTCCCCAGGGAAACAGGTCCATGTCTGATATCCAAGCACAGGCTCCTTGAAATTCCCACAGCCTGAGCAGGGCACTGCTCCCCTGCAAGGACAGGACACCCAGAGAATGAAAGGAGAGCCCTTCTAAGGGACATAACTGTTTGAAGCTCCTAATAAAATGTCCTGTACAAGCACAAACTGAGGGGAATTCTGTCTTTCCTGGATAAGAAAAGAAGCAGCAAGAAGCAGGCTTTGGTGAGCCTCCCAAAACAAATCTGCCCATATAAATAATAATAATAATAATTATTATTATATTAAAAAAATAATAAGAAGTTAATATATCAGTTTATTAATGCTATTTTAAGAGAGTCTCTGTCTCCTGCAGGGGCCTCACCTGCCAGCTCCAGGAGCTGCTGTGCCTCCCCTCCCAAGCCAAGGAGCTCTGAGCTCCTTTTCGAGGGGTCTGCCCCACATCCAGCTGTGCTGCACAAGGGTGTGATGACAGCACAGCTGGCTCCAGGCATTGCTGGTCCTGCTCCATGGCAATCACAGCTCTGACACTCACCAGGAAACAGCAGAGAAGAAAAGGGGAGCGGGAGACTGGAAGTTGAAGTGACAGCAGGTCAGTGGAGTTTCAGACAAGTTTGGGGATGATGTGGATTAACCTCTGTGCAGCAGCTGTTCCTGCTGGGCTTCCTGGGGAAGCTGGACTTGGCTTGGGATATACAGGGAGTCAGGACCTTTATTAAATGTATTAATAGGTATTTAGCCTTAATTTAATCAAAACAAGCTATTTCAAAGAGGAGTAAGAGCATGGATTCCTCTGCAAATTGAACTAATTGGTTTAAAATATCACATCCTCAGTTGAACAGGTGCAGCTTCATTTAGAAAATGCCATCATGTCCATCAGAAAGGCAGGCCCTTTTTTCAAAGACCACTTCGTGGAGCTGGAGAGAGTAGACAAGATTTTGGGGACAAAAACTCTTCTGTTGTGCCCCAAATCTGAAATGAAAGTATTTTCCATATTCTTCACTCCTGGGTTCAGGCTGACAACACCAACAAGGGCTGCACAAAAATTAAGAGGGAAGGTGTGATTAATATTTTATATGCCACATCCCTCTACCAAGTGGATAGGGCTTTGTTTGGACTAAAATGGTTTTTTAAACAAATGAAATTACCAACATAATACAAGAGTTCCTTGGTTTTTAAAATATTCTCCATGAATATTTTAAAATACCTTGAATCCTTCCTTGCACTTATAGCAATTTTGCTTCTTCCAGAACAGATTCATCTGAAAAATAATATGATTTCAATTTTTGTTCTTTGTTTTCTCATGTGGAATGTGTTTGGAGAATTGTTTACCTG
The DNA here is from genome assembly GCF_048771995.1 of Taeniopygia guttata. Classification (NCBI taxonomy): domain Eukaryota; kingdom Metazoa; phylum Chordata; class Aves; order Passeriformes; family Estrildidae; genus Taeniopygia; species Taeniopygia guttata. The sequence continues at coordinate 8,882,514 of NC_133044.1, read as the reverse complement.
GGGTGAGTGCTTGGTTGGATTCTGGTGAGGATTGTTTGAGCATGATGGCCAATCCAACCCACCTGGGGCTGGACTCTCGAGAGAGGGTCATGAGTTGTGTTAGAGTTAGAAATATAAAGTTAGAGAAAGTAGTATGTAGTTTTAGTATCTTCCTTTATATAGTATATTAATGTATTTTAACACAGTTATAATAAAGAAACCAATCAGCCTTCTGAATTAAGTCAGACATCATAACTTCTTCCCATTAAGTTCACCTGCATTTACAACAGGGGAGCACCTGCCCCACACCACTTCATGCCTTTTCTGTGTCTGGTGCTCCTGCAGTCACAGAGGAGAAAGGATTAGGGCCTGAACCTCACTGTGGCACCTTAGTGCAGCTAAAATGTCTGTTCTAGAACTTCCCCCCAATAAAAAAGTGGACTGTAAAGCAATGATGGGGGTTAAACTCATTACAACCTCTTCAAAATGCAGTGTGAGAGCAATTAAAAGAGAGAGACAATAATTCTGTGGATGCTGTGAAAGGACACCATGAGAGGAGCACACTACAGGCAGGACTTCACCAAACCATTCCCATATCCTCCCTGTCAGGCTCTGCAAGGAAATCCATTTTCCCCATGACACCAACCCCAGAGGACACATGGGATCTGTTGAGGGCAGGAAGGTGGAGATGGGCAGGAGTTTGGAAAGGCAGAATGAGATCTGGGTAGCCAGAAATGGGGCAGGGCTCAGTGTCAGGCAAGAAGCCACTAAGTGAGGCAGGGATGTGGCGCATCTGTCCTGGAGATATGGTAACCATGGAAAACTGAGGGATGCTGGGATTCCATAAAAAAAGGATGGATGTGATTGTAAGGATGGCTCGAGGCAACCTGAGGACTGATTTTGTCTGCAGAAATGAGTGAGGGAGTGTAGAGGAGCCACAGGAGTGAGGTCGCTCACCCCTAACAGTTGTAGATCACACTGTTGTATGAGAATTCTTTCTGGTGAGGCCTGGAGCACCAGCCAGTGTCTCTGGCTCTGCCTTGCTCCTTTTCCTCCCTGTTTTTCCCATTTTTGGACTATGGTCTCGGCTTGACCAACATCAGTCTTTGTGGAGTTGTGTTTTGAACAAAATCATGGAGCTCCTCTGAAGTAAATACATTAAAAAAAAAAAACAAAAAAAAAGAAGAAGAAGAAGGGGGGAAACACCTTCTCACAGCAAAGAAAAGTTTCAGGAGCAGATCTAAGCAGCACTTGCTGAAAGAAATGTGATTCAAGCAAAGAACTTTGCATTGGCTCCTCACTTGAAATGCTGTTCATTTTAAATCTCTTTGAAAATCTGAACAATCAAATTAGGCAGAACTGTTCAAGTTAGCATTATTGTAACCATCTAATTATCATTATTTTATTTAATACTTAAATATTCACTTATTTGATACTGTATATGTTCTTTCAGTTGACTGAAAAACTTCAGTTGACTGAAAAAAGAAAAAGAAAAAAAAGTCTGATTGTGACAACAGCATTTTCTGTATTTTCCTTCTTACTGTGCCCCAGCACCTAAACCAGCTCAGACCAGGTGCACAGTTTTGGTTCTTGCTGTGCCAAAAAGCTGTGGATGGGCTGGAGGGGATCCAGGAAAGGGCCACAAAGATGATCCAAGGAAGGGGAAGCTGCCATGTGAGGAAAGGGGAGAGCTGGGCTTGTTCAGCCTGGAGAAAACAAGCCTGGGAAGAGACTGTATTGCCATGTTCTAGTATTTAAAAGGTGGCTACAAAGAAGATGAAGACTCTATTTTTGCAAAGATTCACACGGAAAAAATGAGGGTACAATGGGTAATGGGTACAAAGAGACTCCTGGGGAGATTCCAGTTGGACACGTGAGGAAGGTTTTTCACAATGAGAACAAGCAGGCTTTGAAAGAATCTCCCGAGGTAGATTTCCCAGTGTTGTATGATTCCAGGATTTGGCTGGACAGAGTGCTGGGCCATCTCATCTACAGCATGCTCTTGCCAAGAAAGCTTGGAGCAGATAACCCCCAATGTCCCTACCAACCAGGGATTCTATGAAGTCAAGACAAGCTTTAGCATCTCCCAAAGCAAATGAACCCTCTAAGGAAAAAACCAAAAACAGAAGGACATTTTAAAAATTGCAGAACTGGGCTGAATGGACGCAGTTTGCAGGAGTGCATTGATTTAAAGTGGGGCAATGTGCTCCTTGGTTTAGCTCCCAGTTCCAAGGGAGTATGAAAAGTCCTGCCTGTGGGAAGAAAAAGGGGTGATACCAGTTTCTCCCATGAATGTGGTGCAGGTGGAGCCTGCCCTGTGGGTTTTAAACACAAAGTTTCTCCACAGCATTTGCAAAAGAGTTGTCAGGTTGAAAGTCTTCACACATGAAATGTTTCTTATCACGTATTCTACTGCCCTCATCCTGATTTTCATCTTCAACTCATAAGTAAACACAAGAGTAATCTGTATTATCTGGGCTGAGGCTCAATTGCTTTAAATCCCTCAGGGGAGGTGTGGGAAGCTGCCCTGATGTACAGCAGTCCTGAGACCAGTCCTTGGGTAGGAAAGGTGCCATGCTGGGCATCCAAATCCTGCTGGGATTTGTCCATGTGCACTCTCTCAGATTGCACTTCCCTGCAGGTGATGTGGAGATGGGGCAGCACAGGGTCTGTATTTGGTACAGGAACCAAAATATCTGCAGTGGAGGAGCTGTGTGCACTAACACATTTATTTGTCATTATGAAATGCAGCAGAGCAGATAAAACCATTAGATATTTAAAAATTAGTTAATGCTAGGATGCAATGATTTGGGCATTCCTAATGCAGCTTTAAATTGGATCGATATTTTCCAGTTCATTTTACTGTAGATTTTTAACCCTGCTCTTGCACTCGTGCTCCGTGCTCCGACAGCACAGGGAAGGAACATTTCCACTGGGATGTGACCAGCTGTGTTCCAGGAAGTGCATCAGCTCCTGGAAACTTGCTAGGCACCATCTCTTTTATTCAGGAGAGCTTAATTGTCATCCAGAACATCTGGGATGATCTCTCAGGGGTTTGTGTTGACAGAACATTAACTAACACACGAAAGCTCTGGGATCCCATGACATGATCCATCACTGAGCAAAGACAAGTTGCCTGTTTCACATAGGATGAATTCATTGAAGAGCCAAATCATTAGCATAGAAAGGTCATCTACTTGTCTGTCATTATTGTGTGAGGCAGATAGTCTATAATGTGTGCAGCAGTTCCCCATGGAGCAGCAATCAGCCCCTTGCTACACTATTTGATTTTTCTTTTTAAAGCTGGTGAAGAGCTTTCTCACTGAGATCTGATGCTGTAAATACCTCAAAGGAAATGTAGAACTACTGCCTGCTTCTGACTTCTCTATATAAGTATGGACACCCTGCGAGAAAAAAGTTTATGAGTATTACTGCTCTCCACTAGACAGTCAGACCTAAAGATCTGAAATGAATTCTATATTGCTTGTAGGAAGAGAAGGTTTCAGTTTTAAATTGCAGAAGTTTGCACCTGAGACAAAAACTCCATCATACTTTTCTCCCTGGTTGTAGCCAAAGCTGTGGCAGATAGCTCAGCCATGTGGCTTTAGATGTCCACCAACAAATGTCAACACTGCTGATTCCTCTGGCTGTATCTCCCAGAGGTTAGGTAAATCTTGCCAAGCCAGCACTAGCTGGACAATTTTCACCTCATCAGCCAACCTGCTGAATCTGCAAATAACATCAAGAAAATGCCCCCAAAGCAACATCTTTTGGAACAGGACAAAAAAAGAAAAAAAAAAGAAGAAAAAAAAAATCAATAATTTTGTTCTGTCAGCGGTGAGCGTATGGTTTATATCCTTTCATTACAAACTTGGATATCATCCCATTTGGCACTTGAAAAGTAAAAATCCATCCCAGCTATGAATGTTATTTTATTGTGACTCAGGCTTTGGAGGTTTGCAGGTTCTCCACTCTTCTCCACACCACTTGATTTCCAGCGCTGCTGGAAACGTGAGCTGCTCTGTTTCACCACCTTTGCCTTGTGCATCTCCCAAGGGTGGCACCCGATTCACAGAATTCCCAGAATCATTGGGTTGGAAGAGACCTCCAAGATCATCGAGTCCAACCCAGCCCCAACACCTCAACTCAACCCTGGCACCCAGTGCCACATCCAGGCTTTGTCAAACACACCCAGGGATGGGGACTCCACCACCTCCCTGGGCAGACATTCCAGAACTTTATCACCTTTCTGTAAAAAACTTTTCACTAGTATCCATCCTTTATTTCCCTTGGTGCAGGTTAAGGCTGTGTGCTCTGGTTCTGTCAGTGCTGCCTGGAGAAAGAGCCCAACCCCACCTGAGCACAGCCACCTTTCAGGATCTGTAGAGTGATAAGGTCACCTCTGAGTCTCCTTTTCTCCAGGCTGAGCACCCCCAGCTCCCTCAGTGGTTCCTCATAGGATTTGTGTTCCCAGCCCCTCACCACTGAACCACTGATCACTGAGCAGAACACTCTGTATTTTCAGTTGACTGAAAAACTTCAGTTGACTGAAAAAAGAAAAAAAAAAAAGTGTGATTGTGACAATAGTATTTTCTGTATTTTCTTTCTTACTGTGCTCTAGCACCTAAACCAGCTCAGACCAGGCGCACGGTTTTGATTCTTGCTGTGCCAAAAAGAACCTATCCTGCACTGAGTCTGTAGCTGCTGCTCTGCAGCTGGGAGCAGCCAGTCAGTGCTAAATTGGGCAGGTAAGTCTTTGGGTGTGTCCTTGAAACGCTGTTTTGGGCAGTGCCTGTTGCCCTGCACATGGGTCTGAGGGCATTCCCACACTGATAGCAGGAAGGACAGTGAGCACACAATGACAAAGTTGAATATTTCAGCTGGTCTGAGGGTCAGGATGCAAACTGGCCCCTGATAACCAGTGACACATCTCTGGAGTATCAGTATTTCACAGACCTTGGAGGCTTTGCAGTGCATCCTCTCAGAGGCAGAACCATCCCTCCTGCCTTTGTGATAACCTTGCAAACAGATCTATAGCACTTCACAGTATTTCATTTCAGAGGTTCCCATTCAGAAAAGAGGCACTGAAAATCCATAACAATTGAAATATAGTGGAATTTGAACCAAGGTCACGCTAGTTTGAGAGATGACCTGCTGTGTTCAAAATTAGCCTTAGCCAATGCATGTGCTGCTCAGTTTACAAGTGATGCTCTGACCCCCTGAAATTCAGAGTGACAAAAGAAAGATGTTTGTAGGAAGGGGTGGACTGGGCAGAAGGAAGCTGTATGATCATTTCACCTATCCTCATGCATAAAACAGGCCAGCAAACATTACTCTGAAATTCCTGCAGTGAGACCATAGGTCTTTCTCTGAGCTCCCTTTACCTCAGTGAAGAGTCAGGAAAAAATCCAGAAAAAACTCTCCCATCCTTATTGACCTCTATAGGGCCAAATTTCCAAGGTGCCTTGGGGCAGAACAAAAAAAATCAATGTTTTTCTATATTATAAGCATGACTGCATCCCTGCCCAGGAGCAGGACTGATTGCTGGTCTGAGCTCCATTAATATGCTATTGGCACTTTATGCATGGAAAAGGTGACCTATTGCCTTGCCTGTTAATAGATGTCCCACCCAGGAATGTCTCTATAAACCAGATTTCCATATTCGGAGTGGCACTGGTTGACCTCAGAGTGCTGTTTTTCAAAGGATTTTGCAAACCTATCTTAGAAGAGCTGTGTGATGCAGTTCTAGCAGTTTTGTCTAATTGACATGAACTACAAACAGGCTTAGCCTAAGCCAGGGTAAGTACAATGTGCTGGGGGAGGCTCTGCACAAGGCTGGCCCTGTGCAGGGAAACTGGTTCCAGTTTCTGTGGCCAAGCTCTGTCAGGTAAAAGACAGAGGGTTTTGTAAAATGAACAAGGGCAGCATGGAGGGACGTGGGAGTAAATGGCTGGAGATACCCACATCTAAAGGAAATCAGGGTGATTTGGTTTCTCAAAGCTATCTTCAAAGGACACAATGCTGCTCAAAAGTTTTCTAAAAAATGCAAGTTCACCAAAATAGAAATTTTCTGCAGGAATGTGTCCACTCCTGAAATATCGAGCTCAGGGGGGGCGGCAGCAAACCCTTCAGCTTGACACCCCTGGGCTGGAGCAAAGTTAGTTTCCAAAGGAGTTTTTGGCATCACAACCAGAATGAATTTCTTTCACATTGCAGGCAGCATGCAGCCACCCCCTCCCCTTGAAACAGGAGCTCTGACAGACCCAATCCCTCTGCCAATCCACTCTGGCAGAAAAAGATGGAAATATTCTACCAGGAGCCTAAGCCTATGTTAATATTTGTAATTTCAAACACTTGATTTCCCAACTCCTGTGCTGCCATGGACATCACAGCAGCCATCCAGGTGTGCTGCTGGTGCCAGGTTGTGCCAAAGCCACTGCAGGTCTCGTGGGACACCAGCGTGCTGGGCTGGCAGGGGCACCCCAGGGTCCCAGGGCTGGTGCTGATGGTCCTGTGACACAGAGAGCTGCAGCCAAGAGGTGCCACAATCACCTCAAGCTCTGCATGTCTCAAACAGGGCTGGAAAATAGTGACAAATACTCCTGTGCTCTGACTTGCATCTGTCCAGTGTCTACTATATTAACAAAAGAGAGGGGGGAAGAAGCCTAAGTAATGGATTTTTTTCTGCTTCATTTTACTCCCACCTTCTCTGCCCCCTGTAATCTGATTTTTTACACCTCATTTATGTGTTTTTATTCAGCTCATCTTTGTGTTTTCTTTTTTTTCACACCTTTGGATCAGCTCTCTCTCCTTGTCTGGCACCTGTGATTATATCCTTCAGCTTCACAATGCAGACTTGCAGAGCAGCATTTAATAACAGGGAGGATTTGACTGACTGGAGCTTTGATAATGGTGGTGGGAAAAGCACAATCACTGCCTTTTTGACAATATACTTTGCACAGAAAGCGTTCGACGGTGTCACAATCTGATAAAAAAATCCCCAGATTCTACCCATAATTATACCTTCTCTCCTTTACCTATCCACCTTCTTTTCAAAACTAAGCTATTGTGGGTGACACCAGTCTCCAGGAAGGTGGGGGTGGTGGGACACAAACCTGGAGAGAGACAGAGAGGAGGAAAAGAGTTCAATTCACCACGATTCTGCTCAGCCTCTCTGCCTGCCCACTCTCCCACCTGTCTCTTTTCAGCTGACAGTTTTCCTCAGCCATGGGCAGGCCAGCACCATCTGGGATGGGGAGAGGTTTTAGGATGAAGAAACATCACCTGATTGGTACCATTTCTAACAAAAAAGAAGACTGAGGTATTTTCAGGAATTTAGAAAGCCAGGTGAGCTAAGAGGTTTCACAGTGTTCGATTGCCAGCTCCACTCAGAGTCCTTGTTGGGAGGAGGAGGAGGGACTGTGGATGTTCAGCTACTGCTAAAGATAAGGTGCATGTGTGCTCTGCTGCCTTAGGGCTTCTCAGGGTGATGGACCCCACAGCAGCTCTGAAAATCTACAAAGAACATCAAGAAAATGCCCCAAAAGCAACATGAGGGTGGCAGGCCATGGCCCTAAGGAGTATGGTGCTTCCCAGCTTTGGCTGCACTTTGGGTTAAGTCACACGGACTTAACTGCTCCAAAACCATTTATAGACACAGGATGGACTGTCCAAAGTTCTTCAGGAGATATCCATGCCCACCTCTGGCATGATTAAAGCACATTCAGTGCCCCACACCACCGAGACCTCAGGATGCACAACTGCATTTGGGTGCAGGATGGGGACAGGGCTGTGGGCGTCCCTCCCTCCCCAGTACCCATCCAAACACTGCAAAGACAAAAGCTGAGACTTCCCAGCGTTGCTCTTATGATTGAAGCCAGCTAAAATAAAGATAAGCCTGGAGTCTGGGGGCTGCTGAGGCTGAGGAGGGTCTGAGGCACTCTGGGTGCTGCTGCAGGCAGGGACAGGCACTCAAGGCCCTACTCTGCCATTCCCCACCCTTTGTCTCACTGCACTTCCAGTAAGCCAGGATGCTGCATCCATCAATGCTGGCAAGGGACCAGCACTGTGCAATAGTTTTTAAGTAGCATCCCTGGGAAGAGAATCCAGTCCAGGCTGTCCCAGCTGCTGTGGACATGGCACACCTGATGTTAAATGGCTGGGGAAGCAAGAAGCTGAGCAAACATCCAGGAAGGTTGTAAGGATGGGGGTTACTGGCATCAGCTTCTGGCTTAATACAGTAATGTGGAAAAAAAAAAGCTGCAGTTGTGCTGGGCCCAGGGCCTGGCCTCTGGCAGGAGGGGCTGCCCTCGGGCTGGATCGATACGGAGCTCACAGGGCTGAATGTGCTGTGGACACAGGAGCTGCTGTGGGCAGGGGAGGCAGAGCTGTCCCCAGGGCCACACAGAGCCAGCAAGGGCCAGACAACAAATCCAGAGTCACAGAATCACAGAATGGTCTGGGTTGGAAGAGACCTTAAAGCTATCTCATGCTCACGCCCCGTTTTGAATGTTCAGGGACACGTTTCACTGTCCCAGGCTGCTCCCAGCCCTGTCCAGCCTGGCCTTGGGCACTGCCAGGGATCCAGGGGCAGCCACAGCTGCTCTGGGCACCCTGTGCCAGTGCATTCTCACAGTGAAGAATTTCTTCCTAACATCTAATCTAAATCTCTCATCTCTTAGTTCAAAAGTATTCCCTCATGTCCTGTTGCTATCTACCCTTGCAAAAAGTCACTCCCCCTGCTCTTTCAGGAGTCCTGTTTAAATGCTGAAAGGCTGCTTTGATTTCTCCCTGGAGCCTTCTCTTCCCAGCTCTCCCAGCCTGGCTCCAGAGCAGAGGGGCTCCAGCCCTTGGAGCATCTCCAGGGCCTCCTCTGGACCCAACAGGTTCCTGTCTTTCATGAGCTGAAGGCTCCAGAGCTGGGAGAACTCCAGCCCTGGCTGCAGCACTGCAGTTACAGATATTGACCCACACCTGCTCAGGGATGGAGCCCTTCCCTTCAGGGCCAGGGCCAGAGCAAACACTGACTTGGGCTTACAAGGGGATGGTGTAAAAGCCTCTGGGATTTTGTCATGGCCAGTGCACTGATGTAAAATGGGGATTTCTAAGTGCCACAATGGGGATTTCAGCAGTGTCACAATCTGATTAAAAAAATCTCCAGATTCCATCCATAATTATATCTTCTCTTCTTTAGCTATCCATCTTCTTTTCAAATCTGAGCTATTGTGGGTGACACCAGTCTCCAGATGGAGGTGGTGGGACACAAACCTGGAAAGAGGCAGAGAGGAGGAAAAGAGTTCAATTCACCACAACTCTGCTCAGCCTCTCTACAGGTATTCACCCATACCTGCTCCAGGATGGAACCCTTCCCTTCACGTCAGGGCCAGAGCAAATACTGACTTGGGCTTAAAAGAAGATGGTATAAAAGTATAAAAGCAAGGTATAAAATAATAAAATGGCTTTCTAAAATGCATTAGAACATTTTTTTTTTAATCTGTGATGCTGTGTTAGGCTGAACTCAGCCTTTTCCTGTTCAAGCTCACTTTGAAATAACATGTCCAAAAAAAGGAGCCCCACAACTATCACTGAAAACAAGAACTCATCTAGCCTACATATGTAAGTTTGATTTTACTTTTGAAAAGTGACCTTTTTTTTAAAATTAGTTTTAATATTTGTTATATTATGGCTAAGGCTATGCAATTTCTCTTGAGTAAAGGATCTTTTTGCAAAAGAGAAAACTAAGTTCAATATTCTTAAAATCTAAGTTTATGCCAAGATCTACAGGAACATCACCCCTAGACCCACTGCTCAGTTCTAATGTTTTCTAGGTTCAATGTGTTTAGATGTTCTTTTGTATTTACCTAAATGTAACTTAAAAGCAGAACTGTTCTCACTGCTGTTCTCTTCCATTCCCCAAACCAAAACACCTAATTTGTCATTGAATGAGACATTTTTGGTAACTCTAACTTTTTTCATTCACCCAGGAAAAAAAAAAAAAAAAAAAAAAAAAAAAAAAGGCTTTTTTTTTTTCCCAAATCCAAAGCATTATGTTTTGTTTAGGCAGTAAATCCAAAGGAAATCTGTATTTCACACAGCTTTAACAGGAGCTGTTGTTTTAAATAACAGAGTGGGAAAGGAAATAGCTGCTCTTAAACTGTGAATAGCTGAGGTAGTAGAATATCAGAGTAATGAACAAAAATTCATTGACTTATTTTTTTCTCTCTGGGTGGTGATCAGCCCATCCTCCAGTGTGGATTCTTTGCTTATAGGCCTAAATTAGCACTGCAGCCATGCAATGGGGATGTGGAGGAGCCAGCCAGCCACTCCTCGTGCAAAGGAATATGAAACAACTCCGTGCTAGTCACTACTTTTGTTATCCCATTGTGCTATTCCTTTTGGGGGAATCGTGTTTTCACACTTTATTACCCAGTGCTCCGTTAAAATCAATGGCAGCCGAGCTGGCAGTGTTTGGCTGTGGCCTTCCAGGCAGCTCTGACACTTCTGGGAATCAGGAGCACAAGAATAATGCCTTTCAATAAGCAGCTTATCGACCAAGCAGGAGTTAAGTGAACCTGTGGTGTACTTCTCAAGTTTCTCTCCTCTCACATGATTATTGCACTTTATTCCTGCTTTGCTTTTGTTCTTTGGACAATCAGTCCTGGAAAAGGACTGGCTCCAGCCCCAGCCCAGCACCAGGGTTGTGCTGGAGTAAAGGGACAGTGGCTTTCTCCCCTGGTCCCACCAGCTCCTTCCTCTCTAAATTTTGGGATCACTGGCTGCTACAGCAGTAACCAACCCACTGGAGATGAATTTCCAGCTTTCCAAAAAAAGCTGGGCTCCCAACCTGATCTTCAGAGAGGCACAAGGAAGGAGGAGAGGCTGCACAAGCTTCAGCACAAAGATTTTCCTTGAGAACCACAGCAGACATTGTCCATGCTTCCTCCTAACTCCTTTAAACAATTACAATAGAGGCACTGCAAAGAAATCCAGGGAGGAAAAAAGCAAAGTGCAAAAGCAAAGACATAGTTTTGAGGTTTTTTTTTAGGGTTGAAATGGAGAAGCCCAGCAAGAAGCAGTCTGATGAGTCACAGTAGAGCCAAAACTGGGACATGACAGACCTTGTGTTTTCTCTTTGGGGATGAACTGGTCACTTCTCAGCTCTGCTTGGCTGGGATGTCCCATATCCATCACAAACAAGGCCAGCTGCCCCTGCTCAGGTGATGGACTCAAGAGCAGCTCTGTGCTCCAGCACACAGAGCTCTGACCCCAATGCCTCTCATCACAGGGCTTCCCACAGACATCCCAAAGCAGAGGAAGGAAATCTTAATGCAATTTATGCTCCAGAGTTACAGGAGAGACCCGGCACTGAGGCTGAAACTCTGCAGGACCTGGGACCTGACATCAGTGAAACACCTCCTCAGGTAACCCAGGCTGTGCTGCAGAACCAACAGCTCCTGACCTCTGCTTGGCACCAGGCAAGGCACACAGCCACCCTCAGAGGTTTTATTTCTTTAATGCCATTATCTGGTACATTTTACAACAGTTACAACAATACCTGACACTCTCAAAGACAGTGAGCATCCATGGATTACAACCTGTACCCTGCACTCCTCTGTGTTGTGCAAAGCAGCATTAAAAGCATTATTTAATTGCAGCCAGGGACCATTTCATTGACCAAGACAAGTGGAGGTGAAAGCATGTTGTGGGCTTCTCCTGTACTCAAAAGCTGCTCCCGTGCCTGTGGTGTGCACAACATCTGCTGTGCAGGGCACCTGCTGCAGGATGTGTGGGAAGATTTTAATACTCACCATGGCAACCCACATTAATAGCTGTAATCCCCCTCAAAAAACTGGGTTGGTCCTTCTTCCACACCTGCAGAAATACCTTCAGGAAGGACATTCACACTGTGGATCTGCTCTTGGGCACCTGATACCAACTGTGGAGCCTCAGTGTGAGGCCTCCTGAAAAACAGGAACACATCCCTGAAGTGTTCAAGGACAGACTAGATGAGATTTAGAGCAGCCAGGTCTAGTGGAAGGTGTCCCTTCCCATGGAAGGGAGGGGTGGAACAAGATGGTTTTTGAAGTTCCTTCCAATCCAAACTTTTCTCTAAAAAACAGCCTTCCCCTATTTGTGAGACCTCCTTGGTGCATCTGTCCAGATCTAGGGGGCCCCCACCATGTCCATCCCCAAATCCACAGAGCCTCCCATGTTCTCACACCCCTGGCAGCTGAAACAAGCTCATCTTGCTGTGCAATGAACCAGCTTGTAGCTCTTACAAGGTTGGCTTATCCTGAACTCATTGATCTTATCCCATTGATCCAAAGTTGGGATTAATTTGAAGCTAAACCTCTCCCATCAGTGTCAGGGAGATGGCCCTCCAGGAATCAATGCTGATGAAATATTGAGTCCCTCCTCCCAGCAGACACCCCTGAGCCACACACCTGCATCCTGCCTTCCTGCTCTGCCCAGCAGCTCTGCCCAGGAGAGCCTGAGTGCTGTGCTAGCAAGGTACCAACAGCCCTGCATTCCTGCAAGCAAGGACAGACCCTGGGAAGCCCCAGGACAAAGTGCAGATTCCCAAAGGAAAACAGAATGTAAGTTGCCAAACTGCCCAACTGACCCTGCAAAGGTAGATGAGGAAAGTTCTGCCAAATTCAGCATAGAGCTACTAAAAGCTGTGACCAAACCACAGAGAGGAGACAGGGATGCACCATGCAAGCACAGCTTTGGTGTTTTCACCTCTCCCTCACCTCTCAGTCCACAAAGGTTATCTGGGCCACTACCAGAACCACCACAGCTACTTTTGGCTCTTGGGTTCCACTTCTAAACACACCACAGTTAGCCCCAGATGTCACAAATCTTCCTGAGGAACAGGCTGTAGGGCCATGAGCTCTGCAGCCCCTCCTGCCACGGGCAGCTCACCACCACACCACCATTCCTTGGTCAACAGCAGCAGCAACAGCTCAGGCTTCCCATGACTCTGGTACCAACATTTCATATCTGTGCAATGAGCCCATCCTTTCTTTTACACAACATCTCAGAGGGGCTCTGGAGACAACTGGAGCTGCAGTACAGTCAGTGCGGTCCCAGTCTCTCCTGTGATCATCCTTACTGAGAAGGACTTGCTGAGCTTTTCTCTTGGAGCAGTGTTTGCATTGATGCTTCAGCTTTTAGCTTTTATTTTTTTTCCAGATTCTGGGCTGCTTTAGTGTGTGGGTCTGGGCTTCATATTAGGGGATGGTGAGCTCTTTTCACAGAGCAGGGACACAAAACAATTCCTTCTCCAGCTGGGGACCAAGGACAAATGATCCAAATCTCAGACCCAAGAGCACAAACAGCGTGGCTGAAAAAAGAAAAACAGGAAGGATGGGACTGCATGGGCTGGAGCTGTAAATGGACAATTAGTTCCAATATGGAAATGGAACAGAACTTATAAAAGTGAGAGACCCCATGACCATTTTTCCATTTTGTGACCATTTTGGTTCATCTTGGGTGTAGCCCTGGCTGGGCTCTTGTGCTGCCCAAGGTGGATTCATTGAGGCATTTTAATAAATCCCTGCTTTATTCTTTAGCTCTGTCCAGCCTCTGCTCTAGGTCAGCCTTCACAAGGCATCAGCACTCATCTCCCACCACAAACTGTTAATCACAAACTGTTAATCACCTCTGGGTGACTCCCATGAGAAGACAACAGAAATATCTGTGGGGGATGAGGCTGCCCCTGGGGCTCAGCATCCCCCACAAACCCCACAGTGCAGGGGAAGAGAGACCCCCTTATTTCCTTATTTGTTACTATAGAACACAAGAAAGAACAACATTAACTGCTGCTATTGTTATGGTAAAATACTATTTTTTTCCCCCTGACTTCAGCATTTACAGTTTTCTAAAGGTGACAGTGGTTTGGAGGGTGAAAGTGCCACCTCTCCAACGACACTGAACAAACTACTAGTTTATTAAATCTCTCTGCTTCTATGAAGGAATATAAAACAATAAGTTATTTACAGAACGTATATGAGAAAGTTTGTTACAAGAATGTCAGAAGGCTTTAGAAAATCTTAAAAAATGAAAGCAACACCTTATTCCCAGATTTGGAGTCACAGCTTCCCCAGCAGGTGACCGAGCCCCTTCCTCTGCACGAGCAGGGGCTGAGGGTGATATTAATTACACCAGAGTGGTTTTGGTTTTTTGTTTTTTTTTTTTTTTTTGTAGTTGGTTTGGTTTTTGGTGGGTTTTTTTGTGTTTGGTTTTTTTTTTGTTTTTTTTTTTTTTTAAGTGGCAAATCCACTGCATTCATAGAAACACTTTGCACAAGTGTGAAGTAGTTTTGTGTGAAGATTTTAATCAGTGTTCCACAGTACAATCCCGTGAGATGGGCTGCTATACCTATTTTATGATAGAGAGAAGAGAAACACAAAGGTTAAAGAAACTATTTAACAATGTGCATTTGAGACATGGTGTTTGCTACAGATCAGCTTGAGGGCTGGCAATACTGGGGAAAAGCAAAATTCACCTAGCCCAAATTGCTAAATCATATACATATCCCTCATTCCTAATTCATATCCCATGTGGATATGATCCCACTCCGACATTTTTTAATGGGACCTTGAGCTCATTTTGCAGGACCCTGATGTTCAAACAACCCCAAGCCCTCTCAGCAATATCCAGGTGATGATGGCCTCAACAAGCTCTCTCCAAACAAAAGAGCTCTCACTGGGAGCACAGGCAGGAGCTGGGTGCTTTTGGAAAGATTTGGGTTTTGTCCATAGGGACAGGGGAGGCGGGCAGGAATGACACCAACGTGGTGAGGGTCACTCCTACCATGAGAAAAAGGCTTTGCCAACTTCAAGGCTTTCCCTTTCCCCACAGAACTCTCCTTTCCCACTGTCCTGCCCTGGGGATGTGCAAGAGTTGATTCCCAAAGGCATCGCTCTCCTGCGGGTGGGATCCATGAGTGCCTGGCTCTCCCTCACCTGTCCTGCACATCCTGAGAGATTTGGGCTGCCTGAAGCCACAGATGTCCAAATTCCACATAAACCCAGTAAAAGCAGTCCTTAATAGCTGCCAGGTCCTTCAGAATAGAGGATTAGGCTCAGTTGGCTCTTTTTTGGGGAGGGGGGGAGAAGGAAAAAATATAAAGGAAAGAAAAAAAAGAAAATAACAATATTATATTGTTTATAGATTAGTCACTCTTTTTTAATTAAAGGTTAAAACAGACGCCTGAAACCTGAGAAAGGACACTTTTAGCAGAGGGCAGTCACATGGAACCAAACCTTGAAAACCATGAAAGACCTGATTTATACCAGAGGGCAATAAAACATCAGTGGAAAAAGAACAGCAATGTCAGTAGGAGCAGACTGTCATCTCACCTTTGACCCTGTTTTATACTGCTGTGTTTCTGCTGGTTTTCATCTGGACTTACTGGTGTAATTGGAACAAATGAGTCCCAAGACTTTGGTTGTGGGAAGAAGATCATGCTTGGACACTGCTGAGCAGCAGCCCCAGTAAATAACCTGGTTTTGCTGTGGACCAGGGGCTTTTAACCCCTTCCACAGGCATTTGAGCCAAAGCCCAACAGGTAATGAGTTTGAGATGGCCTCAGCAGGGCCTGAACATTAGGGGTCTTCCAAGGGTGGAGAAAACCCTCCAGCAACTAAGTTTTGCTGATTTTCTGCTGAATCACAGCAGACAATTACACACAGAGCTTCGGCCCACTGTGAATTAAAAGACCCAAAATCCCTGAGAAAGGGAAGTGCTCGTTAACTCCTGCTGAGCAACTGGGCTGCTCCAACTCTCAAAGCAGCTCCTTCCCAGCTGGGCAGAGGCTGTAGGGGTGCACAGGGCTCTGTGTGTGTTTGTTAGCACAAACGAGATGCAGCCTGAATTGTTTCAACTTGACTCGCATTATGGATGTTACAATTGTACACGTATCTGGCAATTGAAATAAATACCTGCAGAGGTAAATAAATGCCTCTCTTCTTTCTTCTTCCTCTTTTCTTTCTTCTCTGTCTAGGTTTGGAAAGACAGGTGTCTGCTAAGGAAGGCAGAAGCCTCCCCTGAAATGGAAAAATGTAGACCCTCTCCCTCTGAATTGTTATCAATTTGAAATTAAGGGGGGCTCTCAGGCAAAAATATGGGAGCAGGAATAACAGTTCTTTATTAGGGAAGAAAAGAAAAATATAAAATAAACAATGCAGTGAACCAAAACAACACTGACAGAGTCAGAACACAACCTGACACCCTGTTGGTCAGGGTGTTGGCAGCAGTCCAATTGGAATTATGGCTGCAGTCCTCCTGGAGTGTCAGGTGTGGTTCTGTTGGAACAGTGATCCCGTAGAAAAGGGTGCAGTCTTCCTCTGAAGAGGCAGTGGAAGAGGCAGCTGTTTCTCTGGGAAATCCAGGGCAGGAAAAGCTGTGGTGGTGTCCCAAAAACACAGATTATATCCAGGTAGGAATGCTTGGCTCCTCCCTCTGGGCAGAGCATCTCACAATGGGATGTTCTAGCTCTTATCAGTCATGCAGGGACACTCAGTGGCCCATTATCAGCAGATGTCTCCCCTGAGAGAGGATTGGCTGTGGGGGAGATAAGGAAAACTGCCCACTTAACACAAAATAACTGCCATACAGATGGTAATGGAATACATCTTGCCTTTCAATCTGGGACCATACCCCAGAGAAGAGTTAATGGTATTTAGCCAGACCTGTGAGACAAGCCTGTGGAAGAGCCAGCTCCTGTCTCTCATCTCCAGCACCCAAATGAGCTGCCTTGGGTCCATGGTCCACAAAGTTCAGTTTGGTTAGATCCCAAGGTAGAAATAAACTGAGTTATTCTGTCATTTCAGGGGACAGTTACACACCCAGCTGTCATCTAAAGCAAAAGAAATTCAGAAACTCCGGGCATGGAAATTCATGTAAACTACAGGCATGACAAGCAGCAACAAAGCAGTTGCTTCATTTCGGCAGGCAGTTTCTATTTCTCCCTTTTTGTTTTGCAGACAGAGTGAGGCAGCAGCTGAGTAAGTGTGAAAAGCCATAAGAGCAGTCTCTCTTCCAGGCAGCTGGCTGGTTCAGTGTAGGTTGATTGAATGATAAGACACTGTTTGAACATAGTTGTAACTATAGGGAACAAGAGAGCTGGAAATTTGCTGTCAGGTGAGATGGGGAGCTGAAAAAGACAGGGTTGAAGAGCAATATGTCTTCAGGAAATGCTAGCATAATACTCCTGGAAAATCTGCAGAGCTAGAGTTAAAATTTGTTTACATCATCTTAAAGACGGGGCAGATCATAGGTCAAGGAATTTGGCCATTTTAAACTTCAAAATAAAGAAAGTAGATGTGTCCTGCTGAACCTGTGCTGATGCTAAACAGAGTCACTGCACCCTGGTCCTGAACACCTTCCCTGTAGTTCTGCTGAGATGCTGCTGGGCATCTGTGAGGGCTCAGTGCCCTACATAGGAGGGGAAGAAAGGTGCTTTGGGGGGTTGGTTGTTTTGGTGTGTAGTTTTGATTGTAAATTTTTAAAGCCGTAAGAAATTCCTAAGAAAAGATATTCTTTCCTGGCTCTTCCTTAAATTGATGCCACTTTGCAGAGTAATGAGAATTGAGAAGTTTAATGGGTAAAGGTAAAATGGTTTCTATCTTTACAAATATTCCATGTCAGGGAATTAGAGCTGGAGACCCCAAAGAAGATTCTCTGAGATAAAATTTAATAGAAAGTATTTTTCACTGAAACACACAAGAGAGAAAAAGCCAGATTGCTTCTGATGAGAGGTGGGAACCAGAGCACAGCATAACAAGGGGTTTCTTCACTAGTTTCACAGGAGACAGCACAGCCCCAGGCTCTGGCATTTGTGAGGAATTCAGTGCTTTGGTCCTGCTCTGTTTGGGGATTAGATCCTTGCTGAGAAGGGCTGCCCTGGCCTGGCTGCTCCACATCCCTGCCATGGCTCTTGGCAGTGCAGCCCCCGAGGAACTCACAGGAATGCCCAACCCTGCCCAAGGGTCACTTATGGGCTCATTAATTGGGAAACGTTAGGAACTCCCTAATGGGAAAAGAGAAAAGAAAAACTGGAAGGTTTGTCATGCTTCCTCCCACTCCAACATGAAAAATAAGGCATGAAGCTGACAGGCACCTGAGCAGCCTTGGGGAACAGCAACAGCATCTCATAAGCACTAGATCACCACAGCAGGGCCCGGGATGGTCCCCACCACATGGTCCCCAAAGCAGGGGACTGGAACCAGCTCCAGGGACACCCACCAGGCAACAGCCCTCAAAAAACTGGAAAGATTCATAGGCATGAACAGGAGCAGGCCCTCTAAGCCATTAAAAAAACAACACCCTATAAATCAGGCATTTCGGTTTCTTTTGAAGTGTTCCTAATAGCAGTAAATTTTAACAGCCTTTTCTTCCCTAATACTACTGTGCATCCCCTAGGTAAGACTGTCTGGACCCAAGGGACTTGGTGGCCCCAGCCAGTACAGCCACTGCTCACCACAGGATGTTGTGAATTAAAACAATATTCCAAGCAATTAATCACAGTGTTTCTCTACTGAAAAGTGGAAGGTGTGAACAGGGAGAGAGAAGGAGGGGAAGGAAAAAAAAATCAAAAAGAAAGACAAGAAGCTTATCTAAATCTATTTACATGGAATGATTATTCAATTAATTTTTTCATTACACTTGCCAAAAAGAATTGCCTGTGTCTTTAGTGCTGTGTGTGAGATTTCATTAATAATTAATAGCAGCAGCTCTCCTCTGCTTAGCAAGCAGGAGCATTTGTCTTTGGAGGTCACACCCCACAGGTGGGTACAGCCTGAAGAGGTGGGGACAAACTTGTGCCCAGCTGCTGTCAGTGGGGTTTCCCCTCCAGCAGGGTGGTGTTTGCCACTGCAAATGCTGTGTGAGGCAGACCCTGGGTTGCAGGAATGAGCATGTCCTCATTCCCACCAGACTCCTGCTGGTCCTTCTGCTCTCCATGCCTATCCTGGGGAGCCCAGTCCTGTCCTCCAAGCCTCTCCCACCAGCACCATCTTTGCTCCTTTCTCCTCAACTGCCTGCTTTCCCTGCAGGAGACTTAAAACATAAACTTATGTTTATATAGTTGCAAGTAAGAATATGCCTTAAGTGAGAAACTGCATTGGGTAAGATGGTTAAAGCTCCTCTTGTTCCACCCCCTGCCATGGGCAGGGACACATTCCACTGTCCCAGGCTGCTCCAAGCCCTGTCCAGCCTGGCCTTGGGCCCTGCCAGTGATCCAGGGGCAGCCACAGCTGCTCTGGGCACCTGTGCCAGGGCCTGCCCACCCTCCCAGGGAACAATTCCTAATTCACAATATCCCATCCATTCCTGCCCTCTAGCAGTGGGAGCCATTCCCTGTGTCCTGTCCCTCCATCCCTTGTCCCCAGTCCCTCTCCAGCTCTCCTGGAGCCTCTTTAGGCACTGGAAGAGGCTCTGAGCTCTCCCTGGAGCCTTCTCCTCTCCAGGTGAGCACCCCCAGCTCTGCCAGCCTGGCTCCAGAGCAGAGGGGCTCCAGCCCTTGGAGCATGTTCTGCTGGAGCCAGGGGACTCAGGAATGCTCACACCAGGGCCCTTCCAGGACAGCACCATGTGCTCTGCAATGTTTGTTTGACCTTCAGTTCCACCTCAGTTGTGGGACACCCAGGTTAGCTCAGACCACGGAGTGATGAAAGCAGAGTGAGCAGTGCAAAGAGCAGCTATAAATCACTCTAGCTCCTTCCCAAATATAAAATTTGTAAGAGACCCCTGGGTTCTTATAAATATTTAAACCCATTTTTAGCTGTTTATGTCTTACATCTGTCTTTATCAACCTGCAATCATTTCTCCACCCACATCCCACCCCACTGCCTGCTAATCCTCACTGGCTGCTCTCCATGAAAATATGTTTTCTTACCTTAGTTTGGACAGTTATCACCTGAACTCTGCCTGGCAGTTCTCCCCAGAGTAGCTTCCCATGGAATAGGTAAAAAATGAAAAAAAAAAAATGATGATGTCTCTAGAGACTTAACAATTACTCAACCTAATCAATTAAAATAGACATAAGAATCACAGAAAGATTTGGAGTGGAAGGAACCTTCAAGATCATCTCACTCCAGCCCCCTTCCATGGGCAGAGACACTTTCCACTAGACCATGTTACTCCAAGCCCCACCAGCCTGGCTTTGGGTACATCCTTCTCTTGGAAGCAATATCACAGTGTGGCCAGCTGTGCACACCTGCACATTTTATTGCTTCTCCTCCCCTCTTGGTGCCACACAAGTTGTATCACAATGACCTGGTTTCTTCCAAGAGGTCTGTGCTGCTTTGTTCAACACTGGGAAAAGGTAGAAGGACAAAGTTTATCCACAAAAAGTCAGCTGGTGTGGCTTAGAGCCACAGACTGCCAATTTTCCAGCTTTCTAGTAGAAAGGAAAACAAAGGGGAGATTTTTTCTGAGAACCTCTTTAAAAAAAAAGACAAGGAAAAGCCATGCTTCCCAAGCAGCCATAGGGCTGGTAAAAACCTCATATAAAAGTAAAATATTGTATTTTCAGATTTTGGGTAGTCCTCAGAGAGCTAGGTTAGCAGCTTGGGAAATGGAATCCCAGAGCCTTGGTGTCCTGGAATGTAAGATATGGAATGTAAGAGGTGTCAGAGCTGGGGCAGTTCTCTGCTGTTCATGGGGCAGTTTTCTTTATCTCTCCCACAGCCAATCCTCCCTCCAGGAGATCTCTGCTGTTCATGGCCACTGAGTGTCCCTGCATGGCTGAGAAAATTCCATCATCCCATGGGGAGATGCTCTGCCCAGGGGAGGAGCCAAACATTCCTACCTGGATCCAATCTGACCTGGGAACAGCACAGCAGCCTTTGCCCACTGCATTCCCAGAGGAGCAGCTTTCTTCCCACTGCATTCCCAGAGGAGCAGCTTTCTTCCCACTGCATTCCCAGAGGAGCCCAGGCCCATCTCCCCCATCCCTGGAGCTCCAGAGGAAAACTCCCCCCTTGTGCAGGATCCTGCTCCAGCAGAAGCACAGCTGGCACTGCAGGAGGGCTGAGCCACCATAGGATGGGACTGCTGCCACCTCCCTGACACACAGGGGGTCAGGGCATGTTCTGACTCTGGCAGTGGTTTGGGGTTTTTTTACTATTGCATTCGTATTTTCAATTTTCCTAGTAAAGAACTGTTATTCTTATTCTCAAAGCTTTGCCTGAGAGCCCCTTAATTTCAAAATTATAATAATTTGGAGGGAGGGGGTTTACATTTTCCATTTCAAGGGAGGCTCCTGCCTCCCTTAGCACACACTTGTCTTTTCTAACCAAGTTCACAGCTCAGCTACACTTTTTTTTTTTTTTTTTTTTTTGTCTCTGTGGGCAAGTGACTGAGCCTTGCTGTGCTCTAGTTTGCCATCGACAAGCTGGAGTAAAGTTACAGCCTTTTTTTCTCACCATTATTTTGACTTGTCTACTTACATTACAATCTTTTGGGAGAAGAGGCTGTACATGCATATCTACCAAATCTAATATAAGTGATCTAATCCTGGTAGATTTCTCTAGGTATTACTGTCACAGGAACTCCAAGGGCTCTGTCTATATAGACAGCTTAACCCACTCTCAGGCGCCAGTAAGTGACTTATCTCAGCACTGTGCCCAGGAACCAAGGTCTGTGATTGTTTTACATTTGCATTTCAGAGCGCTCCTGTTCCCCCTGGGATTTCCAAGCCCAGGGACCTGATCCAGGCAGCCCACCCCATGTCTGTGGGTGCTGACATTGGACTCCAGAGCAAAATCTTCCCCTACCATTATTATCTGTAGAAAAATCAGTCTCAGCGAATGATAGAAATTGTATTTATATAGTAAAGTTAGGTTAATCATTACCAATTTTATTCACTCTAGTAAATGAGCCAAAAAGGGTTATTTCTTTTCTGTGCTTTGCTTTTTCTCTTTTAATCTGGGGGATATGGTTTCCTCACTCCTATTTAATTAAGAGCAGGATTCAAACATTAAAAGTTATCTACCTCTTTTTCAAGGACAATACTGTCCCACATCCCCCCCAGGATGAAGAAGGACCTGGCATCTTGGCAGCTGAGGCACTTTCCTGAGGCACTAAGCTGCTCTGGCATTTTTTTACAGATAATTCCCCTCTCCCCACTTCTCAGCAGACACTGCCAGGACATGCCATGACTCTGCTCAGGACTCTGTGGTCCTCTCAGGCCTGGCTCAGAGCATCTTGCCCAGGGCAAACCTCACCCAGGCCCCCTAAGGGAAGAGCTGCTGCCACGTGTCTGTCCAAGGCTGGACACTTGCTCACACAGGAGGGATGGGCTTGGAGCAGCTGCAGAGCAGATAAAAGTCACCTCCACATCCATACAAAGCCCTGCTGCCCCTCCATCCTGCTCTCTCCTTTGGGGTGGCTCAGCCTATCCTCACTTTTAGTTCAAGGAGTGGAAAAAGAAAGAAGTGAAATGCAGAGCAGCAGCCTCTGCAGTCACTGTGTCCATGGCTCCTGCACAGCTCCAGTGCCACGTTTGCTCCAAGGAAAAGAGGAGCACTGGGGACTATGGATACAGCTTTGATTTTATTTTAAAGGCTTTAATATTTGGGGCTGTATTGATTTATCTCAGCTTGCCAGCGTACCACTGGTAACTAAGCAACACCAATCCTCCCTATTGCAGGAAACTCATGGGATTTTTGCCTATGAACAATATTACTTTGTGTATATGAAGCTAAATGGACCATAGGCACTATTTGTAAGTGGAGGATATTTGAGTTCCATACTTTTTTTTTTTTTTTTTTTAATTCTTCTTGCTTGTTATCTTTTTTGGCCTGGAATAGATTTGCCAGAACCACACGTGGGTCTGTCTGAGACAAGTTGCAAACTCAGCACACTCCCACCATGACCTTGTGCACCATGGACAAATACTTCCAATTAAGAAGCACAATTACATCAGAACCACGGGTTATTGTGAGTTGAGAGAGACCCACAAGGATCACCAGGTTCAACTCTTACTCAGTACATATCCAAGACATCCCCAAGAATCCCACAATGTGCTTAAGGCATTGTCCAAACACTTCTGGAACTCAGACAGGCTTGGTGCTGTGCCTACCTACTGTACACATGTTTTATAAACAGTGTCACCAGGGCAAACAGAAAACTCCAGAACAGCTCTCCTTTGTGCTTTCCCACCTTGGTTTAAAGCACCCAAGGAAATCAAGTCCAAAATCCAATTAATTATAAAATAACAGAAAAAAAGTAAGTACTCTGGGGACAGCATTGCCCATCAAGCCTGATGCTCAGAGAACCTTAGAATTAAGGAATGCTTTATTTTATATTCTTAAAAACAAAACCCTCACACCAGAACAACACTTTAATTCCTCATTTTAAAAATAAATATATGTTAATGACACATCACCTGGCAGCATAAGAGAGGAGATGCTGAGGTGCAGGGACAGAAAAACCACTCTGATGAATCAGGCACTGCTGCCTCCCATTCCCAGTGCTGGGTAGCTGCACAAAGTGCCCCTCCCAAGCCACTGCAGCTCAGGGTAAATCCTGATTTACCACAATCCACTGAGTGTTCAGCCCTCCTGCAGCCACCCAGACACACAGCTGACAGGGCAGGTTCAGGTGAGGCAGCTGCCTACCTGCTGCTGATGCCAAAATGAGCTCCACATCAGCAGCAGAGTGGTGATTAACTGATAATACTTCTCAGCAGCATGAGCTGGATTTGCACCAGCCATCTACCTCCAAAAGCCTCCAGCTCCCAGTGAGACTCAAAAGTCATCAGGGACAAATCTAGACTGAGAGAAGAATGACCATGAATTAAGGAAAAGAGGGCACAAACCCAACAAGAATTTCAAAGGGAAACAAAATTTTCAGATGTCATTTGGCTGTTATTATCCACAAATTGAGTTTTATCTGCAGGAGGAAAAATAAACCCTACAGAAACACTTAGCACAGTGGAAAAAAAATAATGTTAAATTAAGCTTACAAAAATGTTTCTCTTTTTGAAAATCTTGGCTGGCGACAAATGGCTTGTGCCAAGTTATAAATCAAGTGTTGGGTTTCTTTAACGCTCAGCATCTCCTGATTTACGATGCCATCACAAGCTCTCGATTGATTTCTGACTCAGTGATCCATCTTCCCCCATAGCTACCTGCCCATTATAACGCCTTTTCCTGAGCAGGCAGCACATTTCACTTCCCAGAAGGGCTTTATAAAGGAGAGGTTGAGTGGAGACCTGCTGGCTGGCAGAGCACAGCCCCGAGGGGCCGAGGTGGCCACAGAGGAGAGGAGGTGGCTGGGGTTTGCACACAGGAGCAGCTCTACTCATGGGAGTGCAGCATGGGGGGCTCCAGGCCTGGCCACGGAACCAGCAGGACAGGGGTGCTGCTGGGAGCACCAGGAATGAGCTTCCTGACTTGTTTGGGATGACAGAGCCTCGCTGCTTCCCCAGGGTTTAGTTCCCAACAGCAGCCATCCTTTACAGATGGAAACAAATGAAACCTTACGATCTGGAAGAGTCTGGCTCACCAAACCTCCCACCCAACAGGAAAGCCTTTTCCTCTAAAAGCATCCTACTCCTCAGCAAAGCCTGTTCCCACCAGCTGAGCAATCCAAGGACTTACACAGGCCTTAGAGGACCAGCGCTGGGACACATTCCCATGCAATGTCATGGCCAGGGTGCACCTCCCCATCAGGTACAGGTGGGTGGAAGCTGTGCAAGGACTTTTGCAGCTGCAAAGGTCACCAACCCCATGGATATCCCAACCCAGAGAACACTCTCCAACCCTCTCTTGCCAAAACAAGGCAGATTACCCAAGCACAACTACTTAAACTGAGCTTCCTGTAACCAAACCGCGTGGTTCTCTGGCAGCAGCAGGGTGGGCAATGAGGAGCAGCTGGAGCACTCAACCCCAAATGCAGCACAGCTGGAGGCTCTTAAGGAAACCCAAACACCTTGAAAATGAGAGACTGTGGGGATGACAAGGGGAAAAGGTAACAAACATCGACCACTCAGAGCCCTTTGAGGTTTTCAGATGCAGTGTGTTAGAGCTGTGTCCCAGGGAATGCATCAGCCCTTGGGTGAGCACAGGGATCATGGAAATGGGCTGGAAATGCCTGGAGTTCACTGGCTAACAGAGCCTTGCCCATATCAGCCAGGTTATATATCATTATCTAATGCAACCTCTCCTATATAAACATTTTCTTGGGGAGCCCAGAAGCTGGTTGTTCACTCAGATGGTGCCTTTTTAACTTCTGAGATAACTGAGACTTTCTGTGCCACTATATGGCATTATTCACAGTGGAAGGGCCTGTGAATGGCACGTGCTGTCAGCTCAGTATGTAAATGATACCATCCTCGTTTGCTACAACCCATCAATTATTTTCATATGCTTTTTCTTTGCCTTCAGCTGTCAGAGGAACAGGCATCACCTTGATGTCTTGAAATGGTTTTCTTCTCCCATTTCCTTTGGGCTGTGTGACTCTACTTTGGGGCTTGGTGAGGAGGAGAATAGGATTTTCAGAGGAGAGTTGAGTGATGTGAGTTGATGGCCTTTTGAGTTTCCCCCAAAAGCCAGACAGAATAGCTGCCCCTTGATTAAAAACTACAGTCCACAGCATCTGTACTTTGCATATGAGCTTCAAGGCTGGGGTGGCCTAAGGAATCCCTGGTCTCAAGGGAAGAGCAGAATGTGGTGCTCACATCAGCAGGCAGAGCAGGATTAGGCCCTCAGCATCACACATGTGAATTTTTAAAATACCCATGTGTATTTTTTCAAAGCATCTTTGCTCATCCCATTCTTGAAAGCTGAGTGTTGCTGGCTTCCACACTCTTACGCCTTTTTCCTCAACTCTTTCTCTACTTTCATTAGAAAAGGATTAGATTGCTCACTTCCCACACTTCTTTGGGTGTCTGTCTCCCATTCCCAGCAGTTCTGGACCACCCTCCCCTTCAGACCCTCAGCTGGTACAAACTGACTTTGTTGGATTGGCACTTGCAGTTACTGACCTGACCCACTGACCTGTCCCCTAGAGAGAACTTTACAGGGGCTCAGCAACAGCCTTGCAGAGCTTCTGGGAGCAGAGATTTACTTTTTTGTTGCTTTGCCCCTTTCTTGCAGGCACATTTCCTTGGATACCCAACTCCAGGCACCCTGCAGTCGGGCACGCAGCAGCACTCCAGCTCAAGATGCTCATTCTCTCTTCTGATGCAGAGAGGGGGAAAGAAGAAAATAAAACAAACCCATAAATCACCAAGCTAGCAAATGAAAATAAATACACTTAAAATATTTCCATGCTGCTTTTTATTATTATTATTTATAATGGTATTACAGAATTTTGTAAAATTAAAGTAAATGTCAAGCAGAATGTAATAATTTTCCTTGGGGTTTGGCACATTTGTGTGCCTGACAGTTTCACATTTTTCTTTATATCCATGAAGACAGGAGCCTGACAGGGCTATATTTTGTTACCCACTTTGTTCAATTTTGTCATAAATTGGAGTGAACAAAACAGTGAAAATATAGACACCAAATTAATCAAAGAAATTACATTTTAAAGCACGTCAGACAAACGTATGAAATAATCATACTGTACCAGGAAAGCACATGAAAACACCAACATTTCCCCCTCCCAAACACACACACCTTGCCCCAAGAAGGGCAGAGACTTCACCCCAGCACCAAATATTGCTCCTTGGCTGTCTCACCTTGCAGAGTGCTCAGTGAATTTCTCTTCCACAAACTTCTTTCCCTGCACCTGAAGTTTATCCAGATCTCAGCCATTCCATCCCATGGCAATGCCTTTTTGAACACGATGGTGGGTGCCTGACATGCAGCAGCTAATTTGGTGTGCCAGCTCCGAGGTCACATCCTCAGCTTCCAACAGGTTGTGATTAAGTTCACCTGCATCCTCCTGCTGCCACCTGCAATGCCTGTCACAGCACTGTCACCGCCCAAACCCTCCCTCAGAGCCCTGGCTGTCCCTGTTGTTTGCAGGGAAACATTTGCAGTTCCTAGGAAGAAGCACCATGCTTAAAGAGCTGCAATTTCCATGAGAATGACAAGGAGAAATGCGAAGTGAGTAGCAGGGCTGTCCTCAGGCCAATCCTTTCTGCCTGAGTAAATTCGATTTGAATGCCTCTTGAAAGACCAGCTCTGCAGCACTTGGACTGTATTGAAAAGGTCACTGGAGGCAATGTCAGACATACTCTCCAGCTGCACTACGAGTGCACTGATGGAGATTCATAACAATGTATTACTGCAGCTGGAGATCCGAAGCGACTCTCTGAGGAATCCTCTCCAGTTATCTGCCAGCAGCAGGCTATTCCACCACTCCCCTTTAATGCCTGGATGGAGGCATTCCTGCCTTCTCTCCTGGCTCCCAAATGCTGGATTGGAAGCTCTTCTTGGAGCTTGTGAGACGTGGTGAGGATGGCTGGTGGGGTCCTGCAAGCCCCACCTCCATTCCAGCCACACTGGTCTCCACTTGCCCTCCTCCTACCTCTGGGCCTCTGAGCACTGTTGGGATATAAATGAGAGCAGGAGCACAGCAAAGCTGTAGTGGCAGAACCAACACCACCCAAAACTCACCTCTGGCATGGGCAGAAGTGCCCTGATGTCCTGCTAGAATGAGGCTTAAAACCTGGAACAGAAAATGTTATCCCTGCCCACAGCAGAGGGTTGGACTTAAATGATATTTAAGCTCCCTACCAGCCCAAACCATGCTATGACTCTGTCTCCTTTTGCCTCAAATTCAGTATTTTGCCCTGTGGCCCTGTGCTAGGAGAACCTGAGCTTTCCCCTTATCCCATGAACAAACATCCCCCAAGTGCTGGGAGCCGGCAGTGGAGGCATTGCCAGGAGTCCCAGCGGGCTGGAGAGGGGCAGTGTCACAGAGCAAAGGGACCAGCAGGGACCTGGAAAGCTGCCACATTCCCCAGCAAATGTGGAAGTGGTTCAGTGGTAGATTAAAGGATTTTTTGTTCCCTCCCAAATTACATACACCCACCAATATATGGCAAATATGCATTTTAAGCTTATTTGTGTATGAGTTGCTAAATACCATAATGGTCTCCAGCTGTGTAGCAGGAGGGCCTATTCACTGACATTTTACAGCTCGGTTTTTTTTTTTTTCCTTACTGTATTATCAGTGTATTTCCTCTCATTTTGCTTTGTGCTTGTAGAATGCCTGATGTCTCCTATCACACCTGTTTTCTATTATTTGTCCTATTATTTTAATTCCCATCTATTGTGTGGATTATGAAAATCACCTGATAAATCCCACTCTCTACTTTTAAAAAAGCCCATGAGAAGGTTTTAATAAGTGAAATCTGTATTTTTCCACACCATGCTCAATGAAAGTGTCCGGTGAATAACCCCTGATTGTCAGGTGCTCCCATTCCCATCATCTGAGCAGGGGGGATAATTAGCAGACAAATGAAGGCTTTCAGTTCTTCAAATATCTCAGAAAGACAATTTGGCTGCTTGATCGGTAGAAGGATATTTTTAAAACTGCCATTTGAGATTCAGCGGTATTGCTAATTAAATGAGAATTTCATAAAAATATTCTGAAAAAAGTCTCTGTTAATTGGAGAACGATAATGAACGGACTCACTAAACAGAGGCATAAACGTCAAGCAATCGAAGAGGAATAATAAAGTGCTCTGTTATCGTGCAATGCCAGGCAGCTTTCCTACTTTTATTTGAAGTTTTAACTTTTAGCAATTTTGGGTTTTTTTTGTATTTGTGAATGGCATTCAAAAATGTGCTTTACAATCATATTTTCCAGCTGTTGGATTGGGTGTGAGCAATGCGTGGCAGCACTAATGGTGCCCTTGCTTCAAGTCTTGCATTCTGTGAGCAGCTTTTGTGCTCTGCAAGGAGCACGAGGGGGGAAGCGCATGAATATTGTGTGGTTGTTATTCCTGCAGGGTAGGGCATTATTGAATTAGTGATTCTTTGTAACAACAATGACTTCCAGTGCTGTATTGTACAGTAAAATACACAGTCAGGAAGGAGCTCAGGAGCCTGTTGGTGCTGCCACGTGCTGCACTTGTGCAGGCAGCAGAGCGCTCCTCCCTTCCCCACACCAGCAGCTGGGGATGGATCAGGGTTTTGTAGGGAGCACTGGAGCAGGCAGGGCTGCCGGCACTGTCATCCTTGGGGGCCCCATGCTGGTGTGAACGTGCCAGACTAACTCCATAGTTGTGAAAACTGGGATTGCTCGGGCTGGAGAAGGACCCAGGGAGAGCTTACTGTGGGGTTCAGTACTGAAAGGTGTCCAGGAGTTAAAAAATGGGACAAACTTTTTAGCAGGGCCTGTTGTGGGAGGACAAAGGGTAATGGTTTGAGACTAACAGAGAGTTGATTTGGATTAGATATTAGGAAGAAGGATTTTATGCTGAGAGTGATGAGACCCTGGCACAGGGTTGGCTATCCCCATCCCTGCAAGTGTCCAAGGCCAGGCTGGACAGGGCTTGGAGCAGCCTGGGACAGTGGAAGGTGTCACTGCCCACAGCAGGGTGGGGAACGAGATGTTCTTTAAGGTCCCTTCCAAGCCAAACCACTCCAGGATTCCACGATCTTGCATAAACAAAAAGCTGGTGCCTTGCAACCTCCACTCTGCCATGCTCCTGCCCCAGCCCTTGGCACTGTCTCACAGGCTCTCAGCAGCTGACACAGACTGCATGGAAAAGTTTGCAGTAAAACCTTCATTAATTTTACACCAGCAGAGAGTTCTGAACCTGTGGCTGTCTCCCCCAACATAAAATTTGCCTTCAATTTGCCTCTGACTGATGTTTTCACACTCTCACAGTCCAAAGAGAGATTGTGACACGGAGACTTCAGCCTCAGCACAAAGTGTCTCTTGGATTATTCCACTTCTGAGAAAAAGCCCAAACAAACCAGTTTTGTGAAAGCCCACTGTAATAAGAATCGACTGCCTTCCGTGATAGATATCTATTAATTACTTTGCAGTGGGAAAAAGGCAACTGGGATGAAACACATTTCTCAACTACAGCACAAACAATTGCTTTTGAGGCACAGAGCCTGGGCTGGGGAATCTCATGGAATGAAATCACCTCCAGGAGGGTGACAGCAGCCAGGTTTACTGCAGTTCAGGAGTGTATCTAGATTTTGGCCAAAGTGACTTCCTTCTAACAGTGTTTCAAACAAGGTCGAGAGTTTGAGTAGCCTGGTTAGTGGCAGGTGTGCCTGCCCATGGTAGGGGGTGAACTGGGTGGTCTTTAAGGTCTCTTCAACCCTAAACCATTCTGGGATCCTGTGGTCGTTTCCTGCACTTTTACTTCAAGTTCAGTTTCAGCTTTTCCAGAAGAGTTCCTTATGGGAACAATTTCTTAAGGATCTGCTTGGGCTCTTACCCCCTGAGCTGCCTTCTGAGGAACACCCTCAAAGTTTCTGGTGCTGGTGGCTGAGCTCTGGCCGTGCCATTCTGCTTCAGCTCCATGCCACCTCCCTAATTCACTTGGACATCACAACAGGGACACGGACCATGACAATCTGACCCACTCTAGAAATGGAAAAATTACTGCAAAATCGTATTTCTGGGAGTAGTTAAAAAAAGAAAAGTCAGTTTAGCAGGGCTGGACTGATAT
Source organism: Taeniopygia guttata (assembly GCF_048771995.1). Taxonomy (NCBI): domain Eukaryota; kingdom Metazoa; phylum Chordata; class Aves; order Passeriformes; family Estrildidae; genus Taeniopygia; species Taeniopygia guttata. The sequence goes on along the minus strand of NC_133044.1, from coordinate 8,851,931 downwards.
ATACCAAGTGAGAATAGGAACCAAGAAGGCAAATGAAGGAATCAGCTGCACATCTGGCCCAGCTGTGGGCATGCTCTGCCTTTACCAGTAATCTGTGCATGTGACCCAGAAAAAGAAAATTATTAGAAAATATTAGAAAGTATCTTATTCTGACCTGCTAGTCTCACTGGCTTCAGAGGTGGGACAGGACTTAGAGTGGGTCCCTTTCCAGCTGTGAAATCCTTGTCCTTCAATTGCATCAGGTACATCCAGAGCCTACACTGTACTCAGTCCCTGCTGAGAGCACTCCAGGTTCAGCTCCTTCCTCAGACACAGCCCTTGGGTGACCTTGGTAGTGTCACTTCATCTGTCTCCACCGCAATTCTCTTTTGGTCACTTGGGTGTAGTGCTTCTTCTGGGCATGCTGGGAAGAAAAACACATTATAGGTGGTAAAAATCCAGATAATTGGATAAAAGCAGAAGATAAGTAGAAATAAGATTCCCCCATGCATTCAGGTTCACTCCCTCCAGGGGTGTATTGTGTAGGATTGTGCAGATGAGTTATCAGAGCAGCTGATTCACAGCTGCACTTTGGGTCTCCAGTGCCACAGGTACTGGCTGCTCTCTGGGAAGTAAAAATTGCAAGGATAAGCTAAATTTAAGGTATGTATTTATAGACTATACACACACACACAAGGCAAGTGTAGGTTAATGTCACTGTGCCTGTTCCAGCACATCCCCACATGGCTGCTCCCTGGGAGCAAAGTGTGGGGCTGCTTCTCTCTTCCCTTCCCACCCTGCTGGCAAGGCACTGGCAAGTCCCAGTCCTGGGCAGGAGGACAGGCATGTTCCAGGTGTGTCTGGATTGACATGGTACAGAAATGCAGACTTTCCCTCCCAGACTCCTTGCTGCCACATTTGGAGCTGGATTTGAAAACACAAACTGGTCCAGCTCTTCTCCTCTGTAAGGACCATGGGCCTTGGCCATCCCCTGCTACAAGTAACTTATGGGACACAGCAAAGGGATATAAGATGTTAATTTTGATGACATTTCTATACTAACAAAAGCTTTACTACTGACAGAATTAGACATGAAGTGTTGGCAAGAACACAAAATCAGTCTCAGTGCTCTAAGTCTCTGCTCCACCATGAGTGGAGGGAATTCTGAAGCCTGGTTCTAGAAACTGCCACCACTGTGTTTTTCTGGTGCCTCAGGGAGAACTTGTAGGTGGCATTTTTCCAGTCCAGCCCAGCTCTGTGCACTGGCTTTCAGGGTTTTGGAGTCACCTCAGCTTTATCCCCATGACTGAATCATGGTGCTGACAAAAACATCTTCATCCTGAGATTGCTGTGCCTGTGTCACAGCCATGGTCTGTTTACTGCAGTGACATACTGGGATAAGTGCATGCATGTAGAGCTCTGCTGGTCAAAGCAGGTCCTTCTCTCTGCTCTTACAAAGATCTATAACTGCAGATACATTGCAAAATTGATCAGCTCTGAAACAGCTTCTCTTTACACTCAGGAAATATTTGAGCTGCTCACACTCAGGCAGCTTCAAAGGTCATGGAAGGTCTGATATGCAGATAGACAAAATGTGAGCTTCAGCTCTCAGACAACCAGTCCAAGAAGCAATGTGTCCTGAAAACACTGTTGAATCCCACTGGCACCTTGATTAGGTCAGGACAAGCTTTAACTCTGCCTTTCCTCCCCAGCCATGCTCAGGATGGGGCTGGAGCACGGAGGGCAGTGCCATCACCTCTCCAGTGCTTGCTGCCGGAGGCATGACCCCTTAAGAAGAAGTGAGCCCTGCATGCCTGAGCCCTGGGACCCTGGGAAGCAAGTGGGCTCTTCTTCCCACTTAGCACATCAGCCAGGTAACTCCAGTAAAAAATAAGATCCTAACTGGTCTGTTTGAAAGGGCAGAGATGGTCAAAGCAGCTCATGAGAGAACAGGTGCTAAACTAATTATCAAAGATTTTCTTAACCCAGAGGAAGAACAGGCTGGGATGGATCAGAGGCTCATTTACAGCCCTGTGTGCCCAATCCTTTCCTCTTTCTCCTCTGCTGCACTCAGGAGTTTGTGTCAGTGGTGCATGGCAATTCTGGGCACACACCACACCAGCTATTAATTGGATTTGTGGGCCTCAATTCCAGCATCCATTGAAATGTTTCTAGGGGATCATAAAAGATGGGGACTGTGCAAAGTAGTAAGAGGCAGGTACAGTCTGGAGAGGACCCTTTTGTTAATCCTGCTCTGCCTGTCTTTCATTAGCACACCTCATCATGACATCCCATAGATTTGTGCTTCGGCTCCACTGGTGAGAGGCAAATGATGTTTTAATGAATGATGGTGCCTGGAGCTGAAAAGGAACTGTCCCTCACTCCCACTGAACAGAGACTGTGCTCAGACCCGTGTGTCCAACTGCACTGCATGTAATTGGATGAAACTTGTAATAGTTTGTTCACTCCAGGTGGGTATAAAAGTCAGGGTGAAAAATCCTCATGATGAAATATCAATTGCTGTCCCTTGCTCAAGGGTATAATTGTGGTTAGTGGCACTTGAGGAGTAAAGAATCCAGGCTGGAAGATAATGGGAGGAGGCACGTACAGCACAAGGCAGAGGCACCTTCAGCTGAAGGCTGTGGAGGCAGGGGCTGGAGCAGGCAGAATGGCACTGCTTTTGGAAACTCTCTCCTGAAAGCTGTTATTTACCCACTGTGTGCCCAGAGGATACCCAGAATAGCCTTGTGGGGCTCATCCTGGTGCACTCCTCTTCCTCTGACTGTGAGCGTGGTGAGGCCCTGGCACTGGGTGCCCAGAGCAGCTGTGGCTGCCCCATCCCTGGAAGTTCCAAGGCCAAGGAACAAAGTGAGCTTTGAGGGTGCTTTTTAATCTGGACCATCCCAGGAATCTGGTTCCTGAAGTTTGGGCACAGCTTGGTGTGGGAGCAGTGGGAGCCATGGTGTTTCATAACATTTTCCCAAAGACATTACTTTTAGACCCTGAATGATTACTTCATTTAGCACATACATCAGAACTAAAATACCCAATATTAGCTCGTTTAAGTTCATGCTCAGTGATGGATTAATCGTTTCTCTTTTCTGGAGCAAAGCCCAGTCCATTTCATCAGAGGACCGAGGAGAAATGTTCCCTTGTATCTTGAAGTCTGAGACATCTGCTGTGCTTTGCAGATCTGCTTGTCCACAAAAAAACCCAAAAAACAACAACAAAAAAAACCCCAAACCAACCCTGAGATGCCTATATAAATTTTAAAAATAAATTGCTAAAGCTACAGATCAACCATTTCCCCCCCTGCTTTCAGAACAGGTGCAAAGGAAGCATATCCACAGTTCAGTCAGCATGAGCCTGTGTCTGTGTGTCCTTTGAGGTTTCAGATGTCACATCATGTTTCAGTGGGTGTTGCTGTCTCATACTATTGTGTCTCATGGGCCACACAGGGAAATGAGGAGATGGAAATAGGTCCTTAAAGGACAAACAGAAAGGGAGCAGACACCTGTGCTAGCTCCAGCCAGGCTGAGACCAGACAATCCTGTGTGCTAAGTATTATAGCCAAAATAAAAGTGATGGGTGGGTGATCAGGCTGAAACTCTTGAGGTCTGCTCTTCCCCGGAATTAATAGAGGTGTTGGTCAGTCAGTGCAATGAGTAAGTGATGTGAGGAGATCCCCTTTCTGTCACCCTTGTGAGCAGCAGACCTGTAGCAGGAGCCAAGGGTCTATGGCACTTGCCAGGAGCCAAACTGGGAGGCATCACTCAGTCAAAACTACCTGGGCTTCAGTGACAGTTTCTCAGCTCCAGGACCTCTCTTCTGTAGAAGCTGTGCCTGATGAAGCCCATTTTCTTCCAAAACATAGGTAACAGACTTTGTTTTTGGGATGTTTCCCCCTCCTTTCTCACTAAAACATCAGCAGATTGTGAACAGCTGACAAGGAAGGAGGGCAAAGAGAACTGGGTATGGGAGCAGAGACATTCCCAAGCTTTTAGAGTCACTTTGTTATCAAGATCTCTCTGTCTCCTCATCTTTTGTTTGGTCAAAGACCAAGAATGCCACTGTCTTTTTGCATTGTGAAAAGTCATGGAACAAGGAAACAGTGCTGAAACATTTCAGGCAGTCTCCCTCATCCTGAGTTCAGCTATTGCTCTAATTGTCAGCAGGAAGAAAGAGGTATGTACCATTTGAAAGTATTTAGAACTGGCTGTGTGGTTTCAAAACACAGGAACTTCCAAGGAACAGCTCTCTCCCCATTTGGTGTCACAGGCAATTAAGTTTTTAAGAGGTTCTCAGTAGTATTAGCAGACCACATAATATTCTTGAAATGCCTTTATAACATCCTATAAGGACAAGCTGCTTGCATCTTCCTTGGAAAATCAAAGGCTAAATTCCAGTACAAGGAGCTGACCAAGTTCCATTTTCTGTTTGACTCAAGGTGACTGGGTGTGCACTGCTGCTGCTGTCCCCTCCAGCCAGGGCTCTAATTCTCCCTGGGGAACTGCTCCCCAAGAACCAAAGCCCATTACCAGGAACTGCTCCCTCCAAAACCAAAGCCCTTCACCAGGGAGGGAAGGCTCAGTCCTGCCTCTTTGTCCTGTGTGTGGGGAGCATCCAGCTGCAGGGAGAGTTAAAAGCAGACTAAAAAGGGTAAAAAGCAGAGTAAAAAGGGTAAAAAGAAACAAGGAAAAGCCTTTCCTTGGGATTGGCCCTCAGGTGCTCCAGAAGTATATTTCTATTAGACACTGCCATCCTCTCGGGCTGTAATGTATTCCCTCATTATGGTAAACATCCACATGGCATTTGTTTCTGGAATGATATTGCACAAAGCTGGGTAATAAAAACACCTCTGATCTCACAAAGCACAAGGCTCAAGACAAATAAAATCTGTAAACAGTTCTGCACTCCAGGCTGTTTTATGAGCTGGGCCAGTGTTTGCTCAGGGCTAATGCTGAAGAAGTTCATTTCATCTCCTGGAAAAGGCTCTGCTCCCACAGGAAGCTTCACTCCTCAGGGGACCATTGGCATGGTCACCACGATCCAGCTCTCAACCACTTTCTTCCTTTTGCTGCTGCAAGCCAGTGTCATCCACTGCACAGTTCCCTCTCCCTGCAATACCTCCCTGATATTTAGAAATGTCTATAAATGCCAGCAGGCCGGCCGAGGCCTGGAGGAGTCTGCAGGCAGCAGGGAGGTGTGGAGCTTGATGCCTTAAGGAGCTGGAACAGAGGCTGGATGCAGTTAAGAGGAATAAAGAGGATATTTATTGAAGGACCTTCAAAGGCCACAGCCTGGCAGTGCCAGAGCCATGGACGTGGCTCTGCCTGGATGGCTCCAAGGTGGAAGCAAAAGAAAGCTTGGTCACAAGATCTCACATTTTTATATGTTTTGGTCCATTTGTATATTGGAGTTAATTGTCCAATTTTAGCTCCAGCCCATGAAGTCCCATCCTTGTTTTTCTGTCTTTATTCCATCTTGTTTGTGCTCTTGAGCCTGAGATCTGTATCATTTGTCCTTGGGTCCCCAGCTAGAGAAGGAATTGTTTTGTCACCCTACTCTGTGAACTTACCATCCTAATATGAAGCCCAGAGCCACACATTAAAGCAGCACAGAATGTGAAAAATAGAAAAGCTAAAACCTGAGGCATCAAGCTCACTGAGCTGGGCTACACTGAAACCCAAGTGCTGGGAAAGGGTCAAGCACTCCCCTGCCAGGGCTCCTTAGCTGCACAGCAGGCTGCTGCTCCTCGGGGAGCCTGACACCAGGCAGGGGCAGGAGAGGTCAGTGGGAGATGGCATCTCTCACATTATCTCCAGAAGTGCCAATCTGAGGTGTGCCACAGATGCTGTGGTCTCATACCTTTAGCAATTTCCTTCACTTTTTTGAGCACCAAAACAGAGATTGTGGAAAGACAAAGGGTATGACTGAAAAAGGGGAAGAAATGGGGGGAGGGAAATGGTCTTCTGAAGCCCTGACTGAAAAATAAAAAGTCCCCGTGTCAGCCATCCTTTTGGAAACCTCTGGCCTCAAAATACACTTTGCAACTGATGTGTTTTAATTCCAGGAAAAACACACTGAGCTGAGGCTTAGACCTTGGGCAAATTCGCCTTTTGGCTCAAACAGCAAAGATCTTGAGCTGAAAATGCCTGCTGCTGACAGTCTGTGCCATGGCTGCATCCCAAACACTGCTGGCATAGCTGTGGTGGAAAAAATAAAATACATTTCATTCCCCAATGGTCACGCTGTAACGGCATGAAATTAGAAACTCTAATCAATAGTGCTTTACACAGCATGAGTCTCATGTCAAAAGAGCCCATGGTTTAAAAAAGAAGAGTCACAAATAAATATGAAAATCAAGGCTGTGAAGCGGCAGTAATGAAGTATAATTCTGTCAAGCAGTCCCAGCCAGTGATTCTCTCCACAAAACCTCCACTCACCCAACCCTTCGTTCTCCACACATCCCTGATCTTCCATCTCCACATCATTTTCCTGTATTTATTTGCCCTTCTCACATGAAATGTCACTGATTTGAGTGTGAGTGATGAGACTGGGGAGGGCAGGGCTGTGCTGCTGCTCAATTCTTTCACCTCTCTGTTGCTTTGGAAAAGGCCCCAGCCCCTATCTGCTCACCTTGCTGGGAGCAGCAACACACCTTTCTTCCAAGATGCACCTCTTCTGTTGCTACAAAATGTAAACAAAATGCAGATTTTTATTATCTTTATAACAACAGAAGTTAGAGTTATCCTATTTATATAAAAAATTATGGACAGCTCTGCTAAGACCCTTATGTTTTGCTTGTACAGGAAACACTGCTAGAAGAACCACCAGAGAGATAAAATATTTAAAAATAATAAGCAGGCCCCCAAAGGCATGAAGAGCTGACAGCTACAGGACTCTATCTCTGTCATACAAGTCTTTTGGGAGCTGGTGGCATTTTGTTTAGGGACAGGGTTTGGGATTTTTCCAGCACTAGTTTTAAAGTTCCTCTCACTGCTAACATTAGCACAGCTTGGCAAGTGAGGAGTGCCCTGAAAATAGCAGATTTTTGGAGTGGAGATTTTGTTAATTAGACCTTCCTGAACACAGTCCTGGCTCTCCTGTGGCAGGGGGGCAGTGATCAACCAAAGGTTGGATGCCTTCAGGAGGAGAACAGATATGATGTGCCTTCCAGACATGAATGAAAACTCTCCAGGGAAGATCTGAATCCAAAGGGTCAGTGGGCAAAAAATCCTGACATGGCCTCAAGAGAAGGTCTGAATCTTTGTGAGGGGTGTCTCTCGCAGTTTCCGGGTCCTTTTCTTAATTTTGCCACTGAACCACAGTACTTGGTTAGTTGAGTTACCTGCAGCCTTGCCTTTAGCACAGGAATGGATGTTTTTCCCTTGACTCAGTGTGAGCGAGGACAAAGAAGCAGAGGTTACGCGCTGACTCCATGGCTCCAAGCGCAGATGGAACCAGTGAACACAAACTCTGCACTCCAGACATGCCAAACTCCATCCCTGGGTAGGGAGGATGAACTGGTGACCTCCACAGCCCCTTCCAGCCACACCCTGTGCGTGGTTCTGTGAATACCCAAGGACAGAGGTGTGCTTTGGCATGTTTGCTCCTGCTTTCTGCTGCTGAGGTGAGCCCCCAAACACCTCCTGAAGAAGGTGTCCCATCAGAGGCAGGGCACCACGGGCTGCAGAGCAGTTCCCACAATATTGCTTGTGCTCTCTCTCTCTGAACAGTTGCTTTCACTTCAGAGCAGTCACTTACATCATGGCACATCTGAAAAGTAGGATGAAAGACTAAAATTATGTTTCCCAAGCTCTCCATAAAACCAGTGACTTGTGCAATGCATACAAAGCTTTACGTTGGGGAGCTCCAAATCATCATGCATCTGTTAATCAGCAACATGCCAGTCCCTGGGGATTGTGGGGATGTTAAAATGTTATCCTGCTCTCCTGCACATTGCACTGCTGAGCTCCATTACACAACCAAAAGATGATTTCATGTGTGGCAAAGAATGTTTGATTCTCCGGATATTATTTTAGATGTGGAGACCCAGCTGCTGAATGCTGCTTTTCAGGTTAAACAAAACCTACAGCCAACACTCATTCTCACACTATTAATGAAGATAATCTTGCCCTGCAATTGACTTTCTCCCAGAAATAGCAGGAGAGGGATTTTCAAATCCTTTCAGGTTTGCAAAATGTTATCTCACTCTATTTCTTTAATCTCCTGATGCTGAAAGATGGATCTTTTTCTCTTAAGGCTGGATGTAGTTCTACACTTCAGCAGCAAACCATGAAAGGGAATCAGGCTTATGGAAAGAAATAATAAAGAATTTGCAGTGTTAACATTTACTGGGGCTTGTCTGGACTTCCTCAGCTTTGAATTCCAACATGATTGACCAGATTGAATGTTACACAAAAGAGACAAACCAGCTGACAGGCTTTGTGTACAAAGGACTGCTGGGCAGGGGAAGGAACTGTGCTCTGCTCCAGGGCAGTGGTGGACAGGACAAGAAATTGGAGAGCTCAAGCACAGCCAGGGAGAGAGGTAAGTTGGACTGGGAAAAACATTCTTTTTACATCAGCACCATCCTGAGCACTGGGATATGCTGCAAGTGTCAGAATTTTAAGCACATCTTGAGCAAATATGACAGGGCTGAAGTTTATCCATCTTTGGAAGTGTTCAGGGCAAGTTTGAAGGGGACTTGGAACATGCTGGGAGAGTGGAAGGTGTCCTTGCCTATAGGGCAGGGATTGAACTTCAATCAAGTTTAAAGGTCTCTTTAAGGTCTCTTCCAACCCAACCCAACCCATTCTGTGATTCTGTGATAACACTGTGCTGGAGAAAAAAGGTAAAAAAAGCCTGGAAAATCTCCCAGGGTCCCACTCACTTTCTGGTTTCTAGAAAAGCCCACAGATAAACTGCACAGCTTCAGTAAAAGGCAAGAGCAGAGCATTCCCTGAGCAATTCCTACTCCTGAATCGCAGGGAAGGCACAATTCATAGCCTGCTTTTGCTTTTCCATGCATCTTAATTGTTCACATAATAATCACAGAAGTATTTAATAATACAAAGCATATGGGCCAGATGTTCAACTGGTGTAAATCAATAGCACTCGGGAAGCTTCAGTGGTGCTGTGCTGGCGTAATCATTTGAAGCTCTGGTGCTGCATCTTTAAGGTGGCTCTCAGGATTTTAGTACCTTCTTATTGTTTCCAAGTCACAGAGTTTACTGCCCACCTACGAAGGGCCATATCCCACCAAATGCTCAGAACTGAAGATCAAAAACCCAAAGCTCAAAATAGATTGACTTAAGGTCACTTAAAAACCTCTGGTCCAACCTCTGCTGGCCATCACTAGATTTTATCATGGCCACTTTCTCATCCAGCTGACCTCACCCTGGCACAGGCAGGCACAGGCAGCACTCACTCAACCAGAAGTCCATGCAGTGCCTTGTCTTAGTCTCAGCTGGTGTGTGAGCTCTGCTTTATTTGCTTCCCACTATGAACAAAAAAAGAAAAAGGAAAAGCTTTTAATTCACTTCCTCCTGGGAGTTTCTGTGATGCTCATTGATCCAGTCTAGTAGTACTTCACAAACACTAATGGATCCAGTGAAACTCTCCACTAATCTCCTCCTGAAACTTGGCACCAAACTGCTCATTTCTGACAGCTTCTCCTTTACAGTTGTTTTGCTTTGCTACCTGTTTCAGAGCCACTCCAGGGCTCATTAATTGTTCATCCTTTGTCCCTTGAAAATTTTCCTTTTAATCTTTCCAGTCACATGTTGGATACTGATGTGAAACAGACTTCAATTTGCATGTCTTTCACACCTGCAATGATACTATTTGAACTGATCGTGGCATTACCAGTTGCACTGGACATCTGTAATTGAACTGAAAGGCTTTGCAAGACATATTCATTGGACTTCTGATCTCATTTGTTAGAGAGCCTTAGGGAATGAGCAATTTCCACTCCTCAATTTATGACAACTGGTCATAGTTACTTACTGAAATGGAATAAAATAAATCCTGTGTCATGTGTCCCTTCTGGAAAACAGGTTGACAATTGTGGCCAAAAGAGAATTAAATTGCCCAATGACAGTCCTGTATTGAGAGAAAAATGTATAGATAGAAAAAAGTAGTGGTAAAGTTTTTGTGGAGGTTCCCATGTTAATATTCCTTCTGCTAATGTGACTACCTGGCTGAGATTCTGGGAAATTTCAATAAATTGTGTGGAGACTATGCAAATAAACTGGTCTACTGTATTTGAAAATAACCTGCCCTTGTGCTGATTCTGTCTGGGGCTACTCCATTTCCACGACTAAGGCTGGATTTTCAGCTGTCAGAAAAAGCTGGATTTTAAAACCACTGTCTGACCAAGCCAGCGTGGCTGAGCTCCTTGGGCAGCTCTGTGCATGCAGGAGGAGTTTCACTGACCACCCAACCATTACCCCTCAAAATGTCATTCCTAAATCAGTAAATCTTTTTTTTTTATTCCATGTAACGAGCAACTTAGGATTTCTTTTTCCCCCTTGGGTTGAAATCACAGTATCTGGAAATAAAAGCAGCTGATTCTCTACTCATCCAGTTTCAAAGCTGAGGTTTGTGCTGCAGTCCACACATCTGTCTGTGCACCACAGGCTCAACCTGGCCTGCTGCCATAATACCCAACGTGGGAGAGGCTGAGGAATTTGGGTGTTTGTTCCCGTGTGTGATACTGCAGCAAGAGCTCCAGCTGGGGACACCGGACTTTGTCCCCTCCATGTGCTTCAATCAGGGTCCTGAGGGCAGTGTGAACCCCAAACAGCCAAGGCTGTCTAATTACACCTGCAGAGCTTGGCCTGAAGGAGGCCAGGTCCTTCTGCCTTCTAGCCCTGCCCTCTTTTCCACTGTCTTGTTCCTCTGGAGGAAGCACCCCATTCCCTCCTAAAGTGTCTGCAGTGACCTCCTGAGGGCTGAGGAGCCAGTCCTGGGTGCCACAGCAATCAGTGTCTGAACACTAGTCTGCATTTATGAGATTATCTTAAGTCCAAGATGCACATTTCTTAATTATCAGTATTCTTTTCCTGTACAAGTAGAATTTGCATAATTTCCCAGCAGTAGAATAGAGCAACGTCAAGGCAATAAATTAAAAAAATTCACTAATTCATCACAGTATTGTTCTCCAGTTGCCAGAATTGTTCCTTTTCCTTGCATAGCTAATGCAGACCCCAAGGAAGAGCAGATTCCAGAGAACCACATTGGCTCATGTTGGTTGAAGAGCTGGCCCTGCCTGATTCCATGAGTTCTTCATGGAGACAGTTTCAACAAAGAATGCCAGCTGGGCCAGTCATCCCACAGATCTTTAAGCACTGGGAGCACTGGTGCTGTTACAGGCCATGCTCTTGGCACCAGTGAGAGCTCACAGCTGGAACCTGGGGACACAGGGGACACAGGGGACACAGGGGACACAGGGGACACAGTGCTTTGGAGGCTGAGACCTTACAGAGCAAAGACTTTCACCATTTGTTTTTAACAATACAGGAATGTGACACCGTTGAGGCAGGACAGTATGAAAGAACTCCAGTTCAGAAGGTTTGAGAGCAGAACTCTGATTTATTTCAAATACATCACTCTTTTATAGAGAGCATCGTCCAGACCAATTCCATTGGTCCCAGAGTAAAAACATCTCAAACCATTGGTGTGCAGTGAATGATGCTCAACAGCAGAACTTCTCTATAAACAATGTGAATAACAAGAGAGATAAAGAATTATTTACATTCTTTCCCAACTGTTTCCCAGGCTCCTGCCTGGGTAGAATCTTTCAATTTTCTCTCTGACTGAACTGAGAATATCCACAGGAACGTGCAGCAGGGGCAGCACATTCTTCAGGTGCAGGCAGGCCGGAGGTGCCATCAGCAGTGTCCTAACAGCAGAAAAACAGGCAAAGGATTCACACAGAGTCCACTGCCTTCCTGGTGGGTTTGGTCCTCCAGCACACCTGGGGTGTGCCACTCGTCCTGCTGTGCCAGGAGCTCCTGGGCCAGCCTCCATCTGCAGGGGCAAGTGGGCAGCCTGTGCCCTCCTCAGCCACTCTGAATCTGCTGGGGACTCTTGCAAATGGGAATTGGGAACACACACACTACTGAAGTGCTTTAATCCAATTTCACTTCCTTGCTGTCCACTAAATGGTAATGATATTTAATGTGGGTTTTAGCACTACAGATAGTCCAGCTGCCCATGTGAAAACTAGAGATATATTTTGACCCTGTTTTGTCTATATTTGTGAATGGTTCAAACACTTTCCATGCTGGCACCATGTAACTCAAAATGACACTATCCCAAGTGATATATTTTGAAGAGAGACCATTCTCCTGCTTTATTGTATCAAGGAAATGACAGGTTCTTGTCGTATACATCAGCAGGAAAATGACATCACTCTACTTTTCTGTTTTAAGGGCTCCAAGATATATCATGGAAAGTGCTGCCTGATTCCTGGGACCTAGAGGCAGGCACAAGGTGTTATTGTCAAAAGAAAAGAGATAAACCCGGGCAGATTGTGAATCTGACTATCCCACGATGATAGCAACAGGCAGAGGGCCATGGAGGCATTTTCTTGTGGCAGATTGGGATGTTTCCTCATCATTTTATCAGTCCAGTCCAAAAGCGTGCTCCTAAAGCTATCAGTTCAAAATTCACCTTTTGCTTAAATTTTACTATGTGCTCCACTCCATTGGTCTTCCAGTGGATTTGCACATGTTTCATTTTAAGCACCTGCTTTGCTGTCATGCTGGCTGAGGGTGGTAATCTGAATTTTATAAGGCTGACCTTAGTTCTGTATGGTCAGGAGAAAAAGAGAATAGGGAAATAATTCAGCAAAGATGTGTGAAGAAAGGACACAATTGCCCACTGACTGTTTCTTTATACATCCCCTGGCATCAGAGGAGCTAATTCCAGCACAGGTTAAGGCAGAGCCATGGAGCTGTAGTGGCTCCACCAGCCCCCAGCAGCAGGTGAAGCAGAGCCAGTGACAAAGCCACAGAGGGAGACACAAACCTCTTCAAGGCCCAAAGTGCTTGTGAAAAAGGTGACCCAAATGCAAAGTACTGAGTTTAAATTAGGAAAAATAGGGGGGGAAATGATACTATTTCTTAGAGGCCCAATTGTAGGGCAACCCCAAATGCCCAAAGTCAGATTTCCCATTTTAGAGCACCAGGGCAGGTTTATCATCCAGCCAAGAGACACAAGGGTGCTGGCCTGAGCAGGAAGTCCCTGTTCCTAATTCCATCAGAGATTTTCTGGCTCAGGTTCCATCTCTGCAGATTTAAAGCCTCACACTGACTCCTAAGGCTATGCTATATAAAATTTGATTGTTACATTCAATGGCCTGTAATAAATTAAATGAACTATCAGTAATAAGTTCACAGGCAACACAATCTTTTTTAAGTCAAGTATACTTCCTTAAAACATACCAGCAGCATCAAATGTAACTAGATTTAATTTCATGCTGAAGAGTCTGTGAATATTAATTTTAAAATATTCACAAGGAGCCTAATTCTAATTTGTGTGATGTTTCTGCTAATACCAATACCCATTAAAAAGCCTTAAGAATATTAACAGGGAATTCTTATGGAAATGCACTGGAGTTTTATGTTTTGAATTACCATTACGGGCTTTTTGGTTTAAGTCCTGTTAAACAGATTTCATTATTAACAAGAATATGTGCAAATTAAAACAAACCCATTAAAATCTAAAATTCCATGCTAAAAAGATTAGAGACATTTGAGTTATATTTCTTCTGAAGGAAAAAATGTAATAAAAAGTGATAGGGAGTAAAACCCAATGTTCACAAGATCGACAGTGCTTAGATAGTGATGAAAAGTTCCTGATATGCTTCAGAATAACCTGTTTCACACAAGGAATCACTTTCCTTGTCTTTTTCTGCTCCCCATCACAAAGACATCATATTTATAAAGCCTTTGTCACAGATCTTGTTGGAACGAGATAGGCTTTAAGGCTGCTTCCAGCACAAACCATTTTCTGATTCTCTGATCTTCCCCTGGCTCCAAGGTGCAGGCAGGGATGGGATGGGTCAGGGAGGAGATATATGGTCCTGTCATGCCTCAACCCCAGCCAGAAATCAAGGACAGAAAATCAAGGCAGTGAGAGAGCTGCTCTCTCTGACTCCCTTGTGGGATGGGGAGGAGAATCGGGGGGCGAAAAGGTAAAACTTTTTAATAATTGTTTAATAATTAAAAAAAAATAAAAATGTTTAATAATTAAAGGGAAAAAATAGTAGAAATACTACTACTACTACTTATAATTAAAAGGAGATATAGAAATAGAGAGATAAATCCAAGACAAACAAGTGATTCTCAATGCACCTGCTGCCTGACACCCAGCCCCTCCCTCAGCAGCACCATTGTCTCCCAGGCAGCTCCCCCCAGTCTCTACAGGGCATACCATGACACTTCATGGTATGGAATGGCCTCTGTCCACCTGGGTCAGATGTCCTGGCCATGTTCCCTCCTAGCTTCTTTTGTATCTTCTCATGGGCAGGCAATGAGACACTGAAAAATCCTTGGTTTAAGGGAAGCACGGCTCAGCAGCAGCAAAAGCATCACTGTGAGATCAGCACTATTCTCACACTGAACACAAAATACAGCACTGTGCCAGCTGCTAAGAGGAAAAATGAATTCTATGCCAGCTGAAAGCAGGACAAGTCCTCACAGCAGCTGGGTTGAGCAGGCCTGGAGACCTCACCAAAGGCTGTGGTGTTGCTGCATTCACCCTGGTCCCTACCTGCCTAAAACCAGGCTGCTGAGGATGGCAGTGAAGGTGGTGATTTGAGCTTAAATCATGATCCAGCCCAGAGGTGGATCTCTGGCAGAACATCTGTGGGAACTTAAAATGTCCCTCAGACATTTTTGGAAGTTCTGGATCCAGGTCAGAAGCATTTGAGACCCTGGAAGGCAGCTGGAAACAGCTGTATTTTGGATTTGAACCATGGAATGATTTACCAACCTTGTAGGAAGAACAAGAAGTCACAAAAGTTTAGATAAAGGGAAGAATTTTTGAGCGCTGTACAGGGGGGTTTTGGTTTTGTACATGGGGGTCAGAGGGTTTAAGATGGAGGGATTTGGGCCTTCTGTCCTTCCTTTTTCTTCTTCCTTCCCTCCATGTTCTTGGTGATGTTGGCACTCACAGATTGGTTTAGAGTAGAAAAGCACCATTTAATATAGGTAATAGGCATTGGGGAAAACCTGTAAACATGTAACACGTAATGTACCATATAAAAGATAGAAAAGCACCATTTAATATAGGTAATAGGCATTGGGGAAAAACTGTACCCATGTAACACGTAATGTACCATATAAAAGACAGCAGCAGGCCTGGGCAGGGAGAGAAGAAGCAGTCGGGAGTCAGAGAGGATGTCAGGGTGTGTGTGTGCCTCTGCCTGAGCTGTGAGCAAACCACAGCAGCCCCAGAAGAAAATCTTTTAGATAACTTGCAATAAACAACCATGAGACCGAACAACAAGAGACTGCTGAGCCTTTTTTTGGAAGCACGGGTTGGAGGAGAGACTTTTCCACCACACGGAGCCACCCCTGACCTAGGGTGGGCTTCGACAAACATCCAGGAGGCTTCGTTTGGTGCTCTGTGCAGCACTGGCCTCCCCCTCCACCAGAGCAGCTCAACAGCAAAGTGGGGCTCCCTGCACAGCCCTGGGGGAGCTGGGCTCTCTGGAAGGATGTCCAGCACTAAATACACAGATAATTGTGTGCTCCTAAACCCATCAGTCCATAGATATGGATCCAGGGGCACTGAAAGCACTTCACACAGAAGGAGGCACTGCAATTTACACTTTTCCTTCTGTTGCTTTGACTCCCAGCTGCTGTATTGATCCTCTCAGCTTCTAAATAACCCTCCATTCAATATAATCATCAATGAAAAGTCTGCTACTCTCATAAATCACGTGAATATTTACACTGCCTTGTGTAAAAATGCATCTTGTCACCTCTCAGGTGCTTTATATCCCTGTTCCCTGTCTGGTTACTCTCTTCACCTGTCACTGGTGGGGCTGGGGGAGCTGCTGACCCTTTCCTTGGCTCCAGCCAGATGCAGCAAATTATCTGTGCTAAAACTCTCCTCTGCCAAGCTGCCAAATCTTCTGCATTAATCCCGAAAATTACAATTAATGAGTGCTAAGCGGATCTTTCCACCTCTGTGTATGGCTCTATTCAGTTGGAATGATCCCTCCTGCTCTGCCAGCATCCAAAGCTTCCTTGGGTGACAGCTTTTATCTCTGGAGCAGGACAAAGGGCTCTTTGCCTTGGAAAGGGGAGGGGGCTGGTGGTGGGGGGCTTCTGCCTCTTTTTGCTTGATATCCTGTGACAAGGATGCTCTCCACTGAAGATGGGAGAGACCTGAGTTAATAAAAACCCATGGCCATTATGGATATCTGCCATGAGAAAGGTCATGTCAAGGTGTCAGGAGGAATCACAAATCACATTGCCTGGGGTCTCCAGCCACACTTGGGCTGGCTAATGTGGCAAGTGTCTTGGTTTGAGAGACGGGTGTGTGCTAAGGAAGGCAGGAGCTGCTCTTGAAATGCAAAATGCAAACCCCCTCCCTCCAAATTATTATAATTTTGAAATTAAGGGGCTCTCAGGCAAAGATATGGGAATAGGAACAACAGTTTTTTACTAGGAAAATTTAAAATACAAATGCAATAGTACAAAAAAACCCAAACCACTGCCAGAGTGAAAACAGGAGCTGACCCCCTGTGTGTCAGGGAGGTGGCAGCAGTCCCATCCCAGGGTGGCTCAGCCCTCCTGCAGTGCCAGCTGTGCTTCTGCTGGAGCAGGATCCTGCACAAGGGGGGAGTTTTCCTCTGGAGCTCCAGGGCTGGGGGAGATGGGCCTGGGCTCCTCTTGGAATGCAGTGGGAAGAAAGCTGCTCCTCTGGGAATGCAGTGGGGAAGAAAGCTGCTCCTCTGGGAATGCAGTGGGGAAGAAAGCTGCTCCTCTGGGAATGCAGTGGGAAGAAAGCTGCTCCTCTGGGAATGCAGTGGGAAGAAAGCTGCTCCTCTGGGAATGCAGTGGGCAAAGGCTGCTGTGCTGTTCCCAGGTCAGATTGTATCCAGGTAGGAATGCTCGGCTCCCCCCTGGGCAGAGCATCTCCCCATGGGATGATGGAATTTTCTCAGCCATGCAGGGACACTCAGTGGCCATGAACAGCAGAGATCTCCTGGAGGGAGGATTGGCTGTGGGAGAGATAAAGCAAACTGCCCCATGAACAGCAGAGAACTGCCCCAGCTCTGACAGATGGCAGTAGAATACCCCCAAACCATATCTTACAACCCAAGACACCAAATGGACACCACTGGGATTCCATTTCCCAAGCTGCTAACCCAGCTCTCTGAGGACTACTCAAAATCTAACAGTACAATGTTTTTAGTAATTAAGAACCAAGTCTGGGAATGTCACTGGAATGCAAACACATTTCTCTAGGTGTGAGTTAGCGATCTCAGCCAGCTCTGGATCATCTAATCCCCTGACCGTGCATGGTGAAATACCTGCAGTAATCTTTCAGATTTGAAAAGAGATCTGTTGATATTTTTAATTACAGACTGGCTGCCATTCTTCCACAACAATCCCACCTCCACCTGAACAGTTCCAGGAAATGCTCCTGTTCTTGATGTTTCCTCTGGCTGTGACCAGGGAACACATGCTGTTTTACTTTCAGCAGGCAGTAAGGAACTGATCCAGCAGCCCTGGCTCTGCTCGATTCACCACTCAGGGAAACTGAAGCACCTCCTCCAGCTGAATGGCTGGGAAGCTTTGTGCTCCTGCTCTCACAACCCTCCTAACTGGCATTTCCTCTTCAGGATATTTATCTTTTTCTCCCCTCTGTGTGTTCACTTGACTCTAGTCTGAGTTTATCCAAACCACTTCACCACGAATGAAGCATTTGTGCATTTGCAGTGTTTCAGTCCCAGAAATAACCCTGCAGAAATCACTAGAGTTACACTGGTGAAAAAAGCAATGGATGTCACAGGAGAAATGAGGTTTATTTCTTTATTCCTTAAAGAGGGAATGTTAGATAACTAACTTCTTCCCTGAGTTAACAATTTCCACTGTCTTCAGTCAAATTATTTTCCATTTGAACTAGTAATGAATTTAACATTTAATTACTTGGTTTAATCCATTAATAATGTATAATATATATTCAATATATATTATCCTGTATCTTTGATATATATATTAACCTCTATGAGTTTAACAACTTTTCCTCTCACTTTTAAATGCTCTTTAAAATTAGAGGATGGAAACACAACCCAAAAATTAGAGCAGCCCCAGTATCTGCTTGTGGAGAGGTGGGTACCTGGGGGTGGATGGACACCTGGGTGGGATGGAGTTAACAGCATTAGCTGCTCAGGAGTGCACACCCTCACACTATGCATGCACACCATTTCAAGCACTTAATGGACTTCTAATCTCAGCTGGGAGACTAAAACTGCTCTCACATAAAGCTGTAACATTTTCAAGGCAAAGGGAGACATTTCCCAGTGGTTATTGCTGACATTAGAAACATCAGCTCTGTCCACACATCACAGCTAGTGCTGCACAGAGGCCAGGAGTGTCACAGCAGTGCTGGGCCACAGCTCTCAGCTGTGCCTGCACCCCTTCATCATTCATCCTGCAGTAGTCTGGGAATGTCCACACTGCCATGAGTTGTGGGATACTCACACACCTACCCAGGGTTTTTTAATCAATAAAATTATATATATTTTTTAAATTATATAAATTATATATATATTAAAAATACAATATTATATAAAACATAAAGACTGTATTTAGTTTTATATATTATATATTCAATAATATATATTTAATAGCATAATACATTTATTTATACTTATATTTATAATTTTAATTTTACTTATTTATATTATAATATAGGATATATTATATAATATTATATATTATATATAAATTATATACATTATATATATATATATATATCTTGTACAGATAATAGAGGTTTTGGTAGGAAGAGAAAAACTATGAGACAATCAGCGTCAGTGAACTGTATAGTCCTGAAACTTGTGAATAACACGATCAGAGCCCCCAGCTTGTTTGAGGCAGAGCTTGCTGGTGGCATTAGGCACTGATGTGTTCCTATTAGTGGGGTCATCTGTGCATGATGGGAGAGCTGAGGGATTCTAGAGAATATCAGTATGCTAAGAGGTTTCATTTGCAGGGACTTAAATACTAGATCAACATGGGAAACAGGTGGCATGGTACAACAAGATGTTGGGTTTGGGAAGACACAGGAGAGACAGCAGCAGTATCTCACAAACACAAACACAGTGGGGCTGGTCTCAAAAGAAAGCCTGTCATTATAAACCAAATGTTGTGTGATTTCTAGGAAGCAGTGATTGGGCCTTTTTGGGTGGAGGTCCCAGATGTGCAGTGGCTTTCTGAGTGTTGGAGACCAGGTGGCAGCAGAAGGAGAGGAGGAAGCACCATCCATCTGAAGCTGCTGTGCCCTGGGGAGGTGGCAGTCTGGGCAGTGCCTCCTGAGTACAAGGACCACCATGGTGAGGAGATCCAGGGTGACCACAAGGTTTGTGTGATGGTTTTAACCCACCCTGGGATGCCAGAGGCCCTCTCAGCACTGTGCCCAGCACTGCCAAAGGGAACAAAGCTGTCCCTAAGATCACCAGCCTTCTTTAGCTACTGGCACTTCTTCTTTGGGCTGTGGGTAATTCTTCCTCTGAGAGGGCAAAATTGACTCCCTCCTGTGCGCACATTATAAAGGCATTTATAGATGAAGATGATGCTGGGATAGTGGCACTAATAAAATCAGCAGAGAAACAGCATTTAGCAGCTGGGAGGGGAGGGAAACTTTTTTTCAGGAACACACAGGCTCCTTCTTTGATGTTGCATTCAAGCCAAAGCAAGGGCATGTTTTAAATTCCCAATAATTCAAGTTTCTTTTTAAGTTACCAAGCCTGGCTGGGCTCTTAAAGACAACAGATCTTGCTCCTGGGGTTGGCTTTCCTAGGCAATTGCAGCTCTGCTCAGAATACTATTTAAATACCAATTATTGTAATTCTCGGCAGAAATATTACAGGCATTCAGATTTTTTTCTTAACAGCCAAAGGGAGACATTTCCAGCATCTATCAAACCTCTTTTATTTTAATCCACATTAAAATCGCTTTCCAGAAGGACTGGGCAAAGGAGCATAATTTATCACCAGATTTTAACCATTTGTCATGGCTGCCCTGTGCCAAGCCAACCTGTCTAGAGAAACCCCTGGGGAGCAGGAGGAGTGGCTGGAGGAAGCAAAGGATGCTGCAGCTGAAAAGTGGGGAGGGTGGAGAGGTGGGAAGCAGTGGGAGCAATATTCCACTCTTTCCTGCAAGCAGCAAATTCCCCATCTCCCACACTGTGGGGAGCACACACAGACTTCCCTCTGTTTTTAGGGTGGAAGTGAGCTAGCAGGGCACACCTTGGGACTTGGCTGGCAACCAGCTGGCAGTGCCATCAGAGCTCCTGCTGTAAGGATGGCGTCTGTCACCTCTGGGGACTCTTCCTACCAGGCCCTGGCAGCCTGCCTTAACCCACTTGTGAGGGAAAAGAGATACTTGGAACCTTGTCTGTTGAGACCCTGGGTCTGACCAGCACTTTCCAGAAGGGCAAATGGCTCTCCTGCTGCCAAGAGTCATCATGCTGCCTGACAAGTCTGCTCCAAAGCTGTCATTTTTATTTCCTTCAATAGCTGCTATCAAATCAGGGCAATAGTCCTGGCATGAACACAGAGTCAGGGGTGCTGTGAGGAAAGTTTTAGTTGTTACTAACAGCCAGTACTATGAATTCAAAAAGGGATGTTAGAGAAGTGTTGCTGTGTTGTACAAAAAGGGATCCACTCGTGGCTCACTGCTCTGCCTCGGCGCCTCTTTGGATGCTGCCCATGCAGGGCAGGAGGAGCTTGCCCTGCTCCCCGTGCCTGTGGAGCTGCTGCTTCCCCACCCTGGCACAACTCTGGCTCCTGAAGGACACAGGGCATGTCAGTCTGAGCTTTCCATCCCTCCCTCCTTCACTGCCTCTTCCCCCAAACAGCTTCAGCCAGACAGTCCATCTCAGCCAAATTTGGCACAAGCAGGAGTGAAGCATGAAGCTTGTGCAAATGTGGGGGGAATTTGGATAATGGACAGATCCCCAGAGGATCCCTGCACAGTGGCACCACGATCAGCCCAGGGCTGCTTGCTGAGAGCCCACCCTGCCCACCCTGCAGGGGCTGGCACCCCCAAACAGCAGCAGGGAGCTTCCAGCTTTGCCAGGAGGTGTGGGAATCCAGGGCTTCCCTCTGGCTGCCCTGGCAGGTCTGGGACCCTGGCAGGGGTCAGGAACCCCCATGGACAGAGCCCCCAGAGACACTGTCTGTGATCTCTGTCCATGGAAAAGAGTTTTCAATCTTACAGGATCAATTACAAGCTCTGAGTGTTTGATATAAGCAATAATTAAGCGTGGCATGGGTGCAAAAGTAAAATTTTTGGATTCTAGATTAGGGGTCCAAAGGGGACAAGATGGAGGAAATTGGGTGTGTCTTGTCCTTTTTCTCCTTCTTCATGCCCTCCATGTTTCACTGTGGTGTTGGCATTTTTCTGTTGGTTTAGGCTGGGGACACACTGTCCAACGTAGGTGACAGATATTGGCACGTTATTGTAAATCCAGCACAGGTAGTTTCTGGTATTTAATGTTTGTAACATCCCACTGAGGGCAGAGCCCCACACGCTGCCCTGCAGGACAGAGCTGCGGCAGGGCAGCAGAACATGTTAGAGATAAACAGAATAAACAACCTTGAAACCAGCACAGACCAATTATGGCTTCTGCTTTGGCAATGGGGCTGACAGACAGAGACTTTCTACAATCTCGGAATCGTCAATAGCACAGATTCCGACAAGGAGGGAAAAGGCCTTCAGGACAGGGAACACAATTACCTGCTCGAGCAACAACTTGTTATTTTAACATGCCAAAGCAGCCAGAACTGGTGAATGTGAATCCTGCTGGGGCCCAAATCTCCATCAGCAAGCCCCTCCCTGTTGTCAGCACAGGGAGACTGGTGCTTGTGCCTCCAGCCACTTCCCAAGATAAGCAGAATCCATAGTTCAAGTCAAGCTAAAAGCTGTCTCTCTTCCTTCCTCTTGGTTCTTCAGCTGCACTCATTGTAAACGGAGCACAGCTGTGGTGCTGTGCCTCAGACTGTAGAGGAGCTACAGCAAAGTGCTTAATGTATTCTTAGCTTTTAAAATACTATTCATCAGCTGCAATCAAAGAAGAGAGCCAGCATCATGTTGCCAGCTGAATTAATCACAGCTCCCTCCACACACGCAGTCACATTGTGCACAGCACTGGTGGTCCCCAGACCACTGCAAAAGGCCAAGGTGGTAAATGTAAATCCTGGCTGCTCTTAATCATGCTGGTAATGACCATGTCATCAATCATATGTGTTCTCAAGTGCTCGGCAACCACAGCCCAAGGGTATATTTTTCAAAGAGTTCAATTCAGCGAGGTCTCTCGAAAGCTGGGTCACCATTATTCCCACTCACGTGGGAGGAGGGTTTCTTCTGACTTTCTGGCACTGACAGTGCCCAGAGTCTCAGTATCTCCTTCACAAGCCTGACTGCAATGAGTGAAGTCAAGAAAATTTATGCAATAGAAAATTTCACTGACCTTTAGAAGAAAACAAGAAAAACAAAACACATCAATAGAAAGGATTGGGGAAAACACACTGTTTCTGCCAGTTCCCTAATCGTGGTATTTTTCACTGGGGACATGGTCAAAACACTTCAAAAATGCAAGCTTTCAAGCTTTCTAAAAATGTTGGAACATTGAGAACTAGTAAGAATTTTAGTGGTTACAGACTTCTCCTACAGATCTCCAAAGGACTTGAGACTTCTGGCTATGGACACACAGTACAGAAATCCTCGTGTGAAACAACCCACACACAAGTGGCAAACACCCCGAATTCCCAGAAATGGTACAAAATGAGCCACAAGCCAGTCACCAAACCAAAGCAGCTCCTTTGGCTGGGTTCTGTCACCAGCTGATGGGGTGGGCACAGGGTTTGCATTGTGCAAAGTGGAGTGAGAAGCCCATGCATGGCTCTCCTGCATGCCAGTGGTGCAGCGCTGTGGCAATGATGGCACTGACTGCATTTCACAGCCCAGCCCCAGCTCAGTCTGACCTGGCTGATGCCACAGGAGGAGCTGATGGGAGCCTTAACACTTGGAGGAGAGTTCAAAACGATTTTATGGAAGCACGCCTTGGGGAAATTGAAATGTCAAGCATAATTTGGCACTTGAAACATGAAGGGGAGAGACTTTGCATTTGTTTTCATCTGCATTTTCCCCTCCTCTGAACGATACATGCTTCATTTCCTGCTCTTCCCTAAGCTTTCATTAGGCAGTGCTGAAATCTGCTGGATTTGAGGAATCTCCAAGGATAAACAAGTATCTGGCATTAACCTGCTCTGTAAAAGTCAAATTGACATGTCTCACTACTCTTCCATTCTTGTTAGGGAAACTAGTCCAAATCAAGCTTTTCCCCTGTTATCTTTCTTTTCCCATCCATTCATTTGATCTTTCATGTAAGACTTGAGGATTACTGCTCACTGGTTCAATTCTTAATAGATAGGGATTCACTTGAAAAACAAAATAAATACGCTTTTGATCTGAGTTTCAATCTCAGATCTGGTCTCTGGGGCCACAGAAACTCATCAGGGGCTGAGCAGGCAGCGGGCAGGCACGGGGCAGGGAAAGGCTGGGAAACAGGAGAGCTTGCTCCTCCCTAAAATAGAAGCTCTCTGATAGCTGTCAGCATGAGAGGGAACAACAGGAGCTGGCAAGCAGGCTTCTGCCAGGTGCAGCTCCTGGGAATGCTGATAATGTGTTCTTGGGAGATAAATTTTTATTTCTTCCCATCAGATGAGTAATTTCTGGTGAGAGAGAGAACAGAGCCCCACAACACTCCAAATCTTTCCCACAAGGATTTTCCATGAGGTAATGCTCACTTGCTATATGAGGAATTTCATGCACCAGTTTTGTAAGTTTAACAGAAGTTCATTTTTAGGGAAAAGTCAAAAGAGCTTTCAATACTGTAGAAACATGTACTATTGGAGTAAATTCCTTAAAGATATTCTCAAGCCACAGCCATTATGAGCTATAACTTAGTTTAAGAAACATAAGAGTCATACCAATATAAGACATTTCAGCTTTTTAAAGAAAAGTGCTTTAATCCACTTGAAACATGGGCTTAGTTTAGAGGGGTTGAGACTGTCATTTTTCAAGCCATTTTTGTTCAAAATTTTTTACCTGAGGATAAAAGGAGCTTCTAATAGTTCCCTATAAAGTAAAAAAATCCCTTTGCTACAAGCCTTGGAAGTGACCTTCAGTGATCAACAGCATTTCCCTCTTTGACAAGGAGCTGCAAGGTGCAGCACCTTTAGTGTGAAACTCTGCCTGAATTTTGCCTAATAAAAAATGTCAGCATCATCAACAAAATTTTCCTGTTAGCTCTATAGGACAATTTTAAGAAAAATCACTTAAACACCCCCTGAAGACCTCTTCAGGAGCACCTGAGCAGATTTCTCACCTGAGGTGCTTGCTCCATCAATGACCCATGGTTTTGCATGGCTCCAGCTGCAGGGGTGGATTATTTTGGGGCTACCTGGATACAGAGTCTTTATCCTGATGACCAGTTTGTGTCATTGAAAACAGACTACATTTGAAACAAACCCCATGGATTTTCCACCTCCACTTCACTCCCTGCCACCAGGATGAATTCAGGGCAAGTGAATCCAGGGCAGGGGAATGAGGCACACACAGCCTTTACTCCACGTGTGCCAGGGCTCTCCTTCAGGCTTGGCAGCTGCCATAGAAATCACAGATTTAGGGTGCTGCAAACCAGGCTGAAACCCCAAACCTGGGTTTCAAACATCACCTTGCCACAGACCCACCTGGCAGCAGCTCAGAGGAGCTGAGCTTTTGTCTACATCATGGGACCCCAGAATGGTTTGGGTTGGAAGTGACCCCAAAGCTCATCCAGTTCCAATCTCACCTCCCACTGTCCCAGGCTGCTCCAAGCCCTGTCCAGCCTGGCCTTGGGCACTGCCAGGGATCCTGGACAGCCACAGCTGCTCTGGGCACCTGTGCCAGGGCCTACCCACCCTCACAAGGAAAGATTTTCTTACCAATCTCCCATCCATCCCTGCCCTCTGGCAGTGGGAGCCATTCCCTGTGTCCTGTCCCTCCATCCCTTGTCCCCAGTCCCTCTCCAGCTCTCCTGGAGCCCCTTTAGGCTCTGGAAGTGGCTCTGAGCTCTCCCTGGAGCCTTCTTCTCTCCAGGGGAGCACCCCCAGCCAGCTCTGCCAGCCTGGCTCCAGAGCAGAGGGGCTCCAGCCCTCAGAGCATCAACTTGACCTCCTCTGGACTCACTCCAACAGGAACATTTCTCTCTTGTGCAGAGGACCCCAGACCTAGATGCAGTACTCTAGGTGGGATCTCACAAGGTCACAGTTCTACCAAAACCAAAGTTTCAAGGTGTTTCTGGAAATCAGCAGTTTGCAAACCCAGCAGCAACTTCCAGCACAGCCCACAGCATGTATGAGAAATTCCCTCAAGAGCCCATCTCAGAGTCAGAAATAAAAAGCAGGATTTAAAGTCCCTGCACTGTGTTCCCCTCACAGTCACCACCACCCTGCTGTGCTGTCCTCGGTGGTGGGGCAAAAACTTTTCTCCTCCTGAGGCAGAACATTGTTTTATATGAGTAAAATGAAAAGTCATCTGGGTATCAGTGTCAGGAATTGCCCTGGATACAGCACTGCATGATTATCTTGTGAAAGGGAAAAAATAATACCACTTCACTGGTTAAAGAGAGTATTCTTCCTGTGGGTGGATAAGATCTCTCTCAAGTGAAAGACTCTGGTATTTATTAGGTCAGATTATGGCACTTCAGTTACGGGTTCAGATTATAACAAAACTGCAAAAACAACCACTTACTAGATATTAATTTTATCTTACAGATTCTATTGTAAATGGGATACAGGCCCCTATGTATATATACAATCCTTAAAATAGCTCCATCTAAATGCAAATGCGGGCCTCTGTCTAACACAGAGCTGAAAGCCTTCCCATTAACACACCAAGAGATAGGGGAATTAATTTAATGCTTAAAAATTCCCAGAGATAAGAGGAACTTCTTTCTCTTCACGTCTAGCATCATTTTCTCTTCATGGCCAAAGCATCCATAATATGATAATTTTTACCTTTCTCAAGCTTTCTAAGGGAAAAGGCAATACAATCTCTCTCCAGAAATTACTTTACAGGCTGTATCCTCCTCATCAAAACTCAGGTCTCTGTGTACTTGGGAAGGGAAGCCCAGGGAAAGACAAAAGATGAAGGTGACTTCTTCATATTTTGAAGGAATATTGTTGGGATTTAATTATACATCTTTGCAAATGAATCAAAAGCAGAGATAAAGCTTGACAGTGTTCATCTCTCACCAGCACCTTCTCCTCTACCTGCTCCTCTAAATGTGTCACACACAGGAGGCTCAGGCTATACACAACACACAGACAGTGTGAGAGACTGTGGCAAGCACATTTCTCCCTCTCTAAGGATTTTTCATAGAGGAGCACAGAGAGAAATGAAAAAGAAAACAATTTCTATTTCTGCTTCTTGTTTTTCCCATGTGAAATGTGTTTGGAGAATTGTTTACCTGGGGTGATTGCTTGTTTGGATTCTGGTGAGGATTGTTTGAGCCTGATGGCCAATACAACCCACCTGGGGCTGGACTGTCACAAGAGGGTCACGAGTTGTGAGTCAGGGTAGTTAGAAAAGTAGGTTTGTAGTTTTAATGTCTCCTTTAAATAATATATTAATGTATTATAGCATAGTTATAATAAAGAAATCATTCAGCCTTCTGAACTGGAGTCAGACATCATCATTTCTTCTCACTGGGTCCACCTGCATTTACAATAGAGAGACTGACTTCTCCTTGGAGAGCTTTGGTGATCACTCAGTGGCATGTGGAAGGTGCTGCCTCCACTGAAATGAATCATAGAATACATAAATCCATGGAATCACAGGATGCTTTGGCTTGGAAGGTGCCTTTAAAACCAGCTGTTTCCAAGCCCATGGCATGGGCAGGGATGCCGTGCACTAGATCAGGTCAATCAGCTCCTGGACATGCAGGAGCTGCAAGCATGCATGGCCTGTGTGATAAATGAGTAACGTGATGGTTGACTCTCTCAATTAAATGGAAAATATTATGTATATACTAAGAGAAGTTTTATAGATTTATAGTTGTGTTTTATCCCCCTTGTGCTATTATCAGGGGTGCCTGGGTTTGGGACTGTTTTCTCCCTGGACATTGTCTTGTCAGTGCTTGATATTTTCTGTGCAATAATTCAGTGGCTGGGCCTTTTGTAGATGTGATCATCTGCAAGTTAATGCCCTAAATGGCATAAGAAAATGGAAAAAAAGGGTAAATTCTCATGGCAAACAGATGTGCCTCAGTTTAGGGAACTCTCCAGCTCTCTGAGTACAGAGTCAGAGTTGCTGAGAGTGGAGTTTCCTTCAGCAAGGCTAAAGGCTCTGGTCTGGCCTTTGATCATCAGCAACATATAATAGGAATTTAAAAAGACTTGTGAAATTTGGGAAATAAAAGACACACTGAAGCTGTGAGCTGATGAAGAGACAACTACAGACTGAAAAGATGCTGTAAAACTCCACACATAAGTCACTGCCATAAAAACATCATTTCCCCCCAACAGCTTTTTTTTTTACTTCATGAAACACAGCACTTTACATTTAATTCCTGGAATATAGAAAAACTTTACAAAATATTGACATTATCAACATTCCCACAGTATTATCAATATTCCCACAGTAATTATCATTCATAATTATTAAACAACATGACACAAAATCTGGTAAGGCTTGTTCCTGATAACTAACCTTTTAGACTTAATTTACTTTCTGCTCTTACAGAGGCAAACATCTTTTAAAGCCTAAAAATTGCTGTTCTATACAATCTTCACTGGGCTTTATATCAACAAGGACAGTATGTGAAAGCAGGAGTCTAGTTTTTCTGGGGCTAATTTTTTTTCCTTTTAACAATTTTTCTAGTTCAAATTACATCAAATTATGAACTAAAATTGAAGATTGTACTCAATTCTGTTCCTGTTGAGGATCTGGCTTTCTAATGGGAAGTTACTGTGGAAATCTTCCCTGACTCCAGCACAATAAATGTTTGCTTTGCAGCACACAGGAATCTGGCTTCTCCCCATTCTCCTCAGTTTTGGGCCTCATGGATTCCAGATTTGGCTCCACAGTAGAGCAAAAAAATATAAAGCCTTTCAAACAGTCATTGCAAAGCACTCCAGCTTTACGAACAAGAACTCTAATTTATACCCAGATTCTAAACTTGAAGGGATCTTGAAACATCAGAAATAGTTTGTGAGAGCTTGAGACGTTTTCAGTGAAATGTAGGAGATAAAAAATAGATTCAGGAAAACCACAGGATAAAAGCTAAAGGAAAAATGGAATCCCAAAATAGCTCTGTTTGGAGTGTTCTTCTGGAAGAGCTATTATACTGTTCAGCATGGCAAAACATCAAAGAGGGAATATTTCAACCAAATTACTTGTGAGCTGAATTTCTAATCTTCTTCCAGATCATCCCAAGCTGCTGGTTTCCTTATTGTGGTCCTGTGGCCAACCGTGGCAGGGAAGGCTCAAGTGGAGAGGCTTTTCTTGTGCACCCAGGCTGGCACCACGGGCACAAAGCAGAGCTGCTGCAGCTGTCCATGCCCAAGTACTGCTGTCCCACTCCCAGGCACACAGCCCTGCTTCCTGCAGCTCCCTTTTCCTCCCATTTGCACACAAATGTCCCAGGCAAATCATGAGTGTCAGAATGTACCTCCAGTCCCCTCCAGTCCTACTGATATCTGCCAGTGGCCTGTTCTCATGGACCTGTGCTGCCCCTCCAGGACTTGAGGAGAAACTGGCCAAACCTCCCTAAATAGAATTTTCCTCTATTCCTAAAGACCAGCAGTGTTTTATTTACTTTGAGAAGTTCTAGTTGTGCTTTAATTATGTAATATTATGGGTCAAGCTAAGAAAACCATTTCAGGTTCTAGCCCAGGACATTGTCAGAGGAGGACTTAAGCAGCTTTTCATCAACACAAATCCTGCTTCTTTGCATTCCTGTTTCTTCCCCGTGCCCCCCACTGCCTCTCTCTCTCTCATACTCCTGCCCTTATAGAGCAAGTCCTTGAGATTAACCACAATATGATTACAATTTAATTGAGGCCAGCTTAGTGTGGGGACATCCTTTTAACTCAGGAGGCCTCAATTCCACAGAACCATAATGAACTAATAATGAATGTGCTAAAGTCATTAAATCAAAATTCATAAAAGGGTGAATATTGCTTTCTTTTATAATAAAGCAATTAAAGTCCCATATACTATAATAGATACTTCTAAGGTGCACTAAGTGTTCTTAAAGGAGGTTAGTATTTAATGCCACCACACACGAATTTGGGGATCTTTTCAAAATAGGACTGCAACACTATTAATAGATGATCAGAACTCTTTTCATGTCTTCTCTGGTTCAGCATTATTGCCTGCTTTTACAAATACTGGCATGATTTCCTTAGCACAGTTTATAGAATAGTTATAATAAGTCATGACTTGCAGTATAACTAACTTGGAAGCAGAAAAGCAGTGTACCATTGCAGATGTGCTATTAGTCACTGCCCTTTTCATCATGACATCCCCTTCCCATCTCTAGTGCTCTGTTACTTGGGGGTTAACAGCCCCAGTTTATGGTGGCAGGGAAAGCACGAGGTGGGTACATCTGACTGTGCAAGTCAGGCCTAGCTGGGTGTCCTGGCTTGTAAGATAAGCATGGATTCTATTTCGTCTGTTGGAGGTTGGGCAGTTTTCTTATCTCTTCCAAGAACAATGTCTCCCTCCAGGGAGATATCTTCTGTTAATGGGCCACTGAATGACTCACTGCATGACTGGTAAAGTTACATCATCCCATGGTGAGATGCTCCACCCAGAGGGAGGAGCCAAGCATTCCTACCTGCATAAAATCAGCATTTTTGGGACACCAGGGCAGCCCTTTGCTGGATTCCCAGAGGAGCAGCTTCTTCCCTGCTGGATTCCCAGAGGAAGACCAGGCCCATCTACTCCATCACCAGACCTTCAGAGAAAATCACACCCCTCTACAGATTTCACCCTTCAGCAGCATTTCATCTGCCACTCCAGGAGGAGCAGCCACCATTTAACTGGACTATTCCCAACACCCTGACTCCTCAGGGTGTCAGGTTTCTGACTCTAGCACTAGTTTTTTTTGTACTAATTACATTTTTTTAATTTAGTTTTTTTTTTTCCTAGTAAAGAACTGTTATTCCCATTCCCATATCTTTGCCTGAGAGCCTTTTAATTTTGAAGTTGTGGTGATTCGGAGGGAGGGGGTTTACCTTTTCTATTTCACAGGAGGCTTTTGCCTTCTTTCACAGACTCCTGTCTGCGGTAAGAGTGCTCCAGAAAAATGCATGTCCTGGTGTGTGACCATCTGTCTCTTCACATGATCCTTGCTCCAAGGAGAATTCAGGTGAGAAGCCCTGGATTATTTTAAACTTGGATTTCATTGCCACAGGTATTGGAGAGCTGATGGTTATAGCTGGACTCAGAGAGGGAAAAGGCCAGTTAACAGGCTTTAGCTGCATGTTAACCGTGGTCGTCTGGAGACACCTTTTCAAAGAATTGTGGAATATCCTGAGTTGAAAGAGACCCACAGGGATTATCCAGTCCATCCCCTGGTTCTTCACAGGACAGAGCCAACAATCCCACCATGTATCTTAGTGCAGTTTCTGGGTATTTCTTGAGCTCTGGCAGCCTTGGAGCCATGCCCATTCCCTGGAGAGCCTGTCCAGTGCCCCAGCACCCTCTGCAAGAAGCTTTTCCTAATGCCCAGCCTAAACCTCCCCTGACGCAGCTCCAACCATTCCCCCAGCTCCTGTCACTGGTCACCAGAGCTGGGGCAGACTCAGAGCTGTTGGTGTTTACAAGGCCTCGTCCCTCTCCCCTTGGCCCTGCCACAAAACACTCCAGAGCTCACAGCTCTGCTTATTTCTGCTCAGCCCTTGCAACGTGGC
This sequence comes from Taeniopygia guttata, assembly GCF_048771995.1. Classification (NCBI taxonomy): domain Eukaryota; kingdom Metazoa; phylum Chordata; class Aves; order Passeriformes; family Estrildidae; genus Taeniopygia; species Taeniopygia guttata. Next base: position 8,820,730 of record NC_133044.1, on the reverse strand, counting down.
CATGTTGAAGACAGGAGAGCTGAACTCCTTGGTCCCCACACTCCAAGGATGCCTGCTGCCCCAAGCTCAGGTTCCCTTCCTTGAAGGCTCCAACCCAGCCATGAAACGGGTGAGAAGAAATAATAGGCACAAAGCAACTTGCATCAGATAAAAGAGCCAGCAGCAAACACAAACATCACCAATCCCATGCCAGACCTTGGTGTCTCCCAAAGGCCTTTGGCCTCCATCCAGCAAAAAAATAATTATTGTGTGCCAAAAAGCTGGGATCTGAGCACAAGACAGTTTATTGTTACTCAGAAATCCACACAAGCAACAAATGTTATTCCTCTTAATGACACATTCATGAAAACCCAGAACTCTGGAGACTGCTCAGAGGGGAGACCAAAGGAAAGCTCATCCCAGGGCAGGTGGGCACGGGTGCCTGGATGAGGGAGAAGAGCAGATGGGCAGAAGAAGAATTATTAAATTGTAGATGGTGGAGTAGGGGATTATCTGCAGAACATGATACAAGAACAGACAGATTAAAGGAACACTAAATATTTATTACAAAGTCCTTCATATCATATGCAATAATACATGCCATAGCTGCTGCTGAATAATACAGGCAGCAGCCAGTTGCTGAGATTGCTCTCTGAGTTGGATAAAATAGAATTAGAGGCTTTTATCCACTGGAGACTATGTGCTGTTATACATAATAATCAAAATCACTCAGAAAAGAGAGAGAAATAGCTCATTGATCATTATAACTACATCAGACAAAACATATTATATCCAGGTTACCACAGGCCAGTGCTGCTCATGCAGGGTGGGGAGGCACCAGACAATCACAGTTCTTTTCTTCCCTGAATTTTGGAATGGATAAGCCCAAAGGAATACAAGGACTTCAGGCCATAAAGGATTAAAACTGGCATTTCCTGATGAGTCCAGGGGCTCTGCACTGGGCCCTGAGCCAGTTTGCTGTACACTGGCCTTAGAGGGAGGTGCAGCATGCTTTAGGCACAGCCAAAATTATTCTTCTTCTGTGGCCATTACACAAACACACTGTTAAGGCAGCCTGATTCTAGAGCTGCAAGGAGCAAAATGACATTACAACCTAACAGCTTGTCTCATGAGCCCATTCCTTCTGCTCACAAACACAAGCAGGCTGAGGGGATGCCTCCTGGGTTCCCTGAGTAGGCTAAAAATGAGTTTACTTCAATGGAAATTCTCCTAGCTGTGGCAAATTAGCCCTTGATATCAGCTCATGTCTAACGCCGTGTACACAGGCAGGAAAAGGAAGGTTACCAAGCAGAAGTGACTTGTCATCACACAGCTGCTCTGCACCTCCTTTCCAGAGCCAAGTCCCTCATGTTGCTTTCACAGCCTGGCCAGGACCTCCCAGCTGAATGAGATTTCCATTTGGCTGTGTAATGGTCACCAAAACCAGAGACATCCTTTCCAGTTGTGGGGAAGGGGGGGAAAGGGAAAAGAAAGAAAACTGGTTCAGGACTGGGGCTTTTTAACCAGATACAGTGATTATTTCAGGACCATTGCCCAGTAGTGGGTACTGCCAAGGAATTACCTGGGATGGCAGTAAGATGGAAACACCATAACCTGTGTGTAGCAGTATCAAAATCACAGAAATCATAGAAATCACCAAAATCACATAATGGTCTGGTTGGAAAGAACCTTAAAGATTATTCCACCCTCCTGGCATGGGCAGGGACACCTTCCACTGTCCCAGATTGCTCCAAGCCCCATCCAACCTGGCCTTGAACACTTCCAGGGATCCAGGGGAAGCCACAGCTGCTCTGGGCACCCTGTACCACCCTCCCCACTCCCACAAGGAAGAATTTCTTCCTAATACATCATCTAAAACTTCTGTCTGTCAATTTGAGGCCACTCCTCCTTATCCTGTAACTCCATGCCACATAAACAGTTCCTTTCCAGATTTCTTGTAGGATTGAGCAGATTTAGCAGAGTAAACTGTCCCCCCTCAGCATGCTATTCTCAAATTTACTTCTGGGATTTGCACAGGCAGTTCCCACTTGCAGCAGCAGGAATGACCTCGAGCAATCCCCCACGAGCCAGGAGAGCAGGGATCCCAAGGAGCGTTGTATTTCTCCATTTCTCATCTGTACTGAGCAGACAAGAGCTGACTCACTGCAGGAAACCCAGGTGCTGAATTCATCTAACAAGCTGCTTAAAACTCCAAACAGATGTTTCTGTGTCTTCCCTGCTCCTTATGCAGGCTGTGTGGAAGCACCAGCAGATTTACAAAAGAGCAGATGCATGAGCCATACATGCTTTAATGTCAAGGCCCAAGTCATTGGAAAAGGGTTTATAACTACTCTGTGCGCACGTATTTTGAGTAGTGGGCCAGAGGAATCAGATCAGCCTTGTCCATAATGGAAATTTAGATTGACTGGGCTGGAGACAGAGTGGAGGCAGCAAAATTCCCCCTGAAAGTGGCAATTGTACCTGTTGTAGTGTGCTCCTGCTCCTGCAATGACTCATGAAAATGCAGATTGGGTATTTAGGCTGGATCTCATCCAGTGCCTGGGGAGGTGTACAAAACAACTGTGACTTTAATGGATATTTTATCATGGTCCTTAACTTTCCAAAGATGATGGAAGGATCATAGATCGACCAGTAAACACTGTGACAGCTATTAGAGTCTGGAAAAGCTAATTCTAACACTACATCATTTTTTAGACTCACAGAGCAGTGAAAAATTTTCTCAGTACAAAATTTCTCCCCACATCCACACCAAACACCACAGTCCCCAAAAACCATGATACTGGTTTGAAGAGCAGACACAATTTAAAATCTCATTCCCAGAATTACAGCATGTTCACCGTGTTTCCTAACATTTAGGATTTACTGCTTGCAAATTTTTAATGCAAACTACTATTTTCACAGGAAAAACTGTATTCTGATATTCTGATGTGCTCAGATAACTTCAGGAACTGAGCTTTGATGAAAAATATGAGGATCAGACTTGTAGATTAGAGGAGGTAAGTCTCACCTGAGATGACAACAGTCTCCAAATCTGCACCAAAGCACAGGTATAGGATCCACACACAGGGTCCCAGGTGGTCCAGTGCCTTTTTTGGCTTCCTTATGCATAAAGCTGGAGCTCCTGGACTGTTGTGATTATTCAAATGCTTTAACAATGGTTCTTAAGGCAACTGGAACACAATCACATGAAGGTAAATCAGCCAGCCACAGACCACAGCTCTAAGATGGATCAGGGAACATTTAAAATTGAATTTTTCCCAACCTGTCCATGGATCAAGGCATAGGATGAGGATGAACTTTCACAGTATCATCCTGATACTGTGGGGAAAAAAAAAAAGGGTTTAAGGAAATTGGAGATGGAGGTTAAAGTCCCAAAGACTCAAAGTTTCTGAAGGTGTGGAACACCTGAACATGTAACCTTCTAGGTGGGTATGTCCCAAATTATTGCCTCTGATGGAAAAAACCAAATTGACTACAAGCACCAGAGAATCCTCAGGAAGAATTTTGCAAGCACCAAGCACACTGAGGCCAGAGAACCACTTGTTTAATACACACAATACAGACTTGTTTTCTAAGGTAATGCCTGATAATAGCCAGTTATTAATCCCTTCAACTGTAAATTGGATTTTCCAGGTACCATAGACATAATTGACAGGGAATTCACTGAAGTCTGACAGTAGAGACTGGAGGAGAAATCCTGCTCTCACAGCAGTGCAGGGGAACTCTGTCCCTGCCTCTTACAGGGACACCATTCCACAACTCCATGTGAGCTGCAGAGATTTCTACCAACTGTATATTTCAGGGTCACCATTTCAGAGAGTTTCTTCCATCAAACATCCCAGGACATTTATATTTTATTTATAAAATAGATGTAATTTCTATATGAAAGGAAAAGGTTTACAGCAAGCACTGGATGTTGCACACACTGTATTTCACATGTTGCATTTCCTGACAAAAATGGGTTCCCTTATTTCTGAAATACCAAACATGCAAAGCAGAGCTCTAATGTATGAATTATACAGTGCTGCAAAAACTAGCATCATGTCCAGTTTTTTTGGCATTTCAATGTATAAATATTATCCCAAGGAGCTTTTATCCTAATGGATAATTGCCTGCAGTGCACACTTAACCTTTGTCCACTTGAATTGACTTGGTGGTGCTACCTACGTACATCAAACATCAATTCAGCCAAATTGGCACCACATGAAAGGCATGTGGCCAAATTCCCTCTCTCCTGCAAAGCTCAGCTCTACAGGATTTAAAGAGTGATGCAAAGAGCTCATGCCACTGAGGCTAAATGAACTAGATCCTCCAATAGCCCATTCCATTTATCCTGAGTTTGGGCTAGCAGGAAATCAGACACCATAAAAAGTTGGTTGTTGGACCCACACAGATTCCAATTAAACAATTGCCAGTAAACAATCTCACCTGCTGTGACATTATTCCTCTAGTGAACATGAAGCTTCTTGGGGGAAAAAAAACCCAAATTACATTTCATAAGGGCACATAAAGCAGTGCACATCCTCCTCTGTGTGTAAAAGAGCTATGCTGATCTCCTTGCTCCAGGGAAATAAAATACATCCCTTAAATTTTCAGAGAAGAGGAACATGCAGGGATGCTAGAAATGGCCATTAGCTCCACTCCAACTCCTCCACCTGTGGGACACTGAAGGTCACTTTTAGCTTGTATGCAGGTACAGGATACAGCCAGGCAGCAGCAAAGTGCTGTGGAGAAAACAGGGGCAGGGAGCAAACAAACACAACTGCTATGGGCACGGCAGCACCCATGAGCCTTCCTGCAGACAGAGTGAGAAGTGAGGGGTGAGAAATAACCAGGGATGGACGAGAGCCAGCAGAGCTCCCCACTGCATGAGGGCTCTTTCAGGGTGAAGCTGGCATTCTGCAAGAAAGCAAAGTGCTCATATTTGGCTTTTCTCCTCAAAGATCTCATGGCTTCCTACTGCCCCAAGGTTAGCTCAGGCTGACTCACCCACAGCAGCCATTGACAGGCTGGTGAAGGTGGCAGGCCCAGGGCTGGTGAAGGTGGCAGAGAGAGCCAGGGGTGATGAGGGTGGCAGGCCCAGAGCAGATGAAGGTGGCAGCCCCAGAGCAGATGAAGGTGGCAGCCCCAGAGATGATGAAGGTGGCAGGCCCAGGGCTGGTGAAGGTGGCAGCCCCAGAGCAGATGAAGGTGGCAGCCCCAGAGCAGATGAAGGTGGCAGCCCCAGAGCAGGTGAAGGTGGCAGCCCCAGAGCAGATGAAGGTGGCAGCCCCAGAGCTGGTAAAGGTGGCAGCCCCAGAGCAGATGAAGGTGGCAGGCCCAGAGATGATGAAGGTGGCAGCCCCAGAGCAGATGAAGGTGGCAGCCCCAGAGCTGGTAAAGGTGGCAGCCCCAGAGCAGATGAAGGTGGCAGCCCCAGAGCAGATGAAGGTGGCAGACAGGCCCAGGACTGGCCCCATGTGAGGTGCAGGGGGCACACCAGGCACCACACCTGCCATGAAGTTTGGAGATGTTCTGCCTGCCCAGACCTTCCATGGAGACTCACTCGCTCATATTCCCTGTGTTTGAATTCAGCAGGGAATTGCTTCCTTCTTTCCAGAGGCTGCTGCTAAAGTGCATTAACATGCAGCAGAGTTCACCCTTGTCCTGTGCCACCTCTTGCAGGAGGGACAGGGTGTTTGCCTCAGTGGGTCCAGCAGGGCTGTGCTCACCAGGCTCCTCCAGGCTCACCACAGGTGCTCCAGGAGAGCACTCGGAGACCAGGGACACACCATGTGCACTCTCAGCCCTGGTCAAGATCTACAATCCCTGTGTTATCTTTGAACTCGTATGAAGTGCAATTATCTCCTCATTTCGCAGCTCTTTGTGGCCATTTAATCTCTCCCATTTTGTTTCTGACATCTCCAATAATCCAACGCTGCCATTCCTTACAGATACTGCAATTACAACACAGAGCAGCTCTTGACAGGATGAGTTGTATTTTGCTTCCTTTCTGTGGCACTCAGGGCACCAGGCCTGGCTACATGTATTAGCAACAGAAACCATCCCTGATGATTTATGTGAGTCCCTAGCAGATAGTGGTACTGCTATATATCTGTCTTAACTAATTAAATGGCTGGGAGGTGCCCAGAATACACCAGCAGAGCTACAATTTACATGCGATTCTGTTTTCAGTAATAACTCTGATGTGGTTTTCCCTTCATTTCCTTCTCTTCTTTTTAGGCTGGGGACTTTTCTGTAACCTCTTCTGCCTTGCTGCCCCATGTCCCACACTCTGCAGCTGGGGGAAATAGTCCTCAGGTTTTAACACGCCCGTGCAATTGGGATCATGGTGGAAGACATGGGAAGCACAACAGTTCCCAAAACACCCTGATAAATGGGCTTTTTGCTTCAGCCAACACAGAAATGGGCCAAGCAACACCTTCTGTTTGATCACAGAACAACAGAATGGTTTGGGATAGAAGGGACCTCAATTCCACCCCTCTGGTTCCACCCTGCTGTGGGCAGGGACACCTTCCACTGTCCCAGGGAGCTCCAAGACCTGTCCAACCTGGCCTTGGACACTGCCAGGGATCCAGGGCCTGCCCACCCTCACAGGGAACAATTTCTTCTCAATATCCCATCTAATCCTGTTCTCTGGCAGTGGAAAGCAATTCCCCCTTGTCCTCTCACTCCAGGCTCTTGGTAAAATCCCTCTCCAGTTCTCTTGTAGAGAAAGATCCCGAGGATGACTAAGCATCTTGCAGAAAACCTCTCTACACAGTGCAAGGCAACATCAGATATTTTTCACTACTTTCCCAACTCCCAGTATATGCCAGGATGTGTCATATTCCCTTTTTTCCCTGGCCAAGAAAATATTGCCTCCAGCTGCTCCATCAAAATCCAAAGGGGCCATTGGCTGGCTATAAAAACTGGATGAGCCTTGTGGTAACCCTGCAGCTCATGCCCCTTCCTTACACCATTTTCTGCAAAAACCAAGCCCAGGAAGTCCATGCACAGATCACAGTATAATGGGTTTCCTGATCTCTGGTGTCAGTTAATCCCTAGCTAAGGTGGGATCTCAGAAATAATTGAATCCTTCAAGAACAGGTTTGATTTGCAAGAGGGACAAAGGATTTAGGCATTCTCCTGCCACTGAATTTGTTTACACCTTATTTATATACATTAATCCCACGCTTTGGGACTTTTGCAGGTAGCGTTTGGCTACCTGCAGGAATCAGGAGGGATTATTTTCCCCTGCTGATTCCCAATTTGCCTTTTCAGCTTCCTCTTTATTTTCTGGCTCTTCTCCAAAATGGTCAGTTTTAAATTCATCTTCAAGCCTGTGGTAAGGAAAGACTCATTCCTACCTAACCTGCAGGATTTGTGCAAGACAAATCTTCAGCAGAGCGTTGTGCTGGAGTTGACCCTGGCCTCGGTGCTTGCTGAGAAACCAAAGTGACTCTCTAAGAGAAGCCATCACACCCTGCCAAGGAGTCACAGTCCCCTCTGCACCAGGGAGCTCCACACACCCATGAAAGGCACCCTTAGGAGAGGCTCAGGGAGGGATTTTCTGCAGCTCACAACAATTGTGGGACGTGTGGCTGGGAGGAGCTGGGAGCAGAGGCAGAGCCCAACATCTGCTTCTCCAAGCCAAGCAGTCCCACTCTCTTTGTGTGACCTTGAGCATGTGCCATCAGCAGCACTCCTGGAAAATCCACTCTGCACTGAGGATAATTAAACCAACCCACCTGGCAGGTGCTGGGGAGGCTTCTCCTCCACGGTGATTTGTGACTGTCGAGCACAGTGTACGTGCCCAGGGGAGCAGGGTTTGTGTAAGAGGAGCTCAGCTGAGATAAGCACTGCTGGGGCCCCAGCCAAGCAACAGAAAAGGGACTGTGCCTGCCTTTGGGAATATCTAATTCAAGACCACACGGCTCCTAATGAACAGAAAAAAAGAAACTGATTACTCTGCCTGTACCTTGGCAGAAAGCATCTTAATAGATGCGGTGGCATTAGGGTGATGCCTTTTTCCTTTGTAGTGGTAAAGGTAGCAGTGTGCTTGGATATATTCCTTAAAACCAGGTTAAATATTATTTTAAAGAAATTAATGACTACTTATGGTGTATACTGAAGATGCAAAGAACAAACAGAGCTAGTGGGTGTTAAGGAAAGCTCACACCCTCAGTCTCCAGAAGGATGTATGTATACCAGATGTATTTGTTGCCAATATTATGACTGGACTAGTTACACCAGTATGAAGTTTGCTTTTTTCTCACCCTCATTATAGTTCAACAAACTAATCCCTTTATTGATGACATAATGTGCATCCCTGCACTAACAAATTATTTGCTGCGTGCAATTGATTTCTGCTGCTGTAATCACTACACACAAATATCTTCTGTATCGTTGCTCTGTAGAAAAATATGCCTTCCAGCAAGATTATACAGAGTAATAGTACAATTACTCAGCTTCCATGAAGTTATCTATCTGTTTAACCTCTGGGCAGCCTTTACAGCGGGTTTATACAGATATGCTCCAGGAATTTATCCACCTACACTTTGTAAAACACCTTGTTAAACCACCTTCCATCTCAGCCTGAGGATGAACTTCCAAGTACTTCACAGACAGGACTGTGTCTAAGAGTAATTGCTTAATTTAGGAGAGCCAGCCAGCTTTCCTTTTCAGTGATATTACTCTTCCAAAGTGAATTTCACACTTAAGATTAAAGTCTCAGATCAGCAGCTGTGTGGACTGGACTCCTCTCCTGAGTACAAGCATGGTTTGCTCTGTGATCAAACTCTGGTCCCAGCCCAGTGGAAGGCAGTCTGCCCCTCACACCAACTCGGACCTCAGGTTTTACACCAGGAGCGTGGACAAGGTGTACAAGCTAATGAGTCAGTGCATCTGCAGTCCCCTGTCTGCCAGGACCATGTCCAAGTGCACTCCACAGCCCTTGCAGGTGCTTTTGTCCCAGAATAGGTACTCCCAGCCTGTTGGGTCAATATTTTGTCCAAGGAGAGAATCAAAGGAAGTGAGCAGTGCCTGTATTTGAGATGATGGCAAACTGACATGGCATGGCTGGGTCAGTGTCCAAGCTCACCTGCTTCACCTGCTCCAGATAAAAGATTCCAGGTAAAGGTGTCACCGCAGGCCCCCAGCTGGGGAATAATTAGCATTGACTCCATGATTGCAGAAGGCTGATCAATTGCTTTATTATATCATCTTATACTATATTATACTGTACTTACTAAGAAACTCAGTAACCCTTCCAGCCAGTCCGACACAGCTTTGACCTAACTGGTCAATCCATCCAAACACCACCCAGTGCCCAATTAAGAAATCACCCTTTGGTAAACAAATCTCCATGACACATCCCACATGTGCACAACAGCAGGTGCAGCAAGGGGAGATAAGAATTGTTTCTCATTCTTTTTTCTGATCTTCTCACAGCCTGCCCCAGGACAATGCCTGGGAAAGTTGTGCCTGCTCTCTGTGGCCAGAGAGCTGCCGCCACAAAGGTTTGCTGGTAGGAAACTTTTCTCACCAGAGCAGCTCCCACCACACCAGCTCTGCTTCACCCATCCACCAGCACAGCTTGACCACCACCTCACAGCAGAGACAGCTGCTGCTGCCTGGCATTTCCATGGATCTGCGAGCATCAGCTCTGTGATGGATGAGTAATGCCATGGTTGGCTCTCACAATTACAAGGCAAATATCATGTTTGAGAAGTTTCACAGATTTATAGTTATGTTTTACCCTCCTTGTGCTCTTATCAGAGATGCTCTGGGTTTGGGACATTTGGAAGGGTTGGCTCACTACCATGACAACAGCTGAGCCCCAATCAGGATGTCAGAAGTGATTCCAGCACTGGGCAGGGAAGGAGGAGACCGTGGACGGAGCTTTTGGAGGGGTAAAGGGTTAAAAAACCTCCATTGTGTGAGTGAGCACATGGTGATAGAATCCTTTGATCCCAGTGCTGTATTATTTTCTCTCTTCAGTCTTCTGTTGTATTTTTGATAAGGTTTTAATAAACCTTTTAAATTTTTTGGAAGTGAGTATCACTCCTCACAGCTCCTCCCTGGCAGCAGCAGCACAGACAGGGTGCTTGATGCAGCTGAGGATCCAGCCCCTCTTGTTTATCCTGCTCTATAAAACTGCCTTGTAAAGATCCTTACTGGCCCTGCCTGTGTTTGTCACGAGGCCATTTTGCTCCAGTGTTTTCAGCTAAGCACTCATGCCTGAAATAATGCAGATTCACAGCCCCTTGATATTCCCAGGTACAACAGTTGCACACCAATCAAAAGCAAATGCCTTTCAATCACAAGAAGAGAAATGTTTCTGCTGCATTATGCACAATTACATGCTCAGCTGTTATGAATAACTCTGAAGCTCCTGCTCCAAAACTATTTCAACCATATGTGCCACTTGCTCAGCCACTTTCTGCTCTTTTCTCAGGGAGGGAAGAGCAGGAGAGACAGCTTCACCCTTAAACAACAATTAATTAAATCAGCTACAGCCAGGAGGATGATTTGGGCTCTGTATAAATGTAAAATACAAACCATTAAGCCAACTCTGAGGTATCAAACTGAATCCAAGTGAGGATCATCCAGATCCAGCAAGTCCCACCATTCAAAATATACTTAGAAATCTACAGAATCCAAGTGACATCCTCATCACAAAGTTGTCTCAGAAAAATCTCCCCTTTTGTGACCCAAAATCTCCCCTTTCTTGACCCAAAACTCTCTGCCACAGAGTGCTTGGGATGCCCTACTGTGATATCCACAACCAGCCCTCTCAGCAGGAATAGGATCAAATCAAGAAAAATAAATATAGGCTATTTCCCTTTTTATATATGTGGATGAGGAGTTGGTGCAATTAGCTCTGTAAAAATGGAGTTTTCAGTAAGCAATGCTGTTTATGCTTCTAATTTTAAGATGCTCAATGATGCATTTAGGCCAGTGGAATGTACTTTGTGAGAGGTACACACATGCTCACATACCCTGCTTGTCTGACAAAGGAGGCCATCAATAATTGCTAAGCCTGCGAGCATGAATTGTCTCTTGAAAGGAACTAAGAGACCTCAAGAGCACTCAGGAAAATAAAAGTCAACTGGGAAAGACAGGAATCTGACAGCTTTGCCATCTAAAGATGTCTCTCAGTTTCTTAATTGCACAGGTTGCTTCTGATTACATGAGGTAGCACCAGAAGTAGGTTACTCTGCAGAAAGAGGTGACAAAATAAGCAAAATTCCAACTACAGTAGCTTTGATCTAAACTCTGGTTCACCAAGGCTCTAATTTCTGACAAAAATAGAAAAATTTGCATTATCACATGGCTACACCACCATCAACGTGACTGCTTCATCCACTGATCCCTGCCTCAGGCTCTGGCTGCTCCCCAGTACTACAATGATGACCAAACTGGAAGGAGATTTTAAAGACTGGAAACTAGAGTACAAAAATAGACTGGTCAAAAATATGCTGGCTAAAATATACTGGTTAAACCTGGTTAAAATATCCTGCTCAATCCTCTAAGGGATGGGTGGAGAACACAAGAATTGAGATTAAAAACTTTTATATATATATATATATTATATATATATATATATAATATAAATAAAACTCACTAAATGCTAAATCCTGAGGAAGATCCTGGCCTTCATACAACTTCACATTCAAAAATGAGTCAGCAAGCCTGGTAAATATTTATACAAATGGTAGGTGCTTCCCTGGGGTAAGCACAGCCAGCTTCCCCCTCCCTGCCAGCAGTACAGCCAAGGGTGTGATGGGTGAAGGCCAGGTTTGGGATTTGGGATTTGGGCACACTTCTTCTTGCTGTTTGCTCCAGCAAAGATGATTATTCACCATGGGATTACTCTTCTCAGTAAATATTCTTGGAAAGAAATCACAAAGAAATACGGTGAGGGCATCTGGCTTTCCTTTTGCAGCCAGGGAAGTTAAATCCAGGATGGAAAACAGTGCCATGAGCCCACAGCAGAGGAGCATCTCACCTCATACCATGGCCATCACAGGGACTCCAGGGTGGACCTGCTCCTTCAGGACATGAATGTCACAAGCAGTGAGAGCTAGAAAAGGGCCCAAAGGCCTGGGAAGCCAAGGTTTTTCTCATCCACTTCCACAAAAAGAGCCCAGCTGACTATTTTGTGAACACAAACCATAAGCTCAAGGGTTTCAGGAAGTGGGTGCCCTCCTTAGGGCACATTTCAGAAGGCTGATTTTCACACAGACCCTTGGGAAATAGAACAATTCTGTTAATGTGTTTCTTTCTTTTCCTTCTTTATGTCTCTATTTATTTTTTCCTTTTCCTTCCTAGTTATTGTAAATGCAGGTGAACCCAGTGGGAAGAAATGCTGATGTCTGACTCCAGTTCAGAAGGCTGAATTATTTCTTTGTTATAACTATACTATAATACATTAATATACTATTTAAAGGAGATACAAAAAGTACAAACCTACTTTCTCTAACTACCATATCTAACTCCTCACAACTGGTGACCCTCTCTTGAGAGTCCTGCCCCAGGCGGGTTGGATTGGCCATCAGGCTCAAACAATCCTCACCAGAATCCAACCAAGCACTCACCCCAGGTAAACAATTCTCCAAACACATTCCACATGAGAAAACAAAGAGTAGAAATAGAAATTGTTTTCTCTTTCTTTCCTCTGTGCAACTTCATGAAAAATCCCGAGAGAGAGAGAAATGTGCCTGCCACACTAAGTTGCCTAATTTCTCAGAACAGGGACAGTCAAAGGCATCAAACACTCTCCCTACCAGGGCCAAGCATTTCTCCCCAGCACTCCAGGGCAGCAGCCTGGGGTTGCCTTTTACAGACGCTCACCTGACATGCTTGCATGATTAACACTTTTTCTAGTCTGTTTTCTAGTCCAAATAAAAGCCAAATAAGAGTTGTATACTTATTTTTTGGCTTAATTCCACACACATCCTACAAAAGCAACCCCACATGCTGTCCCAAATACACTGTCCTCATCCCACACCCTTGCAATGCCCAAATCACACCCAAAAAAGAGATTTATTCACCTCCAAAGGCAAGGTGGGGCACACCCAGATGAGCACTTCAGAGAGAAAAAGCTGGACAAGCACCAGACGCACCAAGAGGTCAAGAAAACTGAGTAAATATCAGCATTATTTTTGATCCTGCCACATCTAAATCTGTTTTAGTGTTCAGATTTGGATAGGAGTTTCTGAGGAAGCGGCACTGGAAAGTGGCTTATAAACAGCAGAAAGTCACAGGGTCAGATAAAAACCATCCACGTGCTCATGTGGGGGGGAAGAGGGAATGCCTGGGATAAAGGAGGAAATTAAAACTGTGGAATATGAAATTATATCCAGAGACCTGCATGATTCCAATGCTACCAAGTTCAAGACAATGAATAAATAAGAGAAATTGAAACCCAAGCAAATCTCTAGGATGAGACAAAATTCGCTGCAGTGTGTTAGAGCAGATTTGAGGAAGGAAATGTGTGTGCCAACAGCAATTACTGTGGAGAACTCGCTGAGCACAAGTCTAGAAGACTGGAAAATTGGAAAATAACAAACCAAATGTGGTATCAATATGCAAAAAATGAGAGCAAGCCTGGCACAGGAAATTACAGGGCTATCAGCTTAATATTCATTACATATAGGAAAACACAAGGTCCCCATTGTATACAAGAGTGTAATTAAATCAAGGGGTTCAGCTGAAATCAACTGCTTGTGATGTTTATGAATTAGCAGCAGATTCAAAACGCAGCCACAGCCTCAGCATCCAGCCCAGGGCCTGGGGTTGTTTGGTACAAGCTACAAAGCAGCCTTGGGGGAGCTTTCTCCCAGACAGTGAGTTTAAAATATCTCACTCAGAGGTTTGGGGGGTTTTTGCCTGGCGTGTGATTCAGTCCTGAGGAGGATCAGCACAAACAGGACATCTGAGGACAGTGTCTGGGGGAAAATGTTATGGGCGTATTTACTGATGACTGCTTATTTTTTGCTGCTTAGAACAATGGCAGTGGAGCATATCTGTAATTCCTCCTGTTTCTGCCCTGCTTCCTCCAGGACAGTAACATCTGCAGCCACCCTTGTATTTCCTGGGAAATATGAGAAGCAGTGCCAGACATTCCCAGAATCACAGAAAGGGTGTCCTGTCTTGTTAGATAAGCATGTATCCTATTTGCCATCTGTTGGAGGTTGGGCACTTTTCTTATCTTTTCCAAGAACAATGTCTCCTTCCGGGGAGATATCTTCTGTTAATGGGCCATTGAATGACTCACTGCATGACTGGTAAAGTTCCATCATCCCATTGAGAGATGCTCCACCCAGAGGGAGGAGCCAAGCACCCCTACCTGCATAAAATCAGCATTTTTTGGGACACCAGGGCAGCCCCTTCGCTGGATTCCCAGAGGAGCAGCGTCTTCCCTGCTGGATCCCCAGAGGAAGACCAGGCCCATCTACTCCATCACCAGACCTTCAGAGAAAACTCCACCCTTCTACAGATCACTGCTTCAGCAGCATTTCATCTGCCACTCCAGGAAGAGCAGCCACCATTTAACTGGACTATTCCCAACACCCTGACTCCTCAGGGTGTCAGGCTTCTGACTCTAGCACTAGTTTTGTTTGTACTAATTACATTTTTAAAAAATATTATTTTTATTTAGTTTTTCTCCTAGTAAAGAACTGTTATTCCCATTCCCATATCTTTGCCTGAGAGCCTTTTAATTTTGAAATTGTGGTAATTCGGAGGGAGGGGATTTACCTTTTCCATTTCACAGGAGGCTTTTGCCTTCCTTCACAGACTCCTGTCTTTTCAAACCAAGACAAAGGGCCAGGTTGAAAGGGTCACCTGGTCCCACCTCCCTGCTCCAGCAGGGTCATCCCAGAGCTCAGGGCACAGAATTGTCCTGAGGGGTCTGGAATAGCTCCAGTGAGGATGACTCCACACCCTTACTAGCCTGTTCGGGGCTCAGTCACTGCACAGAGAAGAAGTTCTTCCTCATGATCATGTGGAACTCAGTTCCTGCCCCTTTCCTCTTGTGCCATTGCTTGGTTTCACTGACAAGACCCTGGCTCCATCCTCTGGACACCCATTCCTTTCAAAGTCCCATCACTTGATGCCTGTGGAAACCCCTCCTTGCGTTCCTCCTGCTGCACTCTCACTGCTCAGTTTGAAAAGTCACATAGGGGTTTTATTTCCAAGGGCTCTGCAAGTGGAGCAACAGCAACATTCACCACCCAAAGCCTGCTGAGCCAGAATACTCTGCTGGTCCCCTTCAAGGCCAGATTTACACTGAGAGCTCCACTGCTCTGCAAGACTCAGAAAACTCTGAATCAGCATCCCAAGTCCTGGGAAATACCAAGGATGAGGATCAGCCTTCAGATGAAGGACCTCTCTTGTTTCCCAGAGCAGCTGTGGCTGCCCCATCCCTGGCATGACCAAGGCCAGGTTGAACAGGGCTTGGTCCAGTCTGGGCTAGTGGAAGGTGTTCCCATGGCAGGGGGTGGAATAAGATGAGATGGAAGGTCCCTTCTAACCCAAACCAGTCTGTGATTCTGTGAATTAAATGTGTTCAGCCAGGCAGATGCCTTGAGTAATGCACATTAATCCTGACCTGCTTCTCCTGGGCAAATAACGTGTAGGAACACGAACAAGCATTTCAAACACTCCTACAGTGCTTTCAGAAAGCATTGCTCTATCCTTTATTACTTTTAACAACCTCCAAGAAATAGTATGAATCAACAGAAGGAGCCTATTTTGAGTGTGCAAATACTCAAAATATATATGAACATATATGTTCTCAAAATATATGAACATATACTCATATATGTTCATGATTTTGAAACACGGCAAGCAGTGCCAGAGAAAAAATGCAAGCCTCTTCACTTTCATCACAAGTTTCTCGTATCAAGAAAAAACATATGGAGGGATGATGCAGAACCTGACTGTGTTTTTTAAGTCAAAATGAGATCTTTGAAGAAATTTCCTCTGAGTTTTTGTACTTACATCATCAACGCTGGATAAAAAAGCTTGCCACTTTTTTACAAGTTAAGATGAAAATCCCAGAGCAGCCCAAACCTGGAAAGGATTTGCAATGTAGATCCTGATTCCAAACCCCAGTTTTTGCAGGGCCAGAAACTGGACTTCGACGATCCTTGTGGGTCCCTTCCAGCCCAAGATATCCTGAGATTCTATGATCAGGTCTGGAGAACCAGCCAGTTCTTTGAATTATATGAATTTTCCTGACTGCACATTGAACAGGGGCTTGAAGGAAAGCCACCACAGCAAGTCCTGGCCACAGAGGTCACCCCAAAGGGCTCCAAGGGCAGACAGAAGAGCCAAAACGTGAGGAAAGGTTACTTCTCCTGCTCATTTCTATTAAGAGGTCTTAGCCCTGTCCTAGCTTCTCTCTTCCCCACAAAGGCATAGTCTGAGACACCCTGAGCAGTTTTGGCAGCAGCTTGTACAGGGCTGATGGAACACGGTTTAGTTAAAATGCACCTCACAAGGAGGAAATGAAAATCCTCAAGGCCACAAATTAAAAATTGTGACTTGACAGAACAACAATTTATAAATAGAAAGACCTATTTCCTGCAAAAATCCTGCGGACTGAGTATTGGAAACTAATTAGTAGACTGAATCACCAGAAAGAAAGAAAAAAAATTGCTGTTTTCCTGTTACTCATGAAAAGATATTACTTTTCTAACACTTTTATTTTGGGATTGGTGATTAGCATAACCCTGTGGGCACTCCACAGCCCCTCCTTGGTGAATTTTCTTCTAATTCCAATAAAACACCCTAAAGTAAAGGACAAAACTCATCATTAGCCATTGCTTTTATAGCACCAGCAGCTTTAAAAAAACAGCACTCTGTCTTTTTCCTCCTGATAATATGATCGTGGAGCAGGAAGGTTGTTTAGGTCAGTGCACCTAAAATGCTTTATTACAAATGCCAGCTCCACTCAAGAAGACATTCAAGAATGACAGAATGGTTTGGGTTGGGACCTTAAAGCCCATCCAGTGCCACCCCCTCCATGGGCAGGGACACCTCCCACTGTCCCTGGCTGCTCCCAGCCCTGTCCAGCCTGGCCTTGGGCACTGCCAGGGATCCAGGGGCAGCCACATCTGCTCTGGGCACCCTGTGCCAGGGCCTGCCCACCCTCACAGGGAAGAACTTCTTCCTAACAGCCAATTAAAGTATCTCCTGCTTTGGTTTGAAGCCATTTCTCCTTGTCCTATCACTATTAGCTGTGTAAAAAGTCACTACTCCTCTTTTTTTGCCAAGACCTTTTGGGAAAGCTGCAATGAGCTGTCCCCAGAGCCTTTTACTTTGAAGCAGAGACTTTCCTACTAAATTCATTAAAAAGATAAGAAAAGCCAAAAAAGCCCAGGGCTCACTGGAGGACAAAAAGTGCAAGTGACCTCTGTGCAGGCAGCCTGGCTGTCACTCACTTGTCAGAGAAGTGCTGAAGTGGGATCAGTCTGCAGGAAGCCTTGGCTTCAGCCAGCAGTCAGCTCCAATGTCAGCAGTGCAGTGCCACCATGCATTAAAGCAGGAAAAAATCAGCACAAAACAAACTTCTCGGAATGGTTAGGACTCAAATGTGCAGCGAGCAGACCCCTTTCCCTTGTGACTACACCCACACAAGAGCACACAAGCAAAAATTGGTGCTCACTGCTGTTTGTACATGAAAGCCAAGCCCCCAGGGGATGCAATGTGGGTGGATCTTTCTGGATCTCCTGCTGGTTTGCCGGGTGGTCTCAGGACATGCAGTAGACCCACACTGCAGCATTCCCAAGCCCTGGGACAGCTCACAGAGCAAGAGGGAACCAGAAAAACCTTTGAGAAAGGGGAGGAAGGTTGCAAGGCTCCTCTGCACACACAGGAGAGACAGGCTGCAAGGGATGATGTGATTGCTCTGTCCTGAGGTCTCTTTGGGCATCCTCTTCTAGCTGGGACCAGGGGCTGTCCCCAGGTCACCATCTACCCCAGTGAGTCAGCAAAGGAACCCAATTCTGCTAACTCCCTGCAGAAATCAGTGTGATGAGATACAAAATAGTCCTACACAAACCGCCCCAGCCGAGCCTAGGATTGTTCAGAGAAGGAAGTGTTCTTTTATTACCAAATTAACTTTAAAAACCACATCCAGTTCACTTTCCACATCAAAGATCATAATCTCCATGTAAAATAGAGGGTTGGTGAAAAAGGAAGTACTTAGAAAACATATTTTAAAATTTAAACACATATTTAAAACACTGATTCTTCTTGCTTGTAAAGAACTCTGGCTTTTTTATCTAATAAACTACTCCAAGATCTCATTTGCAAGCTACCACTGCTTGCTATTCTGGGTTTTTCTGGCTGGTCATTTACTCTTTGGGGATTTCATATTCTTCTAAATTTTGTAAATGGCCACTAAACTGGACATGAACATTATAAAACACATTTCAATCATCCTCACAATTTAGAGTAATTCATTGGCAACTGTACAAAATGCTATTTACAAGGTACTTCCATCAGCTGGTATCTGGCATTAAGTATTTTGAATCAATCTACCTTCATTTTCATCTCTTTATTTTTCATACAAGGGAAATTATTGATTGAAGCTTTTCAGCCTCATTTAATATACTGGAATAGGCTTTAAATTTTCCCATGTAAACCTCAGTGGATATTAGCAACCCTGTCTTGCTTAATGCAACACAAATCCGTCTCCCTGATGAGACCACAATATTGAACATGATATCATGGCCACTTTACTCATTGATGGGCTCTGAGACAGGCACCTGCTGGAAACTCCCCAGGGGCTCCCACTGGAGTGTGGTTTGAGTTACCAGCTGCCTTAAAGGGAGAATTCATTGAATTGTCAAGGTTGGAAAAGACTTTTAAGATCATGAAGTCCAATTGTCAGCGTGGCACCACCATCATGCTCACCACTAAACCATGTCTCCAAGTGCCACATCTATACATGTTCTGAACACTCCTAGGAATGGTGACTCCCCCATTTCCATGGGCAGCCTGTTCCAGTGCTTGACAGCCACTTCCATGAAATTATTGTTTTCCCAAATATCCAATTTGAACCTGGTGCAGCTTGGGGAGGTTCTCAATTTCCTTCTTCACCTCTCGAGGTTATTACAGTCTCACAGAGTAATACCTGAGATGGATTTGGGGGCAGGCAGACTTTTTTTCAGTACTCCTATCAAGTTTGCATTCAGTTTTTGAATCAGATGGAATTTTGCATTCAGTTGCTATTGTGATGGGTGTGTTCAAACGCTCGATTAGATCTCTGTATGTTGAGGACAGAAAGCTTGGCTGAATTTTGATGAACTCATTCTTGAATAAATAAGCAAAACATCACAGAGAAAGATACTCAGCCAGCTTCAATAAATACATATGGTAGGAAAACAGCCAGCTAGACAAACAGAATATATCACACTGGAACAAGCACTGATGATTTTGTAATGACTGCAGGAGCTCTCAGCATATTAGATACTACTGCAAAAAAACAATATGCAAATGTCTCAGTCCAGTTTACAGTAGAAAACAAGTTCTGCTCAAGTTACCAAAGCAGGAGGAAGCAATCCAGCATGGGATGCCCTCCTCCCCTTTATCAGGAGCTAGAGCTAATTGGCAGGCAGGCACAGGAGCTGCCAGGCACCTGCTGATGCTTCCCCAGGCAGCAGGATTTCCCCAGGCCATGGTGAAACTCTGCATTGGAGATTCTGTTAGATAAGGACATCAGGATGGATTGGGTGGGAATACAGAAGTGTTTTCTTCTGAGGAAACACAGGACTGCAAATGCTGTTACAAGCTAAACCCAATACAAGATAAAAGTGCTTGGAGCTGCTGTGGCATCCCTGATACTGCATTTGATGCTGAAAAAGAGAGAGTGAATGTGCTCCAGGGCTGAACTTCCAGTGGTCCATTGTATGGGCTAATCTGTGTGCAGGATGATACTTCAGGATGTTTCTGTACTAACAAAGAATAATCGTAGGATAAGTAGAGCAAGGTAAGTACATATGCTGCCCTTGTTTTCTTGCAGCATAATAGCATCATCAATGAAGCTTGAATGCAGCCCAATTAGCATAGAGTAATTAGAATCATGGCTGATTTTTCATTTACTTTTGCACACAAGAAAGAGGTGGCAGTTGCAGTGTGTGGGGCTGCAATCCAATGGATAATGCCCATCCTGCAAGGCCTGTATCCTGTTCTCTCATCAAAAGGAACAATGGAGACACTACATTTCCTCAAGCTGCTCAAATTTCAGTCCTGGTTGCAGAGAGAAGGATGGTGCAGTTCAGCATCAGGCCAGTGTGGCCAATGTGAAAAATGCCAATCACTGGTTTTTTAAAAAATTTTAAAAGTTTAATAATAAACAAATGGTTATAAAAATAATAATATAATTAGAGTAATAAAGTTTAGAGTTAGGACAATTACAAGACAATAAAAAGCAAAGAATTAGGGACGTCTGGATGCTCTCGGACACTAAGTCACAAAAAGCATCCCTTGTGAACAAAGGAATCACCCTTAAACCAAAACACTTGTTGCATATTCATACATCCTTTATGGTTATGCATACGTTTTATTCTAAACAAGAAACTCTGTGTGTTGTATGTCAGCTATTTCCTTTAATGCCCTGGTCTCTTTGAGTCTGAGCAAAGCCTGAAGAAATCAGCTTCTTCTGATAAGAAGCCATAAATTCCTCTCCTTTGGAAGATTTAGGTGTTCCTCAAAGTGAGTATCTCATCCCGAAGAAAAAAAAAAATTCCACCACATACATAGTCTCTATTTTAACATTGTTTTGGAACATAAAACTACACTTAACACAATACGTAAGAGAATTAATACAGCATAACTTTCTGACATTACACATATAATATTCATTGTAATATTTGCAAAAAAGCCAATCATAAATATGCATTTTTCACAGCCAAGCTGTTTATTCCACACCACCCCCATCCCTGCTGGGAGTGTGGTTTGGGCAGGGAGAAGGGGAAGTGCCCATCTTGCCTGGCTCCCTCCAGCAGAGGAGCTGCTGCCACCCAGCCCTGCAGAGCTGCTCCCTCTGCCACCCCCTGCTCCCTTTTCTCCCAAGTGTGACTGCAGCTGGGCTGTGGCTCTGCTGCTCACAGGGACAGCTCTGAGGCCCAGCCGAGCCAGCAGGGCTGGGCAGTGTGAGGTGAGGGTGAAAAACACCAATCACTTGGTTTTTAAAATTTTAAAAGTTTATTAGTAATAAAATAGTTATAAAAATAGTAATAAAATTAGAGTAATAAAAATTTGGACAGTGAGGATTAGGACACTACAAGACAATAAAAAGCAAAGAATTATGGATGTCTGGATGTTTCTGGGCACTGAGCTGCCAAAACCATGCCTTGTGAACAAAGGAAAAACCCTTAAAAGCAACAGCGTGTTGCATATTCAAATATCCATACATGATGCATAAGTTACTTGAAAATTAAGAATTTTTCTGCTTTTTGTCAACTTCTTCCCCTTAATCCTGGCAGTTCAATAAAGATGAAGAGAAGGTGGAAGAATGTTTGTATTTTGTGATAAGGAGGCTGTAACTCTTTAGGTTTCCTGTTGCTGCTATCTCTGTGCAAAGAGTTTCTTGATTATCTTATCCCTTTCTTGAGCTAGTAAAAATTATCTTACATCACAGAGTTTCTATTTTAACATTATGTTGTAACCTAAAACTATATTTAACACGCTACTTAAAAAGGATTAATACAGTATTACAAAATAACCCTCCAGAATACATACAGCATTCAATTTAATATTTGCAAATAGCCAATCATAAAATACATATTTTTTTACAGCAGGAATGGATGTCAGAAGTAATCTCCAGCACTGGACAGAGAAGGAGGAGTCCATGGACAGAACTTTGGGAGGGGTAAAGGGTTAAAAGGTGAAATATCCACTGTGTGGGTGGGCACATGGTGGGAAAATCCTCTGCTCCTGGCACTGTGATATCTTCTCTATTCAGTCTTCTGTTGTATTTTTGATAAGGTTTTAATAAACCTTCTAAATTTTTTGGAGGTGAGTATCACTTCTCACAATTCCCAAGTTGTGGTTTTTTGTTCCTGGTGGTGAACAACCTTCTGTGGGTAAAACACCTTCTCTTCTTTGTATTCTTTTGCTATTAATACTGCTGTTGTTACTGTGTGTGTGTCTTATTCCATTGCTTTGTGCTTTAACTAAATCGTTATTTCAACCTACAGTCTCTCCTTTTTTGTCCCTCCCTTCCTGGAAGGGGTGGCCAATTTGCAGTTTAGTTCCCTTCTGGTGCTACAACCAGCACCCTCTGGGAAGTCTCCAGCTTACCAAAGAAAGTCTAAGCACAGGCTGTGATCCCAAGGGATAAGCACACATGTAATACCCATTGTCTTTAAAGGCAACTTGAAGCTTTAATAGAAATTTGAATTTCTAAAAGACATTATCTTTTAGCCTGTAACCTTTAACAAGTTGCTTCCTAGAGTAGACAAGCATGAGGAGCTTGGCTGAGGACGCCCTGTGCAATTGTCCTGTGCTGTTACATGGCAGCCCTAGGGAAGAGCAGCCAGCAGATATTCAGATACTGGGAGAGGGGTCTTTCAGAGCAGCTAGGACTCCAGTATTTGTGGAACTGGCTGGGCTGTGGGCTATTTATAACCCCTCCAACACTGAAGAGTTTCTTAATGCTTCTCCAGACTTAAATGGCTGACTTTTATGGCCCATTTATGGCCCATTTCAACGGGGCAGTTAAATATCTTCCAGGACTGGTGTCTATATGTAAATAAAGGAAATGGAACTTGTCTGGTACCCGGGCTCCTGGTTCCCACTGGAGACCTGGCCTGCACAGCCCTGAGCCCACAGCCTCCTAGGAGAGGGAAGAGCATCAGGCTTCCTCCATGGGAGTCTCCCCAATCCAGCCTGGGCAGCCCCAGGGGAATTTCCTGCCCAGGGGAAATTCCCTCTCCTGCTGCATCTCCCCTGCTGCTCCCAGGACCTCCCAGCAGGAATCACACAAACAAAACCTTAATTGGGATTTATACCAGCCTTGGGAAAGCAGAGGGACTGGTCTGGAGGGGCTTAAAACCCTTGAGACTTTTCATGTGTTTTGTTCATACACTGTCCAGGAGAAGGAAATCACACAAGCCAGGGTGCAGAACATGGTTCTTTCTATGACTGGAAGTGATGATAGAGCAAGAAAGGGCATCTAAGGAAAAGTATTATATAAGATGTAGGTTTTACAAGCTTTATAAAGACTCTGATAGCACTCCTTAGTGGCAGGAACCTCCCTGTGGGCCAACCAGTCTGAAATGGAAGGATAGAAAAGTGCCTTCCATTTAAAGAAATGGGCTGTGAACGTGCTGTCAATGTCTGTGATTCTTTTTATTGATTTACAGTGTGTAAGCCATAAATCACTCTACCATTTACTGAGCCCATAACTATGCATCACTTTGTCAGGGAAACTCCTCAAATTTTAAGGGGGTCATGCAAGAAAACAGACTTCTCTTTCATTGACTGGGCTGAGCCAGGGACAGATTTAACACACAGGGTGGGGCGATACATACAGATAAAACAATTAATTTGAACATCTGCCCATATCTGCTGCTCTTTAGCTCTCCTGGGATTAATCCTTGGCCACAAAGGGACAGATGGAAGCCCTGTTTCCATCAGCAGCCACTGCACAGGGGTTTGCTTCTCTTGCCAAACAGATCTCACACCCTCAACCCCAGCTCCAGGGCAGCACAGCTGCAGAGAAACCCCTGATGGCACCAAATTGTGAGGGAGCATCTTGGCTGGGGAGCAGGGCTGTTAGCTGGGGCAGGAGCAGTGTCTGTCCTGAAGCTGGTGTTGCCCAGGGCAGCAACACCACCATCCACTCTGCCAGA